>NC_133144.1:16218271-17418271 GCF_048418815.1 Hemitrygon akajei
GTTCGTGTAGGACTGGCGACTGTAAGTACATGGAGGCTGGAGGAGACTTTGTTGGCTTAAGGATCTATTTCACACTGAAAGATCTATGACTATGACAACGTATCAGTTGTGCAACTTGGTTGCAAACTTCAAATGGATTCTCAAAGACTGTGCAGACTATTAACTTACTTTAGGATTGAGTGTGCTGGATTAGTGTCACACATTACTGTTCTCTTGTAGAATAAATGGAAGATCTTTAGTTCACCTCATATATAATCAGTATCCCAAATCATTTGAAGGCCAATCTCATGAACGAATGGATAGCACTCTCAGAGCTTACACAGAATATCTTGGATCTAAACTTTCCATATGACAAGTAGATATATAAAGTTACAAGTTTGCATTAAAATTGCACACTTCTTTTAATTATCTGGAAAAATTAACATTCCAAACAGGGAGCCGCATTTGAAAGGAGTAAAGGCCGAGTCAGCACGACACCGATAATCCACGTCACGTTTGCTCCCAGGACACTCAGTCAGTAGAACAGGACCTTGGAATTGATCCATGCATCACTTCCAGTAATCACAATATTTTTGCTACTTTTACTTCATTCAGCTTAATAAATTTTAGTGCTGGAAAGTTGAATAAATTCTCCTTTTTTGATTATTGCAAGCCAGGTCTATACATAAAAATTAAATCTTTGGCCATTAAGTTAATGTTTTCTTGCCCTATCCAGAATTTAAGTTAAGTAAATTCTCAAACTGATTTCCTTCCATGAAGCAGAAAGATTAAATGCAGCAACACGCAAAGAACTGGAATTCTCAGGTGTCCTGAACCCAGCTAACGACTCGGTTCCATTACACTCGGGTTGGTTATCAGTTCTCCAGTGCATGTGCCATTTAACAGATCCTTTAATGTCTCATTCAGGTCCTTGTAAAAGAAAGAGGCAAAGTCTCCGTTCACGTAGCTCTCGGCAACTTGCTCAGGCTGAAAGGAGCTGATTACTTCTTGGACCCATTTCAGTTCAGCAGAGATCTCCTGACTTAGAGAGTCAAAGTGAGATTGGAGCTCAGCATACTTCCCATCCACTGTGTTGAGCATGTCATTCACACCTATTATTTCATCTTGGAGTTTCTTCTTCCTGGATTCAGCTTTACGATATTCGTACTTGATCTGGGAAAGATCATGCCGGACACTTTCATTTTCTTCTTTGTACCAGGATTCTTTCTCGTTGTAGATTGAAATCAACGCGTCAATATCCTCCTGGAGGGAATCATTTGCAGAAGTGAGATTGCTGAAGGAGGCGTCCATCCCACAGAGGTCTTCCACCACTTTGGCAAATCTTTCGAAGTTAACGTAGGTGTTATTAGGTGGCATGCTGGAGTGTGATTTAATGGTGTACTCTTTCAAGCGCTTGGTCTTCAGCTGCCTGCGACCCTGCTTCTTGCCCGCGTTGGCTTTCTGTCCCTCCTTTTGATGAGTCTTCAGTGGATCAGACAGAAGAGTTTTAGATTATTGAGAAGCAGAATGAAGGTAGGGGTCTGCACACGGGGTGTGGAACTATCTGGATGCAGTAACACAAGCTCATGCCAACTCCAGGAAGTTCTGCAACCCCTGTGGTTAGTGCCACCACACAGACGCCTAGTAACTTTAATGATTGTGTTACAGACACACAAGAAAACACTTCAAACTCAATGTGCATGCAAAACTGTGGTATTAGTTCGATGTGCAATGTGGACGCGAATTATATTTTCAGTCATTCCCCTGATTACCATCGAAAACAATGATAGTAGTTCAGACAAGACCGTGGAAGACCCAAGTATTGAAAATAAACACCTCACCTGGTGCTGAAGTAAATGAAGTTTATTCCTAGTTTTGTTCACATTGTGAATGTTGCTGAAGTAACTCATTTGTGCCACTTGTGTCAGACACTTTCTTACTGGTATGCTGCACTGGCTAACCTACACCTCCCAGTTCACCCTATGCAGGCTGGAGGCCTGAGGATAATAGTGCCTGATTAATCAGACCCTATAACATAATGCAGCCAGCACATGGTCAACTGCTGGCTGTTCCTATAGTAACTTCTGCAGTTAATTGCTGCTAAGTTTGCATCAGTATGGAACTTGCCAGTATTATACATAACCACTGACTGAACTGACACTCGGTTTTTGGTAATAATTGAGCTGGCTGATCGTTGCCAAGGTTCTGAGCTCTACCGTGCTGCTGGTTGTTGGATTCCCCAGGATGGACACCAAGGACAAGCACAGTGGTTATGGCCACTGCCTCATCCAGGGATCCAGGTCCAATCCTGACTGCAGGTACTGTTTCCATATCCTTCCTCGATGTTGTCCTCTGGGTGCTTGCTTCCCCATGTGTCCTGGGGATAACTGAATTACCCCTTAATGTAGATTAATGGCAAAAAATATCAAAGAGGGATTGATGTGTGAGGAGATGTACGCTGCAAAGGATACAGGGAAATAGGAAATGGGAAATGGGACTGATGGGATTGCTCCCGAGGGCTGTAATGGACTCAAGGGACTGAATAATCTCCGTCCATATCATTATAAACATAAAAACTAACATCAGATCCTCTGCCAGGTGAAATGACCTTGTTCATTGTGAAGGCAGCTGTTGGCTGAGACCAACAGAAGAATGCAGAAAGTTAATTTTTATTAAATTACTTGTGTTTACATTAATATTTAAAATGCACAGGTGAATTTTGTTTTAATGTTCTTTAACTCAATATTTTCAACGGATTCATTCATTTTCACAGGTTTAAAACCTCACTGAATGTCAGGAAATTTCAAAAAGGATTGAAAAGTCATGTCAGCTTTGACAAGTAACAAAGCTGTAGACAGGTCTTGAAGTGTTAAAGTTTCCAGAGGGCCTTTGTGGGTGGGGATGGTTCTGGTTCACCTGGAAGACTCAGTTACATTGCTTGAGGTCCACCTGTCCCTCAGGCTCCTTCAATTCAAGCCCAGAAGGGTCCCAGCCAGCAACATCACCCACGTGATTCCAAGTCAGGTAAGTCCGGTGGAGTTGTGAGTGGCAACATGGGCGGTAAGCTCCACTCAGCCGGGCAACATGCTAGCACTGTAACTCCTAGTGTAGTCAAGACGAGAAGCGACTGCCGCCTTGTGCAAAACTCTTGAAGTATATTGACTGCTGTCGCGTACCTATTTTTGCCTGAAGCAACTTCTGCCACTTATGGAAAAAGCAGGAACTTGCACCATTTTACCAACAGCTGGAAGAAACCAACCAGCAGGTGAAAGGCGATGGCTCCTTTAAATAACACTGGTGAGGATCCTGAACAAGGTGAAGAGAAAAGCTCTTCAGAAGAGTCCAAATGGCATCACAACCGTACTGATTAACGCCAATGACTACCCTTCTGTGGTTACTTGCAGCAAATGTTAATGCTGCTGTCACGTGCTGATTCCTTCACCAGTACGGTTCCTGCTGAGATTTGCAGAAGAATCAAGAATTCACTTTAGCTAATGGTTCTGCTGTGCACACACCTCACCTCCCATCTTGTCTAAATTTGTGCTGGAATGCAATACGATTGTGGGGAGTACCAACTGGAATTCTACCGCTGTGGTTTGGAACAGAGCCTTAACTTAAATCAACACAGAGCATATATAAAGAACATTTCATTAAAAAAACTTTAAAGTGGTGAAGTGGATAAAGTTTCAGGGAGACAACAGCTTATGCAGAATCAGAAGATTAAAATCACTGCAATTTTTGCAAACCATGCATGTTAATGCACAGGCAGTAAAATAACGATGACACACACGTCAAAAGGAATTCAAATATTAACTTATACTCACCATTATCCATGGGTGTGAAAGAGCGCCTTTAATGTTCAGCCTTTTCCTAAATAAATTGAAACAGTGTTCAGAAACAGGTTCAAAATTTTGCCTGTTGATTAAATCAGGCTTCAAATGAAAGATATATTTCCATTAAAGTGACATTATTGAACAAAACTCTGGTTGATTTAGGGATAATTAACTCACTGATTGATTGAGGTACTGTGCCTTCTGTGGCAGATTATTCAGTTTCAGAGCTGCTCTTGTAACCACAGTATCTACGAGATTGGTCAAATTGAGTCTGGCAGTCGTGACTACTCAGTCTCTAATAATAATTTGGCAATGATAATACCAAAGATTAGTGCTTAGACTCTTTCAGGAGAAAATTTTAAAATTCTGAATAACCATGTGTTGTAACATTCACATTTGGTCCAGCTTTGCATTTTCTTTTTTTAAAATCAGTTTCTGCAGCCCAAATCACACATTTCAGTTCAGTTCCAATTCCTTTTGCCTTTAAATACAGTTAACTGGCTGTGATATCCAAGGCCTTCTTCACCTCGCTGTTAATTATTTTTAATTATCAAAATTAACTTGCATGTTCACACAATTTTGGCTAAATGTGCAAAGGTCAAGAAAATGTTTTCATTTTGACACACAGAAATTGCTGGAGGAACTCAGCAGGCCAGGCAGCATTTATGGAAAGGAATAGAGAGTCGACGTTTCGGGCCGAGACCCTTCATTAGGACTGGGAGTTGAGATAATAGAAATAAAATTGTAATATAATGTTATTGAAAGTGAAATACCAACTTTCAAAGTTGCTGAACAGACAACAATAAATTTTACAAAAAGAAACCCATATAAGCCACTTGGCCTATGAACTAACTGGAAAACATTTTGATCTATTTATGTGGCTTTTTGTAGCATGATCCCATTTCCGTCATGCCCCATCAGAATTTTGTATGTTTTAATGAGATTACTTCTCATTCTTCTAAACTCTAGTCTGCTTGTCCTCTCCTTATTTGACAATCCCCATCCCAGGAATGAGTCTGATGACTCTTCATTAAAAATCCCCTCTCTCACAAGTTATTTGCAGACAATACTTATCCACAATAGGCCAGATGTAGGAACAAGTGTCCAATATAATTGCAATAAGACATCATTTGCATTCTAACCTCTGTAGAAATCAATGACAATAATTTGTGCCTTTCTAACTAATTAGTGCAACTCCACATAAATTTTAAGTGACTGTCATACAGCATCACCACTTTTCAATCTCCCAGCATTTAAAGTATACTGCTTTATCCCATACTTTCAGAATGGCTTCCATCTGCTGTGTCTTTGCCCATTCACTTGCCTCGTCATCCTAAACCGTCTCTGCGTGATAACACAGCCACCCTGCTTTCTATCATCAGAAATCCTGGATATATCATACTTGGTCCCGGATTCAAATCATTGATGTACATTGTGAGAAGCTGGGGCCATTGCACAAATCTCTATGGCAGACTAAATTCCACATACACTGCTCTACCTTCATCAATGATCTTTGTTACTTCCTCAGGAATTTATTCAGGTTTGTGATGTAAAGCCATGCTGAGTATACCTAATGAGCTTCTCCAAATGCTCCTTATTGATAAACTCTTTTACAGTGCCTTGGCTAAGAAAATATTGGGTCCTCCCTGCTTTCCTTTACTGTCAAAGATTTGGAATATCAGGATAGTTTTTTGTTACAAAGTCCAAAGATCTGATTGTTGAATGTTCTTCTCAACAACAGAAGAATACTTCAATTCTGTGTACATGCAGAATCTTCACGAAAGTTTAATGTAGGTCCCTTTTCAATACTGGGCTGGATTTGGTTGGGTTGAGTTGATCTTGACAACTTACTTGAAAACAGTTCGTCACCATACGAGGAGACTTCGTCAGTGCGCTGTTCACAGTGACGTGACCTCCGAAAGCTTGCCTTTACACACTGATTGTGGAAACTCCATTGTGACGTAGGGAGGAAATCACATCGCCGATTGTGTGGAAAACTTCATGTGTTGTGGTCTGGAACTTTGCCAGACCACAAAAAAAAATCGGCTCAAAAATAGGATCAAGGTCTACAATGCGCTTACAGAACTGTTTGTGGAAAACCATGCTTCTGGGAATTCTTTTGCACGGTGCGTGTTTGCTTGCACCATGAGTTTCACTGATGCTCAGTGGAATTTGTGCCCCTCTCGATCTTCTGGGTAAAGACCAGGCAGTGTTCGTTACTTCTGACCATGGGAACCATATTAGATGCTGTCTAATTTTCAAAGGTGACCACCAGTGCATCCACTATCTTTTAAAACACGGGAGACAGGCCAACAGACTCGGAGAGTTACCTTTCGGTCCCATAAAAAATTATTAAAGCTGTTTTTTTACCTTCTTGTTCACTCTAGACCCACAGCTCTCCACCTTTTCTAGGTTTTTAATGTCTTCTTTTTGTGACACCAGACAAAAAATGTATTTAATTTCTGTACCATTTTGTTATTTTGCAAAATAATTCCATTACCTCAGTCTGTTGGTGTCTTTTCTGATCTTTTCCTTTATACATATTTGCAAATGCTTTTACAGTCGTGTTACTCTAGTACACTCGTTTCACTTTCCCGATCCTCCTTAGCGGACCTGAAATTTTCACTGTACTGTTCCTTTTGATGTTATAAGCCTTTTCCTTTGATCAATAGCATATTTATTTTCTCCCATTGCTTCTCATCCACTGGTTCCTGTCTCACCTCTCTCCTTCTCTTCTGTACACTGGCTATTTCCCCTCTGATGCAGGGTCTCGACCTGATAAATGAATAATTTGTAGATGCAAGAGATTGCACAGGCGCTGGAAATCTTGAGCAACACAAAGAAAATGCTGGAGGAAACCAGCAAGTCAGCCAGCATCAGTAATAGGTAAATCACAAACACAAGGAAGTTTGCAGATGCTGGAAATCCAAAGCACCACACACAAAAACTACTGGAGGAACTCAGCAGGTCAAGCAGCATCTACGGAAAAGAGCAGACCCTTCTCTGGGAATGAAAGAAACGTTGAGTGTTTACTCTTTTCCATAGATGCTGCCTGACCTGTGGAGCTCCTCTGGCATTCTGTCTGTTACTTCAGTAATAAATAGTCAATGCTTTGAGCCGAGATCCTTCATCAGGACCGGGTCTAAACCCAAAACATCAACTGCTTATTCCCTTCCATTGACGCTCTTGATCTGCTGAATTCTTCCAACATTTTGCATGAGCTGTACATGAACAATGTGCCCGCCTCCACCAATGACACCTGACTCACTGAGTTCCTCCAGCACTTTTAAAAAAATCTTTCTTTAATTTCTCGTTTGCCATGGTTCTACCACTTTTCCCATCAAGTTCCTGTGCTTTAAAAATATATACATTTATTGTTAACTATGCATTGATTCTTGAAATATTTGTTATTACTTATTTACTGTAACTTCCTTTAAAGTGACTTCCCAAACTCTCATAACCAACTCACCCCTCAGACTGTTTTGTTTAAATTTAGGGCCCCGGTTTCAGATCAGCGTGCACTCTTAAATCCTGCTTTTGTAAATTTTTCCCGTGTTCTCTAAAGGTGCACGATGATGCAGTGAAACTCTGCTTGTGATTGCACGGGTAGACGCTGAGAAGAAGTCATTGCAAGCTTGGTCCACATATCAATAGTGAAAAGGGAACCTCAGCTCAGCCTCAGAGCCTGATCAAACTGGTCCAAACTTGCACTGCATCACACGAGCTCCAGTCGCTCCAGGCCGAACAGCAGCTTGTGAAAACAACACCGCTAGAACAAAGTACGAGGGAAGCGTGGGCACAAGTCTGCCTGCTCTCGTACTTCACCAACCATACTGAGAGCCTGAGCTGCTTGCGTCTCCGGCTGTAGGGTGAAGACCACTCCCTGACCTCCTGTCCGAGACGGAGGAGTTAAACTGAGAGAGCAGCAACCGTCACTAACGCGAGACACGAGACATTCACGTCAGTGTGCCCCGTGCATTCTGTCCCCAACACCCAGCTGTCTGGCTTGCTTTGTCTACTAACAAGCAGTGGGGCCAGGATAACCCGTGACATGTAAGATACCTGAACTGAACCCTCCTTGCATCAAGCAGCATTTTACTTAGTCACTGAGCACCAAGTAATGACACAGCCCTGGACAGAAATATTTGAGCGTTCCAAATAAGAAATAAATTGATACAATAATGGTTTTGAAATAAACTTTCATTAAACCATTCAAAATATTAGAACAATTGTACCCCACTAACATGTGTACCTATCTGTTAAGAATGATGAAACTGAGAAAGCACTTCATTTCAAGTTTGTAACAGTTAACGCTCTCCCTCCATAGAACACTACAGCACAGTACAGGCCCTTCAGCCCTCCATGTTGTGCCAACCCATATAATCCTTAAAAAAAAGTACTAAACCCACACTATCCCATAACCCTCTATTTTTCTTTCATCCATGTGCCTGTCCAAGAGGCTCTTAAATACCCCTAATATTTTAGCCTCCACCACCATCCCTGGCAAGTCATTCCAGACACTCACAACCAACCCTCTGTGTAAAAAGCTTACCCTTTATGTCTCCCCTAAACTTCCCTCCCTTAATTTTGTACATATGCCCTCTGGTGTTTGCTATTGGTGCCCTGGGAAACAGGTACTGACTATCCACCCTATCTATGCCTCTCATAATCTTGTAGACCTCTATCAAGTCCCCTCTCATTCTTCTACGCTCCAAAGAGAAAAGTCCCAGCTCTGCTAACCTTGCTTCATATGACTTGTTCTCCAATCCAGGCAACATCCTGGTAAATCTCCTCTGCACCCTCTCCATAGCTTCCACATCCTTCCTATAATGAGGTGACCAAAATTGAACACAATACTCTAAGTGCGGTCTCACCAGAGATTTGTAGAGTTGCAACATGACTGCTCTACTCTTGAACTCAATCCCGTTAATGAAGCCTAGCATCCCATAGGCCTCCTTAACTACCCTATCAACCTGCACAGCAACCTTGAGGGATGTATGGATTTGAACCCCAAGGTCCCTTTGTTCATCCACACTCTTAAGTAACTGACCATTAATGATGAGTCTCTCATGAGGGACCTCGTCAAATGTCTTGCTAAAGTCCACGTAGACCACATCTACTGCCCTACCCTCATCAATTTCTTTTGTTACCTCTTCAAAAAACTCAATCAGGCTCATGAGGCATGATCTTCCCTTCACAAAGCCATGTTGACTATCCATGAGTAGACTGTACTTCTCCAAATGCTTGTAGATCCTATCCTTAAGAATCCTTTCCAATAGTCTGCAGTCCACCGACGTAAGACTCACTGGTCTATAGTGCCCAGGTTTCTCCCTATTACCTTTTTTCACAAGGGAACTACATTTGCCATTCTCCAGTCCTCTGGCACTTCCCCTGCAGCCAAAGAGGATTCAAAGATCATAGCTGATGCTCCAGCGATCTCTTCTCTCAATTCCCACAACAACCTGAGGTGTATCATATCCGGCCCTGGGGATTTATCAATCTTGATGTTTTTAAGAAGGTCCAGCACTTCTTCTTCCGTAATCTCCACATTGTCCAGCACACAGGCCTGCTCTATTTCGACCTCACCCTGATCAAGATCCTTTTCACTTGCGAATACTGAAGCAAAGTATTCATCTAGGATCTCCCCAACCTCCTCCACCTCCAGGCACATGTTGCCCTCTTTATCCTTTAGTGGTCCCACCTTCGTTCTCGTTATCCTCCTGTTTTTCACATGGGCATAGAATGCCTTGGGGTTCTCCTTAATCCTATCTCCATCTGAAAGATCGTGTGTTCAGATTTGAAATGATGATCGTAGGTTGGCATTGGTGTTCAACATCAAAGGAAGGCCTTATTAAAGCCCATTTACCACATCAACCACATTGTCTCCTTCAATATATTTAGCTACCTCTTTGTAAAACTCAAATTAGTCAGACAGGATTTCCCACCAACAAATCTGCGCTGGTTATCCGTGATTAGTCCCTGCCTTTCCAAGTGCCAATTAATCCTGTCTGTCAGAATTTCTTCCAATAATTTCCCTACCACTGACATTAATAATTGGTCTTTAATTACCTGGTTTGTCTTTGCTGCCCATAATTAATACATGCACTACATTTATTGTCTTCCAGCCATCTGGAACCTCCTCGGTGGCCAAAAGAGATTTAAGCAGCTTTGTCAGCCCCTTGCTTTCTTTTGGTCACCTAGGACACAGCTCATCGGGCATGGGATACTTATTCACCATGGTGCATACTAAGACATCCAATACCTCCTCCTTTATAATCTTTACGTGATCTCAAATTTCACTATCTCAACTGAAATCTCCAACTATAATGCCTTCTCTCTTAGTGAACACAGATGAGAAACGTTCATTTAAAATCTCATCAGTTTGCTCTTTTGGTCCCCCAAGTGTGTACTCTAACCCTTGCTCTTAAAATATTCATAAAATGACTTGAGATTTTTCTGATCTTATCAGCTTGACCCTCCCCCCTTTACCATTTCCCTTTTAAAGTCTCCTACCCCCAACTCTATACCTTGCCTGCTTCAAATGCTCTGTACCCAGCAAATGTTTTCTTTCTTTTCTCTTTATCAAACTCTCAACGTACTTGACATCCAAGGTTCCTCGACTTGTCACCCTTTCCCTTCGCGCTCAAAAAAATATGTTGGCCCTGAACTCTGACTATTTCACCTTTTAAAAGCTTCCACTTCCCAAAGAGAGGTTTACCTGAAAGTATCTACTCCCACTCCAATCAAATGTCATTGAGATCAGCTCTCCCCTCATTCAGATACTTAATATCCATACTCTCCTTATCCCTCTTTATAATAGTGAAACTTTCTGAGTGATGGTTGCTACCCTCAGAATGCTCACTCATCGGCGCCTCACCCGCTTGCTCAACTTCAATGGGTAGGATTAGGTCAAGCACTGCCTGTTCCTTGTAGGGTTATCTCTGTCCTTGCTCAAAATGTTCCCTGGATCAAGGGGTTCCCAAACTTCTTTACACCATGGACCAAGACCACCAAGCAAAGAGTTCGCAGACCCAGGTTGGAAACCCCTGTTCTAAATACAGCTAAAAATTCCATCATTCCACATGTCTAATCCTTTCATACTTAGATTAGGTCAATTAATATTGGCTACATATACCAAATAAATAAGAAATGTATATATATCTTTAATTTTTGGACCCAAAATACTACCATTAATCTTTGAACACTTAACAGATAGAAATTCCACATATTCAGGAACACATTCTTTAACCTTATGAAATAGTCAAGAAACATCTCTGTCATGTACTGTGTCAATGGTGGATTAAATCACAACTTTATAACACTCTCTGCTCATTAACTAAATGCAAGCCCTCACACCTTGTATCCTTCACCAGAAGGTTTTTAATGAAGTCCTTTGCCAGATCGCTCGTCTGGCTGAAGAATTCTTCATCAAATTCATAGTTCATTGCAGAGACGTTGGCGAGGGTTTCCTGCTTTGTTTCACCGAGGAAAGGGGAAGCTCCACTTAACCTGTTCCACAGGGGACAAGAAGAACAGCCGTAAAGTCTGAAATGGACTCACTCAGAACTCCAACATTTGTAAATGATCCACAAAATACTTACAGAATGTATGTAATGACACCAATGCTCCTGAAAAACACAAGTGTCAGATTTACCATTTGATAAACAGAAACAAAGCTTACACTTATTATTTTGAAAATTACATGTAGTTTTACTCTGGATCACATTTCACTTCCGGTACTCCCGCTGCAGCACGGAGACTCAGCAGGTAGTGACATCTCCACGCCTGGATCCCAAACTCTGCTGCTCCCGGTGTGGGACCGATGGCTGTGCCCGTTGCCCCCAGCTGCTCTGCATTCTTCCCACATCCCAACGACGTAGTGTAGGTGGGAGATGGGAGGACCAGAGGGGATTTGATGATCATGAGAGGGCTTACTGTACTGTGTATTAGTCTTACGCATCCGGCGGGAGCAAGAGCTGTTGAGAACGCCGAGGGATGGGTATGGGACAGGTGGCGGGGAAGGAGTGCCGGGGTGGGAGGTGGGGCAGCTGCAAACACACCAGCCCTGAGACACCGGGCAATTCCAAACAATTGGTTTACTGATCATTACAGAAGTCTCTCTGGAGATTCCTGCTCCTTTCCCTTCTTCATGATTCCCCTCTCCCTACCCCCTTCCCATTATGTCCACCATAGAGACCCATGTCAGAATCAGGTTTACATATATATTTGTGTTTGAACTTCCAGTGCATTTTAAAGGATTCTGTTCGTGCAGGATGTTCAAGTACCCCGGGGTCACTGTTTAGATAGATAGATAGATACTTTATTCATCCCCATGGGGAAATTCAACTTTTTTTCCAATGTCCCATACACTTGTTGTAGCAAAACTAATTACATACAATACTTAACTCAGTAAAAAAATATGATATGCATCTAAATCACTATCTCAAAAAGCATTAATAATAGCTTTTAAAAAGTTCTTAAGTCCTGGTGGTAGAATTGTAAAGCCTAATGGCACTGGGGAGTATTGACCTCTTCATCCTGTCTGAGGAGCATTAGAGCATTAGGAGCATTAAAATCCTGGCTTTTACTCGACCCTGGAAAAGAACGGGGAGCATTTGGACTGTATAATGTGAACCACAGAGGCCATGTACCCTTAAACATCAATGCTAAAGACCTTTTATTTCACAGAACGAGAGCTGAAAGCTGTAAGTATTTGTTTCCATTTCTTCTGGAAGACACTTACCACATATCTGCAGGTAGCCCAAGAGGTTCATAGTTCACAATTTCTGGAGCTGGAATAGACACACACACACACGAGAAAATTGAAAATATGAAAATGACATAAATTTTATCACTTACTACAACCTTTATTCTTGTATGTTGCTGAAGATGAGGCCACAGCCAATGTTAGTGTATAGTATTCAGATGGGGTGGGAAAGGAGGTCACTGTTGTGCTGGGAAGCAGGAAGAGCAGAGACCAGAAAGAAGAATAGACGCAGTTCTAAAGGTGCAACAAATATTCATTTAATTTAGTTTTTTACTGTTTACTGCTTTTTATAGTATTTTTTGATATTTAGAAACTTTTCATTGTCTTTGAAAGCATCTTCACTTTACAGAATTTTTAAAAAATGCGCCTCAGACTTCTGATTACACACCCATATACACACACACACCCCTACATACACGTACTTAGACATACACATCTACATACAGTAATACAGTACTGTGCAAAGGTCAGGCATATGTATATAGCTAGGGTGCCTAAGACTTTTGCACAGTACGCTAGAAATGTTATCAAAGTTCAAAATACATTTATTAACAATGTATGTATTCTTTATAAAACCTTGAGATTCGTCTCCTTACAGGCAGCCACAAAACAAAGAAATCCGATGGAACCCATTAAAAGTAAAGAAGACCGCCATACACCAATGTGCGGAGAGAACGGTGCTTCCGGTTTAAGAAGGGGCTACATGGGTGACCACTTACTGGTGGCTCTCAAAGCAGGAAATTTGACTAAATACTCTATTGATAACACTTTTTATATGGAAAATGTGGTGAACGATCACCGGAAACATTGAAGAGGTGAGCAAAGGCAAGACTGATCCAAGGATCGAGGCGAGCGGGTGTGAGACAGAGCCGGAGCGAGGTTGAGGCTTGTTCTGGGAGAAGATGGCGTCGGAGACGTGGTTGGAGCAAGCGGACTGGAGAAAAACTGAAGCAAAACTGTTTCGGAGGACGTCCACCTAACCCAGGAGTGAGGTCTGATCCATCGAAGCTCTGCACCGATTTGGAAAGGTCAAGATGGGCCAGAGGTGGCCAAGAGCATGTCGCTGTGGCGGGGCCCGGGTCTGTGGGATGGTCTGAAAAGGCAAGGTGCTGGCACCAGAGGCGGGGATCGAACCGGTACTGCTCCGCGATGTTCTACTCCACTCTCCTCAGCCCTGAGGCTGTGCCGTGCCCCGGCTGCCTCGGGCTTACAGTCTGCGAGCTTTGCGGCGATTTGCCTCTATGTGATAGACTGAGATTATGGGCCCACTCCGGCTGCTCCCGGATTCGGGTTTACGGACTCTGTTTGGTTCTGAATGCTGATGCTTGCTTTACTGTTTGCACGATTTGATTTGATTTGTTTTGCTCTCTCTCTCTCTGCAATGGGTGTTGTTTTTTTTTTAAAATGGGTTACTTCGGGTTTCATGTTTTGCAGTCCCTGTAAGCAGATGAATCTCAAGATTTTATAACATATACATATATCGTGCAAACAATAAAAGTACGCAAATAGCATTCAAGGTGAAGTTCATGATTCAGAAGCCCGTTCGCTGCAGGCCGCAGCAGGTGGAGAGAAGGGTAAACCTCACTGAGCAGCAAGCCAGGGTTCAGTACAGAGACGAGTAAACTTCGTGGAGTAGCAATCTGAACCAGCCCTAGCTTCTGGCCCGGACACCGTTATCTTTTCATTCTGGCCCAGTGCTTAAATCGTCCAAATCTCGGGCCGTTCCCTGCCCTCGGACCCGGGCCCTGCCACTTCGATATGCTCTTGGGTCTCAGCACCACTACCTCAATTTGGGCTGTACCCAACCTTTCCAATTCGGCTCAGTGCTTGAATTGATCAAACCTCAACTCTTCCCTCGCTCTTGGGCTCGGGCTCCGCCTCGAATCTGCCGCATTGAATTGCCTCCAAGTCCACTCCAGCAATGGTCAGTCATTGACTCATTCCCCACTCTCCGGCCTGGACCACACCACGCCACGACCGTCCTACACACCTTTGCGAGTTCAGTTCTCACCGCAAAAATATCAGGCCCTACGGGTGGTTGAAAAGTTCAACTTCGACAGGGAGATTACAGGCTATTGCTTGTAGTGATCATTTACCAGAAAAAGTGTGATTAATAAACAAAATGAATCTACTGTCAAAGTGAATCCACACTCAGGTTGAAGGAACAACACCTTATATACCGACTGGGTAGCCTCCAACCTGATGGCATGAACATTGACTTCTCTAACTTCCATTAAATGCCCCCCCTCCCCTTCTTACCCCATCCCTGACATATTTAGTTGTTTGTTTGTTTTTTCCTCTCTCTCTGCCCATCACCCTGCCTGTTCTCCATCGCCCTCTGGTGCTCCCCCCCTCCCCTTTCTTTCTCCTGAGGCCTACCGTCCCATGATCCTTTCCCTTCTCCAGCTCTGTATCTCTTTCGCCAATCACCTTTCCAGCTCTCAGCTTCATCCCACCCCCTCCGGTCTTCTCCTATCATTTCGCATTTCCCCCTCCCCCCACTACTTTCAAATCTCTTACTATCTTTCCTTTCGGTTAGTCCTGACGAAGGGTCTCGGCCCGAAACGTCGACAGCTCTTCTCCTTATGGATGCTGCCTGGCCTGCTAGCATTTTGTGTGTGTTGTTTTAATAAACAGTTTAGTTGTTTACTTTGTTTTATTCACCATCTACAAGTGGTTGCTGAGCTTCACCAGCACCGTCTTAAACCAGAAACACATTGTGTTGCACTGTACTGCAGCCACAAAACCACAACATAATGTGTGATGATAAACCTGATCCTGATACAGGTCTCCATCGTGGACTGAGAGTGAGAGGGGAATCATGGTTGGGGAAAAAGGGCAAGGGGAGACGAGATGGTAGGAAGCACCAGAGAGACATCCTGTAATGATCAATAAACCAATTGTTTGGAATCAAATGATCTTGCCTGGAGTCTCAGGGCTGGGTGCGTCTGCACCCACGCCACAACACCGTCCCTGGCACTCCCTCTCTGCTAACTGTCCAATACCCCTCCTGTAGCCCTGCACCGTCACCCATTCTCAATATCCTTTGCTCCTGTCCGATTCACAAACTCGCTCTCCGCTCCATGTTGACATATAGTACTGTGCAAAAGTCTTATGTATGGCTAGGGTGCCTATGTGCCTATGACTTTTGCACAGTCCTGTACATATACAATGCCTTGTAAAAGTGTTCACATAAATGAGTATTACAGCCAGGGATTTTGATCAATTTAACTGAGAATTTTTTATTTGTGAATCACAGGCTCCTTTCTCTTCCCACAGCAGAGCCCAAAAAAATGGGAAAAATTGTAAAACATGAAAAACTAAAAATTCATAAACTGAAATTTCGGCAGTTCAAAAGTATTCATCTCCCTTTGCTCAGTACTTAGTTGAACCACTGTTACAGATAGTAGTTTTTTTGGATAAGTCTCTATTAGCTTTGCACAATGATATGCAGCAAGATTTGCCCATTCCTTCTTGCAAAATCACTCAAGCTGTGCCAGGTTAGTTGGGGAGCAACGGTGGACAGCAATCTTGAGGTCTTGCCAGGGATGTTTGATCAGGTTATAGTCAGGACTCTTGACTGGGCCACTCAAGGACATCAATTTTCTTCATTTGAAGCCGCTCCACGGTTGCTCTGGCATTGTGCTTTTTACTATCTGAATGGTGTCAAGTTTGGAAAAGGGGAAGTACAACGAGATCTAGGTGTCCTTGTTCGTCAGTCACTGAAAGTAAGCATGCAGGTACAGCAGGCAGTGAAGAAAGTTAATGGCATGTTGGCCTTCATAACAAGGGGAGTTGAGTATAGGAGCAAAGAGGTCCTTCAGTTGTACAGGGCCCTGGTGAGACCACACCTGGAGTATTGTGTTCAGTTTTGGTCTCCAAATCTGAGGAAGGACATTCTTGCTATTGAGGGAGTGCAGCGTAGGTTCACGAGGTTGATTCCCAGGATGATAGAACTATCACATGTTGCAAGATTGGAGCGACTGGGCTTGTATACACTGGAATTTAGAAGAATGAGAAGGGATCTGATTGAAACATATAAGATTATTAAGGGATTGGACACGCTAGAGGCAGGAAACATGTTCCCGATGTTGGGGGAGTCCAGAACCAGAGGCCACAGTTTAAGAATAAGGGGTAGGCCATTTAGAACGGAGTTCAGGAAAAACTTTTTCACCCAGAGTGTTGCGGATCTATGGAATGCTCTGCCCCAGAAGGCAGTGGAGGCCAATTCTCTGGATGCTTTCAAGAGTTAGGTAGAGCTCTTAAAGATAGCAGAGTCAAGGGATATGGGGAGAAGGCAGGAACAGGGTACTGATTGTGGATGATCAGCCATGATCACATTGAATGGTGGTGCTGGCTTGAAGGGCCAAATGGCCTACTCCTGCACCTACTGTCTATTGGGTCATTGTCCTGTTGAAAGATAAACTACCTCCTCAGTTTAAGCTTTTTGGCAGAAGCTAGCGGGTTTTTATCCAGGATCTCTCTGTGTTTAGCAGTTTTCAGCTTCCCGTCAATCCTGACCAGATTTCCCGTCTCTGCTGCTGAAAAGCATCCCTACAGCGTGATGCTAGCTCCACCATACTTTACAGTAGGCATGCCGTTACCTGGCTAACGTTCAGTATTAGATTATGCTACATGTACTTCCTAGCATTGAGGCTAAAAAGTTCTACTTCAGTCTCATCCAGCCACAAAACTGTTTTCTACATCTTTACAGTATCTTTTAAGTGACACTTTGCAAAGTCTTTTTGGGCAAGGATATGCTCTTTTTTTTAGCCAGGGCTTCTCCTTTGCCACTCTTCCATAAATACCCTTTTTATGCAAGGCCTCCAAGATTGTGGAGCCATGAACATCATCTCTGGTTGCAACCACTGACTTCAGCAGCTCATTCAGAGTGACTGTTTCACAGATGCCAATCTCCTCTGGCAACTGAGTTTAGAGGACGGCCTGAACTTGGCAATGTGGTTGTGGTTTCATATTTTTTCCTCACTCTTCACGATGGACTACACTGAGTTCTGAGGCATGTTCAGTGCCTTTGAGATGATCTTGAACTCATCCCTGACTTTCAGCTTCTCGATTATCATTTCCCTGACTTGCCTCGAATGCTCTCGTCTTCATTTTGGTTTGGTCGGTTGAAAATCTACCATACTGTTGGACCTAAGGAACATTAGCTCAGTAATTACAAAGGAATGAATACTTCTTCAGCTTCACAATTTTGGTTTTTAAATTTTAGTAAATTGTTGACATGCTTTGGAAGTTTTCTTTTCATTTGACATGTCGCACAACGTTTTTGTAGATTAGCTCAAAAAATCCCATTCCAATACATTTCAAATTTAGAAAATGAGATGGTAAAATGTGAGAACATCTGTTGGGGATAAATACTTTTTCAAGGCATTGTATATACATACGTGCACACACACATTTCCTGTGCCAAATAAAGTCGTCACTGAGTGTTTGTTTGTGGTTTTCTGCTGCTGTCAGCTATCCATTTTACTCAGAACGCATGTGTTGTGTGTTCAGAGATGCTCTTTTGCACGTCACCTTCCTGTCAACTTCAGACGCTCTGGCCATTCTCCTCTGACATCTCACTAACAAGGCTGGATGCATTTTGTTTTTCACACCACTCTCCGTAAGCTCCGGAGAATGTTGTGCGTGCAAATCCCAGGAAATTGGGAGTTTCTGAGATACTCAGACCACCCTGTCTGGCACCCACAATCACTCCACAGTCAAAGTCACTTGGGTCACATTTCTTCCCCATTCTGAAGTTTGATCTGGACAACAACTGAACCTCGTGATCATGTCTGCATTTTTCATGTTTCGAGTTGCTGCCACATGATTGGCTGATTGTGGGTCCAATACAAGGAACAGGTCCTTGTAGATACAAGGAACAGGCCCTTCTGGCACAATAAGCTGCATTGCCTGCCAACACATCTATTTAAGACTAGCTAATCACAACGACCAATTAACCTACTAACTTGGACTGTGTGAGGAAGCCAGCGCACCCAGATGAAAGCCACGCAGTCACAGGTGGTGCTGCGATTGAACTCCCAACTCCGAGCTGTAATGGCGTCACATGAACCGCTATGCTTACTGGGGCACCCAAGTCAAATGACACTTCACCTGCAAGTCTAGTCTATCAGGAATATCTACTGTATCCAATGCTCCCAGTATGCCCTTCTCTACATCTGTGATACCCAACATAGATTGGGTAACCACTTTGTCCAGCATCTTTACTTTATCCGGCACAAAAAGCAGGAATTTCTGGTGGCCACTCATTTCAATTCCCATTCCGTTCCAAGTTGGCAGTCCATGGCCTCCTCTATTACCACAATGAAGCCACCTCAAGTTGGAGGAGCAACACCTCATACTCTGTCTAGGTATCTTCCAACTTAATGGCATGAACATTGATCTCCCTAACTTTAGGCCATTTCTCACCTCCCCCCCACCTTCTCTTTTTTCCCCATTCCCTATTCCTACTCCACTCTTACCTCTTCCATCAGTTAGATCGGAGTGGAAGTGCTGGACGAAGTGGCCCTTCCCTCCTTCCCATGGTCCACTGTCTTCTCCTACAGATTCCTTCTTTTCAACCCCTTACCTCTTCCACCCATCACCTCACTATCCCAACATCCCCCATCCACTCACCTCTCCCCTCCCCCTCAGCTGGTCTCACCTATCACCTGCCAGTTTGTTCTCCTCCCCTTATCGCCACCTTCTTTCCCTGGTTTCTTCCTCTTCCTTTCCAGTCCTGATGAAGGATCTCCACCCAAAGCATCGGCTGTTTATTCTCCTCCAAAGATGCTGCCTGACCTGCTGAGTTTCTCCAGCATTTTGTGTGTGGTGCTATACACAAGGCACCCTTCATCTTCTGAGAAGCTTCATACAGCTAAAATGATGCCAGTTACTCCATCATACAGATTAAAATATCATACTCAAACACTGGGTGTGATTCACAACAAACACTATTAATTGCACTGTCCTTTGAGTGACTGATTCATTATTCAGTCATCAGTGGAGCACACTGAACAGACACATAGGTGTCCAGTGTGATGGACACACGATTTCAAAGCCAAATTTATTATCGAAGTACCATCAACTATCTTGAGAATCATTTTCTTGCAGGCATTTACAGGAGAATAAATTCAATGGAATTTTTGAAAAACTATACATAAACAGACAAACTACAAATCAGAATCAGGTTTATTATCACCAGCATGTGACATGAAATTTGTTAACTTAGCAGCAACAGTTCAATGCAATACATAATCTCGCAAAGCAAAAAATAATAAACAAGTAAATCACATATATTGAATAGTTTTTTTAAAAAAGTGCAAAACCAGAAATACTGTATATTTTTTAAAAAGTGAGGTAGTGTCCAAAGATTCAATGTCTATTAAGGAATCGGATGCTGAGGGGAAGAAGCTGTTCCTGAATCGCTGAGTGTGTGCCTTCAGGCTTCTGTACCTCCTTTCTGATGGTAACAGTGAGAAAAGGGCATGCCCTGGGTGCTGGGGGACCTGAATAATGGACACTGCCTTTCTGAGACACCGCTCCTTGAAGATGTCCTGGGTACTTTGTAGGCTAGTACCCAAGATGGAGCTGACTAGATTTACAACCTTCTGCAGCTTCTTTTGGTCCTGTGCAGTAGCCCCTTCATACCAGACAGCGATGCAGCCTGTCAGAACGCTCTCCATGGTACAACTATAGAAATTTTTGAGTGTATTTTTTGACATGCCAAATCTCTTGAAACTACTAATAAAGTATAGCCGCTGTCTTGCCTTCTTTATAACTACATCGATATGTTGGGACCAGATTAGATCCTCAGAGATCTTGACATGCAGGAACTTGAAGCTGTTCATTCTCTCCACTTCTGATCCCTCTATGAGGGATTGGTATGTGTTTCTTCGTTTTACCCCTCCTGAAGTCCAGAATCAGCTCTTTCATCTTACTGACATTGAATGCCAGGTTGTTGATGCGGCACCACTCCACTAGTTGGCATATCTCACTCCTGTACACCCTCACCACCTGAGATTCTACCAACAATGGTTGTATCGTCAGCAAATTTATAGATGGTATTTGAGCTATTCCTAGCCACGCAGTCATGTGTATATAGAGAGTAGAGCAGAGGACTAAGCACACACCCCTACCCAAATGTGGAAAAGATGACAAATTATGCAAATAAAAAGATAATATTGAGAACATGACCCGTAGATTCCTTGGAAGTGAGTCCATAGGTTATGGAAGCAGTTCAGAGTTGTGAGTGAAAGTTAGCCATGCTGGGTCAGGAGCCTGATGGTTGTAGGGTAATAACTGTTCATGCAGGGACCTAAAGCTTCTGTGCCTCCTGTGCAATGTTGGTGATGAGAAGAGAGTGTGGCCTGCATGGCTGCTGCTTGTGTGCTGAATGGTGGGGAGAGCTTTGCCTGGGCTAGACTAGGTTGTATCCACCACTTTCTGTGGACCTTTTCTGATCCATACCAGGACGTGATGCAACCGGTTAGGGTACTCTCCACTCTGCATCGATCGAAGTTTGCCAATGTTTTTGGAGATGTACCAACGATGCAAGCTTCTAAGACAGTACGACTCTGTAAGCTTGTGACTGGCTCATGGAATTCCGGTTTCTTCCTCCTGTATTCGATAATCAGCTTTCGGGTTTTGCTGACATTGAGTGAAAGGCTGTTGTTGTGACTCAATCTCCTCCTGTGTGCTGATTCAGCACCTCCTTTGGTTCAGCACACAACAGTGGTGTCACCAGCAAACTTAAGACCAGAAGATATAGGAGCCGAATTAGGCTACTTGGCCCATCGAGTCTGCTCCGCTATCTCATCGTGGCTAATCCAATTTTCCTCTCAGCCCCAATCTCTTGCCTTCTCCCTGTATCCCTTCATGCCCTGACTAATTGAGACACTATCAATCTCTGCCTTAAATATACATAAAGAGTTGGCCTCCACAGCTGCATGTGGCAAAGATTCACCACTCTCTGGCTAAAGAAATTCCTCCTCATCTCCATCCTAAAAGGACTTCTGAGGCTCTGTCCTCTGGTCTTAGACTCTCCCACCATAGGAAAGAAATATCCTCTCCACATTCACTCTATCAAAGCCTTTCATCGTTTCATTGAGGTCACCCCTCATTCTTCTGAATTCCAGTGAATGCAGGCCCAGAGCCATCAAATGCTCTTCATATGAAAAGCCAATCAATCCTGGAATAATTTTTGTGAACTTCCTAAGAGGCCCAGAACTGCTCACAATACTCCCAGTGAGGCCTCACCAGTGCTTTATAAAGTCTCAACTTTACACCCTTGCTTTTTATATTCTAGTCTTCTTGAAATTAATGCTAACATCACATTTGCCTTCCTCAACACCAACTCAACCTGCAAATTAACCTTTAGGGAATCCTGAACAAGAACTCTCAAGTCCCTTTGTGCCTCAGTTTATTTTTTGTATTTTCTTTCCATTTAGAAAATCGTCAACCCTTTCACTTTTTCTACCCAAGTACAAGATCATGTACTTCTTGACACTGCATTCCATCTGCCACTTCTTTGCCCATTCTCCTCATCTATCTCCCTTCTGCAGCCTCTCTCTTTTCCCAAAACCACCTGTCCCTCTACCTAGCTTCATCTTCAAACCATGTGACAAATCCATCAATTCCATCATCCAAATCATTGACATATACCGTAACTTAAAAAGAATCAGTCCCAACACAGATCCCTACAGCACACCACTAGTCACCAGTGCCAATCAGAAAAGGCTCCCTTTATTTCCACTCTATGCCTCCTATCAATCAGCCACTGCTTTATCCATGCTAGAATCTTTCCTGTTCGTAGCTCGTAGCTTGTTAAACAACCTCATATGTGGCATCTTGTCAAAGGCCTTCTGAAAATCCAAGTACACGGCATCAACCAATCCTCCTTTCTCTATCCTGCTTATTATTTCTTCAAAGAATTCCAACAGATCTGTCAGGCAAGGTTTTCCCTTGAGGAAACCATGCTGACTATGGCCTATTTTATCACGTGGCCCTAAGTACCCTGAGACCTCATCCTTGATAATTGATTCCAACATCTTCCTGAGCACTGAGGTCAGACTAACTGGCCAACAGTTTCCTTTCTTCTGTCTCTCTCCCTTCTTGAAGAGTGGAGTGACATTTGCAATTTTAAAGTCTTCCAGAACCATTCCCAAATCTAGTGATTCTTAAAAGATCATTACTAATTCCTCCACAATCTCTATAGCCACTTCTTTCAGAACTCTAGGGTGTATATCATCTGCTTATCTACCTTCAGACCTTTCAGTTTCCCAAGAACCTTCTCTCCAGTAATGGTAACTTCACACACTTTCTGACCCCTGACACCTGAAACTTCCACCATATTGCTAAGCGTCTTCCATAGTGCAGACTGATGCAGTTCAGTTCATCTGCCATTTCTTTGTTTCCCTTTATCACCTCTCCAGCATTGTTTTCCAGCAATCCAATATCCACTCTTGTCTCTTTTACACTTTCTTCACTTTACACGCATATATCTGAAGAAACTTTTGGTATCCTCTTTAATATTATTGGCTACCATACTTCTGTATCCCATCTTTACCTTCTTAATAACTTTTTTTTACTTCTGTTAGTTTTTAGAAAGCTTCCCCATCTCTAACTTCCCACTAATTTTTGCTCTACTATAGTGGCTTCCAGAAATTTCAACCATTGCTGCTCTGCCATCAACCCTGCCAGTGTTATTTTCCAATCAATTCTGGCCAACTCATCTTTCATGCCCCTGTAATTCCCTTTAATACTGTAATACTGATACACCTGACTTTAGCTTCTCCTCAAATTTCAGGGTGAATTTGATCATATTATGATCATTTCCCCCCCCCCCCCCCCCCAGGGTTCTTTTACCTTAAGCGCTCTAATCAACTCTAGTTCATTGCACAACATCCAATCCAGAATAGCCGAATCCAGTGGGCTCAACCACAAGCTGATCTAAAAGCCATCTCACAGGTATTCTAGAAACTCCCCCTCTTGGGATGCAGGACCAACCTGATTTTCCCAATCAACCTGCATACTGAAATCCCCCATGACTTTCGTAACATTGCCCTTTTGGGATGCATTTTCTATCTTCCGTTGTAATTTTTAGGCCACATCCTTACCACTGCTTGGGGATCTGTATACAACTCCCATTTGGGTCTTTTTACCATTGCAGTTCCTTGACTCTATCCAAAATAATTCCACGCCTTCCAACCCTATGTCACCTCTTTCTAATTATTTGATTTCATTTTTAACCAACAGTGCCAAGCCACCCTCTCTGCCTGTCCTTCTGATACAATGTGTGTCCTTAGACATTAAGCTCCCAGTTATAATCTTCTTTCAGCCATGATTCGGTGATGCCCACAACGTCATACCTGCCGATCTGTAAATGTGCAACAAGTTCATCTACCTTATTCCGTATACCATGCACATTCAAATACAACATCTTCAGACCTGTATTCACCCTTTTTGATTTCATCTGCCTTTTAAGCTGCAACTCAACCTGTTGACTATAGTTTTGCCCTTTCAAAAGCCTCTCCTCACTGCACATTGTAAACCAGCTACCTCATCTTCAGCACTATCACCCACCTTTCCTACGATACTTCCCCTCCACATACCTGTATAAGGTGACCTACCGACGTTCCTCAGCATTTACATTTCATTTTGTCTTTTAACTGGCTCATTTGGCTCAAGAGTTCAGTTCCTATCACTGTCCTTGCGTTCTTTCCTCCTGCAAGCTCCTTGTGACCTGTTCCCCTTCCTGCTCCCACCCTTTGTTGATCAAATATGGTTTATAACATTGTCTTCAAGAACACAGAAAAGTAAGAGCAGGAACAAGCCACTCAGCCCCTCCAAACTGGCCCATCATTATGATCCAATGCTGGTCACTCTTCCATTTCAGTTCTCTGTAATGAAGGATTCCTCGTACTCCAGCTTTATATCTATTCCTCCTTAAATATCTAGTGTTCTGGCTCGTACCACCCTCGAGAACAAAGGATTCACCAGAATCACTGACCTCTGAGTGAAGAAATTTCAATGCAGCTCAGTTTTAACCTCCTAGCTTCTTCTTTCATATCGATATTCCCCTGTTTATTCAACCTGCGATTTGCAACAGCTGAAGCAGCAGTTTCAGTCTGAACAGAGATCGGTTAAGCATTCACTTCCCCTTGCAACTCAAGTTTAAACACCACCGTACAGCATTAAGAAACCTTCCCTCTAGGATATTGGTCCCCCGCAGTTCGGGTGTAAACTGTCCCTCCTGTACAGGTCCCACCTTCCCTGGAAGAGAGCCCAACTGATCCAGAAATGTTACACCCTCCATCCTACACCAACTCCTTAGCCTCGCATTAAACTGTTTAATCTTCCTAGTTCTGGCCCCATGGGCAGCAATCCTGAGATTACAACCTTGGAGGTCCTGCCCTCTAACTGAGCGCCCAACTCCCTGAACTCCCTATGCAGAACCTCGTCACTTGTCCTACCAATGTAACTGGTATACACATGGACCATGACTTCTGGCTGTTCTTCTTCCCACTTATGAATCCTGAGCACCTGAACTGAGAAATCCCGGACCCTGGCACCTGGGAGGCAACATACCATCCGAGAATCTCGTTTTCACCTTCAGAACCTCCTGTCCATTCTCCTAATGAATCCCCTATCACCACAGCGTGCCCCTTCTCCCCCCTTCCCTTCCAAGGCACAGAGCCCAACAGTATCCTGTTGTTGAGGGAGATGGCCACAAGGGTACTCTGCGCTAGCTCCTCAACCCCTTTCCCCTTCCAGACTGCCACACAGTTTCCAGTACCTTAGCTGTAACTCCCTCTCTATATGTGCTATCTATCACCCCCTCAGCCCCCCAAATGATCCGGAGGTCATCCAGTTCCAACTCCTTAACGCGGATTGTTAGAAGCTGCAGCTGGATGCACTTCTCGCAGTTGTAGTTGTCAGGGACACTGGAGGTCTCCCTGCCTTCTCACATCCCACAAGGGGAGCATTTGACTGTCCTGCCAGACATCTCTGCTGTCCTAGCTGAGCAGATTTAAAGAAGGGAGGAAAAACTTAGCTTGGAGCTTTTCTTTGCTTTCTCAGGTTGAAGCTTCTTTTCCCTGACGCCTCAACGCCTCCGTTCTGACCCTGTGCACTCAGATGAAGGTCACTACACTTGCCCCGCCCTTCTTTAACTTGCTCTTGTTCCTCAATCCCGAGTGTGGATTGGTCACTGCTCAACGCTCCGTGTCGCTGTAGTGACCCGCTGCTCCTTTCTCTACCCGGGCAGTGGACCTGAGTGAAATCCCCTCCCCTCAAAACTTCCGATGTCCGGATTTGTCACTGGTCAATGCTCTAGTTCACTGTAGTGATCTGTAGATGAGCTGTACTTAGCAACACAATCATAGGTATATGGTGAGTAAACATGGGCATAAGCACATTGCCTTGTGATGCACCAGTGCTGTTGATGCTTGTGGCAGAGATGTTGTTGCCACTGACTGTGGTCCGCAATTGAGGAAATTGAGGATCGAGTTACATAAGGGGGTATTAAAGACCAGGTCTCAATGCGTTTCAAGTGGATGATAGTGTTGAATGCTGAGATGTATTGAATGACGAGCATCCTGCTGTATGTCCAGATGTTCCCAGGCTGAGTGAAGAGCCAATGAAATGGCATCTGCTGTTGACCTCTTGTGATGGCAGGCACATCGGAGTGGATCCAAATCACTCCTCAGGCAGGAGTTGATATGTTTCATCGCCGACCTCTCAAAGCACTTCATCACAGTGAATGTAAATGCTACTGCACAATACATTTGAGGCAGATTACCATATTCTACTTAGGCACTGGTATGAATGAAGCCCGTCTGAAGCAGGTGGGTACCTCAGACATAAGCGAGAGGTTGAAAGTGTCGGTAAACACTCCAGCCAGTTGATTAGCACAGGACTTCAGTACTTGGCTACGTATGCCATCTGGGTCAGATGCTTTCTGTGGATTTACCCTCCTAAAGGATGCCCTCACGCTAGCCTAAGAGACTGAAGTCACAGGTTGTCGGAGCTGTGGGGGTTCATGAAGGTGCCTCCTTGTTTTGTTGGTGGAAATGAGCACAAAATAAACTGAGGGCATCTGGAAATGAAACCTTGTTGTCATTGATGTTGCTCGGTTTGGCTTTGGAACTGCTGGCGTTCAAGCCATGCCACAGCTGTCGAGCATCGCTCTGTGATTGCCACTTCGCATGTGAGATGGCTTTCCAGAGGTCATACCCGCACCTCTTGTTCTTTCCTGGATCTCCTGATCTTATCTGGCCCTCAGCAGATTGTGGATCTCCTCGTTCATCCAGGGCTTCTGGTTGGGGAAGCTCTGAATGATTTTGTGGGAATACACTTGTCCATGAGTGTCTTTATAAAGTCCGTGACAACCAAGGTGTGTCAGGAATCCAATGTGGCAGACATGTGGTGTGTCAGGAATCCAATGTGGCAGATGTGTGGTGTGTCAGGAATCCAATGTGGCAGACATGTGGTGTGTCAGGAATCCAATGTGGCAGACGTGTGGTGTGTCAGGAATCCAATGTGGCAGACGTGTGGTGTGTCAGGAATCCAATGTGGCAGACGTGTGGTGTGTCAGGAATCCAATGTGGCAGACGTGTGGTGTGTCAGGAATCCAATGTGACAGACATATGATGCATCAGCCATATGATGTGACAGGCAGCAAATGTGATCTGACATGACTCCACCTGAACTGTACCATTCCCACATCGAATACTTTACTCCTAATGAATGCAACTGAAAACAAACTCTACAATACGTCTTCTGATACTCTGCTCTATATAACTACATTTGGTTTGACATACCTTCCATAAAAGACATTTAATTCGCTAACATACCTCATCTAGAGCTGATATGATGAAAACTATACCTACCAACAAATTCAGGAGTCCCAAAGATGTTTTTAAACTCAACTCCATCTTCGATTTTGTGAGCAAGGCCAAAGTCTATCAATTTGATGTGTGGCACGGGTATCTTATCGAGAAGCATAATATTTTCAGGCTGAAAGGAAATATTTCAGAAATGATTCTTAATTGAACTGCTAAGAACAAACCCAATTTAATTACAAACCCTTAGTTTTAGGAAGTATTGAATGAAATCTTTTCAACAGGAATGCCAAGGTTCACAGACCCATCCTGAAGTAATTATTAACTGTGTACAGAAGGTGTTGGTCATCTGAGTGTTGTGAACAGTGTGTCCACTAGTGGAATTCCTAACATATTTATTTGTTTAATTCTACCTTCAATACAAATTGTAACAAAATGCCTTACAGACTTTAAAAAATTGGAAGAGTATATTCTTTCATCAATTTCCATATAATGAATAATTATGAATTAGTAACAAGCAATTCTGCTTACACAACGCTGGTTCTCAGAATTCTCCCATGTTTCCCTGTAATATGATCTCTCAGAGATACTTATTTGCACAGTCACCCCAGTCCTTCACCATCCACTGAAACTAATAAACCTACCTCATAAACCCTCTAACCAGCACCTGTTAGGGATGTGGAAGGAATCTAGTGCATCTGGAGAAACGCTCACTGTTGCTGGGTGAACAAGTGGAAACTCCACGCAGACAGCACTGGAGGTCAGAATTGAACAGTAGGACAGCTCCACTATCTGAAGTATCACCAGAGGGATAAATGAGATCCAGGACTTGGGAAGAAGCTGGTTTCCCTTTGAGTAGAAACAGTCAGATGAAGCCTAAGATTAGCACGTTATCTACAGGCCACCTCCCATAGAGCTGCACTCCCTCAGAACAATACTAGATTTTAGATTAGATGTTCATTGAAAACTGAAATTTGAATAACAAAATGGCGAATGAGACTGGTGAGTGTGTTCTGACAGTCAGCATAGACTCGATGAGTTGTATAGCCTCCTTCCTTCTGTGTCATCGGCAACTGTGAGATCTATGATGTTTGTGGTGAATGTGCAACCACAGAGCCTTAGAGAGAAAACAGTAGAGTATATTTTCAACAATATGGCGAAAACTCTGCCATAATTAAATTTGTACCATGAAGGTTATGCTGTTGGAATAATCAAAAATTCATAAGACACTACCTAAAAATATTGAAGGTTATCAAATTGTGTCTAGAATATTGGGTGGATTAAAATGAGAACCTACCTTGAGGTCGAAGTGTGCGATGTTTTTGGAATGGAGGTAGTTCACACCGTCTAGGATTTGTTTAATGAACGCTGTTGCTTCTTCTTCACTCAAAGATTCTTTCTGAGCCAGGAAGTCAAAGAGTTCCCCTCCAGAGACCCTGGAAACAGTACAATTTAGTTCCATCATCAGTGTCATACTAGGATCGACGGACTGTTGTTTGTGGGTTGTAAAGGCAATGTGCTCTTGACGTCAGGAAGCATGAATTCAAGACAGTCAAGTTGAACAGTGCAGGAAATGTAGACTTTCTGCCCTGCACCAGCAGGTGGTCAGGTGTTGTAACTTTGATGGAGGTTGTGTCTTTTTACCAGACATTAAGTCAAGATCTTTGTCTTCCCTCTCACCCAAATACCTCCAAGCCACTATTCCCAAGGGAGCTTTGCCTATTTCCCTATCCAAGAGTTATTCCTCTGCCTCATCTCTAGAAATCAGGCTGTCTGTTCCAGACCACACTTGCTGCTCACGGAACTAGCTTTGCTTAAATGGGACACGTCACTGGCCATGAAGCACTTTGGGTCGTTGTACATGCACTGCAATGAAGATGTTCAAAGCAGGACAAATTCATAAATACATCAGATCTCGGGTGAACTGCAATCTGTGTCATTGTGTTGAGTGGGTGAGTGAGGTCTGAACACTTCACCATCAGATACCGCATGACATGCCCAACACAGCCATCATTCTCTGCAGTCAGATAAAGATCACAGTCAAACCAAAACCAGCAAGCTTATTTGCGATTGAAAAGCAAAAATAGTCAGCATCAAAAATCTCATGTCAATACAGAAAATGCTGGAAATGCCCCCAAGCGTGACTTGTGCTGCACCAACCCCCACACTCCTCCCTCACCACCAATCAGGACCCCAAAGAGTCCTGCCAGCTGAGGAGACACTTCACCTGCAAGTCCGTTGGGCTTGTTGCGGTGCGATCTCCACTACACTGGTGAGACCCAATGCAGATTGGGGTTCCTCTTTAATGAGAGCCTTCACTCTGTCCACCACAAAGGGCAGGACCTCCCGATGGCTACACATTTCAATTTGACTTCCCATTCACATTTTGCCATGTTTGTCCAAGGCCTTCTCTACTATCATGACAAAGCCAAACTCAGATTGGAGGAGCAACATCTGATATTCCGTCTGGGTGGCCTCCCACCTGATGGCATACACGTTGATTTATCCAATTTCCGGTAATTTCTTCATCTCCCCCTTCTGTCTTTTTCCATTCCCCATTCTGGTTCTCCCCTCACCCGTTTTCCGCTCCTCACTTGCTTATCACAGTCCTCTGGTGCCCCTCCTCCTTCCCTTTCTCCCATGTTCCACTCTCCTCCCCTATCAGATTCTTGCTTCTTCAGCCCTTTACCTCTTCTACCAATCATTTACTAGCTTCTTACTTCATTCCCCCCCTCCACCTGGTCTCACCTATCACCTGCTATCTTGTACTCTTCTCCCCCCACCGTCATTCTGGTTTCTGTCTTCTTCATTTCCAGTCCCGATGAAGGGTCTAGGCACTGATACGTCAGCTGCCTATTCCCCTCCATAGATGCTGCCTGACCTGCTGAGCTCCTCCAACATTGTGGGCGTGTTGCGGAAAATACTCTACAGATCTGGAATTATCTGTAGAGAAGGAAAGTGAGTTAATGCTTCAGGTTGATGATCTACCATCAGCAAGCAGGGTGATAGATCATTATAGAAGGCACGGCAAGATAATCATGATATAAACCACAGGAGGGTGCAAAAGTTCTGAATGGAAAATTAATTTAAACTAAATATAATTTCAATTTACAATAAACTAAATCCCCCTGGCATGCTCATGGTTGTATTTAGATAATCCAAGCATATACGCGAGCTTTATACAGAATTCAGATTCAGGTGAACAAATCAGATTCATAGCTCCTGTGGAACTGCCCGAAATTTCACCTCTTGCCCAACGCTATCTACTGACGTCCCAGCCATAGAAGTTATCACCGAGATCAAAGCTTCCACATCCTGGATCATTTACAGAACAGAGTGAAGATACCATAAAAGCAGATACTGGAAATACTCAGCAGGTCAAGAAGAACTCTAAGTGAGAAACAGAGCCAATACCCAACTCAAATCTTCAACTCTACACTCGGGTCCAAATTACATGCCGCAGCCTTGTAGTGAACCCTGAACAACCTTCAGACTCACCATAGAACCTCTAAAGCCTCCCTCACGCACAGATTTTGCTTTCCACTTGTCCCATTGTCAATACCCCTTTCCTTCACATCTTGCAAAAATGCTATCCCCTTCTCACAATTCCTCCATCTCTGCCGCATCTGCTCTCAGGATGAGGCTTTTCATTCTAGGACGAAGGAGATGTCTTCCTTTTTTAAACAAAGGGGCTTCCCTTCTTCCACCATCAACTCTGCTTTCAAACGCATCTCTCCCACTTCCCACACATTTGCCTTCACCCCATCCGCCCACCACCCCCCTCGGGATAGGGTTCCCCTTGTCCTCACCTACCACCCCACTAGCCTCCGGGTCCAATGTATAAATTCTCCGTAACTTCCGCCACCTCCAATGGGATCCCACTACCAAGCACATCTTTCCCTCCCCCCACCCCTTCTGCTTTCCGCAGGGATTGCTCCCTACGCGACTCCCTTGTCCATTCATCTCCCCACCATCCCTTCCCACCGATCTCCCTCCTGGCACTTATCCTTGTAAGCGGAACAAGTGCTACACCTGCCCTTACACTTCCTCCCTCACCACCATTCAGGGCCCCAGACAATCCTTCCAGGTGAGGCGACACTTCACCTGTGAGTCGGCTGGTGTGGTATACTGCGTCCGGTGCTCCCGGTGTGGCCTTTTATATATTGGTGAGACCCGACGCAGACTGGGAGATCGTTTCGCTGAACAGCTACACTCAGTCCGCCAGAGAAAGCAGGATCTCCCAGTGGCCACACATTTTAATTCCACGTCCCATTCCCATTCTGATATGTCTATCTATGGCCTCCTCTACTGTCAAAATGAATCCAAACTCAGGTTGGAGGAACAACACCTTATATACCGGCTGGGTAGCCTCCAACCTGATGGCATGAACATTGACTTCTCTAACTTCCGTTAATACCCCTCCTCCCCTTCTTACCCCATCCCTGATATATTTAGTTTTTTACCCCCCTCCTTTTTTTCCTCTTTCTGCCCATCATTCTGCCTGTTCTCCATCTCCCTCTGGTGCTCCCCTCCCCCTTTCTTTCTCCCGAGGCCTCCTGTCCCATGATCCTTTCCCTTCTCCAGCTCGGTATCACTTTTACCAATCACCTTTCCAGCTCTCAGCTTCACCCCACCCCCTCCGGTCTTCTCTTATCATTTTGCATTTCCCCTCTCCCTCCTACTTTCAAATCTCTTACTATCTTTCCTTTCAGTTAGTCCTGACGAAGGATCTCGGCCCGAAACGTCGACAGTGCTTCTCCTTATAGATGCTGCCTGACCTGCTGTGTTCCACCAGCATTTTGTGTGTGTTGTTTGAATTTCCAGCATCTGCAGGTTTCCTCGTGTTTGCCAGTTAAAACTGAGCGGCATTGAAATTTCTTCACTCAGAGGTCAGTGATAGGAACTGAATTCTTGAGCCAAATGAGCCAGTTGAAAGACAAAATGAAATGTAAATGCCGAGGTACGTCAGTAGGTCATCTTATACAGGTATGTGGAGGGGAAACAGTTAATGATTCAGGCTAACACGAGGAAATCTGCAGATGCTGGAAATTCAAGCAACACACACAAAATGCTGGTGGAACACAGCAGGCCAGGCAGCATCTGTAGGGAGAAGCAATGTCGACGTTTTGGGCCGAGACCCTTTGTTAGGACTAACGTTAGTCCCGACGAAGGGTCTCGGCCCGAAATGTCGTCATTGCTTTCCTACAGATGCTGCCTGGCCTGCTGCGTTCCACCAGCATTTTGTGTGTGTTGCAATGATTCAGGCTGATGACTTGCATTAGAACTTGTTACAATCAATACTTTGTGCTCATATATTGATTGGTAAATTTTTTTTCAAAATTTGACAATCAAATATTTTACTAACTAAAATACCTATGCCAACTAAAATACATCTCAGATATTGTCTTGCTGAAGTTGAATGCAAAGATAGATAGTTCTTCATGAAACTAGCATGAAAGAACTTCAGAGAGATAGTTTCAGTACTCGTCTGTCGACAGAGTGACCTTTCTTCACAAATGATGAATACTGCTTGAGGAAAAAAAGTAGCTCTGTTTGTTGACGTGTTACCCTGGAGCAGGAGATGATGACAATGACCAGCAACTCACTTGTTTTGTTTCACAAGAAGACAGATTTAATGACACACAAAAAGGAGTCTGTATACTGACAGAGCAACATTTAGTCTAATTATTTAGAATGAAAGGAGTTTTAGACAAGAGACCTTCTCAAGAAGGTGACTAGTTTTAGCTCTTCAGTCACAATGCTGTATCACATACTGTAATTTCTCCTTTGCCAGCTGTGTTTAATGTCAAAGCACCTAATATTTTCCCACCATGGGAACTCAAGTTCTGTTTAACACTCCTGGGGGAAGGAACTTAACATTTAAAGTACACCTTGAAACAAAAGTTGCATTTTCCTTCCAATTTTCTAATCTTCTTACCCTTGTTTTATGGCGGTAACTTCAATAGCCCCATAAAGGGGTTCAAGGTCTGCAATCCATTATGGGACTATGTCCTTCCACTGAACTGAATGAAACTCCTGCTGACTGGTCACTTCAGAGTCCAGTATACACCAATCATCTTGTTGGTCAATTATATTGAGTGGCTGGCTCCAATGAAAGTGAACAATGCAGGCAAGGCAGCATCAGTAGAAGAGAAACAGAGTTGATGGTTCAGGACTTCTCATCATTGCCATCTGTACACCGATGTTGTCTGATCTTTGATGCTTTTGGGTTTTATTTCAGGTTTCCAGCATCTGCAGTTTTTTTTTTGCTTTTAATTAAAACTAAGCTTCCGCCTCTAGTACAACACAGTGGTATAACAGTTAATGCTGCCCTAGTTCAATCCTGACCTCCGGACTGTCCACGTGGGACGTCCGGCTGCCTGTGTAGAAGGCACGTTGATCAGACCTAGAATGTGACTTCAAAAACATAAGGTGTCCTCGCCCTCACCCTGTACTCAGACCAGCATCTCCAACAACTCCTCTGAGCTTTGGACACAAGAATACGACGTACATGTGGGATCAGGTTATTCAGCCCTCTGTGCCTGCTCCCCCTTTCAACTGAATCTTTTCCCTCAACTGACTCATGTTCCCCTTAACATTTATAAGACCATCAGTTTAGACCATTGGTCACCATGCTCAACCTGGACTGCTGCAGAACTGTCATTTAATTACCAGGTAGAGGCCAGGCCTTATGACCTACAAACTCAAATTCTTCCACAGCAACTGCAGAACTTAATTTTCATGAAAGGAACCCTGGAATAAAGAGCAGAGTTTGGTAACAACCAGATCAAAGCAACTAAACTGTCCTAAAGTCTCTGCTACTTCACATCTGTGCTCTCGGGGAAGAAGCTTAGCGTGCATACGTCCGATGGGGTCGCTCCAACTACCCTCTGAAATGAGTGCAGCAAATAAAATTGAGGATGTAGCAAAGCATTGAGTTAAAGGGGGGAGGGGTTGAGCTACCTTGACAGGTTGAAGGACATTATGGAGACCAAAGGCAGAATGACATCGCATTATTCACCTCAACCCATTTGCTGAAACCCTCATCCATCCCTTCATACGTCCTAACATTATTTAAAGAAACCTTGTACAGGGACCCATTTTTCCACTCTCTGTAAAATTCAAGTCATTAAAACTTGCTGCTTGCCCCAATTGATATTCTCCTATCCACCCGTAACCCCCATCTTTGCTACATTACCTCCAAGTTAATGTGGATTTTAAAGTTCTCATCAATTATTTCAAATCTTTCCATGGGCTCTCCTTTGAGCTCCCTTAATCTTCTGGGAAATGCACTCCACTGGCAGCTGTACATTGAAGATATTCAATTGTGAAGATATTCACAATTCCGTGACTAAATGTCTTCATCTTGTCCCTTTCTTTTAGACTTTGCTTGAGAGAAAAAAAAATCTCTTCAATGCTACCTACATGTCTTTGAAATGAAAACTAGAACATAATAATAAAAAACTACTAACATATTGAAAACTTTTAGCACCAAGCAAATGGAATCTCTCGGGTTACTGGAACTTGTGTGGTGTAAACCGAGCAAATACTAACAACAGCTTTGCCACACAGGATAATAACATGATTAAAATAAAAGCTGAACACCACTCAAGTTTCACACTGGCATTTATAATATCCAAGTTCCTCTGAGATATATTTTATGGAGCTACAGTAGAATGGAAAATCCAGGTAATCCCCAGTAATCAGAAATCTAAGTTTTTACGCAGCGCTGTACAAGGAGATTTCAATTACACTTAATTGTCCTTCCAAATGTGATTACATTTGCGAATATAAATGTTATTACTTTGAGTGGAGTGCTTTGAATTTAGTCCTCTCGGGTAGCGTATTTAAAAAGACTCAATTAGAAGTACTAAAGGTTTTTCTGGAAAGGAATACCTATTCAGAATGCTTACTGCTGAGATAGAAGAATTGTTGAAGGCTAGGTTATGGTTTTGTAAAGCTAATTTTAGTTACAGGATTTCAGTTTCAGGTACATAAACCAATCACTAAATGGACACTCCATAAGACTTATCTCACTTATGGGTCCAGAGTACAGAATATATGTGGGATAGAGTCCAGAGATAAATGACTATCTCCTGCTCTAGTCATGTGATAATCCACTAATTGTCATTGGCCATAGTCTTTCTACATAACTGAGCTAATCTTTGTACATTGTTAATCACAGAAACATAGAAAACCTACAGCACAATACAGGCCCTTCGGCCCACAAAGTTGTGCCGAACATGTCCCTACCTGAGAAATTACTAGGCTTACCAATAGCCCTCTATTTTACTAAGCTCCATGTACCTATCTAAAAGCTTCTTAAAACACCCTATCATATCCACCTCCACCACCATTGCCGGCAGACCATACCACGCACTCACCACTCACTGTATAAAAAAATTTGCCCCTGACATCTCCTCTGTACCTACTCCCTAGCACCTTAAACCTGTGTCCTCTTGTGGCAACCATTTCAGCCCTGGGAAAAAGTCTCTGACTATCCACATGATCAATGCCTTTCATCATCTTATACACCTCTATCAGTCACCTCTCATCCTCATTCGCTCCAAGGAGAAAAGGCCGAGTTCACTCAACCTATTCTCATAATGCATGCTCCCCAATCCAGGCAACATCCTTGTAAATCTCCTCTGCACCCTTTCCATGGCTTCCATATCCTTCCTGTAGTGAGGTGACCAGAACTGGGCACAGTACTCCAAGTGAGGTCTGACCAGGGTCCTATATAGCTGCAACATTACCTCTCGGGTCTGAAATTCAATTCCATGATTGATGAAGGTCAATACACCGTACGCCTTCTTAACCAGAGTCAACCTGTGCAGCTGCTTTGAGTGTCTTATGGACTCAGACCCCAAGATCCCTCTGATCCTCCACACTGCCAAGAGTCTTACCATTGATACTATATTCTGCCATCATATTTGACCTACCAAAATGAACTGCCTCACACTTAGCTGGATTGAACTCCATCTGCCACTTCTCAGCCCAGTTTTGCATCCTATCAATGTCCCGCTGTAACCTCTAACAGCCCTCCACACTATCCACAACACCTCCAACCTTTGTGTTATCAGCAAAGTTACTAACCCATCTCTCCACTTCCTCATCTAGGTCATTTATAAAAATCACAAAGAGTGAGAGTCCCAGAACAGATCCCCAAGACACTCCACTGGTGACCGACCTCCATGCAAAATATGACCCGTCAACAACCACACTTTACCTTCTGTGGGCAAGCCAGTTCTGGATCCACGAAGCAATGTCCTCTTGGATCCCATGCCTCCTTACTTTCTCAATAAGCCTTGCATAGGGTATCTTATCAAATGCCTTGCTGAAATCCATATACACTACATCTACTGCTCTTCCTTCATCAATGTGTTTAGTCACATCCTCAAAAAATTCAATCAGGCTCGTAAGGCACGACCTGCCCTTTACAAAGCCATGCTGACTACTCCTAATCATATTATACCTTTCCAAATGTTCATAAATCCTGCTTCTCAGGGTCTTCTCCATCAACTTACTGGTCTATAATTTCCTGGGCTATCTCTACTCCCTTTCTTGAATAAAGGAACAACATCCACAACCCTCCAATCCTCAAACCTCTCCCGTCCCCATTGATGATGAAAAGATCATCGTCAGAGGCTCAGCAATCTTCTCCCTCGCCTCCCACTGTAGCCTGGGGTAAATCTCATCCGGTCCCGGTGACTTATCCAACTTGATGCTTTCCAAAAGCTCCAGCACATCCTCTTCCTTAATATCTATGTGCTCAAGCTTTTCAGTCTGCTGCAAGTCATCACTACAATCACTAAGATCCTTTACTATAGTGAATACTGAAGTAAAGTATTCATTAAATACCTCTGCTATTTCCTTCGGTTCCATACACACTTTCCCACAATCAAAAGTGATACAACAGAGTGAGAATGATCTCCTTGTCAAAGCCCTGTGTGAGGTCCAACTGACATGGCTTTTCTGGTACTGAGACCATCTCAACTGCTCTTCAGAAAGCACCAGTGCCACCATGAATGGCTTGATGCTAGCAGAGTGCAAGTGGGCACTCGACTGGCACTGTTGCCCGATTCCTGGGCCAGTGTCTGTAAGGTCCCTACCACTAGACTGGTCCTAAAGGTCCAACAGGGCAGGACCCCACTCACGGAGCAGAAGGGGCACAGGCTGAATGGTGGTCTACTTGTTCCTCTTCCAGTGCTGTGACCTATCCTACCCCCAACCAACACTGGGATCTTGACTTGCTGCCCAGTAGCATGGTTCTTTATATTCAGGACTGTGCTGAGTAAGTGGGGAATGTGGTTGTCCTGCTCTCCTCCGTGAGCCCCATTCCTCATTCAAACTTCCTCATCCTCAGTTTCCACTTCTCCAGAGAAAACAACTCAAGTTTATCCAATCTCTCCTTGTAACCGATACTCTCTATTCCTGCAACAACCTGATGCATGCACTGAGCTGCCAGTCCTGCACCAAAGCTTCCACATCCTTCCTACTGTGCACTGCACACCATGCTCCAAATGCGTCCAACTCAAATGTTTATGCAGCTGCACCTCCCGTGTACCTCCCTCTTGCATCTGACATCTCAAAATTCCGCAGCTTACACTTGTAAACCCCACCTGTCATTCCTCTGCTCAACTTTCCCAGTCGGCCGATATCCTACTGAATCCTTCCTCTTTCTATCCGCAACTCTGTCAGTGTTTGTGTTGATTGCAAGCTTACTAAACAGCCCACCTATATTTTTGCCCAATCACTCACTTATATAACATAAACAGAGGTCCCGGCATTGAGCACTGCAGAACGTCACTGGTCGCAGACCTCCGTTCTGAATTGCTCTTCCCCTCCTCTACCCTTTGTCCTTTATGACCAAGCCAGTTTTGAATCCAGTCTACTGAGTCTTAAGCATCCCATGTGCCTTAATCTTCTGGATCAGCCTATCCTGAGGAACCTTGTAAAAAGCTTCAGTAAAGTCCATGTGAACAACATCTACTGCCCCATCCTCACCAATCATCTATGTCACCTCCTTAAAGAACTCAATCAAGTTTATAAGACTCTCCTGCTCAAAGCCATGGTGATTCTCCTTAACGTCTATTCTTTTCAAGATGCGAGTAGATCCTATCCCCAAGAATCTTCTTAAATAATTTCCCTATCACTGATGTAAGGCTCACTGCCCTACAGTTTCTGGTTTGTCTTGATTGTCCTTAAACAGAGGAAAGATGTCCACTGGGACCTTGTCTATGGCAAAGATCTCTGTCCAGCCATAGCAAACTCCCCTCTCAATAATGTAGCATAACCATTAGGCAGTGAAGACTTATCCACTTCAATGTTCTTCATGATCCTCAACACCTTTGATAACAAGATGTCGTACAATCCCAGCATACTTCTCCCTGGTCCCACCATCCTCCATGTCCTCCTTCTTGGTGAATAATACTCATTCAATACCTTACCTACTTTCTCTGGCTCCAGATAAATTCCCTCCTTTGCACTTGAATGATCCTATCCTGTCCCTAGTTACCCTCTTGCCTTTGCTCCTGAATTCTGACCATCTGATCAGACAAGGAATTACCCAGTACCAGCTGTTCCCAATCTACTTTCTGCAGTTCCTGTCCAATACTGGTATAATTAGCCTCTTCCCAGTTAACATCCCCCACCCCCACCCCCCCAAGGTCCAGGCTTGTCCTCAACTATCTCTGTCTGAAAACTTAAGAGTTATGATTATTTGCCCCAAAATGTTCTCCCACTGAAACTCCATCTCGTGTCCAGGCTCATTTTCTACTACAATGCTTAGGTTGGTATGGTACCTTTTAAGAGCCCCCCCCCCCCCCAGTCAAATGTCTCTTTACCTGCTAACAGCCTCTCCCAATCAATCTTTGCAAGTTCCTGTTTAATGTCACCAAAATTAGACTGGCCCCAACTCAGGACTTTAACTTGTCACCCACCCAGTTAATATTTTTCTTTAATTACTTTAAAACTAATAGAACTATGATCATTTGTCCCAAAGTCCTCCCCACTGTCATTTCAGTTACTTGCCCAACTCTGTTTCCTAAAGGGAGTTCAAGTGTTTACATATAGCTCAATAAAACTTACCTGGACACTTAACAAATTCTGCTCCATTTAATCCGTTAGCACTATGGTAGTCCTGATCAGTATTAAATTAAAAGTGTCTACTATTACCACCCTGCTATTCCTACAACTACCTGCAATCTCTTGATGTACTTGCTCCTCCAATTCCCACTTGACTACCGGGAGATCTGTATTACAATCCTAAAGTGATCACCCCCATTTTATTCTCAAGTTCTACCCATTTAGCCTCACTGCACCATCTCCCAAAATATCCTCTCTAAGAATTGGCAGTGATGTTCTCCCTGGTCAATACTGCAACCTCTCTCCTCCCACCTCCAGCTCTTTCACACCGGTAGCATTCATACCCCAACACATTGAACCATGTTTCAGAAATAGCAGTGATATCCCTGTCCCATGTGCCAATACATGCCCTAAGCTCATCTGCCTTACCTGTCAGGACTCCTGCTTTAAAGAAATGGAATGTTACCTATTCCTGGCTCCCCATCCTGTTTAGTGAATTTGCTTGCATTACTTTCTACATTTCCCTGAATTTTCGCATCTCCCACGTGATCGTTTTGGTCCCACCCCCTGCTGGACTAGTTTAGTTCTTCCTGAATAGCTCCAGCAAATGTCCCCAAACAAATATTGGACCTCCTCTAATTCAGAGGTAGAAGGTCCCAGTTTTATAGGTCACCTTTGCCCCAAAATAGATCCCAAAGGTGGAGATCCAAAAGCTGAATCTCTCCCTCTTACACCAGTTCCTCAGCCTCACATTCATCTGTCCTAGCTTCATATTTCTAACCTTACTATCTCAACGGTAAACGACTATATTCAGACAATATAATATTCTTGGGTGATATGATCTAAACTCCTCAACTATGTGGTATTCTTGGATCCACCGTTGATCACTGTTCATTCCCTTTTAAAAATCATTACGGCAAAACTATTAGTTGGATTAACCAGGCCTACATATCTTTCGCTCCCAGTTATTTTCCGGATGAGAAGGCTGTAATAATCCAATTGGACCCCAGTTGCAGACAAAATACGAATGCGCAACTGAAATCAAAAACACTGCACAAACACACCATGCATAATATTACCAGCCTATCGCAATTACTTAGTTTATGAGGATAATGACCAGACTGCGAATGCTCTCAATATTTCATTCTAAATACCACAATGTGTTCTCTGTCCCAAATCCCCTACAGAGCACCAATCTACCATCATTGTCACTTCTAGTCACACAATGTTGCTACAGTAATATGTCACATAAACTCAAGGCAATAACCCATTAAAGTGAAAAATTCTGACAGGCTAAGAGCAAGCACACTTCATTTAGCTCCCCTCTGGACTTGATGCAGTGCTCGACACTCAATACTGAACTCAACAGTCCTGGATAACCAGCCCATCCTGTGTGCATCCGATCAGGCTGAAAGTCACCATCTCATTTAATTCAGTTTCGCTTTCTCCACAGGCACCGCCTGCTTTGTTGGGTAACTACTAGTACAGCGGTAAGCACACGTTTTGGCAAGATCGGGGTTCGATTCCCACTGCTGTCTGTGAGGAGTGTGCATGCCCTCCGTTTCCTCCAGGTGCTCCAGTTTCCTCCCACATTCCAAAGATGCTCTATTAGTGCCACTGAGCTGTGGGCACAGGGTGCATGGTGACACTTGCAGGTTGCTCAGCAAATCCTTGCTGATTTGCTTTGACACATCTCACTGTGTGTTTCAGTATACACAGGACCTTTAGAATATAGGACATGAGAGCAGAATTTGGCTGTTCGGCCCATCAACCCTGCTGCAACATTCTATCATGGCTGGTTTATTATCCTTCTCAATCTCATTCTTCTTCCTATAACCTTTAATGCCCCAACTGATCAAGAACCTATCAACCCTCTGCTTTATGTATACTCAATGACTTGGCCTTCACAGCCGTCTGTGGAAAAGAATTCCATTGGTTCACCACCCTCTGGCTAAAGAAATCCTTCCTCAACTCTGATCTAAATGGACATCCCTCTATTCTGGGGCTGTGCTCTCTGGTCCTATAGCCACCCACTACAGGAAGCATCTCCTCCACATTCACTCCACCTGGGCCCTTCAATATTCATTAGGTTTCACTGAGATTCCCCCTCATTCTTCTAAACTCCGGTGAGTACTGGCACAGAGTCATTAAGCACTGCTCTTATATTAACCCTTTCATTCTCAAAATCATTCTCCACAACACCCCGCTGGACCTTTTCCAATGCCAGCACATGTTTCTTAGGTAAGCAGCCCAAAAACTGCTCACCTTGAACCCTCATTCTTAAAAAAAAAGGACTCCAACATCTTCCCAAACAGTGAGGTTAGGCGAACTGGCCTGCAATCACCTTTTTTACTGCCTCTCTCCTTTCTTAAAGAGCGGAGTGACATTTGCAATTTCCCATTCCTCTGGAACCATTGCAGAATCTAGTGACAAATACATGAGGCAAATGAAGCTAGTCTCTTTAAAATTCTCCAGTGTTGCAGATGTCTGCATTTCCAGGTCTGTGTTGTGTTGCTCCAGGATATGCACCTTTCTCTATAACTGCCCTCATTCTCATTTGTCTATTAACTAGTCAACACTAAAAACTTTGCATATTGTTTTCCACCCAATACTCCCACTGCCCTCTCCATCTCTCCCTCTATCTGCAACTTTAAACATACTTTTTAAATTTTTCAAGTTCATTGGCTCTTCATCTTCCCACACCAATGCTGCCTGACCTACTGAACAACTTCTGTGCTTCCTGCTCGACACTAACAAAGCGCATCCTGGGCCCGGCTGTGAAGCACCATCTACACTTTGATTAAACGGGAATGATCAGACCATTAATAGATTCCAACTAGGCACAGCAATTCCCAATACGACACTCACCACCAGCAGATAAGCACGTCAATACGAGGGCAAAGCAGGCCAGGCACAGGACTGGGAGACAGGGTCACTATTCCCTGTTACCAAGTCAATGCAAACACCGATTACTGCGCTCCTCATAGATGTTAATAGAAATACTTCACCACAAAACAAGCAGGTAATATGTTTACAAGATCTAAAGCAACTGCTTTATTTCCCACAATTACATGCAAGAGGCATTGATCGTGTGGATAGCCAGAGGCTTTTTTCCCAGGGCTGAAATGGCCAACACGAGGGGGCATAGTTTTAAAGTACTTGGAAATAGGTACAGAGGGGACGTCAGGGGTAAGTTTTTCACAGAGTGGTGGGTGCGTGGAATGCACTGCCAGTGACAGAGGTGGAGGTGGATACAACAGGGTCTTTTAAGAGACTCTTAGATAGGTACACCGAGCTTAGGAAAACAGAGCGCTATTCAGCAGGGTAATTCTAGGCAGTTTCTAGAGTAGGTCACATGGTTGGCAAGACATTGTGAGCCGAAGGGCCTGTAATGTGCTGGAGATTCCTATGTCGAATGTAATTTCCAGTAGGTCTAATCCAGTCACTCTGCAGTTAGGTCACACTGACACAAATACTCAGCAGGAATACTGCATCCACAGAGGGCCAGCACTGATGCCTCAACCAGCCTTTCCACCCTGTTATCTGTCTGCTGGGAGCTGGGAGGATTGGAGGGAAGGTAGATTATGGTGGTGGTCGTCATAGAACATAGAACAGTACAACACCAGGACAGGCGAGCTGGCCCATCACGTTTATGCCAACTATATTATCAAATTAAACCAATCCCTTCTGCATGCACGTGATCCATGTCCGCCTATGTTTACATGACCGTCTTAAACCTCGAGAGAAATGTCCTCCTTCAATGAGGTCAGTTCAAAAAACAGCCATGTTCATCAGGTTGCACCTGAATTGGAAGCACTTTCCATCAATCGCAGAACAAATTAAATGAAATTGAAATCCAAACCTTCTCACTTCGTCCTGCTCCTCTCATCTCTCTTTTGCTCCTAAACCTCAGCAACCAGATCCCCCCTAGAACAGCCCCTTGGCCTCTGAGTGCACTCCCTACCTTCTACTTCATCCCATTTCATTGTCCAGGTTTTGCCAAAGTCGTTGCCCTCTTGGAACCACTCCCTCAATGCAAGCTTTGAAATCTCTGTTAACCTTGCTTTGATCTATCAGTCCTTCTCTCCAAAATTCCTGCCTCTGCTCCTCCTGCCGTTTAATATTAAACTGTTGATCTAATATCCCTTCCCATCTTCTACACTGGTTTGTTATGAAAAGTTATTCATAACATAACTTTTTAACATAACATAATTCAAGCTTTCATTACAACTCCCCTTCAGATAGCCCGGTAACCTTGCCAACTAACCATTCCAATTCCACTTTACCCACTTTACAGAGAGCATGTTTACTTTCTAAAGCAAAAATTCACAAATATCTCCTCCAACACCCTCCACTGCATTTAGTGCTGCCCACTGGCCTCCTCTACAGAGCAGACTAGACAACTGGTCTGCTGAGCGTCTGAGCTCCGTCTGTAATGACCACTCCCAGTGGCCACTTCAGTTCCACACTGACCTGTCCATTCTTAGCCTCCTCCACTGCCAGTGGGGCCAAACAACTAGAAGACTAACACTGTGAGTTGAGTACAACTCAATGGTATGAATACTGAATTCCCATTTTCTTGTAACCCTCAGCTCTCGTATCCTCCCTCTCTCCTCATATGATCTGCCTCATCCTTCCATTTTTGTTACCTTCCTCGTACGCTCCTCCAACCCCCTGCCCCTAATCATCCTACTCCCTATAAACTTTACAGACCATATCCCCTCCCTCATCTGACTCCACATGCCTCACTCTCCTTTAATGGTTTACATTGCACCTTCCTTCAGCACGTGTGGTCTGTTTACAGCATTCTCAATTGTGCACAACCCTTCTCCTCTCCCCTCTGCAGCCTTTAACATGACAACACCCCACACAGTCCATGTCAAAATGCCATCATTGGTTCCATTTTTATCCGTCCAGTCCCCTCTTCAGCCATGGTTTCTCTTCCTGGTTTTCACACCGAGGATAGAGCCTTGATGTTCTCTTACATGCAAACCTGACAACATTATCAGGGCCAGCTTCACACGTACACCAGTGGCTTCTATCCTTACCTCAACTGATGTGACCTCACATCGGATACTGGATAAACCATAATCAGGTCTAATAACACTCTGAATGTGTATTCAACTTGAAACAACATTACCCACATTTAGCCCATGTCCCTCTAAACCTCCCCTATGTACCTGTCCACATGCCTTTTAAATATTGTTATTGTACTGGGCCACTGGCGGTGTAGTGGCATCAGCACTAAACTTCGAGACGGATGGTCCTGAATTCAAACCCAGCGGGTCCCAACTTGAGCAGAAGCAGGATCTGCGTGGAAGAAGGGCCTGGCAAACTACTTCCGTATCTTGTCACGGACAGTCAGGCTCGACTTAACAGCTTATCAACAATTGTACTTGCTGCGGCCACTTTCTCTTGTTGCTTAATTATATCCTGAATAAAAACGCACATGGTTTAAATAATTACCTCCGTTCAAATGCTGAATTATCGGGGTTTTACTGTTAATCCTCGTGACTTCCTTTCCTGGTAACTTCCTTCTGTTCTGGGAACACCTGTTCTGTGTACCTGGGCCCCAGCTTGCGTTTCCCCACTTCTCTCCTTCTTTGATTCCTTAACCATTTTTATCTGATTCACTTCACATTGTTTGTGTAGAAAATGTATAAATGCAAAAGCAGCTGTGTACAGCATATAGGCATTTATCTCAGCATAATATTCTTATCCAGGAATGCGTTAGCTTTAAGCATTTTATTGACAGAACATGATTTTTCGTAGCCACTCCCTCCTACTATTTATTAAATAACTATCATGTGGCGATTCGATGAGTTAGATGAGTAGATGAGATGTAGATGAGCTTGAGGCTCAGTTGGAAATTGGCAAGTACGATGTTGTGGGAATAACAGAGACATAGCTTCAAGTGGACAGGGTCTGGGAAATGAATATTCAAGGATATACATCTTATCGAAAGGACAGACTGACTGGCAGAGGGGGTGGGGTGGCTCTGTTGGTGAGGAATGATATTCAGTCCCTTGCAAGGGGGGACACAGAATCAGGGAATGTAGAGTCAGTATGGATAGAACTGAGAAATTCTAAGGGTAGAAAGACCCTAATGGGAGTTATCTACAGGCCCCCAAACAGCAGTCTGGATGTAGGGTGTAAGCTGAATGAAGAGTTAAAATTTACAGTTGTCATGGGGGATTTCAACATGTAGGTAGACTGGGAGAATCAGAATGGTACTGGACCCCAAGAAAGGGAGTTTGTGGTGTGCCTCCGAGATGGATTCTTAGAACAGCTTGTACTGGAGCCTACCAAGGAGAAGGCAATTCTAGATTTAGTGTTGTGCAATGAACCGGATTTGATCAGGGACCTCGAGGTAAAGGAGCCATTAGGAGGTAGTGACCATAGTATGATATGTTTTAACCTACAATTAAAACAAGGAGAAGGGAAAATCGTATGTGTCAGTATTACAGTTGAACAAAGGGAACTATGGAGGTATGAGGGAGGAGCTGGCCAAAGTTCAATGGAACAATACCCTAGCAGGGAAGACTGGAACAACAATGGCAGGTATTTCTGGGAATAATGCAGAAGGTGCAGGATCGGTTCATTTCAAAGAGGAAGAAAGATCCTAAGGGGAGTAAGGGGCGGCTGTGGCTGACAAGGGAAGTAAAGGACAGTATAAAAATAAAAGAGAAGTATAACATAGCAAAAATGAGTGGGAAGCCAGAGGATTGGGAAACTTTTAAAGAGCAACAGAAGATAACAAAAAAAGGCAATATGCGGAGAAAAAATGAGGCACGAAGGTAAACTAGCCTAGAATATAAAGGAGGATAGTAAAAGCTTCTTTAGGTATGTGAAAAGCAAAAAAATAGTTAAGACCAAAATTGGGCCATTGAAGTCAGAAACGGGTGAATTTATTATGGGGAACAAGGAAATGGCAGATGAGTTGAATGGGTACTTTGGATCTGTCTTCACTAGCGAAGACACAATCTCCCAGATGCAATAGTGGCCAAAGGAACTAGGGTAATGGATGAACTGAAGGAAATTTATATTAGGCAAGAAACAATGTTGGATAGACTGTTGGATTTGAAGGCTGATAAGTCCCTGGGACCTGATGGTCTGCATCCCAGAGTACTTAAGGAGGTGGCTCTAGAAATCGTGGACGCATTGGTAATCATTTTCCAATGTTCTATAGATTCAGGATCAGTTCCTGCCGATTGGAGGGTGGCTAATGTTGTCCCACTTTTCAAGGAAGGAGGGAGAGAGAAAACAGGGAATTATAGACCGGTTAGCCTGACCTCAGTAGTGGGAAAGATGCTGGAGTCAATTATAAAAGAGGAAATTACGACACATTTGGATAGCAGTAGAAGGATCAGTCCGAGTCAGCGTGGATTTATGAAGGGAGAATCATGCTTGACTAATCTTCTGGAGTTTTTTGAGGATGTAACTATGAAAATGGACAAGGGAGAGCCAGTGGATGTAGTGTACCTGGATTTCCAGAAAGCTTTTGATAAAGTTCCACATAGGAGATTAGTGGGCAAAATTAGAACACATGGTATTGGGGGCAAAGTACTGACATGGATTGAAAATTGGCTGGCTGACAGGAAATTAATGGGTCCCTTTCGGGATGGCAGGCTGTGACCAGTGGGGTACCGCAAGGTTTGGTGCTGGGACCGCAGCTGTTTACAATATACATTAATGATTTAGATAAAGGGATTAAAAGTAACATTAGCAAATTTGTTGATGACACAAAGCTGGGTGGCAGTGTGAAATGTCAGGAGGATGTTATGAGAATGCAGGGTGACTTGGACAGGTTGGGTGAGTGGGCAAATGTATGGCAGATGCAGTTTAATGTGGATAAATGTGAGGTTATCCACTTTGGTGGCAAGAACAGGAAGGCAGATTACTATCTGAATGGTGTCAAGTTAGGAAAAGGGGAAGTACAACAAGATCTAGGTGTTCTTGTAGATCAGTCAATGAAAGCAAGCATGCAGGTACAGTAGGCAGTGAAGAAAGCTAATGGCATGCTAGCTTTTATAACAAGAGGAACTGAGTATAGGAGCAAAGAGGTACTTCTGCAGCTGGTCAGGGCCCTGGTGAGACCCCACCTGGAGCATTGTGTGCAGTTTTGGTCTCCAAATTTGAGGAAAGACATTCTTGCTATTGAAGGAGTGCAGCGCAGGTTCACAAGGTTAATTCCCGGAATGGCGGGACTGTCATATGTTGTAAGATTGGAGCGACTGGGCTTGTATACACTGGAATTTAGAAGGATGAGAGGGGATCTGATTGAAGCATATAAGATTATTAAGGGATTGGACACGCTGGAGGCAGGAAGCATGTTCCTGCTGATGGTTGAGTCCAGAACTAGAGGCCACAGTTTAAGAATAAGGGGTAGGCCATTTAGAACAGAGATGCGGAAAAACTTTTTCAGCCAGAGAGTGGTGGATATGTGGAATGCTCTGCCCCAGAAGGCAGTGGAGGCCAAGTCTCTGGATGCTTTCAAGAGAGAGTTAGATAGAACTCTTATAGATAGCAGGGTCAAGGGATATGGGGAGAGGGCAGGAACGGGGTACTGATTGTGTATGATCAGCCATGATCACAGTGAATGGTGGTGCTGGCTAGAAGGGCCAAATGGCCTACTCCTGCACCTACTGTCTATTGTCTATTGAGTCGGTATTATCTCCCTGCGTCAGCAGTATCGCCGATTGTCAATCATTGAAGACTGACGTTATTCATGCTAGCAACAAAAAGCTGGTAAATAATGTTGTTTATTTACAAAGTACAACACCTTTACTGGTGTTGAAATTACATACCTTTCCAATCACTGATCAACCTGACCCACGGGGCTCTGTACACATACATGTCTTGCCTACTCTTTTCTGTGTGTACACACACACACACACACACACACACACCCACCCCTGTAATATCTTGCCTGCTCTTTTCCTATATCTTTTTACCGTATGGGCTGCGTTATATTCCACAGAAATCTATCTGCCTGATGTCCACTGTGAAAGTGACACGCTTTCCAATTGCTGCTATCAATTGATTCATTGCCAAGAAGTGTCGGCTAAGCCTTCCTTACAGCAGCACTGGCAGTGTTCACAGTTCACAGGGCTATAAAAATCTCCTCAGAAATCTAAGGCATTCCTGTGTCGAAACAGCTTGACTCACACTTCGATTTTTATGTGACTCACACAAGGAACAAATGGATTTATTTGTTGTGTTGTGCAGTGGTATGAAATTGGGTGTTAAAGGATCACTCAATTGAGACGCCCTTGCTTTAAGAAATCACTACTGTGTTTTTCTCCCCCCCCCCCCCCCCCGTGAGTTGACGCGCAAGAGAGAGAAGCTGGGACGGGGGAAAAGTGCAAAAGGGGTTAATCAGCTGAGACTGACGGGACCCACTTGGTAGCAAAGTCCTGTGACTGTGCCTGACGTTGCTCCCCAGCATGGTCAGGGCTAGGGACCACTGCACCTGGTGCTCCTACACGATGAATTTAATGTGACACTGCTCAGGGCAATAGACACGCATGCTACAACGGGTGCTTTGTAATTCAGACGCGGCTTTAAGATGCGCTCCCTGTTTAACTGCGAGCTCACGTGGGTTGGAGGTTGCAATCTATCCAGCCAGTTTCTGTCAGTAAGTCCGGCTGATGGTGTCTCTTACGCGAAGTCCAATGTGACTGTCCAGGCCGAACCATGATGGGGGGGTTAACAGTGTAATTCCCCAAAATAGGAAGTGGGGCAAACAGCAACAAAACCTGTTTGGCACAAATTATCCCTAAGTTACCGCCACTCTTTGTTCTCATTCAGTGTCTAGGTGACAGAATCCTGCAGCAAAGAAAAAGACTTCAACCATCACAGCTGAGCAGCCTCTTTGAAACAGCAACCACTCAGCCCTCATCTAAATCACAAAGGTGAACCGGTGCCTCGACTTCCTTAGAAACTTAGGAGATTGGCATGTGGACAAATACTCTAACGAACTCCTACAGCTGCTCTGTTGAAAGTATCTTGACTGATTTGGCAACTCCATCACACAGGAACACAAGAGGCCACAGAGGGGAGTAGACACAGCCCTCCCACATCACTGATAGCCTCTACCTCCAGGAGATGGCTTCTATCATCAAGGAATGCCAACAGCTCACCATGGCCTCCTCTCACTGCAACCGCCAGTCAGGAGGTGCAGAAACCTGAGGTCCCACACCACCAGGTTGAGGAACATCTACTCCCCTACAGCCCTAACCCCACCTCAGCAATGGAACACTGCAGACCACCTCTAGTCTTACCATCGACTTGTATCTGGTTCTGATTTTCTTTGCACTAATGCCTTCTTTTTCCTCTTCACCATCTTGTACAATTCATTCTCTCTCTCACTCACTCCCCACTTGGAGTACTGTGCTCAGTTCTGGTCACCTCACTACAGGAAGGATGTGGAAACCATAGAAAGGGTGCAGAGGAGATTTACAAGGATGTTGCCTGGATTGGAGGGCGTACCTTATGAGAATAGGCCTTTTCTCATAATGAGAGTTGAGCTGATAGAGGTGTACAAGATGATGAGAGGCATTGGTCGTGTGGATAGTCAGAAGCTTTTTCCCAGGGCTGAAATGGCTAGCATGAGGGGGGCATAGTTTTAAGGTGATTGGAAATAGGTACCAAGGGGATGTCAGGGGCAAGTTTTTCACATAGAGAGTGGTGGGTGAGTGAATGCACTGCTGGCTACGGTAGTGGAAACAGATATAATAGGGTTTTTTTAAGAGCCTCTTGGATAAGTATATGGAGCTTAGAAAAATAGAGGGCTATGTGGTAGGGAAATTATAGGCAGTTTCGAGAGTAGGTTACATGGTCGGCAAAACGTTGTGGGCTGAATGGCCTATAATGTGCTATAAATTTCTATGTTCAATGTACAGCCCAACAACATTTCTCAACCTTGCCTGTTCCTACAGCCCAACAATATTTCCTTTTCAGGAATCTGTTCAATTCCCTTCCCACCCTGGAAAAAGTTACTATTAAATATGCATTCTCTGTTACAGGGAGACAACCCGATTCCCATGTACTGAAGAAATTGTGTACATTTAAGCTAAACACAAGCAAGCCCCACAGTATGGCCACATTAATCTGGAATGTACAGCACAGCTAAACATGGTCACGTTCAATCCATCCCCTTGCCTGACTCATGTAACCTTCTGGCATTCCTCTCTTGTCTGGCTTTGGCTGCATACCTGTTCCTGCTTTTGCTCAACTTCAAAATAGTGGCTACTTAATCCCTTCTTTGTACTCCTGCTTATCATTAATCATAGAAATTAGCCAAGGATGCTATTCAAAATGCAAAAGTGCAACCGATTAACTTCCAAAACCCAATCATTTCTTTAAGCCGTATCATTAACCTACGGGAATGAATGAGCCTCAACAGTTCAGGCTTGTTTCTTTAAAATGTTTTTGTCTAATGTTGATGATAGTTGCAAACAGCCAATCCTGCTCAGCTCAAATCTACATTCCTGCACACGCAAATATATGGACTAGTTGGACCAGGTCATTACCCTTGAAGAGGGTTACGAGATATAGGGGCATGTGCAGTGGGGGCCAGTAAGGGCACTTACAGAAATTAATAAGTGTAAGGGGTTAAACTGAGCTGAAGAAATGCTGGTCTCAGCTGCAGATTTGTCTCCGATTGCCAGGAAATCAATGGCTCTAGGTTTTCATTACTGCCGATTTGCTCTCTGGAGACCTGCAACTCACTGTGTATTCCTGTAGTCCTCCAGACCCTTCTTCTGTAGTGCCTGTGTGTTACATCAGCTTCCTGGAAACAGTGCGACACAGGAGCCACCGACCTACAGCTCCGGGAACCTGCATTCCACCCTGACCAAGGGCACTGACTGTGTGGAGTTTGCATGTTCTTCCCGTGACTGCACTGTGGTCACGTCTTTCCTCCCACGTCTCAAAAACGTGCCGGTTGGTAGGTTAACTTGCACTGAAAATTGCCTCTAGTGTGTGGGTTGAATCTGAAGGGACGTTGGGAAAGATGAACGGGAAAATAAATGGGATTAGTGTAACCGAACTTTTCACCGTGGGCTCAGACTCCAAACAGTTCAACCACACGACTCTAAAGGCATGGATGGAAGCACCTGGTTTCAGGCAAAGCAACAGCTGTAAGAGGCACTTTGTCACCTATCGGAATCCAGCACGTGGGATTTGCGAATCCTCCGATTTAGAGAAATCATTAGGATGACGATGAGGGAAAAATCTCAACAAGGCACCTCCCTCCCACCCTCACCATAGCTTCCAGAGGTGAACTGGGAGGGAACAGGAGGGCAGCTATTTGGGCTTATATTTTTTTTTAAAAGAGGGCCTGAGAGAAACTGTGTCTTTTTGTTGGCACTGGGAGGTCCATAACTTAACGTCTGCAGACAAGGACTGAAGGTGTCAGTAAACAGAAGTCCGTTGGTAACAATACAGCTAGAACTGCTCCAGAAGGGACTATCAGAAAGCTTGAGAGAGGTCGCAGGTTAGAGGCCCCGATGTCTGCCAGTCCAGGGGCAAGGACTGGAGGTGGCCTGTCTTGAAGTTGGAGTCTATGTATGTAAGTGGGTGGGAGAGGGTGGGTGGGAATATGTGGGATTCTGTGTATGTGAGTGGAATTCTGTGTATGTGAGTATATGGATAGGTGAGTGGGTGGGAATGTGTGTGGGATTCTGTGTATGTGAGTGGGTGGGAATGAGTGGGATTCTGTGTATGTGAGTATGTGGGAATGTGAGTGGGATTCTGTGTATGTGAGTATGTGGATAGATGAGTGGGTGGGAATGTGAGTGGGATTCTGTGTATGTGAGTGGGTGGGAATGTGTGTGGGATTCTGTGTATGTGAGTGGGTGGGAATGAGTGGGATTCTGTGTATGTGAGTATGTGGGAATGTGAGTGGGATTCTGTGTATGTGAGTGGGTGGGAATGTGTGTGGGATTCTGTGTATGTGAGTGGGTGGGAATGTGAGTGGGATTCTGTGTATGTGAGTGGGTGGGAATGTGAGTGGGATTCTGTGTATGTGAGTGGGTGGGAATGTGAGTGGGATTCTGTGTATGTGAGTATGTGGATGGGTGTGTGGGGGGGAAATAGGATTGTTTTGCTGTTATTGTTGTTGCTTGTGCTGTTCTGCTGAACATTATGGGCCTGCCACATTGGCATTGGAATGTGTGGTGATATTTACCAGCTGCCCCCAGCAAATACTTAGGCTGGGCTGTTCGTTGACGCAAATGACACTTTGCATTGTACGTCTTGAATGTTCCTGTGATAAATGAATCTGAATCTGACAGTGAGGTAACTAGCAGACTTCTGAACAAAATTTCTTGTTAGATCCTGCGTTGGGCAACAAAAATCACCAGTACTTTGGATCATTCACTGCTTTGAACTCGTCCTCCAAGCTACGTTTCCCAATTTAATTTGTCCAGACTACACAGATTCATACCTTTTGTGGTTATTAACTACTTATGTAATGTTCCTCATGTTTTAATCTGCATTTTCTCCCGTTGTCAGGAGATTATAAACCGTCATCCTGTGGGGCATGCTACACTAGTTATTATGTATAATTGGTACTACTTACAGGTTACCATTAACTAAAGAAGTTGTTTCACAAATTAACTTTGCAACACTATGTTGCCATGCTCAGCCTAGTGAGCTGAAAGCCCAATAACAATATTCCTTTGATGTGCCAAGTGAATTCATGCAGGAGTCCACTGGGGAAGAGTTGCCCAATCCTTGACACCAGTGTTGATAATGGACCCCTACTGCGGGATTCCCTGTTGTTGGATTGCAACTGGCTGGCCAGTGGGGCAAGATAGAGGGGGAAGAGAACCTCTCAGACACGAAGGTGACTTCTTCAATATTAATGTGAGGAGATGTAGCCTGGGCTAGATCAACCATGGCTTGAGGGGCCAGGTAGCCCACTCCTCCTCTTAATTTTTTGTCAATGTAAATCTACATGGTAAAACCAGTTACGTTCTTCAAGGCCAAAGAGCTTGCAGAAGTTACAGGCTGAAATGCCAAAGAACCAAAAGCAGTGGTCCACAGAGGAAAGCTTGCTTTATTGTTTCCGCAAGTGCATTCGGACAGCGAGGTGACACAGGCTAACTTCCTGGCGCCATATGGTGCAGTTTATATCCTGCTTGATGAAGTTGTCAAAAAAAAACAGGCGTAATACTTTGCACAGACGAAATGAAGTTCCCTGTTTGATCGGATGCCTGAGGAACCAATCGACCATTACGACTGATGACAGACACAACAGAATGCTGGCATCTTGCAACATTCTTGGATCAAGTATTAGGTGCTGATTTGATCAAGGATTTGCTTATGAGAAAGAGGCCAAACTCTTTATTCCTGTGTTCTGTTTCAGTTGCCCGGTTATAGGCACAACATCGTTAAACTGGAAAGAGTACAGGGAAGATTTATAGTGACGCTGTCCGGACTGGAGGTTCTGAGTTGTAGGGAGAGTTTGAGAAGGCTGGAGCTTTATACCTTGCAACAAAGGCAATTGAGGAGAGACCTTGCAGAGGTGTATAGAGAGGGTGAACCCACACAGCCTTTATCCAGGGGAATGGGAATTAAAACCAAGGCGGCTTAGGTTTAGGGTGAGAGGTTAAAGATCTAAAAGGGGCATAAGGGGCAAATTCTTCACTTAAAGGGAGATGTATGTTTGGAACTAGCTGCCAGTAGCAGGTACAAGGGCACGAGCAAACTAGATGTTGTTTGTCAGTTACTGTGTTTAGAGGAATATGTTACCCGGCAACATCCTTATAAAGCCTTTCTGTACTCATTCAGCTTAAAAACATTGTCCCTACAGCAGGACAGAAAATGAGGCAACGTTTCTGTTCTAGAACCGAATGTTTCTGTTTAGACCATTCTGATGAGAGGTCTAGGAATGAAATGTTATTTGTGTTTCTTTCTCCACAGATGCTGTTGAGTCTTTCTAGCATTTAGCGTTTGTATTTCATGCTCCCGGAATCTGAACCCTTAAGCTAACTCCATTGTTAAGATCTGATGTTCGCACGGAAACTCCGTATCCAGCCCCAAATGTATATCCCAATCAATGGCACCAAGTCTCACAGCTCTCAGGAAATCCTGCTGCCAACAAACAGCCCCCAAGGAAACAAAGCTATGCAGCTAATACAGATAAATGGAACTGATATACGGCAGATGGGTGCAACAGTAGGTTTGCATATGGTGGGCTAAAGGACCGGGTTTCTGTGACAAATTTGCAGCTATACAACAATGGCAATTGCACTTAACACCACTCCATTGCTGTGAAATAGTTACATAGTTGAGATATCCCAAGACTGTGAAGATGGTACCATCAAGACCTCAAAGGCCTTAGACTTCCACCTAGTGAATGTACAGTCTCTGGAAAATAAAACTGAAGACCCTGGAGGAAGATTTCTGTACCAGGGGGACATCAGGGATTGCTGTGTACTGTGCTTTATGGAAACGTGGCTCACATCCACTGACGCGAGTCTGTGCTTCACTACTCTCCACAAACAGAGGACAGCTCAGTCTTTTAAAGGCAAACAAGGTGGAGTATGCTTTATGATTAATTTATCGTGGAGCACAAACTTGGCGGTTCTGTCCCAATTCTGCTCACTCGACCTGGAACACCTCGAGATCAAGTGTCATCCACTTTATCTGCCACAAGAGTTTTCAGCCATCATCTTGGCTGAAAAAACACACTCTTTGTGAAGAACCTGCTCCTGATGACCCTTTTAGATCTCTCACCACTGATCTTAAATCTTTTTTCTTAGCACTGCCTCCTTGGGTTAGTGCCTCAGATAACCATCAATTGGCAATTGGAAGTGTTGATATTGTTGATTGAAATGTTTCACTTTCTGTTTCTTACCTTCATTTGTATTTTCCTATTTTATGAATATCATGTTGGGATCAGTGGTGAGGAGGTTTGCGAGAAATGCCATGCAGGATAGCAAAAGCTTGTAGTGTGGCCAAGACATTTGAACAATAAATCACAATTACTTAATGTAACTGTAATTGAACTGCGGGGTCAATGACCCATAAAGGCAGAGACTGGATGACACGGCTGACAGCTTGGATAAAGAAATGGGGTGTTAATGGGGAATCTTCAATGAAAGGAGAGGACGGCAGCAGAGAGAGGCAGGAAACTGCACCAATTTACAATTTGGAGTCTAAATTTACAAATTAAAGCAGAAAATGCTTCTATTATATAATGAAATGTGATTAATTTTTAAATTATTTTGAATGATCCCACGTAAATGCTCATTATTGAATTGGCATTATAATGTATTCCGCTTCTTACCTCGATGCCAGATAGATAGTTTTGGAAAGAAAGAGAAATAGGAAAGATGCAAAAGCATTAAACAGATGAGGAAGAATAATTAAAGCATAAAAATGTGAACAATTAGAGACATACAGACTTACACTTGAGAAGTACTAGTTAATTAGCAGTAGCTGAAATAATTCTCAATATTTAGGGAGTCATTTCAACACAATATTCAGGATAATTAATCCTAATCCTCCTGCTTTGATTTTCATTATCCCATTAGCAGGAAAAGAAATCCTCTTACTCACAATTCCAGAATGAGGACAACATCTGTCTTGTTCTCATAGACATCGTGTAAAGTGATAATGTTCGGGTGCTGGATCTGCTGCAGGATGTTCACCTCCCGCTCGATCTCCTCACGTCTCACTCCTCTCCGACTGGCTCGGACCTGCCGTTTCTTGATAAACTTTGCTGCGTATTCAAGCCCGTCGTTTCTCTTGCTGCACTTCTTCACAATAGCAAACTGGCCACTGCATCGTCAGAAGTACAAAGACACAATTACTTACAAATAACATCCATTTTAAAATTACAGATGAGAAATTAGTTACTAATTATATATACACAGTACGGTGGTATTAGTCTGGGCTGTAGTTTAAGTCCCACTCTAAAAGTTAAACAAAAAGTCCACTTTAATTCTTCATGGCAAGCCTGAGGGAGGGCTGTATTGTCAGTAATGCCTGCTCTAGGTGTAAAACACAACTCCCCGTTTTATATTATTACCTACATTGATCCCATTACTAATCATCCCCGCATTCCACCTCTCACCTACACACTAGGGATAGTTTACTGTGTCCAATCAACCCACACGCCTTTGAAATGGAGGAAACCGGAGATCCAGTGGAAAGCCAGACAGGCACATGGAGAACGTGCAAACTCCGCACAGACAGGACTGAACTCTATGAACTGCCACCCTCTTTCAGAGTTCTGTAGCAATTTGCTCAACAGAATGGTTTACTGCCACCCTGGTGACAGCAATAGCCTACAAAGCTTTCTCAGAATGTTATCAGAAGTCAGCAGTGTTCAGAATCAAAGTCCTTTGCTGGCTGTCAAATTCCGTCAGCCTTGTGATGGGTGAAGCCTATTCTGGCCCCCATCTCCCACACTTCAGCATGAAGCCACGCAGCCATTTTGGACCAGGACAACACGCATCAACGAGGTAACACCTGAAGATCCACCAAATGCAAGAATGTCCTTGGTAAACGAGTGATGGACCTTAGGAACTGAACTTCGATAACAAGTTTAGGTTACTGATCCTACTTTCAGCCGTGAGGCTATGAGCAGTGGATTTACCTGAAGTGATATTGGAAAGGACTGAAGAATTTTACTCCAGAAATGACTCGCCTATTTTTCTGGTGGATTCCTGGTTATACACAGTCTAAATTCAGAAAATAGGCCTTCTGGAAAAGAAGGTTACCTCAAAATGATGTCGTCTATCAAAGCTAGCAGCATAACTGGACACCTGTGCTTTGCTGACCCTGAGGAATAGGCACAAATAGAGGTGGCACCCCAGCATCGTGTCAGGAGCTGCTGAAGGCTGGGGTTCAGCAAATTTCATAAATCACTGGATGTGTAGAAAGCGACCATGTATCAGGTGCAAGTACACAGCCAGTGGAGCCTGAAGGTGACTGTTATGTTACTTCTATTTAAACGAACCGTTGGTTAACAATTAAGTATCATATTCTGGAAGAATTAGAGAACTTTTATTTACAGAAGTAAACAAACACATCTTAACCCCGCCACATGCTGAAACATTCTGGCAAACCCTGCGCATGCTCAGTGTTCTCCAATCAGGTACTGGCGCATCATTGCAGGTGATATCACCACAGTGACAATCCTGGTCCACAAGCAGATATGAGGAGGTTTTGTGAATTTACACCTTCCCATCTCCAATCTTCGGCTGGCTTCCCTGAGATCTTGTCAGCACAGGTTGACTGAACCTGTGATTGGCTGAAATGAAGATGGGCGATCTTATTATGACATGAATGACCAGCCCATTTCCAGCAAATGGTTGGTCACCCAGTCTCACCTCACATCTGTCAAATGCTGAAGAGGGTGGGGCCCAGATCTGTTTTAAAGCTTTTGCTTTACAACCTGATGTGACTCTAATCCTCCTGTTCCTCTGATTTTTGCATCTCACCTACTTGACTGAAGGATAATACAAGCGCAAGATTGCAGAAGCTACTCCTCAGACCATTAAAACCAGTTTCACTGTGAACAAATGAAGGATTTATTCCCACTTATAGTAACAAAAATATGATAATGACATTACTAATATTTCTCCTGACCAGCTTTCTGCTGTAATACACACAGAATGTAAAGAAATGCTAAACTAGGAAGCAAATTGCAAACACGAGGAAATCTGAAGATGCTGGATATCCAAATCAACACATACAAAATGCTGGAGGAACCCAGCAGGCCAGGCAACATCTGTTGAAAAGAGTGAACAGTCGACATTTCGGGCTGAGATGAATCCTGATGATTGTATCTTGAAAGAAGAGTCTCGGCCTGAAACGTGATCTCTTTTCCATAGTGCAGGGCACTGCTGAGTTACTCCAGCCTTGAGTGTCGGCTTTGTATAACATTGCACATTACACTGACTGAGTGTTAAAAAAAATACAACGTTTAATAGCAGCATTCAGTCTGTTGGAGGATCTGAGAGGATGGAGCAACATCTGTAGGACCAGAGAAATTATCAACATTTCAGGTCAAAATCCCGAATCAAAGTTCAAAGTAAATTTATTATCAAAGTACATTTATGTCACCATAAATGAGATTCATTTTCTTGTAGGCATACTCAATAAATCCATAATAGAGTAATAACCATAATAGAATCAATGAAAGACTGCACCAGCTTGGACATTCAACCCATGTGCAAAAGGGTACAACGTGCAAATACAGAAAGAAAGAAATAATAATAATAAATATTGACAGCATGACATGAAGAGCCCTTGAAAGTGAGTCCATAGGTTGTGGGAATAGTTCAATGATGGGGCAAGTGAAGTTGAGTAAAGCTATCCCCTCTGGTTCAAGAGCCTGATGGGTGAGGGGTAACAACTGTTCTTGAACCTGGTGGTGTGAGTCCTGAGGCTTCTATACCTTCTTCCTGATGGCAGCAGCGAGAAGAGAGCACGATCTAGGTGGTGGGGGTCCCTGGTGATGGATGCTGCCTTCCTGTGACGACACTCAGTGTCGCTGAGATCAGTGGTGGGGAGGGCTTTACCCATGATGCACTGGGCTGTATCCACTACTTTTTGTAGGATTTTCTGTTCAAGGTCATTGGTGTTTCCATACCAGGCTGTGATACAGCCAGTCAATATACTCTCCACCACACAGCTAAAGAAGTTTGTCAACGTTTTAAATATCTTGCTGTATCTTCACAAACTCCTAAGGATGTAGAGGCACTTTCATGCTTTCTTTGTAATTCTGTTTACGTGCTGGGCTGAAGACAGGTCCTCCGAAATGGTAACACCAAGGAATTTAAAGTTGCTGACCCTCTCCACCTCTGATCCTCCGATGAGAACCTCTGGTTTTCTCCTCCTGCTCAATAATCAGCTCCTTGGTCTTGCTGACATTGAGAAAGAGGTTGTTGTTATTAAACCACTTGGCCAAATTTTCATTCTCCCTCCTATATGCTGATTTTTCACCTTTGTGGTGTCATCAGCAAACTCAGGTATGACACTGGAGCTGTGCTTAGCCTCACAGTCACAAGCGTAAGAGTAGGGGGCTAAGCACCTAGCCTTGTGGTGAACCCTTGCCGACAAAGATTGTGGAGGAATGGATCCAAGCTGCTTCTTAAGCAGGAGTTGATATGTTTCATCACCATCTTCTCAAAGCGCTTCATCACTGTGGATGTAAGGGTAACTGGGCAGTAGTCATTGAGGCAGGTTACATTAGGCACTGGTGTAAGTGAACCCTGCTTGAAGCAGTTGGTACCTCAGACTACTGAAGCGAGAGATTAAAGATCTCAGTGAACACTCCAGCCAGGTGATTAGCACAGTTTGCTAGTACTTGGCCAGGTACCTCGTCGGGGCCGGATGCTCTCTGTGGGTTCACCCTCCTGAAGGCTGCTCGCACGTTGGCCTCAGAGACAGAAACCACAGGATCTTCGGGAATTTGTGATGGTTCTTCGATGGTCAATGCGAGCACAGAAGGTCATCTGGAAGCAAACCTGTCGTCCATGCTGATTGATTTTTCTTTATAAGAGGTGATGGTACTCGAGTCCTGCCACAACTGTCGAGCGTCCTTCGTTAATTCAAGTTCAGTCTGAAATTCACACCTTGCTTGTGAGGTGGCTTTCTGGAGATCATACCTGGATCTCTTGGTTCATTCTAGGGCTTTTGGTTGGAGAAGACACTGGGCAATTTTGTGAGGACACACTTGTCTACAGCCGTTTTCTTTTGAATCAGTAATAAGTCTCCACATTTAATATCTTTGCTAAGTATCAGAATATAATATTTGAGATTCCATGGGTTACTGGGATCCTGGAAGTTGATTCAGGAGAAAGCACACTGCAAGAAAGTAGATCTGCCCCTATCCAATGGTGTATACGTTCTGACCAGCACCATCCCTTCTCTCCAAATCTGCCCAAACAGATAAACAGCACGGCTCACCAGGTTTCACGGAGGTACGAGATGCTGGAGTCTGCAGCAACACACAAACTGCTGGAGGACCTCAGCAGGTCAGGCAGCGACTGCGAGGATAAGTGGACAGTGAGACCCATCACCTGAAACATTTTCTGTTTCCCTACAATCTGCCTGACCTGCTGAGCTTCTCCAGCACTTTGTGTGTTTCATCCAGGTTTCATTCGTCTTCTCTGACATCACCTTCCGTTGCGTGGTGGCTGATAAACACTGCAATCACAGCTGAGAATGCAGTCACCTCCCATTCTCAAAGGGTAGAAATGCACAGAGCAAAGGGCCCAGCTCTTGTCTCAATAGGCACACAAATCATCTCTCATCTTCTCACTTCATTCCTTTCTTCCTCATGGTCTTGTCCAGCAGCCACCCCCCCCCCCCCCCAAGTCCTTTACATGCACCAACCACAGAAATGCCCTGTAGCGACTGGTTCCCTGCAAACCCCCAGAGGCAAGTGTTCACTGGGCACAGCGACAGCCTCCGTGCCCATGAGTGCAGCTGAGAAACAGCACAAACCCAACCAGGGAATGGAGATTACGTGGGATTCTCTGTCCAGGAAAGGGGTGGAGGAACTGAGGGCAAGTCAAGGTTTAAGGACCAGAAGGGGTGGTGACGTGAGAAATTTAAAGCCTGACAAGGGAGGCAGTGAGACTTTATTTTTTAAATTTACTCTCCTGTAGGGCCTTTTATTGCTCAAAGTGATTGTTCCTGCACTAAAAATCAAGAGTCAACCATACAGATTTGGAGTCAGATATCAGCCAGACACAGTAAGGACAGCAGATTTCCTTCCCTGAAGGATATTCATAGATCACATGGAGTTCTACAATGATCTTGCATGTTTCCTTTAATGGATTACTTTTAAATTCTGGATTTTCATCCCTGTACTCTTCTCATTTTTTTTTGTGTGGGGAGGGGGATTTGGGAGTTGATGTGCCTGATCTGTTTTGTTTGTATTTTTATGAGGGAAGAGGGATATTGGGAGGTGGGGGGGGTTGATGTGTCTGATTTGTTTTGTTTGTATTTTTATGAGGGAAGAGGGATATTGGGAGGTGGGGGGGGGGGTCAATGTGTCTGATCTGTTTTGCTCATTTTTTTTGTGTGAGAAGAGGGATTTGGGGGTTGTGGTGCCTCTTCCATATTTTTGTTTGTTTTTCTTTGCGGGGAGGTGAGATTTGGTTTCTTTTCTTTCTTGGTTTCATGGCTACCCAGAGAAGTAAAGTTAATAAAGATAAATGAACCTTAAGTAATGACCTATATTTAAATTTCCTGGCTGCCTTTGACCAATAGAACATGGAGGCGCCTTCACAAACTCCCACAACCCCTGACAACCCTGTGATTTCAGTCTGAGGCCGGCGTGAGAACATCCTTCAGGAGGGTGAATCTCTGGCCCAGATGAGGTACCTGGCCGAGTACTGACAACCTGAGCTAATCTGCTGGCTGGAGTATTTACTGATGTCTTTAACCTCTTGCTTTAGCAGTCTGAAGCATCCACCTGCTTCATCCAGGCTTCAGTTATACCAGGGCCTAAAGAGGATGTGGTCACCTGCCTCAGTGACTGTTGTCCAGTTGCACTTACATCCAGAGTGATGAAGTGCTTTGAGAGGTTGGTGATGAAGCATATAAACTCCCGCCCGAGGAGTGACTTGGATCCACTCCTAGTTGCCTACTGACGCACAGGTCCATAGCAGGTATCATTTCATTGACTCTTCACTCAACCCTGGAACATCTGGAGAGCAAATCTACGTACATCTGAATGCTCTTCATTGATTACAGCTCTGCATTCAACACTATCAATCCCTCAAAACTAACAAAAGCCCCAAGATGTAAGGTCTCAATACCTCCTTATGTAACTGAATCCTCTCTTACAGAACCTAATCAGTTCAGATCAACAAGAACGTCTCTTCCACAGTCACCACAAGACTACGTGCTTTGCTCTCGGCTCCACTCACCTCATAAATGTGAGAGACAACATACAGCTCTAATGCCGTACTTAAGTTTGCTGATGATACCACTGTTGTTGGCTGAATCAAAGGTGGTGACGGATCAGCAGAAAGGAATGAAATTGAAAATCTAGTTGAATGATTCCACAACACAACCTTTCACTCACCATGGAAGACCAAGGAGTTGGTTATTGACTGAAGTAAACTGGAGACCCCAGAGCCAGTCCTCAGAAGATCAGAGGTGGACAGGGTCAGCAACTTTAAATTCCTCAGTGTTATCATCTCAGAGGATCTGTCCTGGGCCCAGAATGTAAATACCATTACAAAGAAGGCACGGAGCACCTCTACTTTCTTAGACGCGTGAGAGTGGATATAGCTCAGTCTATCGTGGGCAAATCCCTCCACTCTGTTGAACACATCTACAAGGAGCGTTGTCGCAGGAAAGCAGCATCCATCATCCAGGACCTCCACCATTCAAGCCATTCTCTTCTCTCACTGCTGCCATCAGGGAGGAGGTACAGGAGCCTTACTCCCAGACCACCAGGTTCAGGAACAGTTATTACTCCTCAACCATCAGGCTCTTGAACCAGAGTGGATAACCTCATGCACCCCAAAGCTGAAATGACTCTATAACCTATGGACTTACTTTCAAGGACTCTACAACTCATGATCTCAATATCTATCATTTCTTTATTTATTATTACTATTTTGGTTTGATTTTCTTTTTGGTATTTGCACAACTTGTTGACTTTTGCATATCGGTTGTTTGCCTGTCTTTGTTGATTGGTTCTATTATGTTTCTTTGTATTTACAGTGAGTGCCCACAAGAAAATGAATCCCAGGGTAGTATATGGTGACATACATGTACTTCAATAATAAATTTACTTTGAACTTGAACTCTCGAGTAAAGGTCCAATAGTCTGGAATTTACCTACTACCACAGGGGTGTCAGTCCCTAGTGAATGGCGGCAACAGAGGCTGCAGGAACTTTGGTCTCTGGTGCAGTTAGAAAGAGTGTCTACAGGGCATCCAAGCCCCTGACAGAAGTCACAGGGTATTCAACCTCCAGAAAATGGCAAGGGCCAGGTCGTGCATCAGTGACCTGGGACGGAGTAAGAAAAGTGTGTGGAGAATGGTTATTCGTTAATTCATTGGGTGAGAATGTGCGGGCGTAGAGCATTGGATACCAGATCTTTAATAAAGTTAGGCTATAGATCAGCTGGTAGGTGTACAGTTTAAAAATGCTGGGGGAAGTATCAACTCAGTAACATAATAGTAACAATCAGGCTATTGTGATTAGGGAGGAAATGGTGAAGGATGCTGAAACAGCATTCTTTTTTTAAACCTTAAATGATTTAACAGATGGATATCAGTAGAGATCCCAAGGCAACAATTTGTATCCTGATATGCGCTTCCTCTGGAGAAACAAGACAAGCACACCACGAGGCCTGAGATAAGGAAGGGTCCCAACAAACTTTTTTCATGTTTTTGGGATCTTGACATCACCAAAAAGGGCAGCGTTTATCACCCAAAATTGGCCTCAAGAAGGCGTTGAGCTGCTGTTCTGAACTGCTGCAGTCTTCCTGGTGAAGATGCTCCAAAAGTGTAGCGTGGGGAGTTGCAGGATTCTGACACAATGATGATAGAGGGACAGTAGTAGCTCCTTCCACGTGTGTTTTGCCCTTGTCCTCATTGATAATAGAGGCTCCAGTTGCAGGAGGCTCTGTCAGTAACCTGGGCGAGTAACCGCTGTGTATTTTGCAGATGGAACATAATGAAGCAACTTTGGGCCAACATCCATGAACATTACTGCTGATGGAGCGGGCTGTGTTGAGCTTCCTGGTGCTGTAGTCAACAGGCAAGGGATGAGTACTCATGATCAGGTCTTGCACCCTGTCAGGAGACAAGTAACTCATTACCACTCTACACCTAGCCACCACTTGTTCCCACAACCATGGTATTCTAATCACTGGCTAAGCTCCCACTCGATGATGACTCCCAGGATATTCATGGTGATGGGCAGTGTCACTGGATGGCAGGGATAACTGATTAGACTCTCTCCTGTTGCTGAGGCCTTTTACTGGATAATGCATGCAGAAGAGATTTACTAAGAAGTTGCCAGGCCTTGAGGGACTGAGTTACAGACAGAGTTTGAGCAGTTTGGGATTTTTGTCATTGGAGCAAAGGAAAATGAGAGGCACATTCTTTTGTCAATGTGCCGTGTCATATGACATAGACAATCATGATATCTCCACGACCATGATTGCTCTTGGCTAATTTTTCTGCAGAAGTGGTTTGCCTTCTTCTGGGCAGTGTGTTTGCAAGACGGGTGACCCCAGCCATTATCGATACTCGTCAGAGATCGTCTGCCTGTCGTCAGTGGTCGCATAACCAGGACTGTGATAGGCACAAGCTGCTCCAATGGCTGCATGTGACCCTGATCAGGGTGGGGGACAAGGCAGGTGCTACATCTTGCCCAAGAGTAACCTGCAGGCTAGCAGAGGGAAGGGGCGCCTAACCATCATTTGGTAGAGTCATATCACCACCCCACCACCCTCATGGAGGCATATAAAATCATGAAGGATACACAAAGTATTCCCACACCCCACCCCAACTAAATTCCAGATTACTAACCAAATTTAAATTCCAGAGGGCTGGATTTGAACTCCAGTCTCTAGATTACTAGCCTGCTATAGACCTAAGCAGGGTGGAGTTATTTTGAGCGATATTTGTTTTCAACTAGATCATCAATGGGCTGAGGCTGGTTGATAGTGCTGGGCAGGGAACATTTACCAACACCTTGAAATCAGATTGTGAAGTTTATGCAGGAAGAGTTAAGGAGGAGGCAGCTGTCCAGAAAATACCTGCTTCTTGCTGGCTTTGCCCTAGCACTGATTAAATTTAAGAGAATACTGTTGCCCACTGGGGACACACAGCGGTCCCCTGTCACTGTCTAAATGGAATAATTCACCCAGGCAAGTGCTACAGGTCACATGTCTCATCTGTATAACGTGGTAACTATAGCAACAGTCATTTTGTTGTGAACCAATAAAACTGCTCAATCCTGTGACCTTTGGAAAAAGATAGATCCTGGCGATAGGGCGGAATTTACAGGAAAAGAAATACGAGCTAATGTAGGTTTGTTCGTAACAATTGATGGGGTTTAACAATACAAAACCTTGGGCAGAAAAGGAAACTTTCTTTTATTTTTTACACAAGAGATACCACAGCATCACTGGAACCATTCTCGAGAGATCAGAGTGGGTTTTGCTATAAAGTCCTGTGGGAGGCAGCCTGCGCACACCCCCCCTCAGGAGGGAGGTGGAAGGGGGGGGGCACATTGGTTAAGCAAAACTCCCGGGAGCAAAGTGTCTGGTTTAAACTTCCTCCTTAGAGTGGAAATGGTTGTGTGCAATTTAAAGATGAAACTCCAGTCACTAATATTGGCACATCATGGTGGTAAGCAGTATCTGAGAAAAAATAGCATGAGGGGGCACGGGGAAGACACACATGTATCAAAACCTGCAGAACAAATGTGTGGGGGTTTTAGATACGTATTTAAGGGTTCACACCAGTGAACAGTTAAGATGAAGGAAGAATAGGAAGTGCTGGTATTCACAGCCTACATGGGGTTAAAACCAAAATAGACGCAGAGATAGATATAGAAATTACAGAAGCTGTGTTCCAAAGTGCCGGAGTGCTTATAAATATTTCAATGTTATTTGCGGGTAAGCAAACAGGAACAGATACTCAAGCAAGACAGTGAATCGCATACACAAGATGTTAGATGGCGTAAGGAATTACAGTGTGCTATGGGAGCCTCGAGTCAGAACAACACAAAGCCTCCTGAAAGGGACAATACTCAGAAATAATTCAGCTGCTTCATAAACAGGGAGAGAATTTTTTTTTTTAAAAAGCAGATGCCAGAAGTCTGAAATAAAAAGGAAAATGATGGAAGAACCAGCAGGTCAGGCATACAGCAGGGATACAGGCCATTCAGCCCAAAAAGTCCATGCCTTCCACAATGGTTACCCAACTAGCCCCAATTTCCTGCATTTGGTTCATGTCTCTAAGCCAGGAGTTCCCAAACGTTTTTATGCCATGGACCCGACCATTATCCAAGGGGTCTATGGAGCCCAGGTTAGAAATCCCTCGTCTGAGCCTTAACCCATCGTGTACCTACACGAGTGCCTCCCAAATGCACATGCCTGAACCACTTGCCCTGGTGGCTCACTGTGGGGAAAAAAATTTAAGGTGAATGAAGGAAAGTTTAGTGGAACTTGTAAAGTACCATTTTCTGCCACATTTTCATACACTTTTAACAACCGTTATATTTCAGAATCTGTGAACAGACTTGAAAGGTTTCCAGAAAATCTGCCCGAGCAGGCATTATTCCAACAGTACGTCTGATAAGCCATTCAGCCATGGATATGATAAGTGATAAGACTCAAATCCCTCACTGTGATCACTGTACTCTTTTTTTTTAAAAATAGCAGCCGCTGGAGACAATCAAGAACAGGGGTTCCCAACTCTCCAACCTGCACCAATGACCCCTTCATCTGTCTTCAACCCGCTTCCTGGACACCCTGCTCTGCATCTCTTCATTGCCAACTGCCGACGGGGCATCGGCTGTCTCGACTTCACCACTCCTCTCTCCAATTCCAACCTCACTCCTCCTGAACACTCAGCTGTCCATTCTCTCTGCACTAATCCTCACCTCACAGATAAGGGGGTGCTGTAGTGGTCTGCCAGACTGGCCTCTACCTTGCTGAGGCCCAGCAACAACTCTCAGACACTTCGTCTTACTTACCACTCAAACAGGATCCTACTAAGGAACACCAGGCCATTGTCTCCCACGCCATCACCAACCTTACTAACTCTGGGGATCTCCCAACCACAGCCACCAACCTCATAGTTCCCTTACCCTACACCTCTCACTTCTAACTCCTTCCTAAGATCCACAAACCTGCCTGTCCAAGTAGGTTCATTATTTCTGCTTGTTCCTGCCCCACTAAACGCGTATCTGCATAACTCAACTCAGTTTTATCAACCCACCCCCCCCCCCCCAGTTCAGTCCCTTCCTACGTACATTGGTGACATCTCACGCTCTTGATCTTTTTGAAGATTTCAAGTTCTCTGGCCTCGATCTTCTTATTTTCTCTATGAAGTTCCAGTTCCTATACACCTTCATTCCCCCCACCCCCTCCAAAATCAGGAAAGCCTCAAAGGTCTCTGTTCCTCTCTAGGACACCAGACCCAACCAGTTCCCCTCCACCACCACTCTCCTCCATCTGGTGGAACTGATCCTCACTCTCAATACTTTCTCCATCAACTCCTCCCACTTCATTCAAACAAAAGGTGAGGCCATGGGCACTCGCATGGGTCCCAGCTATGTCTGCCTTTTTGTCGGCTATGTAGAACAGTCCATGTTCCAAGTCTACACTGCTATCACTCCCCAATTCTTCCTACGCTACATCGATGACTGCATTAATGCTACTTCCTGCACCCATCAATTTCATCAACTTTGCCTCCAACTTCCAATTTACTTGGTCCATTTCCAACACCTCCCTCCCCTTTCACAATTTCTCCGTCTCTATCTCTGGAGATAACTCATCTACTGATATCGTTTATAAACATAGATTCTCACAGCTACCTGGACTATACCTCTTCCCAGCCTGCTACTTGTTAAAAAAAATGCTATCTCCTTCTCGCAACTCCTCCATCTCCACCTCATCTGCTCTCAGGATGAAGCTTTTCATTTCAGAAGTAAGGCGGTGACCTCCTCCTTCAAAGGGGCTTCCCTTCCTTCACCATCAATGCTGCCCTCACCCGCATCTCTTCCATTTTATGTACGTCTGCCCTCACCCCATCCTCCCCCCCACCCCACCAGGGATAGGGTTCCTCTTGACCTCACCTATCATCGCACCAGCCTCTGTACCAACACAGAGAATCACCACCATCTCCAATGGGATCCCGCCACTAAGCACATCTTTCCCTCCCCCACTTTCCGCAGGTATCGTTCCCTTGTCCATTCATCCCTCCCCACTGATCTCCCTCCTGGCACTTATCCTTACAAGCGGAACAAGTGCTACACCTGCCCCTACACCTCCTCCCTCACTACCATTCAGTCCCTTCAGGTGAGGCGACACTTCACCTGCGAGTCTGTTGGGGTCATATACTGTGGCCGGTATGTCCTCCTGTATATTGGTGAGATCCAACGTAGATAAGGAGACCACTTCTACTGCTGTGATGAGGCCACACTCGGGTTGGAGGAAGAACACTTTATATTCCGTCTGAATCGCCTCCAACCTGATAGCATGAACATTGATTTTCTGAACTTCCAGAAATTGACCATTCCCCATTCCCAATCCCCTCACTCACCTCATCTCCTTACCTGCCCATCACCTCCCTTCTGGTGCTCCTTTTCTTCCTTTCATGGACTTCTGTCCTCTATCAGATTCCCCTTTCTCCAGCCCTTTATCTCTTTCACCATTCGATTTCCCAGGTCTTTACTTCACCCCTCCCCTTCTCCCAGTTTCACTATCACCTGTCACCTTGTGTTTCTTCCTCCCCTTCTCCCACTTTCTTACTCTGACATCTCATCTTTTTTTCTCCAGTCCTGATGAAGGGTCTCGTCCCAAAACGTTGACTGTTCACTCTTTTGCATAGATGCTGCCTGGCCTGCTGAGTTCCTCCAGCATTTTGTGTGTGTGTTGCTTGGATTTCCAGCACCTGTAGATTTTCTCTGGTGCATGGTCAGGCGTATCCGTGGAAAGGGTGCGATGCTTTGTTGGAAGTTGACTGTTTCTCTCCCCGCAGGCGCTGCCTGACCTGTTGAGCATTTTCTGCTTACACAGTCAACAATGAGGCAGTGTTTTTGATGTTGGGCAGGAGAACCCACTCCAAGGAGTACCGCTGCTGCCTGTGGGAATGAGAGGCTAAATTACGGGCAGTTGGCGCGGCCAATCCCGGCTTAAGAAGCCGGCGGAGGGACAAAACGAGTCACCGCCAGCCCATGCAGTCACACCTGAGATGGGAAAGGAGGATCAAACACTGCGAGCACAGTTACCACACTTCCCTCAACCTGCCAGCAGTCCATGCTCCTAAAGACTACCCACACCCAAACAACGGATGGTTTAAGAACTCCAAAGAAGGTAAATGGACAGGAAGGATTTGGAGATGAGAGTCAAATTGGAACAGCTTAGTTGGCCATTTTGGTCAGCATGGGCTGAAGGGCTTGCTTCCATGGCCTCCAACCCTAACAGTACTAATGGCACTGACAGGTAGGCGCATACTCTGGGGACATAGGGGGAAGCTTGTGTGATTAAGGATGAATAGCATTGACTTTTACCAGGGTTTGCAAATTGCCAGTCAGGGTCCCACCAGAAGCCACTGCCATGGACAGAGTGGACTCAATGTATTTGGATGAGTGAGGGAACTGCAGGGCATCGTCACCACTTGTGGGTTTTAACACCGTGGTTCTGAATGGTCTCTTGCTGCTGGGTCATGATGCACCGGGTGTGACCATATTCCGGCTGACGTCCCAGAACCAACAGCTGGCTACCATTAACCGTTCAACACCACAAAGCTGTGGGTGGCAGCCTGTGACTGCCACAACAGGTGGCCTGCAGGAACAGGCCCGAGTCCGCCTGAACCCAGCTTCAGGCCACAGAGCTGTGAAGGTGGAGGCTGAGTCTGCTACCACTGATCCTGTCACCCTCCCAAAGGTGACCCTGCTCCCCCTCTTCCCCAGGATCAGTGGTATCCCCTCTCCATTGTGACGGATTTGGAAGAATAACTGTCTACACTCTTAGTTATTAAGGCTGTCAAGGATTAATGTTCATGAACTTTTGTTCCACTGCAAAAAACAACTCAACTCCAGGAAAGTCTTGCCTCTCTACAGTGGGATTTCATCACCTGCAAGCTACAAGGGGCATCCTTCTTGCATCATTAAGGTGGCCAACTCAGGGGTTTGTGCTCGGAGGTTATGGGGCAGTGATTGAGTTGGCCAATAAAGGACAGGGATAAGTTTGATGGCCAGAGACATGGGCAGATGTACCGTAGTTTCTGGAGAGTTCTTGAACAACAAAAATGATCACAGCTGCCTCAGAATCGTTGAGAGCAGAATCTTATCCTGGCTTCTCAAAATGTCATCTCTGTGGAGTTTGCATGTCCACATGGGTTGCCTCCGGTTCTCCCGTTTCTTCCCACATCCCAAAGGTAAACTGGTGGGTTAATTAGTTTCTGAGACTCACCTTTGGTGTAGGTGGGTGATAGGAGAAAAAGAGGAAGCTGATGGGAGAGAGAAGGAAATAAGGAACAGGAGGGACACTGATAGGATCACTCTGTTGGGAACAAGTATTGATCTAACAGGCTGAATGGCCTCATAATAAGCAAGCAAAAATTGAACTCAAGGAAGTGAAACAGCTGTTCTGCCGTGAGGTCTTGTTCCTGATGCACAGCAAACCTCTGATACACTGTGGTGGTACTGGCAAAGTAGATTTTGTTTACTAAAGTCCCTTCACCATTTCCCCAATATGGCCAGTCAGAAAGCCAGGCTGCTGTGGCAGCCAAGTATTGATCACCAATAGATTAATTAGTTATTTCCACACATTCCAGTGGTTTGAGATATCACAGATTCACTTCAAAAAAACCCCAAGTGGCTGCACAGACATTTTCACATTGAATTCATTTCCAATGAATTTTCAAGTAAGCCCAAGGTACAAGAAGATCAATTGAGGACAAGAAACGCTGAAAGTCTTCAGCAACACACAGAAATGCTGGAGGAGCTCAGCATGTTAGGCAGTACCCATAGAGAGGAACAAGCAATCAACTTTTCAGGCTGGGTCCTGATGAAGAGTCTGGGCCTTAAACGTCAACTGTTTCTTCCGTCTCTATAGATGCTGCCTGGCCTGTTGAGTTCCTCCAGCGTTTTGCATGCGAAGATCGACTTTAGCTTGTTTTCACCGCCGAAGATTGTGAATGTGCTCTCTGCAAGGTACCATAAATGCACCTTCTGGGACAAGACTACAGCTGAAGCCTTGAAGGGCTCTTTTTTTTTTCAAACCTTCCTGTTTACTGCAATATGCTGATTGCAATCTTCTTCCCACAAGAGATCGGCATCTGCATTTAGCAGCTCCACAAGTACTCGAAAAAGCCGTGCTGAAAGTCCAGCAGCACAAGATGTGTCTCAGCAATGGGCGTATCGCCTTCCTCGGAGTGCTGCTCACCTCGTCACCATCCGGCAGATCTCCTCTGCCCGACTTGCAGACTGCCTTGAGGTCAGTCCGTAAGCTGGTGGGTTACCAGCTCTCCTCCGTTCCTCGTCTTACCAGAATCGCAGCCCCCTTATGTGACCTGCTGGAATGGGTCTAGTGATCGGGCGCAGCCTGAAGCGCAGAAACAGTTACAGTTGGGTGCTGCTTCTCACTGCACGTGTCTTTATTACACCACCCTACTTGAGGCAAATAGGGTAAACTATACTCTGAGATGTTGAGGGGCACAGCCATTGTTTTCTGCGGCTGTTAAACATTTGACAACTGGAGTGACGCTGCATTGCTCACCCACGTCCATGAATTAGCTCTTCCAGCCCAAGAAATCCACAGAAGGTGGCGATGGCCGCTGACTCAGTGATCAGGGAGGTGGCTCTTTGTGTCTCCTATTAGATGCTCCACCCACACAAATGTGTCATTCTGCTACTGGGCACCCACCACTCCTATTCAACTGAAACCAAGAGGCAGAGAATCAATTATCTCCTCTGTTATTAGTAGTTAGCACGCTAGATTCACTGTGGTTGCACCAAGCAAGGTTCTCTTCCAGTGTAGTTGTGTCCTGTACTCAGCACCATCGTCTCAACGACCAGGTCTCGAAGTGCTAAGATCAATACTTTGTCACCGTTCTGATATGCGAGCAGAGTAATTTCTGCTCTGCTGACAGCAAGTTGATACTTCGCAATGATTGGTTTCAGGATTTTAATGGGAACTTCTTCGCTCGGAGGGAGGTGCAAGTGTGGAACGGGCTGCTGACAGAAGTGGTGAATGCAACGTTTAAGAGAAGTTTGGATGAGAGGGGTATACAGGGCTATGCACGAAAATGAGACTAGGCAGAAGAACAAGGCAGCACAAACTAGATGGGTCAAATGCCCTGTTTCTGTGCTGTTGTGCTCTATGAGTGTATGTTGGAAGCAACACCGTGCATAAGGTTGGGCTAAGCTGATGTAGACAAAGTTCAGGTGCGTTCCCGTTCTATAGTGTTGCTTGCACAGGTTAACTGACAAAACTATGGAGCCCTCCGATCCATGTCCTTGTGAGATGCCCAGCCCCACCACCAGGGCTAATGTGGCAAAAAGGGACACAAAGAACACCAGAACGAGGAGTAGGCGCTGGTCTGTTCAATCATTCACTGTGACCATGGCTGATCTATGCTACCCTCAACTCCACTTCTGTGCCCTGTTACCCTCATTTTCACAATCTTTGAAATATTTATCCATCTCCACCTTATATCTAATAATTTGGCCTCCACCGCCCTCCGGGACAGAATATTCCAGGGATTCTCTATCCTCTGTGAGAAGACTTTTCTCCACATCTCAGTTTTCAATGATCAGCCCCTTATTTTTGCAGTCCCACCTCCTCATTCACAACCACAAGACAGTTCGCAAGTCTCCCTTCAGCCCCAGTCACTGGGCCTCCCTGTACTTACCTGTTCCTGGACAAAGATACAGTCCATGTATCCTTCCTCGTGTATAACATGACCCTGGTTTCCCCGCTATCTATCTGCCCTGTTATTTGGAAGGGACTGCGTTATCATCCCTACAGCACTGCTCACACTATCAAGACTATGTACGTAGCCTGGTATCCAAATGGTCATAAATAAATTGAAGATAAAGTTCATGGGTGCCTTGTAAACATGCAACAAAACCCAGGTAAACTTGCAAAAAATAAATAAATCCAGGCAATCATTTAAACTACACCATGTTTAAACAAAAATCTTCAGACCCACATTCAAATGGTTCTGTTCCTGAGAACTGTCTATAAACTGGCTTTTCTGCAAGTCAGATACAATTTCAATTAAGGTTGATTAACACAAACATTTATACCCTGCAAAGCATCTTTTCCAAAAGTCACAACTTTGTTTTATGTAGGTGTGTTAAATTGTACCCCTTGCAGGATACAGCCCCACATTCTCACCCTATTTTGGGTATAAACATTTGCACTTAATTCCTTCTTGTGGCCCATCCCCATTCCTTAGACAGGTACAAAAATAGGAAAGGTTCAGACAGGTACAGGGATAGGAAAGGTTCAGACAGGTACGGGGATAGGAAAGGTTCAGACAGGTACGGGGATAGGAAAGGTTCAGACAGGTACGGGGATAGGAAAGGTTCAGACAGGTACGGGGATAGGAAAGGTTCAGACAGGTACGGGGATAGGAAAGGTTCAGACAGGTACAGGGATAGGAAAGGTTCAGACAGGTACAGGGATAGGAAAGGTTCAGACAGGTACGGGGATAGGAAATCCCCATTTCCCGGATAGGAAATTCCGCTTGCCTTGTCAAACACCCTGTCTGTCTACCCTGTTCATTAATTTGCCTCATTTGGATTTTTTAACAAATAAAAGTTTAATCTCCTAAAGAAAGTCAGAGAGACTTCAGAAAGTTGCTGTGCCACCTGCACCCTGGTCTGTGAAGAGCAACTGGGGAAGGAAGCAGGTCACCACAAAGAGGAAATATTAAGCTCACATACTGGGACAACTCACCACACAGACAGCCTGTTTGATGCAACGTGCAGAGCAGGGAAGCATTCCAAACATTTCTGCTGTAGAATTTAACTGAAAAGGGGCATTTTTCACTGTTAGATGTTTTTGTATGTCATTATTGATTCTTTTACAAGCTGCATGCAGTATATCACATACCAGACCCTCTGCATCAATGTTGTTTAAACAGGCTCTCGAAGCATTCTGAAATCCAAAATAGGTTCTTTATATAGCTGCCAAGAATTAAACTAAAGCTGTACATTTGCCAAGTTAACCACATTTATAAGGTAGCTCAACGCTAACCACTAAGAGGAATGGAAATTATTTGGTACGTATTTAACCTCTTCACAGGTACTGATTTTCAAATCCAGGTGCAAACAAATACAAGCCAACGAGTTCAATCTTATTAAGCTCCACGATCCAATTAGTAAGGTTCTAATGCACGGTTTGTTAATGTAACACTTTAAGCACCAGCGATCTGGGTTCAATTCCCGCTGCTGGTCTGTAAGGAGTTTATACTTTCTCCTCATGGCCTTTTGGGTTTCCTCTGGGTGTTTCGGTTTCCAAAGGTTAGGGTTCGTGAGCTGTGGGCATGTTGCATTGGCACCAGAAGTATGGCGACAGTTACTGGCTGCCCCCTCCATACCCTCAGACTGTGCTGGTCGTTGACACAAAAGACGCATTTCACTGAATGTTTCAATGTCTCGATGTGCACGTTATAAATCTTTAACTCAGTGCTGAACAGTGCTTCAAAACTTCAGCAAGCATGGAAGGACGTTTCATCAGTCCTTCTTACTACAGCTTTAAAGAACTGGCCAGAATTGTATCAGACTTTGGTCGAGTGAAATGTACCATACAAATATCTTCAGGTTACATTCTGCCACTGAAATTCAAATCCACTGACATGGACAAAACCGAATTTCAGAAGCAGGGCACAAGACTTCTATTGATGCATTTAACACATCAACAATGAAAGATGTTGTATAAATAAAGATTCAAAGTGTCCAGCAGTAAATGGACAAAGGACATCACTGCATAGGACGTCCTTTCACTTCAGCCTTCTGGCAATTTGCTTTAGTGGTGGAAGAGTGCAGAAAAGTTGGTTCATATAGCAACACATCCCTCAAAATCTACCAGACATAAAGTGCCGGGGTCAGGACTGAGCTTAAGTTACCATTCAATGTATTTCTTAGTAAACTATTTAAGAACTTTTTAAAAGATATTTATTAATGCTTTTTGAGAGGGTGATTTTAGCTGCACATTTATATTGAGTTAAGTATTGTATGTAATTAGTTTTGCTACAATAAGTGTATGGGACATTGGAAAAATGTTGAATTTCCCCATGGGGATGAATAAAGTATCTATCTATCTACCTATCTATCTATCTATCAGTAAATATGCCATCACTGACCAAATCTCTCTCGAGAAAGAGCCTCACCCAGTAGCATGGTTCACAGTCCTTTCAGGCTGTCGTAACAATTTTACAAGTAAGAAGTAGTCAAAGTCAAAATCTTTTGGTTGGACAGAAATTGCTGGGAGATTATAATCCTCATTTTTTTCTGGCAATAGTAGCATACAAGACTGACCTGACATGGAGATGAGTTAACTTACTACTGACCAGCCAAACGTGAAATTAACTCACAGCTGACAAATCGACTTTTATGTAATTAATTCAGCTTCGGGCAGCAATAACTAATAACACTTGATATTCATGCACTACACATGACCGGTCGATTCTGAAGGAAGAATATTATGCTCATTGGAGAATGCATGACTTCATCGAGAGCTGATGGGTTCGGGTTAACAATTTTTGTAGAAGTGTTTCACCTACTGTTGCACAAATCACAAGGAAAAGAGGGAGCGCCGTCTTGTATGAGGTGATGCATATCATCCAGCCATTTGTACTTCCCATTTCCTCTCTCTCATCACTAAAAGCTAGGGTTTTTTTTATTACACACACACACTAACGTGTGTGTGTGTGTGTGTGTGTGTGTGTGTGTGTGTGTGTGTGTGTGCGTGCGTGCGTGCGTGCGTGTGCCTCCAAGACACAATTTTCCCAGCATTACATGGGTTAATCCAATTTTGAATGCCTTTGACCAAGAGGGAATCCCCAATGTAGATTATGGGGAACGTATACAAAATTGTATTGACTTTCTTCATCAGTTCATAGAGAAAGTTTCTTCATTAATTAAATGGTGAGGAAAAAGTGGGCACCTGCATTTTTACTTAATGGGGTTTATAATTGGCAAATCTTCCAAAGCACAAAACAATAACTCACTACCTAATGTAGAACTCCACAGCTGTCACACTTTATTAATTTCGAGCAATAAAACTAATTGCTGCTCAGCAACTGACTTCAGAGAAGCACATTCCTCCCGATTTCCTGTCCTTTCCCCCATCTGCTATTGCCAAAGGGAGCAAAGAAATTAATCAAAGACTGATTGTTATCTCAGGAAAACAGTCACTTTGTGATAAACCTGTCAAGAGTGCACAATTCCAGTAAATGGTAAATTCCTAGATATGTGTGTTTATGAGAACGGAGCGGGGAATTGCGGACGTACTTCTAACTCTGAAATGCGCAGCACGGTATTTTCTAAAAGAAGCCAACTGACATTGATTTGGTCAGCCAGTTAGATCCGAAAGCACCATTAATAGTGCCTGTTCGTCAGTGGGATGGGTTGCAGTGCGACAGGGGGACCAGAATAAAAGGGGTGACAAATACAGGATTGAAGACGTTATAGTTAAATGCACCCATTATACAAAATAAGGCGGATGATCTTGCAGCGCAGTTACAAGATCAGAGATCAGGCTTCACTAGGTGTCCTTCAGGAATATTTCTTTTTTTTTATTCAGCTTGTTAATGTTACAAATGTGGTGATGTTCCAGCAGTGGATGGCAGACAATGTACAGCAGAGAGACTGGATGAGTCAGCTGGATGAGTGGTGTGATAACAACATTGCATTCGACGTCAGCAAAACCTAGGAACTTTCGGAGGGGGAAGTCAGGAAAACGCGCACCAGTTCCCATTGAAGACGGTCAGCAGCTTGAAGCTCCTGAGTGTCAACATCTTGGAGCAAATGTCTTCAGTCCAGTACAAAGATGCCACCATGGGGACATGCCAGCGTCTCTACATTTGTAGAAGCTTAAGGAGATTCAGAATATCATCAAAGGCTTTTACAAACTTCTATTAGTTCATAAATATTTAATGACCCTCTTAACCAAATCATCAATGAAAAAGATATTACAAGTGAAGGCTACTGTTGCATGTAGAAAATAATGAGAAAAGATTCAATGATAACATGAAAATTACATCAAAGCAAATTAGCTTGCAACAACTGATGGCAAGGATAAATTTACTTTCACAGTTTGAATTCTCAAAATGTTCCACTGATGGGTTACATCTCAGCCTGGTGTGACAATTGCTTTGGGCTGACAGAACCTGAAGAGAGTAGTTAACGCTGCCCAGTACATCAAAGGCTCATCACATTCTTCCATCCAGCCCATCAATGATCGGCATTGCTTCAGGAAAGCTGACAGTATAGTCAAGGATGTCTGCCTGGCTCTCTGGCATATTCTGTTTCTCTCTCTTCTGCCTTTTGAGAGAAGATACAAGAGCTTGAAAGCCAGGGCATCTAGACTCAAGAAAGGCTTCTCCACTGCTGACAGACTTCTAAACCAATCACCTGTTTCACACCCCTTTCTCAATGGTGCTGATATATTCTCACTCTTGACTCTAACTCACTCAGATGCTCCATTACTGTCACCTCATCTTGCACTATTCAGTTTGCATTAAGTCTTTGCACCATTCTGCCATTTTGCACTCCTCTTTGCACTGATTATTTTCCATGTGAGCCTCATGCAAGCAAGGCATTTCCTTGCACTCCGGTGTAAATGACAATAAACTTCTCTGAATCCAAACCTAAAAATCAAAGGCCAGAGGCAAATATGATCTGTGAGCATAAGGATTAGACTCCTTGCTGACATGATGGTAGCTGATCCAGAACAGCAGGCACTGCAGAGGTCTTTGGCAGAAACTTGGATAGGTTAGGAGGGGTCTGATGCTGGTTTTGAAGGATCTGGTTGTCAAACCACGCATCCATATTTCAGTTGGTTCCCTGGTCTGTATCATCCCTGTAATTTCTTTCATCCGAGCACAAAGAAATTAAATGTGCTATTACAATACTACATTAAAAGGAGGAAAGATTTCACTTTCTATTTATTAAAGTTCCGGGACCTAAGCATTGTTGACAAAGCTTGCATGTATTGCCCATGCCTGATTGTCTTGAAAAGGCGGTGGTGAGCAATCTTCTTGAACTATTGCAGTCGTTCTAGTGAAGGTGCTCCCACAACGTTGTTGGGGAGGGAGTTCAAAGATTTGCACTAGTGATTTGGAACAACCTGTGGTATATTTCCAAGTTTTAAATGGTGCACAGCCTGGAGGAGAACTCGCAGGCGGAGGTGTCCTCCGAAGCCCTTGTTCTTAAGCTGGAGATCAGGGATGGAGATGCCACAAGAATAGAATCTGGAATCAATGTTGACTTCCAAGGTTTAATACCCCCATCTGGAAGTCATTCCCGGTCCTGCTGGTGCAAGTGGGCATGTCAGGGACCGAGATGGAATCTGACACACTGCAAGATCCAGTTCTGTGATGACGTCTGGTGTGTGGAACAATTCCTTCAGCCTCGAGAAGATTGGAAGGAGGACTTTACAAAGTCAAGTGGGCTGGGTGTAAAGTTCTAGGTCCGAATTCAGTGCCACTGATAAATAATTTTCTTTATATTCTGAATATGTCAAAAGGAAGTTTTAAACTTAGACTTGATGTGCAGCAAAAATATAAATCAAGTCAGTGCATAGAACAAGTCTTCCTGGTAAGTTCAACAGAACACTCGTCAACAAGAACAGCACGATCCACATCAACATGCCTGTAGTTATGTGATGATAAACACTGGAATATTTTCACAATGAAGCCCACATATTTCCTCCACCCCCACCCCCAGAGCCCCAGCTGATTTGCTGCACTATCTTGTTTTTAAAACCAGTCATAGATTGAGTTGGTCCAGTTCTAAATCCCATCTCGGAAAGTCATTTTGAGTCACTGTCTCAGTTGATATTTTTAGGGTCCATAATAGCAGGATAAGTGATCATGTTTCTTGGTCACAGCAAATTCTTTTTGTGAGATAAGCTGTTCAGGAAACTCTATGAAGCTGTTCCTTAGATTCCATCCTGCATAATGGAATGTTTCAGTGCAATACAATATGCTCAAAATACTCAATAAAAATTGATTGTGAAAAATACAGATAAATAATATCACAAATCATATTCTCCATTCCATGTCGAAGACTTTTCGTTCACTTCCCTCACCTCCTTTTAACTACTGCCAGATCAACGTAAGGAGTAAGACAAGCCAGACAACCAGTGAACAGGTCCCAACCAGTCTTTGAAAGGTAGCTAACAGAGGAATATCTTGACTCTGTTTCTTCCCTGCTGCTGAAAACACTGACCTTCCATGTACCAACTCCCTCTCAGATCCCATCCCAGTGAAATTAGAGTCTAACAATAATGGAATGCAAGGGCATTCTATAAAAACTCACTAACGCTTTAATTTGATACTGTGCGATGAATATATTCTCCACAAGATCTGCCTGTTAAATGTTGTTTGTGTTTATAAGGTGCACCACTGTTACACAAATAGTTGGATAATTGTATACGATTACTGAAGAGTCTCAAGTGATTCCTACACAATTTACATATTGGCTTACAGATTAAAATTACATTTAAGATTCTTCCTGAAATGCAACAAGATTAAGAAGAGCTTAACTTCAAGAGCTGAAACTACTAATGAAATATTTAATTCAGCATATCTATCGAAGTGAGGTTACCTCAAGTATTCGGTTCCTTGCATAAAAACACATGTTTGCAACAACATCTAGAGTTAGTTGAATATCCTCTGGTTAACCAGAGTCTTTTTATAAACAGTGTTGTATTTGAAGAAAGTATCATGTTCCTTCATTGCTTGCATTGGATGTAAACTGCTGTATGTGAATTGGATGACTTCTGACAATGAATCTTCGTGAGGGGTGAGAACTGTATTACAGGGAGGGGAGGACGGTAGGCTGATAATTGGTGAGTGCTGTATTGCACGGAGGGGAGGATGGTAGGCTGATGAGGAGCGTGGTACGTTTCTGAGCATTGTATGGGCTCACACATCTTGGGCTGTGACATTAGCCTCTCCCTCCCAAGTTACCTCCCCCACCTACCCCTTACGTGCCACCAACTGACTTATGGGAGCGGAAAAGCTCTATCCCAGCCATACGACACGGAAAAGTGCTGATTATTTTAAACAGCTATTGGAATCTCAAAACAAACAGAATAAAGCTTTTGTTAAGAAAGTCACAGTCAGTAAAAGGACTCAGACAGCAAGTTATTTAGTGGCACTACTTATAAACCCAGAGAAGGAAAAGTCACACAGTTGCTGAGAACCTAATAATGCCAGCATGTAAAATTATAGAGGACAAAATGCAAGGACAAGGTGCAGTACAATAAATTGAAAAGGTTTTACTCTCAAACAGCACAATAACTTCTTCAGTACACGATGCTGAAGAAGTTTTGTGAGATAATCTGAAAAACAACAGCTTCTCCATCCAGGTTGGTGAGTTAACAGATTTCACCAATAGATACCACGTTGTAGCATTTGTAAGATTTGTAAATGATGGTGAAATTGAAGAAAACATTTTATGCTGCAAAGAGTTGCCCGAAACAAGCAAAGGCCGAGATAGATTTAATGTTTGGTCTTGATATCTGGAAACAAAAGGTTGGTCTTGGAGGATCTGTGTTGGCATCTGTACTGATGCTGCCCCCTCAATGGTTAGCTCCATGAGAAGTTTCGTTTCCCTTGAAAAAAAAGAAAATCCTGGTGTTGTCACAACACATTGCTTCAACATTGCAATTAAATTTTCATGTTGTAAGCAGCGTTAATTAAAATGAATTTGCATCCTTTTGTTTAAATTAATTCTACCGAGCCTACCTTTCTTCTTCTCTTTCATGTGTCTTGCGCATTACACGCTTGGGTGATCATGGCTCTCCACATCAAACGATCCCTCGCAGCGTCAATGATATCTCACACATTTAGATTTGTTAGTTCTTTCACAGTGTCCATATATTTTCTTCTTTGCCTTCCTCTTCCGCGTTTCCCAGGCATACGGCCTTGTAATGTAAAGTATTCTATTTCTCCCTTTCTGATGACATGGCCCAGGAAATTAAGTTTCCTCTCATTTAATGTTCTCATTAAAGATCTTTTTGTATGGGCATGTTGGAGTACTGTCTCATTAGTTACCCTATCTCTCTATGATACTTTCAGCATTCTTCTAAGAAACCACATTTCTGTTGCTTCTAAGTTTCTTTGGAGTTCTGGTGTTATAGTCCATGTTTCAGAAGCATATAGCAAAATTAACCAGATGTAACATTTTAGTAGCCTAAGCCTTGTTGTCATAGAAATGGGTCTGATGGCAAAAATGGTTTTCATTTTTTGGAAATTGGTTTTGGCAATGGAATTCCTCTTTTTATTTCTACTTTACTTCTAGCATCTTGTGATATAAAGCTACCAAGGTAATTAAAGCTGGTCTTTTGTTCAATCTCTTGGTTACCGATGTACAATTGGCATTTGGGAGTAGCCTACCTTTAGAAAAATTAAATCCCATTTTGGCTTAAGGCATTTCTTTAATAGAAATTTATTATGTTGTCTTATGGGTTTTTAAAGTTTGTGAAAGGGAAAGAAAGATTAATTTTAAGAAAGGTAAGCTAAACTTAACTGCCTTTTTTAAGAAAGGTTGGCCAAAAATTCACTCTCTTTTCAAGAGTCAATTATTTTTGGAATATTACATCTACAACTTACTGATCACGCTAATGTACCATGAGCTCTAGATATAATAATTTTTACACAGAGGTTCCCAGAGACCTGAAAATTATTTCAGGGGCTCCTCCGGGCAAAAAGGTTGAGAAAAGCTGATCCAGAATATGGAGAAAAAAGACAAAAGCTAATCTTATTTAAGAGCATAAAAAGAAATGAAGACCCATCTTGTTCAGTACTAGCCCTTGGGGGGAAACTTGGCATTCTCCGACAGCAAGGCATATGCAGGTGGCTCCAAACTTCCTATGGTTGACTCTTGAAAAGCTCCTCAGTTGGAGGTGGCTCACCTCAACCCTCCCAAAGGGACCAATAGGGATGGTAATAACTTTTCTCCCCATCATGAGCAATACTCACTTACTGTGAAGTGAATAAAAGAAACTCCAGAGGCAAAGGTATGAATCTGGCCCACGTGGATGGCAATGAGTTTTCCGAAATGTTCTGTCACAAATGCACACTTACCAACCAAAACAACGCTGTGATACATCAGCAGAATTTAATTCTAATTTTTCCTCCACACTGCCTCTATTCCCTGCAGTGGGTCTTCTTCAAGTCTTCCCATATTTGCAAAAATGCCTCCTACTTCAACCACCCTGTAACAGCAAGCTCTCCAATCCCAATTCCTCAAGTTCCTGATGGGCCTTTGCATCCTGGTGGAAGGTTCTGAACAACATCCAGCCAATGAACAGCTCTGCATCTTCAGGCCGACTCACTACAAATTTAGAAACATAGAAATCTACAGAACATTAAAGGCCCTTCAGCCCACAATGTTGTGCTGACCATGTAACCTTCTCTAGAATTTCCCTACTGCATTGCCCTCAATTTTTCTAAACTCCATGTGTCCATTTAAGAGTCTCTCCCTATTGTGTCTGCCTCTATCACCTTCACTGGTAGTGTATTCCAGTGGTCCCCAACCGGTACCGGGCCGCAAAGCATGAGCTACCGGGCCGCGAGGATATGATTTGTCGATATGAAACAATGTGAGTCAGCTGCACCTTTCCTCATTCCCTGTCATGCCCACTGTTGAACTTGAACGCACGCGAGGTCATTACGATATCCTAGCGCTAGGGATCACTGGTCAGCCTCAGGTAACTAGCCTCCTTGCGCGGCTGGCGAGAAGTGCCGTTGCTACTGGCCTGGAGCGCAGACAGATGGGCGCCGCCTCTAAACCTGTTTAGCACACCGAATGTTCGTGGGGAACCTGGTGCTGAAATATTCGCAGACGATCTAATTCAGGCTCAGGGTTTTGTAAGTAGCAGAGCAGCTACCTCGCTGCGATCTACTGAAAGTCATCCCTCGAGCCAAACTTTTGTCCGCCAATAGATCCTACCTACCTACGGGGGTGAGGGGGGGCACACGCCCTGTCGCGCTCCTCCTTGCTCTCCGGACTGCGACCGCCTTGTCCTCTCACTGGTGTGTTGCAATGATTTTATATGTTCATACAAGGAAAATATGCGCTGTGTGTTTGATATCCAAACGTTACTTAAAATGTTATGATGCTATTGACTTATCACTATGTTCACTTGAGGAAAATATGCGCTGTGTGTTTAATACTAAATTTGTTAGATAAACGTTTTTAGAAACAAAATTGAGTGTATTAGCCACTTATAAGTGTCTTATAGTTGACTTATCACCTATATTCCTGTCATGATTAACACCCACCTCCCCCCCCACCAGCCCCCACGCCCCGTCGGCCAGACCGCAAGGATATTGTCAATATTAAACTGGTCCGCAGTGCAAAAAAAGGTTGGTGACCCCTGGTGTATTCCACGCACCCACCACTCTCAGTGTGAAAAACTTACCCCTGACATTCCCCTTGTACCTACTTCCAAGCATCTTAAAACTATGCCCCCTCTTGTTAGCTATTTCAGGCCTAGGAAAAAAATTCTCTGGTTATCCACATGATCAATGCCTCTCATCATCTTATACACCTCTATCAGGTCACCTCTCATCCACCGTCGCTCCAAGGAGAAAAGGCCGAGTTCACTCAACCTGTTCTCATAAGGCATTCTCCCCAATCCAGGCAACATCCTTGTAAATCTCCCCTGCACTCTCTCTATAGTATTCACATCCTCCCTGTAATGAAGTGACCAGAACTGGGGAGTAACTAATGTCTCATGTAGCTGTAACATTACCTCACGGCTCTTGAATTTAATGAAAAACAACAAAATTCATTGCTCAGCTAACAAGCAAAGTGACTAAATTGTCTTCCGAGGGACTAGATACTAAAATGGTTGGCAGAAACTGTACTTGTTTAGTTACTTTAAATGTCTTGAGTGAAGTTTTCAGTTCCACTGGGCTTTCAAGACTCTGTTGAATGGATAATCAGTCAAATCTGGCCAGCAACACCCGCTTTCAACATCATGATGGATGAGATAATTTAGGCAGGAAGACACACTCCAACACCAGGGTGACTAGTGGGGTTCGGATATCTGAAATGTGCTCTCTGGAGCTTTACTTTCAAACAGCTGCAAATTGTGACCCTGGCCATTTGCTCTACACGCAACTCCCTATCTGAAGCTCTTAGTTCAGTGAAATGTTAATTAACTTTGCACTTAACCCAAAAGAGGTCTGTGCATAAATTATGATTTTACCTCTAGCGGAATCTTGCTAAGAAAATAAAAATTGCCCACTGAATAACTGCTGTCGGTGGCAATTCATTATATTTCCCAGTAACTGCCTCTGTAAATACATTTTTAAGAACACTCTTATTCCTCATGATATAAAAGAATCAACTTTCTAATAACATCAACTGATAGAAATTCTACTCCCCATTCCGCCATGCCAGTCCACGGCCACCTCTACTGTCACGATGAGGCCACGCTCAGGCTGAGGAGTAGCATCTTCTATTTCGTCTGAATAGCCTCCAACATGATGGCATGAACATCAATTTATCAAGCTTCTTGTAATTTCCCCGCCCCTTCACCATTCCCCATTTTAGTTTCCCTCTCACACCTTCTCTCCTGACTTCTGGTGCTCCTCCCCTTCCCTTTCTTCCATGGTCTTCTGTCCTCTCCTATCAGATTCTCCCTTCTCCAGCCCGTTATCTCTTTCACCAATCAACTTCCCAGCTCTTTACTTCCCCCTTCCCGGTTTCACACGTCACCTGTGTGGTGAACTACATATACCCGTCTGGACACGCCCCCCGCTGACTGCTCCTGTGGATCCTCCCACAGACCCCCCCGCTGACTGCTCCTGTGACTCCTCCCACAGACCCCTGCTGACTGCTCCTGTGGATCCTCCCACAGACCCCTGCTGACTGCTCCTGTGGCTCCTCCCACAGACCCCTGCTGACTGCTCCTGTGGCTCCTCCCACAGACCCCCGCTGACTGCTCCTGTGGCTCCTCCCACAGACCCCCTGCTGACAGCTCCTGTGGCTCCTCCCACAGACCCCCTGCTGACTGCTCCTGTGGCTCCTCCCACTGACCCCCCGCTGACTGCTCCTGTGGCTCCTCCCACAGACCCCTGCTGACTCCTCCCACAGACCCCTGCTGACTGCTCCAGTGGCTCCTCCCACAGACCCCTGCTGACTGCTCCTGTGGCTCCTCCCACAGACCCCCTGCTGACTGCTCCTGTGGCTCCTCCCACAGACCCCCTGCTGACTGCTCCTGTGGCTCCTCCCACAGACCCCCTGCTGACTGCTCCTGTGGCTCCTCCCACAGACCCCCTGCTGACTGCTCCTGTGGCTCCTCCCACAGACCCCTGCTGACTGCTCCTGTGACTCCTCCCACAGACCCCTGCTGACTGCTCCTGTGGCTCCTCCCACAGACCCCTGCTGACTGCTCCTGTGGCTCCTCCCACAGACCCCCTGCTGACTGCTCCAGTGGCTCCTCCCACAGACCCCTGCTGATTGCTCCTGTGGCTCCTCCCACTGACCCCCCGCTGACTGCTCCTGTGGCTCCTCCCACAGACCCCCTGCTGACAGCTCCTGTGGCCCCTCCCACAGACCCCCCTGCTGACTGCTCCTGTGGCTCCTCCCACAGACCCCCTGCTGACTGCTCCTGTGGCTCCTCCCACAGATCCCCCCCCCCGCTGACTGCTCCTGTGGCTCCTCCCACAGACCCCCCTGCTGACTGCTCCTGTGGCTCCTCCCACTGACCCCCCCGCTGACTGCTCCTGTGGCTCCTCCCACTGACCCCCCCCTGCTGACTGCTCCTGTGGCTCCTCCCACAGACCCCTGCTGACTGCTCCTGTGGCTCCTCCCACAGACCCTGCTGACTGCTCCTGTGGCTCCTCCCACAGACCCCCCGCTGACAGCTCCTGTGGCTCCTCCCACAGACCCCCGCTGACAGCTCCTGTGGCTCCTCCCACAGACCCCCCGCTGACAGCTCCTGTGGCTCCTCCCACAGACCCCCCGCTGACTGCTCCTGTGGCTCCTCCCACAGACCCCCTGCTGACAGCTCCTGTGGCTCCTCCCACAGACCCTGCTGACAGCTCCTGTGGCTCCTCCCACAGACCCCCGCTGACTGCTCCTGTGGCTCCTCCCACAGACCCCTGCTGACTGCTCCTGTGGCTCCTCCCACAGACCCCCGCTGACAGCTCCTGTGGCTCCTCCCACAGACCCCCCGCTGACAGCTCCTGTGGCTCCTCCCACAGACCCCCTGATGACTGCTCCTGTGGCTCCTCCCACAGACCCCCCGCTGACAGCTCCTGTGGCTCCTCCCACAGACCCCCCCCCCTGCTGACTCCTCCTGTGGCTCCTCCCACAGACCCCCCCCTGCTGACTCCTCCTGTGACTCCTCCCACAGACCCCCTGCTGACTGCTCCTGTGGCTCCTCCCACAGACCCCCTGCTGACTGCTCCTGTGGCTCCTCCCACAGACCCCCTGCTGACTGCTCCTGTGACTCCTCCCACTGACCCCCTGCTGACTGCTCCTGTGACTCCTCCCACAGACCCCCCGCTGACTGCTCCTGTGGCTCCTCCCACAGACCCCCTGCTGACTGCTCCTGTGACTCCTCCCACTGACCCCCTGCTGACTGCTCCTGTGGCTCCTCCCACAGACCCCCTGCTGACTGCTCCTGTGGCTCCTCCCACAGACCCCCTGCTGACTGCTCCTGTGGCTCCTCCCACAGACCCCTGTATAAAGGTGATGGAGGTCTGAGCCCGGCCTCAGTCTCCAGGATGTAGTATGGTGGTCACTCACTGCTCGTTCCTCCTTCCAGTCAATAAAAGCCGATACCTCGCTTTTACGTCTCAGAGTGAGTTATTGATGGTGCATCAACCTGTGACCAAGGTGTTACGTACAGTGCCGCCAGAAAGCATTCACCCTCTTGGAAATTTCCATGTTTTATTGTTCTACAACATTGAATCACAGTGAATTTAATTTGGCTTTTTTGACACTGATCAACAGAAAAAGACTCCTGAAGTGAAAACAGATCTCTACAAAGTAATCAAAATTAATTGCAAATATAAAACACAAAATAATTAATTGCATTAATCCCCCCCCTTTAATATGACACATCAAATCATCACTGGTGCAGCCAACTGGTTTTAGAAATCACATGATCAGTTAGATGGAGATCGCCGTGTGCTGTCAAGGTGTTTCAATTGATTGTAATAAAAATACACCTGTATTTGGAAATTCTAACTGCTGGTGAGTCAGTATCCTGGCAAGAACTACACCATGAAGGCAAAAGAATATTCCAAGCAACTCTGCGAAAATGTTATTGAAAAGCACAAGTCAGGAGATAAATACTAGAAAATTTCCAAGTCACTGAATATCCCTTGGAGTACAGTTAAGTCAATCATTGAGAAATGGAAAGAATATGGCACAGCTGTAAGTCTGTCTAGAGCAGGCCATCCTCAAAAACTGAGTGACCGTGCAAGAACGGGACTAGTGAGGGAGGCCACCAGGAGACCTGTGACAACTCTGGAGGAGTTACAAGCTTCAGTGGCTGAGATGGGAGAGACTGCGCATACAACAACCATTGCCCGGGTGCTTCATCACCTATGTTCCCTCTAAGCAGTGCGCGTGCACACACGTTTTTCAACCAGCGCACCAAGGAAATTAATGTGTGCACGATAGGTTAGTTATCTAAAATAATGTAGTAATTAATAATTATACTTATTAAAAATAATCTTTTAGCTACATGTTTCTGTTAACTAGTTATTTGGTTTTTCAAATACCACAATGCACATCGCTAATTTACGTCACCTCACCTTTCCTGTTCTGGTTTGTACAACTGCATCACGGCGGCAGCCATCTTTGGCGGACAGTGTTCATATCGTAAAGTTTACAAAGGTCTGTTTCAAATCCTGTAGACAGCTTACTAAGTTTTTATTGAAAATAATAGATTCACTGTGTCGAATTCAAAAGAAGCAAAGGGTGTAAAGAGCAAAAGAACTGCAAATTTGCTTAAAGTTGAATGGCTTAACAAAATAGTAGAAACTGCTACGCCAAAATTTCATGAGGTCATGAACATTCAGCTACGAGAAATGTTTATGTATGATTCAGAAACTGGAGTTACCTGCTTGTATTGTCGTGATGCAGAAGTTGCTGGAGAATTTGCTAGTGGAGAGAAGTGAGATGATGTTTGGAAACTTGACTTTTTGAAGCAAGTAAATGGCAAAACCGTTTAGGTGAATGTCATTTGGATATGTTAATGAGAATCAAAAGCGATCAATTGGATGGAAGTTCTATTAGTCTAGGTAGAGTTTACAAAGTATGGGTAAATGCCAAAGACAGGAGAGAGAAAAAATAACTGAGTGACTTAAATATGTATGTTATTTCGTTGTTATTCTGTGCAGTTATATGTCAAATATTTTGTAAACCTACATAAACTGTGCCATGTGTGCATTCAGTGCACACATACTTTTGTCACAGGAAAAAAATTTGCACAAGATTTTTGCGCACACTGACTACTAAAAATCAGAGGGAACATTGTTCACTAGTCCCAGCTTTATGGGAGAGTGGCAAAGAGAAAGCCACTGTTGAAAAAACCTCTTGGTTAGGGTTTGCCAGAAGGCATGTGGGAGACTCTGAAGTCAGCCAGAAGAAGTTTCTATGATCTGATAAAACCAAAATTGTGCTTTTTGGCCATCAGACCAAACACTACGTTTGACATAAACCAAACACCACACATCAAAAACACATAATCTCTACCATGAAGCACGGTGGTGGCTGCATCATGCTGTGGGGATGCTTCACTGCAGCAGGCCCTGGAAGGCTGGTGAAGGCCAAGGGTAAAATGAATGCAGCAAAACACAGGGAAATCCTGGAGGAAAACCTGATGCAGTCTGCAAGAGAACTGGGACTTGGGAGAAGATTTGTTTTCCAGCAAGACAATGACCCCAAACATAAAGTTACACAGGAATGGCTAAAAAAAAATAACAAAGTTAATGCCCTGGACTGGCCAAGTCAGAGTCCAGGCCTCAAACCAATTGAGAATGTGCGGCTGGACTCACGACCCCCTTGCAATCTAACAGAGCTTGAGCAGTTTTGTAAAGAAGAATGGGGAAAAATTGCAGTGTCCAGAAGTGCAAAGCTGATAGAGACCTTTCCACACAGACTCAAGGCTGCAATTGCTGCCAAAAGGTGCACCTAATAAATGCTGACTTGAAAGGGGATGGATACTTGTGCAATCAATTACTTTGTGTTTTATACTTGTAATTAATTTAGATCACTTTGTAGAGATCTGCTTTCACTTTGACACAAAAGAGTCTTTTTCTGTTGATCAGTGTCAAAAAAAGTCAAGTTAAATCCACCATGATTCAATGTTGTAAAACAATAAAACATGAAAACTTCCGGGGGGTGGGGAGGTGGTGAATACTATTTATAGGCATTGTATTTCTCCCACTGTTCTGACCTGTCAAGTATTTTTGGTATTTCCTGTTTTTATTTCACATTTTCAACATTCCTAATAAATTGCTTTTGTACATCACCACAGAGGACTATTTCCTGCTTAAATCACTGAGAAAATTTGTCATTCATTACAGTGGAACAGGTGTTCAAATTTAAACTCGGTCACTGGAGATAAAATTAACAGAAAGCATAGCTCGACTTTATATGACAGATCATAAACCATTTAAAAATTTTCTCTATGAACGTTTGAACTGTCTAAATGAACTAGCAATTTTACCATCTCCTGAAGGATCTAGTAAACTCTCGAGAATACAGTTACAGCTATCACTGGGGAGGCCCCATCACCAGGGATGGAAGCAGAGATCCCTCACGCGAGTCCATCCCATCTGCTTGCGTTTGACCTCGCTGCTACCATCAGGCGGGAGGTGCAGGGATTCCATGCTGCAGAGTTGGGGAGCAGCTGTTTCCCTGTTGCCATCGGGCTCCTGGACCCGTTTATAACCACGTAACCATATAACAATTACAGCATGGAAACAGGCCATCTCGGCCCTTCTAGTCCGTGCCAAACGCTTATGCTCACCTAGTCCCACCGACCCGCACTCAGCCCATAACCCTCCATTCCCTTCCTGTCCATATACCTATCCAATTTTTTTTTTTAAATGACCAAATCGAACCTGCCTCTACCACTTCTACTGGAAGCTTCTCTCGCCTGGACGCTGAACTGACCCCGCAGCTGCGGACTCACTTTCAGGGACTCTGCACCTCGTGTTCTACGTAGAATTTGTTTACCTTTTCTTACTAGCTGCACCGTTTCTCCTTTCGTCTACATTGGAGGCATCTGAGTCTTTGTGGGTTTCTATTGTGTTTGTTTTGTGACTGCCTGCAGGAAGATGAATCTCGGGGTTGTGTACGTTATACATACATTGGTAATAAATTGGAACTTTAATCAAGGTGGTTTGTACTGTAATACTTTCATATTTACACTAGAGTCTGCCTCAGGTCAGTGGAAGACTCAACACAGTTAGTGCAAAGTGGCTCCATGCCCGTGGGTATAATCTAAAGTACAAATCAATACTGAAGCACAACATCACCTGCTCAAAGAAAGGGTCCAGACATTGGTTGCAACCCATTTGCAGCCTGATCTGGCAGCTGGTTAAAGTATTGTGAGCCAAAGATCTGGTTTAGCTGGGTTAAGGTACATATCACATCCAACAGCACCTTTAACAAAGGACTCTGGTGAACGTACAGCCTATTAAAGGTGTACACCAAATATCAGCTTTGCTCACAATACCAGCCTCAAGAGATTTTAATTGAATACAAGTATGCTCTGTAAATCAAATTGCAAGGTAATGCCCAGGGCAGAATAAACTTCTGATAGGGATTGATCTGTAAGTGCATTCTTAGACTACAGTGTCCTCGAATTAGCTTGCTCATGCAGCGATAAGCACACAGACATCGTCAAAAGGAACTTGGCAGCCACTTCTGCTCAAGTTCAGAAAGCAGCTGACTGACACCGAAATAGCAAGGTGGCCTCACGTATCTGGAATTCACCACAGTACAGTTCAGTGTCAAATGTGCGTCACATTATAGTAACTTTCTATTATGAAGCCCATGCGCGTGTCATGGAAAGTGAAAATAATGTCCCATTTAGTCTTTGGCTATACTCCAAATACTTCGTGGTCTCAAAAGCAGCCAGCTTAGGGGATACAAATGTGTGCTTAAGACCCCATCTGCTGCAACTGTTCCAGCTCTCTGTGCTAAGAATGTAGAATTTATCCCTATTAGCTGCTCTGGAAGAGTATGGTAACATGTAACTGGTGAAGAGGTTTCTGTGAAAACATGTTCTAAGGGAATTTGGATTAATACTCCTGCCTTGAGCTATTCTTGGATGAGAGGCTTACTACAGGCAACACTAGAAAAGCTGGGCTCCTTGAAGCATAGAAATTCACAGCAAAATCTAAAAAAGGGTATCCAGAACAAGGAAGGATTTTGAAACACCAATTACAACAGAACTCAAATAATCCTCTCCTCCAATGGTCAGGACACCAGATGGCCCATCACTTTTGTTTGATTTCTGTGCTCCCTTTAAACTCACCAGGGTCTCATTTCTAGTCTCTGGGGTCCCGTTTCCAGCATCTTCTTTAAACTCACCAGGGTCTCATTTCTAGTCTCTGGGGTCCCATTTCCAGCACCTTCTTTAAACTCACCAAGGTCCCGTTTCCAGCACCCCCTTTAAACTCATAGGGTCCTGCTTTCCCATCTTCCCTCTAAACAAATCAGGGCCCTGTTCCGCATACTTTTTTCAAACTTCCTTTGAGAAAGTTGTTATACCCTTGTGTAACAATCAAAAATAAATGTGAATTGGGTATTAATAAGAACACCATCCAATCGTCCAGGAAATCTTCTGCTCCAGCCCTGCCAATGTCCTGATAGTTCCACATTATTGGGGTTGTAAATCAAAGAGAAGCTAATGGTAACTGGGGAAATCATCAGACGGCTACAAAACAACTGTCATTTCATTTCTAAAAGGCTGGCATTTAATTTATTTCCAACAAATTTACAGATCATAACCTCACACTGCACTTTAGACATCATTTCAATACACTGTCTGAAAGGACGTTGAAAATGGATTCCAAACTAACCTTCAAAATGAAATGTGTTTAAACAGTTATAATTGTTGATTGGCTTGGTCTATTTCTCAAAGTGTTGCACCAACGAGCCCCAATAAAATAGTGGTCAATAGGATTGAAGAGGAACAGTTAGAGTCACAAGGAAATTGGATTACAGTTGCCGATGGTTGATACTTTTGGTCACAGCTCCTCAGACCTTGTGTGCTTCAACCAACTTCAATTGTAACAGCAGGAGAGGGGAAATTTGATCGTGATTACGTAACTCCATTGAAAATGAGCTTATGCAGACGTGCAACAGCACTCAAACTGCACTCAGATGAGGGCTGTTAATGGGCAAGTAATATTCACATCACACAAATATCATGCTATGACCATTTCTAACAAGAGGCTGACCACTCACCATTGCCATTTCTAGATTCTTCATACTCAACAACCAGGGAGTCGACTTTGACCAGAAACTCAAGTGGTTCTGCCACCTAAACAGAGTAGTGTGAAGAACAGGTTCCTGCAGTGAGCAGATCACCAAGTTCCAAGAACTTGTCTACAATCTATAATTAACCAAAATATAGTGGTGTAGAAGATGATGAGATTAAGAGGATAGCTAGAGACTTTCTCCACAGGGCAAAAGTGACTAAAACGAGGGGCATAATATTAAAGTGATGGGAGGAAAGTATATGGGGATGTCAGAGGCATGTTGTTTTTAACAAAGACAGTGGTGGGTGAATGGAGTGCCAGTTGTGGTGGTAGAGACAGATACATCAGGGACATTTAAGAAACTCTTACATGGGCACATGGATGATAGAAAAATGGAGGGCTATGTAAGAGGAAAGGATTAGAGAGACTCTAGAATAGGTTAAAAAGTTGGAAAAACATTGTGGGCTGAAGGGCATGTACTGTGCTGTAATGTTCTGTGTTCTACATTCCAAAACTGATGAAATTGGGCCAAGCTTAGGGGGACAACGGTGCCTAGTACTGACTCCTTTGCTTACATATTCAGAAACAGCTCTATTTCTATCTTTGATACCTCTTTTCTTTCCCCTTTTCAAGGTTCTTTTGAAAACCCTGACCCGGAGTTACACGCTGACTTCGGTTCTTTGGGGAAATGGGACCCGCTCTCGGGGCCTCACGACCGGCCGCTTTTCGATACGCCAAGGACGCGGCCTGGAAGACTACCGCGCTTTCAGGGTGCCGGATTTTCGTGGCTCTGGAGGTGGGCGGATTCGGGGCCAGTGCTGCCATCACCTGATGCATTGTGGGAGACAGAAGATCACAAGCAGCGAGCTGGCCACTGGCTGTGAGCCCAGAGACCCGAGTTCTTTGGGCACAGAGCTCGGAAGAAGCGACGCAACAGACTTTTAACACCGTAAATCAGCGAGTTTGTTTGTTAATGTTTCCCCTCTTGCTGCAAAACAGAGATGCCTCTTTCTCCCTTATTAGGGAAAGTGAGAGCCTGTGGTATGTCGAATACTGGGTGAACGAGTAGTCTTTGGGGTTCTGCAAGTCTGTGTCTTTATTGATGCTTTTCTGCACGCTCGAGTATTCGGTAGGAGGTGCCGATGCTTCTTTGCTGGGGCGGGGGGCTCATTGCTTTGCTGCTGCTTGTGCGTGGGAGGGGGGTACTTTTCTAATATTTAACTGTCATTCATTCTTTGGGGCACTCCTCTGTTTTTGCGGATCTTTTCAGACAAGAGGAGTTTCGGGATGTGTATCGTATACATTTCCCTGGCATTAAATGTTCCTTTTGAAACCTAAATATTTCCATTTTCCAGTTTGAGTGCAGCTTCAGCCACATTCAAAGTGCACATCGTTCAAGACACAGCACTGCACTTGTTTGGCCAAACAGAGCACTTGCTCCGTGGTGCCCCAACACAAGGGAGCTGTGGTTCATACCACCTCCCAGAGCTCTACCTGCTCAAAAATTAGAGACCTCCACTACCTGGAAGGACAAGAGCAACAAAGGATGGGAACACCATCAATACAAGTTTCTCTCCAGGATGCACAGGTCCACATTTCAAAATCTTTACTGGTGAATTTTCATTACATTCCCTCTCTTGCGGAGAGGTTGTTACTTAACTCTGTAATGCAGAAAAATACTAAGTGATAGCCAGAATGGAGAAACATTTCTGAATGAGAAAGGTGCGAGTCCTGGAGGGGAATTCTCTAATGCCCTTCTCTGCAGTAGAGTTTGTGGGTTTGGGGGAGTGCTGTCAGTCACCCATGTGTATGACTAGAGTAATACTTTGTAGATAATATTGCACACTGCTACCAGTGTACACACTGGCGGAGGGAATGAATGCGTAAGATAGTGTATGGGTGGCCATCAAGTTGGCCACATATCCTGAATGACATCAAGATAGAAGAGTACAGCACAGGAACAGGCCATTCAGCCCACATTGTTGTGCTAACCCAGCTAAAAAGCAAATCAAAAACACCCAAACACTAATCCCTCCTACCTACACTATACCCATATCCCTCCATCTTCCTTACAGCCCTGTGGCTATTAAAACACCTCTTAAAGGCCTCAAATATATTTGCCTCTATCACCATACCAGGCAGCACATTCCAAACATCCACGACTGGCAGAACACTTACCCCTCACATCCTCCTTGCACCTACTCTCTCTCTCACCTTCAATGCCCTCTGGTATTAGGCATTTCAACTCTGGGAAACAGATACGCTGTCCACTCTATCTATGCCTTTCATAACCTTGTAAGCCTCTATCAGATCTTCCCTCAGGCCCCACTGCTCCAGAGAAAACAAACCAAGTTTACCCTGCCTCTCAAGATGACACATGCCCTCTAAACCAGGCATCATCCTGGTAAACCTCTTCTACACCCTCTCCAAAGCCTCAACATCCCTCCTATAGTGTTACAACCAGAACGGTACACTATATTCCAGATGTGGCCTAACCAGCGTTTTATAAAGTTGCAACATAACCGCATGCTTTTGAACTCAATGCCTCGACTAATAAAAGCAAGTTTTCCATAAATCTTTCTAACCACCTTATTGACCTGTGTAACCACTTGCAAGGAGCTATGAACTTGGATCCTAAGATCCCTCTGCTCAGCGACACTATATTGGACTTTGCCCTTAACAGAGCACTGTCCCCTTGCATTTGCCCTACTGAGGTGCAACACCTCACATTTATCTAGGTTAAAGTGTGTCTGCCATTTCTCCGCCCATATCTGCAACTGATCTATGTTGTGCTGTATTTTTTGCCAGTCACCTACACTATCCACAACTCCACCAATCTTGGTATCATCCACAAACTTACTAACCCATCCGTCTACATTTTTATCCAGGTCATTTATATACATCGCAAACAGCTGAGGTCCCAGCATAGATCCCGGTGGAACACCAGCAATTACAGATCTCCACCTCGAATAAGTCCCTTCAACCTCTAGCCCATTTTCTATGCGCACGCCAGTTCTGAATCCAAACAGCCAATCTACCATCGATCCCATGCGTTTTAATCTCCTGGATTAGACTCGCTCGAAGGACTCTGTCCAACACCTTACTAAAATCCACATGGACGACCCTCATCAATCTCTCTCATCGCCTTGTCAAAAAACTCAATCAAGTTGGCGAGGCATGACCTGCCCTGCACAAAGCCATGCTGGTTCCCCTTAATTAGGCCACTGGTTTCTAAATGCTCACTTATCATATCCCTAAGAATTTTTGCCAGCAGTTGCCCTACAACTGACGTGATAGTTCCTCCACATCCTTTTCCTTGGTAAATACCAAAGCAACGTACTCATTAAGTACCTCACTCACATTCTCTGCATCCAAGCAAATGCTCCCCCCTTTATCCTCGAGTGGTCCTACCCTCTCCCTAGTTATTCTCTTGTGCTTGATGTAGAATGCCTTGGGATTCACCTTGATTCTACTGGACTTTCCTTGGCTCCTGGTTTTCCCAATTCCCTTCTGAGTTCTTTTCTGGCTTCTTTACACTTATGTGCTCTGTTTGATCCCGACTTCCACAGCTTTACATACTTTTCATTTTCCTTCTTGACTAAATTGATCTCCTCTCTGGAAATCCAAAGTTCTCTTATCTTTCCATCCCTACCTTTCCTTCTAACAGGACCATACCTTTCCTGTACTCTGTGCAATTGATCTTTAAACACCCTCCACGTCTGATGTGGACTTGCCAGAGAGAGTGGCATTCCCAATTAACTCTTAGTTCCTGCCTAATGCTTTCAATTTGCCCAATTTAAAACTCTCCCACAAGTACAAGTACTATACCCATCCTGAAAGTTAAAGAGTTGTGGTCACTGTTCCCCAGCTGTTCACCCACTGAAAGGTCAGTCACCTGGCCAGACTAATCACCCAATACCAGGTCCAGTATAGCCCCTCTTCTCATTGGACTGTCCACATATTGATTTAAGAAACCCTCTTGTACGTGCTTAACAAATTCAGCCCCACCTAAGCCCCTTGCACTAAGCAGGTCCCAGTTTATATTAGAGAAGTTGAAATCTCCCATGACAACAACTCTTTTATTTTTACACATTTCCTTAATCTGATTACATATCGGTTCCTCAAACTCCCAGTGGCTATTGGGGGTGTGTGGCAGAATCCAATCAGTGTGACTGCACCCTTCCTACTCCTGAGTTCCACCCCATGGACTCCGTGTCTAACCCCTCCGTAGGTCCTCTGAGCACAGCTGTGATATTGTCCCTGATTAGAAGTGGAACTCCACCCCCTCTGTTACCTCCTTCTCTATCTTTCCTAAAACTTTGAAAACCTGGTACATTAATCACTCATTCCTGCCCCTCTCTCAACCAAGTTTCAGTAATGGTTACAACATTGTAGTTCCATGTACTGATCCACGCTCCAAGTTCATCACCCTTATCCATAATTCTCCTAGCATTAAAATATACACACTTCAAACTATTCAACTCATCATACTTGTTATTTCGATTTGCCTTTCAATATTTCTCCTAACATCCACTTCTGGTCTGGTACTTCCCTTACGGATCCAAGGCTGCAGTTCCCAGGCCTCTGGATTGGACCTTATTCGATCTGCTCTCCATCATTCCTCCAACTTGTGCCTTTTGGATGGTAGAAAAGCTCTGGGGCAGGAGGAGGTAAGTCACGCACCAAGGATACATGGCCTCTGATCCACTCTAGTAGCCATGGTGTTAGCACTGCCGGTCCAGAAATTATGTCCCATGTAATTCCAGTAGCATCAACATTCTGTGATCCATCTCAATTAACATCTTTTCAGGTCTGTTAACTAATAAACTATGTACTTGGTTTCCTAAAGCTCTACCATTAGTTCCTAGAAAACATTCTGACTGATGCAAAGTGAATGATCACATACTTTCCCTAAACTGAACTGCCAGTCAAATTTTCCTTCCTCATAACCCACCATTCCACGTGCTGCTTTCATTGCCACTATTTACAGTGGCACACGGTTTGATTCCGGCGGCAAAATCAACTACAGATCTCCATATTGCAAATAACTTAAAAAGAAAAATATTGAAAATGTAAAATCGGTGAGCAGATCACAAGTTGCAGCCTGAAATATGAGCTGATCAGAGAGGACTAATATTGATCTGTAGTGGGCAAGTACCATGTTTGATACACCGTAACAACAAGCCTTGGAAATAAACATGAACAGAAGGTTCCAGGAATGTTATTAATGTGGACAGATTTCTCGTGAAAATTGAAAGTGTGGAATCATTGGAGAGACAAGAGACTTTGAAATAATGATAATGTATTAAATTTGGCAGAGATGGAGAAGAAGAGAGAGAGACACATACACACAATCTCGATGTCAACATTTAAGGGTATGTATATGGATGGCACGGGTATAGAGGGCTATGGTCAGGGAGAAGGCCGATGGCACTAGACAGTTTAAATGGGCCAGCATGGACTAGATGGACTGAAGGGTCCATTTTTGTGCTGTGCTTTTCTACAAAAAATTATCTCTTCATTATGCTGACTCAGTTTTCCTTATTCCATTTGGATAGTCTGGACTGTGAGGCATACACTGCACTACCCTGTCTACCAGAGCCCTACACGTCACCACACAGAACTCCAGCCTCACTGTTAACACACATTACACAGACAAGGAAGCACCATGTGCCCGTAACTGCCCCCATTAACTGATCTGGTTCACCCTGTGAGAGAGGTTCCCCTGTCCACACTTTCTCTGCTAATTTCTTTCCCAGTTCTGATGAAGTATCCTAGACATGAAACATTCACTGGTTTTCTTTCCACAGATGCTGTCTGACTTGCTTCCAGTTTTTACTTTAAAAAAAACACTTCAGATTTCCAGCAGCTGCTGATCTTTGAATTTCATTTATTTTAGAGAGACTGGAAGAAAATGATACAGTACACAAGTATTTTGGTCCAAGTTAGGAAACTGAAAAGGTTTCAACATCTGCAAACTGAAAATAGAAATTATAACGAAGTATCAGACAGCTCCAAGTCTTTCATTTCATCCCTTTTTTACTAACGGGATAAATATTACTGTCAAACGTCAGCATCCCTAGACCCCTGGCTTGTGTGAAGTTTGAGAAGTCTGCCTCCACTTATATGAATTTATATCTTCATATAAGTCTGCCTCCACTTATATGAAGATATAAATTCATTAGTAGAACAAATCCAAGCAGTTCAAAGCAACGCACACATAGTTAAGATGGTGTGAATGGCCACCTCTTCAAGCTCATTTGTGAAAACAGTTTAAACTCCTCTCTTTAATGTCTCGTATTTTCCTCTTCTAGGAGGTTAAGGTCCTGATCTGCAAGCAGCACTCAAACTGTTTTTTTTAAAATGTATTTATTTTTTTTAAATGGCAGTTGAGTTCCCGATCTTGGAGCTCATCGACCGACCGTGTTCCCACATTCTCCAGGCCCTGCGCCTCTGGGGTGCCACATGCACAGGGCCCGAAGACAACTGATCCCAAGGCCGGGGTTGCCGACCTCGGTGGACGTGTGGGCAAAGGTCTCGTTCCCTCTCCCTTTCTCTTGCCGGGAGGAAGAGTCTGCATCGGGTTTCTCTGAATAAAAAAGCAGTGCGGCAGACTAACGCCAGTGCAACCACCAGTCTCCCCATTCGCTGGTAAAACACGGGTGACATCTCTCTGTCCTTGTGGCCTGTCGGACTTGTGGGTAAACAATAGTTTTTGTCCATATAGATCGCGGCCTCTCCCCGAGTGATTTGCTGTTGGCGGGTGGGTGGTGGGCGCTGACACAATTTTGCTGAAACGGGTGGTGGTGGGGGGGGGGGGGGGGGTTAATGCTTGCTGCTGCTTGTGCGGGGGGAGGGGGGAATTTTGGCCACTCTAAAGCTTTTCTGTCATTCATTCTTTTGGGGTTCTTCGTGGATGTTGGCAAAGACACGTGTATCAGGTTATATACATCCTCTGATAATAAACGGAAGCTCTTGAACCAAAACGCTGGATGATCTGAGCAGGTCAGGCAGCATCCATGGAAACGAGTCGATGTTGCGGGCACAGACCATTCTTCAGGAATGGAGAAGTGGGAAATGCCAGGATAAAAAGGAGGGGAATGCAAGCACATTCTTCACACCTTGCTGACAGGCACCAGGATAAGCCAGCTGGTTCACAGTGTTAGGGACTGGAAGGAAACGAAGCACTTCCAGGAAGTCTTGCTCAGTTCAGTACAGGATCGCCTGTGACACTGCAAACATTGTGTGTGTGGTGGCTGAGCAGGACAGGCAGTAACTGTGCCAGAATGCACAATGAAAGATTCCCAATAATCTCACCGATTTCCCAATGCTTCTCAGTTCCGCTAAAACTGTTTGTGCTAATAGGCTGTGAGATTACTGCACCGCTTCTGAAATGAGGTGTTAGTGTTAACATCACTGTTCTGACAGGCATGTTGATATATTTCACACTAGTTTCTATTACGCAAAGAAAGATGAGGAACATACCAGTCAGAGTCAGACAGAAACGCTCAATATCCCAATGGTCATAGAATTGTCTCTAAGATTCGTTACTTCCTCATACTTGCAAGCATTTAACTGAGCAAGTAACAACCATTCTGTGCAGCAGGCTACAAAAACTCAGCAGATCCCAGTCTACACTATCTCCAGCCTGCCCTCCCCCCTCTCTGTACGACGTCACCTGCCTGCCCTCCCCCTCTCTGTACGACGTCACCGGCCTGCCCTCCCCCCTCACTGTACGACGTCACCGGCCTGCCCTCCCCCCTCTCTGTACGACGTCACCGGCCTGCCCTCCCCCCTCCCTGTACGACGTCACCCGGCCTGCCCTCCCCCCTCCCTGTACGACGTCACCGGCCTGCCCTCCCCCCTCCCTGTACGACGTCACCGGCCTGCCCTCCCCCCTCTCTGTACGACGTCACCGGCCTGCCCTCCCCCCTCTCTGTACGACGTCACCCGGCCTGCCCTCCCCCCTCACTGTACGACGTCACCGGCCTGCCCTCCCCCCTCTCTGTACGACGTCACCCGGCCTGCCCTCCCCCCTCACTGTACGACGTCACCGGCCTGCCCTCCCCCCTCCCTGTACGACGTCACCGGCCTGCCCTCCCCCCTCCCTGTACGACGTCACCGGCCTGCCCTCCCCCCTCACTGTACAACGTCACCGGCCTGCCCTCCCCCCTCACTGTACGACGTCACCGGCCTGCCCTCCCCCCTCTCTGTACGACGTCACCCGGCCTGCCCTCCCCCCTCACTGTACGACGTCACCGGCCTGCCCTCCCCCCTCACTGCTTCAGGAGTGATGCACCATCAATAACTCACTCTGAGACATAAGAAGCGAGATATCGGCTTTTATTGACTGGAAGAATGAACAACACTACATCCTGGAGAATGCGGCCGGGCATCAGGCCTCAATCACCTTTATACAGGGGTCTGTGGGAGGAGCCACAGGAACAGTCCAGACAGGTATATGTAGTTCACCATAAGGAGAAACCAGGCTTTCTTATGGGGGAAATGTATATAAGGTGCTCTTACAGCTATGAGATATAGCAAATATTAATCTTTATGTACCAACTTATAAATGGAGCTGAAGAATGAATAACTTTCAGAATTCTGAATTGATGGCTGGGAGACACAATTAAACACAAGCTCTGCAGACGCTGGAAATCCAAAGCACCATGCACAAATTGCTGGAGGAACTCAACTGGTCAGGCAGCATCTACAGAGGGGTACAAACAGCTGCTATTTCGTGCAAAGACCCTGCAGGACTGGAAAGGAAGGGGAACACGCCAGAATTATAAACGTTGTGGTGGGGTTGGGGAGGATAGTTAAAAGTTGGCAGGTGAAGCCAAGTGGGTGGGAAAGGTAAAGGGCTGGAGAGGAAAGAATCTGATAGGAGATGGGAGTGGACCATAGGAGAAAGGGAATGAGGAGTGGACCCAGAGGGAGGTGATAAGCTGGTGAGAAGAGGTAAGAGGAGAGAGTGGGGAATAGAAGCAGAGGGGAGGGGTGAGAAATTATTTTTACTGGAAGGAGAAATCGATATTCATGCCATCAGATTGGAGGTGACCCGGGCGGAATACAAGGTGTTGCTCCTCCACCCTGAGAGTGGCTTCATCACGGCACACGAGGAGGCCACGTACCAACATGTCAGAACAGGAATGGGAATAGGAATTAAAATGTTGGGCCACTAGGAAGTCCCAACATTTGACAGGTGAAGTGGAGGTGCTCGATGAAGCGGTCTCCCGATGGGTCTCATCATTGTAGAGGTGGGCAGATCGGGAGCACCAGGTACAACAGACTACTGCAGCAGATTCGCAGGTGAAGTGGGGCCTCACCTGGAAGGACTGTTTCGGGCCCCGAATGGGACGTGAGAGAGGAGACGATTGCTTAAGCCTATTCCTTCTTGATGCTTTAAGCTGCATAATAATCAGTAGCAATAAGTGATGACATTCCAAAGCTAATCCAGGGTCCTCCTCCCTGAGTTCTGTTGCACCCCCATGTCTCTCGAATCCTTTCAGCCACGATTAACATCAATAATTCAGCTCCCACAGCCCACTCGGGAATGAGAACTCCCAGACAGTCACAATGCTGAGACGAATGAGAGGTTCTGAACCCTGACAAAGCAACTTCCTGATGCCTTGCCACCTAGCTTGACGTCAGTAAATCGTGTTTGCGAACCCTTGTTCAAGATGTCAAGCTATCAAAGTCCTCTTCCGTTATGCGCGGAGAAATTCCCAAAATTCGGAAGCAAAGTGAAAAAGGAATGTTCTGCTGGAATGGTGATGAGCTCGCACGTGACCAGGAAAGGAGTGTGAAACGTCTAAATAGAAACAGAACGGTTTCTCACTTAAATTACTGTTTTCAGATGCAGGTCACGAATACACTGTGGAGATTTTCTTGGGATTCTTATGGTTGACTTAATAGAGCAGCTGGCTGAGAGAACTGCACGATGTAAATGGGAGGTTCAGAGATGATGATCACAGTCTCGAGATGTACAAAGACAGGCACTTAGAAATTCCATTGCATAATGATGCTTTTGTCCCCCAACCACCCCCTCCCAAATGTGGTGCAACCGCATCAATTTTCCAGGAATGAGACACAACATCACTTGCAGCATAATCTGAACCGTTCAACTCAGGTAACAGTGCATTCGTGCGACAGTGCTGAAGTGGAAACAGGCAAAATATTTACTAAAAACCTTGTGGTCCACCCCTATACCCACCTACCATCTCCCCAAGCCTCCTCTCACCCAAGAACCAGTGTCTGGGGTGTGTCATATCACAAAGAATGGATCACAGACCAAGTGACAGACAGTATTCAAGGACCCAAATGAATTACAAATTTCAAATATTTTAAATGTTTCATCAGTCCACTGAATGGAATGGATGAAATCCATTCAGATGAACCTTTTTGAAAATGGCTGAAACTAGCGAGGAGCTGTCAATGAATCACTCCTCAGCACACTTATCCAGAGTTATTACAGGTGTACAAAGTGATATGTGAATGAAGTGTTGTTACAGAGTCACAGACCATGAAAATGGCCCTTCATCTCTCCACATCTGCATCCACCCACACTAATGCTAAGAAACATCTCTTGCATCCTCCTTCTCTATCAGCCTTATTCTCCTGACTGAGCTGTGGCCGTCCGTTGATTTCGACGATGACGTTTGTGTATGTCCAGCTCATGTCAGGTGTGTTTGGAGGCGACTGTAGAGGCCAATCCTTGAACGGCATAGATGTTCACAGTGGGGACAAGGGGTTTGTCCCGACTACACAAGCACTAATTCGCCATTGAAGGCTACGGGCCAGGAACTAGAAGATAATATTAACATGGGTGCTCACTGGTTTTGTGGCAATGGCGGGCTTAATGTCCTTTCATGTGAATCTGTGTGCACAGTGCAGTTTCCTTTCTGAATGCAGGATACCTTCCCTTTCCACTGGGGAAGTGCAGACTGATTCCTGGAATGACAGGACTATCAGCTCGGGAGAGAGTGGTTTCACCCAGCCTACAGTCACTAAAGTCTGGAAGAAAGAGGAGAGATCTCCTGAAACAGGTAAGATTCTGACCAGGCTCCGCAGACCGTATGTTCCCTGTACAAAGCATGGTCAAAAAGCTGGAGGAACTCAGCAGGGCAGGAGGTATCCACGGAGGGAATGGATGGTCGACATTTCAGCCAAAGAAAGGGTCTCAAGCTGAAATATTGACTGGCCACCTCCCTGCCTGAATCCCTGGATTCCCCCAGCTTTTGGTGTGTTTTCTCAGATTCCAGCAACTACCATCCTGCCTCTCTCAGTACACTGTCTTCTTGGTTTAAATGCATTCCATTTAGGAGTTGAGCAAAAGCGGACAGTGATAACAGTGGCCTCTGAGACAATGGTCAGCATAAAGTCAATGGTTCTCCCACACAATATTTCAGAAATGTTTGTTGAGCAGCTCATTTATTTTATTTGGCAATACAGCACGGTTGCAGTCCCTTCCTGCCCCATGCCACCCAATTATACCCATGTGACCAATTAACCTACTAATCCGCATGCCTTTGGAATTTTTGTTAAAATCTAATCGTTATTTTTGATTCAAGGTTAAATTCACAGACTGTAAACCATGGGAATTGTAGACCAGGAAATCATCAGTCTAGGACATGAACCACAAATCTTTGACTTCCTTTAAGAGTTGAAAAGGACATTGTTTTGGAATTCCTTTACAATGGGAGACAGGAACTCTTTTGACCCTCTGTCATATATTAACAAAACCAAGATCATTCAGTGCAAAATATTTAATTCTACAAAGCTCCATTTACACCAGAATGGAAACTTCACTAAGTACAAATGCTGAAGTTGACCAATTTACTGCGGAGTCAGAACATCGCTGTAAGATTGGACACAGAAAGGGTTTCTGAAGGAACCAGCCTGCCATGACAGTCAAACTTGCTCCTAAAAAAACGTGAACAACACACACAAAATGCTGGTGGTGCACAGCAGGCCAGGCAGCATCTATAGGGAGAAGCACTGTTGACGTTTCGGGCCGAGACCCTCTGTCAGGACTAACTGAAAGGAAAGATAGTAAGAGATTTGAAAGTAGAGGGGGGAGGCGGAAATGCAAAATGATAGACCAGAGGGGGTGGGATGAAGCTAGGAGCTGGAAAGGTGATTGGCGAAAGTGATACAGAGCTGGAGAAGGGAAAGGATCATGGGACGGTAGGCCCCAGGAGAAAGAAAGGGGGAGGGGGGAGCACCAGAGGGAGAACAGGCAGGGTGATGGGCAAAGAGAGAAAAAAAAACAAACAACTAAATATGTCAGAGATGGGGTAAGAAGGGGAGGAGGGGCATTAACAGAAGTTAGAGAAGTCAATGTTCATGCCATCAGGTTGGAGGCTACCCAGCCGGTATACAAGGTGTTGTTCCTCCAACCTGAGTGCGGATTCATCTTGACAGTAGAGGAGGCCATGGATAGACATATCAGAATTGGAATGGGACGTGGAATTAAAATGTGTGGCCACTGGAAGATCCTGCTTTCTCTGGCAGACCGAGTGTAGGTGTTCAGCGAAACGGTCTCCCAGTCTGCGTCGGGTCTCACCAATATATAAACGTGACTTTCTTTTCCTTTCCAAGTGGAGTGAATGTAAATATAGCACTAGACTGGGCATCTTAAAAATCAAGAAACTTGAGGATAAAGGTGACGCTCTGTGCTGCTCTACAGATGGCAAAAGAAATCAGAATTGTCTATTGATCAGACTCACAGGAAAGAGCCGTGAGTTGGTCTTTTCTATGACCGCTTTCCCATTTGGAAAGCCTGATGATACAAAAGGACATGGCGGTATGATGAAGCTTGCAATGGATGGTAAATCAGTGGCACGTCACAAACAAGAGAAAAATCTGCAGGTGCTGGAAATCCGAACCACACACACAAAATGCTGGAGGAGCTCAGCAGGCCAGGCAGCATCTGTGGAAAAAAAGTACAGTCCACGTTTCAGACTGAAACCCTTTGGCAGGACTAGAGAAAAATGCTGAGGAGCAGATTTAAAATGTGGGGGCAGGGGAGAGAGAAACGCCAGGTGACAGGTGAAACCTGGAGGGGTAGGAATGAAGTGAAGAGCTGGGAAGTTGATTGGTGAAAGAGACAGAGGGCAGTGGAAGAAAGCATCAGAGGGAGGTGATGGGTGGGCAAGGAAATACGGTGAGAGGGGGATAGGAAATGAAGACGGGTAGGGGGGTTTTACTGGAAGTTTGAGAAATCGATGTTCATGCCATCGGGTTGGAGGCTACCCAGATGGAATACAAGGTGTTGTTCCTCCGACCTGACAAGGTGCTGCGGTAGCACCTCACATTTCTCATTGTTGAGCAGAATATTTACCTGCTGGAGTACAAAACAACTACAGAGTTAGAGCATTTAGTTATATTCTTCAGCAATACAAGCAGAGAGATTCGGAAAGAGGAGGAAAATAATGCCAGGTGTGCAAACGGAAAGCTCGTACAAAAGCCAATTTGAGCTTAATGCTTGAAAGGAATTGTGCTGATTGCATAGACACAAAAGATGCCAAAGTGGATTAATATATTGATGTATTTCATCTTTCACTGCCTGGTTATCGCTAGCAACACCAGCACTTATTGTCAACCCCGACTTATTCTTACACTGAGTGAACATTTGAATTCAATCACTCGTGTCTCAAGCCAGTAGTTACAAAGGAGACCATTTAGACCGTATCATACACCAAAGAATACTTCAGGAACTCATCACAAAACAGCAACGAACATTTAGTATGGAAGAAGTATAAGAATAGAAGTAAATGGATTTGGGAAACATCATGGGAATTGGATTAGAGTGGATAGCATCAGGAAAGGCAGTAATCATACGTACAGGATCCATTTAACACATAATAAAAATAATAATTTAAGTTGTGTTCTGGAGTTTGCAAAAATAGAGCAATATGCCTGCACATTAGACCTGTTGCTAATGCAATTGTGGCCTTACTTATTGGTATTCTTGTGATATGTACCAACTACAGTGAATAGCATTTCCTATGTGCCTTCCAGACAAATCACTCCATACACAAGTACATCAAGGTAGTAAAAAGGAAAACAGAATGTAGAATTGCTTTTATAAAAGTGTTACATTCACAGCACAAGTGCAGTGCAGGGAGACAAAGTGCCATGACAAGGTAGAATGGGAGATCAACAATTCAGCTTTTGGTTTATGGGAGGTCGGTTCAAGTGTCTGATAACAGCAGGATGGTACCCATCCTCGAGCCCAACGCTACCTGTTTTAAAAAAATATATTGTCTGCCCCACGAGAGAGAGGGGAAAGAATATCTGGGGTCGGAGGGATCATTAAATACATCAGTTGCATTTCAGGGAAAGAGAAGTGTAGACAAAGTCGATGGATGGGAAGCTCATTTGGACCAGGCTGCATTCACAACTCTGTGATTTCATGTCACCTTGGGCAGAGCAGTTGTCATACCAAGCTGTGATGTATCTGGTTAAGATACTTTCCGTGGTGGATCAGGAAAAACTGCTGAGAGTCCTCGAGGACATGTTGAATTCCCTTTGCTGTTCAACAAATATAAGATTAAAGGAGTATTAGGGCAGTTTAACATTATTACAGAGTGAGATTGATTCCTGGAATGGCAGGACTTTCATATGAAGAAAGACTGGAGCGACTAGGCTTATACTCACTGGAATTTAGAAGATTGAGGGGGGATCTTATTGAAACGTATAAAATTCTAAAGGGATTGGACAGGCTAGATGCAGGAAGATTGTTTCCGATGTTGGGGAAGTCCAGAACGAGGGGTCACAGTTTAAGGATAAAGGGGAAGCCTTTTAGGACCGAGATGAGGAGAAACTTCTTCACACAGAGAGTGGTGAATCTGTGGAATTCTCTGCCACAGGAAACAGTTGAGGCCAGTTCACTGGCTATATTGAAGAGGAAGTTAGATATGGCCCTTGTAGCTAAAGGGATCAGGGGGTATGGAGAGAAAGCAGGTATAGGGTTCTGAGTTGGATGATCAGCCATGATCATACTGAATGGCGGTGCAGGCTCGAAGGGCCGAATGGCCTACTCCTGCACCTATATTTTATGTTTCTATGTTTCTATGTGGGCCCTGTTGAAAATTTTAAGAGCAAGTTTGATTATATTAACATTGTGGAAGTCTATAGACTTGAATTGGCTGCCAGGCCACACTGCAACAAGCAGTGATTCAGTGTCCTTTCAAATTAAGTGGCTGAAGTTTGGCAAAGTTTCCTGAAAACTTGTTTGTTGCAAAACACAGACATTACAAAACAAAATTAGTTTTCACTTTAACCAGTACTGGAACGTTACAGCACACTATATACTACAAACACAAATTGTTTCCTACCGATACAAAGGGAGAACATAAAAGATGTTCCACAACCTCACTTTCTGTTTAGTCCCTGCAGATATTTACATTCATTTGCCCGGATCTAGTGGGACACCGAATAGATTAACTTTGGCAAGGGCAAACAATCACGTTGTTTTGAGTTTCTTTTGAAACTGTATTTGTTACATCATTTGTTACTGTGTGTATACACTGGATTGGGACCAGTTCATTTTAGCCCAGTTAAGTGGCTTTCGCAATTAGCTGAAGTTTCATGAATATAGTTTTAAAAAATGACGAACTACCATTTAACTGAGTAACAGATTTACATGAAATGCAGAACAAATTAGAATATTAATACAAAAGTACTGTATAAAACTTTTAGTTCCTAATTGTTATCGACTGAAGAATTCATCCAGTGTATCTCGATGGTGCCATGTTCTTTTGGTCGACTGTAAATGAACATCAGTGCAGATACTGACAGTAAATACCAAAACAGAGACAACAAAATAAGTTTATACGCTATGTGTGCCAGTAAGGTGATGTTTCCCAATTCCTACAACAGTGAATAGTTCAATACACACTGAGATCACTCAATGTTGTTGAAATGTTCATCTTTGTAAAATCTCAGTTCAATTATCAGCAGGAATGAGCAGTGAGTGCCTTTAAGGCAGGGGCTCCCAACCTTTTTTATGATATTGACCCCAACCATTAACCGAGGGGGTCTGTGGACACCAGGTTGGGAAGCCCTGCCCCTAAGGGGCTCTGAACAGTTAATGACGGTCCAGTGTATGGAGGAAGCAAGCTTCTCCTGGGACATCATGTTACAACTTTACAAGTACAGTAGTCGGTGAGACCACCCTCGGAGTATTGTGTACTGCTCTGGTTACAAAGCTATAGGAAGGATGCCATTAAGAAAGGAAAAAAAAAAAAATACAGAAAAGATTCGCAAAGATGTTATCATGACTGGGAGGCTTGAGCTTCAGGAGGTTTCTTCCCCCGGTGTGTGGGAGGCTGACAGATGACTTTATATAGCTCTCAAGGGAGGCATAGATAAAGTACATAGTCATTGTTTTTTATTCCGCCCGAGTGTAGCACTGTTACCATCAGGAAGAATGGCAACAGAAGAGTCTCAGGGCCCACGCCACTATGTTCAGGAACAGTTATCACTCCTCAGCCATCAGGCTCTTGAACCAGTGGGGATAACTTCACTTGCTCCATCACTGAACAAAGTTATGGGCTTGCTTTCAAGGACTCATCTCACGCACTTGACATTTATTGGTTAATTATTTATTATAATTTTTTTCTCTTTCACAGATTGTTCTTTACACACTGGCTGTACGTCCTTCATGTTGGGTGTGTTCTTTTAATGATTCTATTGGTTTCTTGGATTTACTGTGTGTCCTTGCAAGGAAACAAATCTCAGGGTTGTATATGGTGACATATATACTTTGAGAATAAATTTACTTTGAAGTTTGAAAATCACCATCGTGGGTGATTGCAAGGGTTAACCTTTTTAGATGAATGTTGAAACCTTGCTGAATGAAAGCTTTAGTCCAATCCTTTAACAAAAACGTTATAGGACCCATTAAATCCGTCTCTCAATACTACTGGAATGTTGAATCACAGCCTCTGAGCAGCTAACCGGCCCTCAGCAAAGGCCAGGCGTCTTTCCATAGGGGATTGTCACAAACATCAATCAGCATTCCTTGCCAGGATCAAAGTAAATTGCAAAACAGAGTTTAGCCCTTTTTATGCCCGGTGGCACATCAGGGTGGCATTTTTGCAGTTTCTGTGGCATTTGACTGTTTTTTTTCCCCCAATACGAGGCCAACTTGCTAGCTTGACGCTCAACCCAGCATGGATAGAAAGTGTGCTAGGGGCCAGCTGGATCTGAACTCAATACCATTTGCTCAAAGTCCAGAGCTGCTGCCACTACACTATCAGCTGGCTAGCCCATTATACTGGTCCACTGTACTTATTCCCCAGAGAACAGGCCAGTATTACATTGCAGTTTGTAGAGGCTTGCTGAACACAGACTACCTGCTAAATTTCTCGCATTAAATAGACCTTTGGCTCCAAAACTCATTAGAAACGCAGTGTAGAAGCTTTCTTTGTACAGTAAATAGAAATTTTTAAAAAATGCAAATGTTGGATATCTTCATTAAAAATGCAAATACTGGAATACGAGTCAGGTAGTATCTGTGAAAAGAGGGAGAAAAATACCCAGCATCAGAACTGCAAACATTGTTGGTGGTCAAGTGCATGGATTTGGGGGCTGTTGTGAGAAACATGGCAGTCCTCTCTCTTTGCAACCGGTGCAGACCGCATTCACCACGTGCTGGTAATGGAGAGTGAGGATGTTTAGGATGGGGCATGGAGTGCCTTTCACGAATACTGCTTAGCCTGACCCTGCAGACAGTGGAAAGGCTTTGGGATGTCACGTATCGCAGGAGACCCGGTCTTGGTCTTACATCATCCATCTGCAGTTCTGGGCTGTAGTAAATTCAGATTCCTGAAGATGGGATTCGAGGATGACAATGCTGTAGAATAACAAAGATAGCTTTTCCCTTATTGAAGAGCATTACTGTGATGTGAACTCTACTTCATCTTACCAAGTCCTACTCACGTAATAATAAACTGCTTCACTTACGGAGCAGTGCACAACCTGTGTAATGCGTGACCCCTTGACTTCTGACTTATCAAAACTCATCGACACCGCACTCGCTCAAATATTAAACTGATGTCAAAGTCACCTTACCTCTGAAAGTCGTTTTGTTTTGTCCACAATAGGACAAAGACTGAACTGGGCAAAAGTGACCAGAGTTGACTGTAGCTGAGAAAAAGGACTTCAATAAGCCACTGCTGTCCTCATTTGACTTGATGGGCTGAATGCCCCCATAAATGTTATAGCCTTTGTACTTGTGGTAACTGCTCTGTGATAACACCTTCCATCACCTGCTGTTGACTGGCCACAGACTGATTAGCCAGAGGTACCGTCCGGTTCGGTGGCTGAATTTCTCCCGCAATTTTGAACAGGACCTAGGTGGGCCTGTAATTTTTTTTCCCCTGCACGTAATAAGACAGATGCCAGTGTTTTAACTGTACTGGAGCAGGGTGGCCACAGGCACGGATGGAGTCCTGTGATGACTGGTATGTCAGGAGGAAGCCTGGGTGAATCATCAGCTTAGTACTTTTGGTTTAAAATGGTAATGAATGTTCCAGCCACGTTCCTCTGCATCCTTCAAAGGGAAGCGAAGGAAGTGAACAGGAGGCAGGGACAAAAGTAGCCGTCTCCTCCATTTCCTGAAGGTAAGGCAGCAGGTTAGGAGCAGAGTTCCAGCAGCCTTATCCCCTCTTCCCACTTGTTGTCCCATGGTCCGCCAATACTCATGTCCAGATGTGGCAGAGCTTTCAGGGATCCAGGGGTTGCATGATTGATCATCTGCGTACTGCAGACTGCTGAGTGCTCAGTGCAGCTTCTGTGTTACCACCAGCCTGCCCTTCGAGGGAACCATACCCCGGAGTGAGGGATACAGGGTCACTGGTGAACACTGGCTGCTGCATCTGCTTTTAACGATCCACAGAGCCCGACCTTCTCAACTTCGATCAACAGTTCTGTTCCAGGAAAATACCTTTTAGCACAATTGTAGCGCTGCAGAATGTTATTAGTCATGAGGCTACACAGCACAGAAAAGGCCAGTCAGCTCAAATTCTCCACGCTGGTCAAGCTGCCTATCTGAGCCAGTCCCATTTTACCTCTATCCCACTGTCCGTGTACCTATCCAAATGTTGTAATTGCTTCTCCCACTTCCTCTGACCACTTTTTCCTCATACTCACTACCTACTCTGTGCAAAGATTTAACCATCAAGTTCCCTTTAGACTTTTCCCTCTCAGCTTGAGAGAATTAGAATCTAGTTTTAAGACTCCCCTCCCCTGGGTAAAGGATGGACTATCTATGCTCCTCGTGAATTTACATACCTCAAAGTTTACTCCTCATCCTCCTTCCCTCCAGGGAAAATGGATTCAGCCTATCCAGTGTCAGTTATTTACTTGAGCTCTTCAGTTCCAGCGACATTCCTGGCCCCGCTGCGGTTTGATCAGTGCTTTCGTGGGCTGGTTCACCTGCTGCAGGTGCACCTTTGAGAACAGTTTCCCCTCTCACGTTGGATCACTCAGCAACGTCTTTCAGAATTTGGCCAATTCAGCGAGTAAAAGGTGCTGCAACACTTTAGTCCCTCAGCCGGATACACCTTTGTTACCCTTCAGTGCTGTTCAACGCCGAACAGCAGGCGCATCAGAAACACTCACACTTGGGACTACACGGCCAGCTTTTACTCACACCAAACTGCAATAAGATGGTCACAGATGTGTTGCAATTAATCATTTCTGTTCCAATTCCAGATATTATCCTTTGGAATGAGAAATCAAGATCAGGGCAAGTTTTGCCTCCCAGATCCCGATCCCTGGACAGTAATGTTTCAATTGAAGTTCTGCTCATAACATTATGGGATCTCTCGCATCCATCCAGGAGCTGAGATGGAGCATCAGTTTAATGCACGGCAGTGCAACAATCCTTCAGATCTGCACTAGGAGTGTACTATATATTACAGAGAGTACTACTCACTGACCCACCATGAGGAGAATTAACAAAACACCCTCTGGTCTTGTTTCCTCAGGCAAGTTCAAGCTTGTTGTCATGAGCATACATACCCAGGGTACAAATGCCATTAAAATTAGCTCTTTGCAGCAGCAGCCCAGTTCCTTACAAACAAATTACATAAACTTAAATGAGCATAAATTATACATAACGCACATAAAAACATGACGTTAATAATGCATGAGGAACTTAGCAGGTCAGGCAGCATCTACGGAGGGAAATGAACAGATCGATGTTTCAGGCCAAGACCCTTCATTAGAAATGTTTATTCCCCTCCATAAATGCTGCTTGACCTGCTGAGTTCCTCCAGCACTTCCTGTGTGTCACTCAAGATTCATCTTTGACTAGTACAAGTTGAAGATGTATTCAGTCTGAGGCAGAACTAGGGGCCTTCAGGTCAGTTCAGAAATTCATGGCAATTGGGAAAAAGCTATTGTTAAACCTTGGGGTGCAGATCTTCAGCTCTTGTACCGGATGTCTGAAGACAGAACATTCAATTTATTTTCAGCAATAGTGCTATGATATATACAGTGGGTTCTGGTTATTTGGGATACATCGGGACCAGTACATTTTAGCCTAATTAAGCAGCTGCCCAATTAGCCAAAGTTTCACAGAAGGTATAAAAAAGGCAAACTGTTTAACTGAACAATGAATTATGTATTTAAATGGAACACAAAACAAATTAGAACACTTCCAGTACCACTACAGTACTACAAAACTATTAGTTATCAAGAGCTATCAACAAAGGAATTCATTCACTGTACACTGCCATGTATGGGGTAGCACCTCTGGTGAAGGGGCATGTCATGTACATTCTGGGGCAACTCACTCACCGTTGGTCCCTACCAAACGCATAGCTCTCACCCTTGGCTTTAAGCAGCTGTTTGCATGCAACAGCAGCCACACCCCAGTAACTGCTCTGACAGGCAGGCCAAACCAGAAAAGGGTAATTGACGGGCCTCATACCCCAGTGAGATAGGATCGTGCCTGTCAGCTCTGGTGGACTGGGCAGATGAGATCAACAGTAAAATTCAAAGACCAAGGCTCTGCAACACTTCGTGGAGAAGTAAGGGCATGATCAGGCACAGAAGAAGTTATATTTATCCACTGTAAGCAAGGAAGACCCCGTTTGTGATAACTACTTGTAACACTGGACCAGGACTCCTGAGGTCGCAAAAGTAGAACTATCCCAGTGGAACATTCTTTCCACTTTAAAACTATTGCCTCACTGTTATCGCTGGATATGATGGACAACCAACACACTGCCATAACTGTAAATGAACAAAATCAATGCAGATACCTCGTGTAGATAATGGACTGCCTTCATACAATGCTTTTGACAACTGCATCCTCAAATCTTCATTTTCATTGTAGCATTCATAATTGTCGATAACTTCAAATTCTTCATAGATCCCATATCTTGTTGAAATAGCGAAATGTAACTCAAATGATCTGGTTTAAAAATCTGTAGCTTCTTCTAATTTTCTCTCATATGGGGTTCTAGATCTTTTAAATGAGAAGCAAAGGAATTAAGTGCAAGGTAGAGGCATGTGTGGCCATTTCCCTCATTTCCTGAGGGAAAAGGAAGAGATTACAAGTAGACCTATAGCAGTCCTCTGCTGTCTTACCCTAAAGATACAAAAAGTATGCGTCTTCACAGCACCTTACATGTTCTTGAATGATTTACTAGCAAGCACTCGTCTCCAATTCCCTTTTGTTAGGTCATTTCTCACTGGCAAAATTTCCCTTCATCCAATTTAAAACCTTTATGACTATTTTTTTCTTTGTACCTATGCTAAACGCAACTGGAATATGACCAGTGCCACTGGCCCTCCTTCCACCAAGTCAAAACTAGAATTGCAACAGCCACTCCTCATGTCTGTCTTGCTGTATATCGGCTAAAAAATTCTGACCAAAATTTAGCAACTCTATGCCCTGTTTGTATCCTAGTTTACATGAGTAATTAAAATTCTGCACTAACACCTACCAATTTTGCACTTGAAGGCCCGTACTTAGTGTTTTAGGAACAGCTTCTTCCCCTCTGCCATCAGATTTGCAAACGGTCTGAGAACACTACCTCGTTATTCTTTTATTACACTATATTCATTTATTGCAACTGAAAGTAATTTTTGTATTGCTGCCACAAAACAACAAATTTCAAAAGTACAAAGCAAATTTATTTTCGAAGTACATATATGTCACCAGATGCAACCCCAAGATTCATTTTCTTGTGGGCATACTCAATAATTCCCATAGTCATAATAGAATCAATGAAAGCTTGCACCATCTCGATGTACAACCAGTGTGCAAAAGACACAATAAGTTGCAAGTACAAAAAGAAAGAAATAATATTAATAATGAATAAGCAATAAATATCAAGAACTTGTGATGACGAGCCCTTGAAACTGAGTCCATAGGTTGTGTGAACATTTCAGTGATGGGGCAAATTATCCCCACTGGATCAAGGGCCTAGTGGTTGAGGGGCAATAACTGTTCCTAAATCTAGTGCTGTGAGTCCCGAGGTTCCTAATGGTCGAAGCCTGAAAACGGCACGAGTGGATTGTGGGGGTCCCCAATGATGGAAGCCACCCTCCTATGACAACGCTCCATGTAGATGTACTCGATGGTGGGGAGGACTTTACCCGTGATGGACTGGACTGTATCCGCTACTCTTTGGAGGATTTCCCATTCAAGGGAATTGGTGTTTCCATACCAGGCTGTGATGCAGACAGTCAATATATTCTCCACCACACATCTATAGAGTTTTGTCAAAGTTTTAGCCAAGTTCACGACTTACGTCGGTGATAATAAAACTGATTCTGAAAAGGTATGAATCACCATAGATTCAACTCCCTTAGAACAAAGTGAAGGGAAAGTTATGGAATTTTCCCTCTGTGCAACCATCTGTTCCCCACATACAATTAGTCTGCTCTGCCATTCAATCATGGCTGATTGGCTGATCCTTTTTCTCCCCTCTGGGAGACCACAAATTAAGTGTTGTGTTGCTGGCTACTGCACACTTGTCTTTTGAGTATTTTCTCACCTGCCAGTGTAGAGATTAAACGGCCAATTAAAAAAATGGGAATTTTACAACTTCACCCTTCGACAGAATTGAAGTTTTGGTAGTTTTCAGGAAGAAGAATTGATCTGAAATGTGAGGTCCAGCATCACCACACATCCCCTCAACCCCAGAGCAGCAAGATGAAAGTATTCCACTCTCAAAGGGGAGTGTGGGCAGGAAAACAGAGGGAAGAATAATCTTTACTAAAGCACCAAATGGGAGTACGTTCCTGAGCTACAGTACATTCTATTCCAAATCTCTTCAGGACTTCAGAGTAAAATCTACCAAATCAAATGTATTACACTAACATATAATTTCTTAGCTTGGACTAATGTACACAAACCAAATGGGAATAAGATAATGAAGTTTAGCAAAAGGAAAGAAAAACTATTAAATAAGATAGTAATTTTAATTTGGCCTACTGAGTGGCTGCAAGATAGTGTGGTTAAGTTTGTGTTTATCCAACATGACAGTGGTGTGTAGAATACTGAGTCAGGCCTGACAAAGCTCTAAAAAGTCTCAACAAATGGTGCAAGAGGAAGTCCTGTTCACAGCTAGTTCCGGCAAAAATTATTCTTAACTTGACAATGTTTTATAGTTAGAGAGCAAAAAATGTCATTCCACAATTTTTAAACTCAGTATGTTTTTTCCCCCTTCTCCTGGTACAACAAATCAGACCTTAAATTTTAGATTTATTTAAGAAACAGTTTGAAGATGATTAAAAATGTTGGTTGATTGCACTTTCTCATGGTTATCAGTAAGGTACCATCTAAGAGTTGCAGCACATCAACACCACAAGTTCAGTTTATTATAAGATCGGTTTCAAAATCAATTACTTGCAAGGAACTTTTCTTCCTCAAAAGTACAAGTAGCTAACATGCTGGTTGCTGATTATTACGATTGCCCAAGCATAGAATTCACCCCCATCCAGGGCAGCCGCAGAGCCGCCAGAACTGGCTGCAGAAAGAAAAAACAAACACGAGGAAATCTGCAGATGCTGGAAATTCAAACAACACACACAAAGTGCTGGTGGAACGCAGCAGGCCAGGCAGCATCTATAAGGAGAAGCACTGTCCTGACGAAGGGTCTCGGCCCGAAATGTCGACAGCGCTTCTCCCTATAGATGCTGCCTGGCCTGCTGTGTTCCACCAGCATTTTGTGTGTGTTGCAGAAAGAAAAGTTGATGGATGCCATTTTCAATGTCCAGATTCACAAATCAGTGACAACTTGTACATAACAAGCTGTGGTGAAGCTGAAACCTCACCGCTCCAGGTTTCCTAGGTTCAATCCTGCTGCCTTAGTAAAATCTTGCACCAAGTGAGTTTCCTTCAGTTGCTCCAGTTTCCTCCCACATCCTCACAAATGGATAGGTTGGAAAGTTAACAGGCCACTGTAAATTGCCCTCAATAAATTTATCAAAGCATGCATATGTTGCCATATACAAGACTGAAAAATTACAGAATTCGAGGGGCATTAATGGAAAGGTGGGAAGAACAAAGTGGACCCCCTAATTCACGAAATACACATTGACCAGGACGGCTTGGTGGTCAGTGCGGACTCCGAACTGTAGGGTCCGTTTCTGTGGCGCGCCTCTCTCTGACTCTGCCCAAGTAGTCCGTGCAACCAAGAGCCTGTAGGAGACGAGGCCAATGGCCCTGGTATGTGACACTTCTTAGTAAGAATTTGGAAAACATGGTCCACTTCCCTCAGCTTAGGAGCCACCTCTGGATGAAATCAGACAACAATGATGAAATTCTCCAATGTCCTCAATGCCCCAGTGCAGCCTTTGGCTGACCGGGGGAAAGGGCATCTGATGATCAAGACTTCCGAATGTATTGATCAGCTGGGCAAAGTGATCCATGCCCCCAGCATACTAATGAAATCCAGAGGACCCTGAGGCTGGCATTCTGGGGAAAATACCAGTAACATTCTCCACAAATTCACTGGTGGGATAATAATGCCAGGACCCTCTCCCAGGCCAAAATACCCAACACTGAGGGCTTACAATGGTTAGACTACATTCTTTGCATATGCAACACAAGACACTCTTTCAAGGCTGCCAGGAACCAATAATGCTCTTTAAAAAAAAAAATCAAACAAAACCTAATCATACTGTTGTTTATCTACCTTGAGATACTTAACTTAAACCTCTATTTTGTGCAAATCAATACCTTTCCAATCTGAAATGCAAATCAATTACTTAGTTTTTAATCAAATATCCACAGTTCATGGAAATATCTCATGTCCTACATTTAGGATTGATTTTGGGCCCCAAGTGAACCCAATATGAGACTAAAACAAAAATATCAACTTTACTTGGGAAGAATTTACAAAAACTATGAGGATGAAAAACTAATATCCAGTGAAACCTGTATCATTCCACTGACATTTTCGTAAGCGGTTGTGCAGCCAGCTGATCAATGTACAGAGTCTTCATTGCTGTTGACAGGAGTTTTGAAAAAAACATATTGGCAGGAATAAGGGACTGAAGTGCATTATGTCATAGGTTAACTCTACACTTAATCCCCTTTAATTGAAAAAAAGTCACTACTGTACCAAGATTTATCTCCTGTTCTATTTTACTTCCTCTTCTAAAATTCGGTGGTGACCCAAATTTTAAAAGTCTACCATCGAGGCCACAGAGCCTTAGCTCCCCCACCGCCTGGTTCAGGAACCGTTATCACCCACACAATGATCAGGCTCCTGTCCGGCATGGATCATTTCAATCACCACCACTCCAAACTGATTCGACGACCTACAGACTAACTTCTGGGAACCTTTTATTGCTCATGCTCTCTGTAATTTTTTTTTTTATTTGCAGTCTTTCTTCTTTTACACCGTGGTCTCTATTAGTCTTTGTCTGTTTATGTACAATTTTTCCATAAAATCTTTCCTCTAGACGCCACGAAAATAAATTTCAGGGCAATAGACAGTAATGTACAGGATGTATTAGGAACAGGAAGTACTAATAAAGTGGACACTGAATAGATGTTCATAACCTTCTGCTGTTGTAGCCCATCAACTTCAAGGTTTGATGTGCTGCACATTGAGAAATGCTATTCTGCACACCACTGTTGTAATGTGTGGTTATTTGAGTTACTGTTGCCTTCCTATGAGGTTGAACCAGTCTGGCCTTTTTCCTCTGACCTCACTCATTAACCACAGAACTGCCACTCATTCACTGAATGCTTTTTTTTGGGTATTTTTGCACCATTCTCTGTAAACTCTAGAGACCATTGTGTGTGAAAATCCCAGGAGATCAGAGGTATATGAGTTACTCACACCACCCCATCTGGCACCAACATTCATTCCACAGTTCAAGTTACTGATATTATATTTCTTCCCCATTCTGATGTTTGGTCTGAACAACAATTAAACCTCTTGGCCATGTCTGCATGCTTTTTGCTGCCACATGATTGGCTGATCAGGTAATTGCATTAACACACAGGTGTACAGGGGGTACCTAATAAAGTAGCCGCTGAGTATACACATACTTAAATAATAAATTTACTTTGAAATTGTCAATCTCATTCCAGCCTTCTCTCAGCGGAGTGGGCCGGTGAATTAGCACAGCGTCAGTCAGCGGATTCCCCACTTTCAGCAGAAGAGTGGCACAGCCTGTGACACTGCCGCCTCACAGCTGCAGTCGCCCGGGTTCTCTCCAGATCTCCGGTGCCGTCATCGCAAAAGGTTTGCACACTCCAGCATTTGGAAGGTGCGCTGGAGGATTAACTGGACACAGAGCTACCTGGTGTGTAGGCAAGTGCTAGAATCTAGAGGAGGAGTTAATGGGAATGTGGGGAGAATTAGTGTAGGTGGGTTGTTGATGATCACAACGTGCTTGGTGGGCTGAAGGGTCAGTTTGCTTGCTGCAGGACCAAAACAGATGCTAGAAATACAAGCACCTTGTGCAAGAGTGCACTTGGTACACAAGTTTCCCATTTTCAGCATTATCCATTGCTTCAGTGCCATTTAAACTCATTTACAGAACAACTTCATGCTTGCAATGTGCGAAAACCTTGGGGAGTCCACGAACTAGAATCCACCACTCACTACAGCTCAGGGACAACATGCTCATATTCACACGGAAAATATTCATCAACTTCCTGGATTATGGATTGATAAACATCCTTGAAAGTCTTAAGTTTATACATGTACGCAGACTAAAAATTCCCATTACTTAAAATATGCAATCAATGGATTCTTCAAAATTGAATTTTCAAGGATGATGCTAAAGTTGCTCTGTGCCAAAACTGAAGAGACAGATTGTATGAACTCAATGGAGTGTGTGAAAATGCAAGTTTGAAAAAAAAACATCTAATCTACTTGTTATTCACATCAATCCCAGTTATGAGAGAGTTTGTGAAAATCTTAAGGCTGTTAAAAGTAGTCCTTCATTAGATGGCAAATGTTCTATAATCTATTACCCTTGGTGCTTCGTAACAGTGAGGTGAACTACAGATGTACTTAAGGTGTCTGCAAAGTAACTGATCCAGTTTCATGCATTAATATTCCTTGATAAAAAGTGGAAATTCATTTAAAAATAGCAGTTTATTAAATACTGTGGTGCGAGATGTGGCTTACATCATCCACCCACGTTTCATACAATGAACTGGCTGAAGCGCAACTTGCAGAAACACAGCAGACTCAGACGTGGTCATATCGACTAGTGGTTATGGTAGAGGATCAAGCTGTCAGCTCACATTTCCGCAGGAGAGAATTGACCACCAATATCATTACCTGCCACCATTTCCTATCATGTTTAAGTTGTTCAAAAGATTCAAATTCTTTAATTTGAAATAAATGTTCTCAATTTTTGCTAAAGTAAACCAAAGAAATTGCCTCACATCTTTTTGATCTTACAACAATGACCCTTTAAACATCAGCTGTTCTCCATTCCCCAAAATGCTATACAATTTTAAACCCTCTTGTGTAAACATGAATACTTTTTCTCATTGGCAACAGAGACACAATTGGACCAGGCATGAGGTTTAACGCAGGTCAGAAACTAGTATCCTGAGGCAAGCGGCTCACCTCTGGACATGTTAAAGCTTTTCTATCGTCTAAGACACTTTAGGAGCATCTTGGAATATTCTCTGCCTCTTGGATGATACAATTCTAATAAGCACCTAGCAGCTCAACAACAGCTAGGATGAGGCAGAACACTTGATCGGTAAATTCAGAATATTTAAGAACCTAGACAACCACTTGAATTGGCAAGACAAAGAGGGCTGTGAAACTAATGGGTTAAGTGGAGATGAGGAAACTGGGCAGCCGGGGCTGCGGGCAGACAGGAAATTCAGAAATTAAAGACCCGTCTCTATGTTGGACGTCTGCATGACACCCATCACCTCAAGCGTACCATGCATTGCAGTGTGCACCACCTCCAGAAGGCTCTAGTTATTTCACTTCCCAAACCTGTGAACCTACCACCAAGAAGGTAGAGGGCATCCATGCATAGGAACAGTCTCATCTCCAAGTCGTGTGCCAACCTGACCTGGAGGTATCTTGCAATCGCTGGATCCGAATCCTGAAACTCTACCGATTTTGGAACACCTTCACCAGAAGTTCAAGGCCATGATTTGTCATCAACTTCAAGAGCAATAAACACCAGGATCACTAAAAAATTAGCATGAACTATCTTAGTCTCTCCTTGTGATAATGTTTTTAATGCCCGGATGAGAAAACATCAAACATGAGGAAATCTGCAGATGCTGGAAATTCAAGCAATACACACAAAATGCTGGTGGAACGCAGCAGGCCAGGCAGCATCTATAGGGAGAAGCACTGTCGACGTTTCGGGCCGAGACCCTTCATCCTGACGAAACGTCGACAGTGCTTCTCCCTATAGATGCTGCCTGGCCTGCTGCGTTCCACCAGCATTTTGTGTGTGTTGCGAGAAAACATCAAACTCTGTTTCATGAAGAATGAAATGAAAATTGTCTTGGGGAAAAAAAGTAAAACGAAGGGGATTTTAATTGGGCGGCAGGAAGGAGGCAGCTTAGGTTATATGACCTTTCTGCAATTCTACCTAATCTACACTGAACCTTGTGTGCAAGCTTCTATCTCATACAGTATAGAGCATCAAGCAACCCTTCACAGCACTCCCGTTATGTTCGTCCTACCTCACCCCAAATTTTTCCAGTATCTAGGATCAATTTACATTGCTCAACCCGCACATCTTTAGGTGTAGGAGGAATCTTGGGCAGCCAGAGGAAAGAGTTATGGAAATAGCACTCGACAATAGATGTTGAGACTGAAGCCAAGACTGCTGGAGCTGTGGGTCCTGCACACGCTGCACCATCAGGTATATGACCACTATACTGTATGTCACAAGTTCCAAAATGCTATTGATACTATTATTTTTTAAAGAGGAAGAACGAGAACAGAACAGTGAACTTAATGGAGAAAAAGGTGATGTACATGTACACATAGCTCCTGTCAATGTGCATTTACAATAAGGGTAAAGCAGAATTACAGGCAAAGTCTTGAGAACTCTCGTTGATCCAGTCCAAAATACCATCAATTTCTTTTTTATCCTTGAGGCATTTTCAGATACATATCCACGTGTGTTTACATTCTGCTCTACATTCCTGCAAGTTTCAATCTAACTAGAAGTCTTCCAAAAATGTTTGTAAGTAACTTAAACCTTGCCATTTCACAACTGTGTATACACACAAGAAAGCAGAAGCTCTTGTTCCTGTAAATACCAGAGCAAACATAATGAAAAACCTGTGTAAGAACAGCTGATTAAAAATGAGCAAAACTTGCCTGATCTTGCTCAACTTATTTAAGGAGACAACAAAAATGAATTGATAAATCTTACAACGACACACATTCCTGTTTAAACACAAGCTTTATATCATCAGGGTTAGAGGCTGACTACTAAAAATTGGATAAGAAATTGGAAAAAAAAAATCTGGACCTTTAAAAGGCTGTGAGACACTTAGAGGGAACAGTACTGACTGGAGTTCCCCAAGATATTGTATTCTAATCCTAAGTTCCCAATTTCTAGTACAATAGTTCACTCATTAAGAGATGGCCAGTTCAATTATTTGATAAAGTCAAAGAACTTCAAAAAGAGCTAAATGCATGGGAGACAAGTCTGGTTCCACAGCAGTCCAAAACCAGCCCAAAGGATTCCATATTTGATTACTGCGAACAGCCAAAACAAAATAATTCTGAATCCCATTGCCAAATCAGACATGCTCAACAAAGTTGCCAGTTTCTTAGCCTGGGGGAAGCTATTTGCTGAAGATCAGTGTTCAGGCTGCCAGTGATGCAGCGCGTTTGCAGAACCTATGCTATAGATTGATCAAAAATGCAACTGAGAACTGAGTAGATAAAGCAATATAGTTAGACAGAAAAGAGAGGTGGTGGCTTTTGGTAATTTTATAAAACTCACTCAATAGCAGTAATGGCTTTATATTTTGTGATTCCAAAACAGCCAACCCAATTGGCAGCTCTCTCAAGCCGTGTCTGTAGCCTAATGCTTTTTTACAATGAGATGGTGTACCTCAGAGGGATATTAGAATACGGTTCTGTTTGTAATACTGTTTCTGAATTATAAAAGAATATTTACATTTTAAGATAAAATGCATTTCAAATGGGTGGTGTCACTGAAACACTTCATACAAGAGCTGCATGGGTTGCAAAACTTTGAACAGTGGACAAGTGCTCAGTTGCAGAACAGTACAAGTTACAGCTCAGGGACAGAAGGCCGTGGGGCCTCAGGCTGCACAAGTTACAGCTCAGGGACAGAAGGCCGTGGGGCCTCAGGCTGCACAAGTTACAGCTCAGGGACAGAAGGCCGTGGGGCCTCAGGCTGCACAAGTTACAGCTCAGGGACAGAAGGCCGTGGGGCCTCAGGCTGCACAAGTTACAGCTCAGGGACAGAAGGCCGTGGGGCCTCAGGCTGCACAAGTTACAGCTCAGGGACAGAAGGCCGTGGGGCCTCAGGCTGCACAAGTTACAGCTCAGGGACAGAAGGCCGTGGGGCCTCAGGCTGCACAAGTTACAGCTCAGGGACAGAAGGCCGTGGGGCCTCAGGCTGCACAAGTTACAGCTCAGGGACAGAAGGCCGTGGGGCCTCAGGCTGCACAAGTTACAGCTCAGGGACAGAAGGCCGTGGGGCCTCAGGCTGCACAAGTTACAGCTCAGGGACAGAAGGCCGTGGGGCCTCAGGCTGCACAAGTTACAGCTCAGGGACAGAAGGCCGTGGGGCCTCAGGCTGCACAAGTTACAGCTCAGGGACAGAAGGCCGTGGGGCCTCAGGCTGCACAAGTTACAGCTCAGGGACAGAAGGCCGTGGGGCCTCAGGCTGCACAAGTTACAGCTCAGGGACAGAAGGCCGTGGGGCCTCAGGCTGCACAAGTTACAGCTCAGGGACAGAAGGCCGTGGGGCCTCAGGCTGCACAAGTTACAGCTCAGGGACAGAAGGCCGTGGGGCCTCAGGCTGCACAAGTTACAGCTCAGGGACAGAAGGTCGTGGGGCCTCAGGTTCCAAGCCTTGAAAGAACCAAAAACAATTTTAAGTTGGCACAGAGAAGACAGAACTATTGACACATTATAATTATACAAACAGTGTAGTTTGCACACTAGAGGTCACACAGAGTTTAGGTCAACAAACAGCTGTCACCACGATGAATTTTGTACATTGATTTGAGCTTAGTGGAACAAAAAATGCAATTATAGAAATTCCTACCTTCCCAGTTCTTCTCCTATTTCATAAAACTCCTCCACCTTCTGCTGCTTAAAGGAAGCCATGCCCAATGTCCTCATCCGTTGTCAGTTCACACCATATCACTCAAAAGATGCTCAAAATCCACTCTCAATATACAGCGGTCGGCATCTATGAAACAACAAACAATTCGGAAAACATTGCAGTTAGAGGAAAATGGGGAGTGGGGTGAATTCAAAACATTTTAATTGTATGTCATGGCAAGCTGGAATTTATGGTTATTTCAATTTCACCACAAAAATTATCTATAAATTCTTTTCCACAGCAAATGGCTGGAGGGGTGGCACAGTAGCATGGTGGTTAGCACAAAGCTTTACAGTACAGATGACCTGGGTTCAATTCCCGCTGCTGCCTGTAAGGAGTTAGTACATTCTCCCCGTGACCATATGGGTTTCCTCCCACAGTCCAAAGATGTACCGGTTGATAGGTTAATTGGTCATTGTAAATTGTCCTGTGATTAGGCTAGGGTTAAATCGGGGAATTGCTGGACGATGTGGCTTGCAGGGCTTATTTTGTGCTGTATCTCGATGGGTAAAAATTAATAAACGAACAAGTAAAAGTGAGATATGCCAATGAAAGAAATTTAATGGGTTCCTGCAACAAGAGGAAACTATACAGCCTACTTCGAATTCAGTCAGATTTGTAGGATTCGCCAGTACCTGCAGTATGGAAACATTTTTTTAAATTTTATTTTGGAAACACAGCATGGAGTAAGTCCTTCTGGTCCTTCGAGCATGTTGCCCCAGCAACCCAAATTAATCCTAACCTAATCACAGGACAGTTTACAATAAACCATTCAAGCTTATCAACATTTATTCTATCAAACCCTTTTATAAGCTTCGACGACAGGATGAAGAGATCATTACTCCCCAATGCCATTCGGCTTTACAATTCAACCGCCAGGGGCAAGATATGTTAAAGTGCCGGGGTTAGGACTGAGCTTAAGTTACCATTCAATGTATTTTAGTAAACTATTTAAGAACTTTTTAAAAGCTATTTATTAATGTTTTTTTGAGAGGGTGATTTTAGATGCATATCATATTTATACTGAGTTAAGTATTGTATGTAATTAGTTTTGCTACAATAAGTGTATGGGACACTGGAAAAAATGTTGAATTTCCCCATGGGGATGAATAAAATATCTATCTATCTTTCCACTGAGATCAAGATCACGATTTTTTGCTCTTTATTCTGTCTTCATTGTTGAATGCCAGTAGAACATTAATTGGTCTCTAAACACTAGATCTATTGGTGTTTCCCCAAAGGATTTTATAAAGGCAGTGAATTTTTTTTTAAATTATTATTTTTTTTTTTTTTTAAAAAGGCTGCGGATGTTAGAAATCTAAAAGAAAACCAAAGTGCTGCAACCACTCAGTGAAACTGAAGCTTCAGGTCATGAAGATACTTTGTCAGAACTAGATTTCTTTATGTCTTTGACCTGAAATGTTAATTCCATTGCTCTTTTCAATGATGCTGCCTGACCTGTTAAATATTTACAGTATTTTTGTTTTTAAAATACAAAATGATTCAAATTAGTTAATAAATTACAAGTCTATAATTTAAGCAATCAAAACTTAGGAATTCCTTTTAAAAATTAATAAATAAATGAATAGAAAATATCATATCTTGGAAGAGACAACTATTATAGAAGAAAGGGAACTGCCGCAAACCAAATTAAGTAGAAAATATAAAAACATAGAAAACCTACAGCACAATACAGGCCCTTCGGCCCACAAAGCTGTGCCAAACATGTACTTACTTTAGAAATTACCTAGGGTTACCCATAGCCCTCTATTTTTCCAAGCTCCATGTACCTATCCAGGAGTCTCTCAAAAGACCCTATTGTATCCGCCTCCACCACCATCACCGGCAGCCCATTCCACACTCTCATCACTCTCTGCGTAAAAAACTTACCCCTGGCATCTCCTCTGTACCTACTTCCAAGCACCTTAAAACTGTGCCCTCTCAAGCTAGTCATTTCTGCGTCCTTTCTATGGTTTCCATTTCCTTCCTGTAGTGAGGCGACCAGAACTGAGCACAGTACAGTCGGCCCTCCTCATCCGGGGATTCCGTATCCGCGGATTCAACCAACCGCGGATCAGGAAAACCCAGAAGTTCTTCTCCAGCACTTGTTGCTTGAGCATACACAAACTATTTTTTCTCATCATTATTCCGTAAACAATACAGTGTAACAACTATTTACATAGCATTTACATTGTATTAGGTAGTATAAGTAATCTAGAAATAACTTAAATACAGGCAGTCCCCCGGTTATGAATGAGTTCCATTCTTGAGTCCGTCTTTAAGTCGGATTTGAAGTCGGAACAGGTACATCCAGTATTATTTAGCGTCAGTTAGTCAAAAGTTTTTCTTAGTATATAGTACATATTTTACCTTTCTATGCATATAAAACACTTAAGAAACATATGTATTTCAATAATTTAACCACTGCGTTGCTTGGTAATAATTGTAGCTTTCATCGGGGCAGGGCCTTTCTCACGTTATCCTTTAAAATTGTTCTGATTGTTGACTGACTGTAGCCTAACCCTTTTCCAATGACCGATGGTGTTTCACCTCTTTCCGATCGCTTTATTACTTCCACCTTATTTTCAATCGTGATTGTGATTATTTTCGTGAACAGAAACACTGCCGATTCAGAGCTGCGCCGCCAGGTCCTAATATCCACTGCACGGAGACATGTTAAATAAAGTCCGGGGTTCTGCTGGGTCCTAAAGACCACCGCACTGATAATTGTTAAATAAGGGACTTGAGCATCCGCGAATTTTAGTATCCGTGGGGGGCTCCTGGCACCAATCCCCCGCGGATAGGGAGGGCCGACTGTACTTCAAGTGGGAGTCTGACCAGGGTCCTACATGGCCGTAACATGATCTCACAACTCTTAATAGGCAGTTAGGGAAAATGCTTCCCGAGGCATTTGTTTAAAATTAAGTAAAACAGAAATCTGGCCTTTTTGTAATTTTTAAGTGAAAATGACTTTCAATACCTTGCCATGATTTAACTTGGCAGCAAAGTAGTACAGCACAGAGCTGCTGTTTCATGGCTCCAGCAGCCCAGGTTCAATCCTCGTCTCTGGTTCCGTCCATATGGAGTTTGAACAATCTCCTTGTGATTGTAAATGTCTCCTTTGGGAGCTGCAGTTTCCAAAGCTGTGAGAGTTGGCAAGTTAATTGGCTGCCCTAACTTGCCCATAGTGTAGAGGTGAGTGGGCACGTCTGGGGTCAGTTAATGGGAGTGTGGAACGATTAGGTTTCAGGGAAAATTAGTTTAAGGAATGACATTATTCTGTGAATTGGCAAAGAGTCAAAAAAGTGAGTATTTTCCAACTGAAAAAAATCTACCTATTATTCAACACTTACATCAAATTTGCTCTTTCACAGCAAGAATGAACAAATCAGCACAAGCCTTCTTCCCCAATTATATTGAAGCCAATTCATTTCTCAAATTGATGTAGTCACATCCGCATCTAGCCATCTCTTACAAGCCCTGCTTGCCACCTTTCCCCATAGTATTTGGGTAGGGTGTTCCATTGTCTGGACATCTGCTTTCTGATCCGCCTCCAGATTCTGAAATCCCAATCTTTGTTTCTTCCCGTTCTTCGTAATGAGGAAAGCCCCTCAGTGGATTTGACTGCATCTTGTTAAAAGGACATGAATCTTCTACTCAACGGTTTTGAATCTCCTAGTGGCAATAATCTGCCCTTAAGCAGCAGACTAGAAAATTGACACTGGGGTCTGTAATAGAGAAGCTTTTGTTGGGGGAACAGAAAAAAAAAACCCATCATTCACAACAGGAAACTGTACCTTTCTTTCTTCAGAAAGGCAGTGACCCTTGGATTGTATTGGGTTCATTGTCCACAAAGCCCTAAATTCAAACAGAGATTTTGTCTATATCTGATATAGGCATCTACGGGTACCTTCACTATAGGGAGGTTATACTGCATCAACCTACCAAAGACTAGCTAACTTCCCTGTCCAGTGTCAGCAGCAAGGTCCATCTGCCAATACCCACTTCTTGGGTGGTGGGTTTACCCTCCTTACCAACGAGGAGATACTTACAGCTAATGACGTTGTTTAACTGCAGTTTATTTCATTTTTAAATATACACATTTAACTTTAGATGAATAGTTTTAACACACATTTAACACTCTGATCTATAAACTATTTCTGGAGCACAAAAGATTTTTAAACTATGTAAGATTTCCAAACAGGTGCAATTCTTACAAAAGAGCATACTAACGAGTTGCAGACAAGCACGTTGTCCATCGCAGAAACTGAAGGTTGAGAAATAAATTCTCATTCTTTCCGTCGTTCTCCTTTTCGTTCCCAACAATCCCTGTCCTTACTGTTTTACTACTAGTTGACATTACCTACATGTGTTGTTTTTCAGATATCTTTGCTGGGACAAAGTAATTCACATAGATTGTTTAAAAACTTCTGGGGACAGAGATCCCAGACACCCAACATTAATGCTGGGAGGGTTGCTTTTAAGTACACAAACATCCCAACTATTAATTAATCAACTAAAACTGCGACCATGCTTGATGTGCTAAGTGACAAAATCTGTCTGGGCTGAATGCTTCCTTGAACTCAATCACAACGGTGCAAACAGCCAGAATTGTCTGGTTTGATGTAAGCCAATTAAAATAACCCCATTGTCTAATATTCATTATGTTGATTAAACAATGATCTACAAGACCTCATTGTTTACAAGATGCTGAAAAAATAAAATTGGTTAGAAGTTAACTTTGTCACAAACAACTCTGACCTTTTGTCAAGGTCATGCTGCTGTGCTGAAAAGCTGAGCTTAGCAATAAGCCTCTACGACCCTGGAAAGTGAATATCCATTACAACCCCATATAGTTGGTTCAGGAACAAGTCTGACCTGTCAAATTGCGACGTCCAAAGCTAGTTTTACTGTTTCCTATTGTACAGCAGCCTCTACATAAATAATGTAGAGCAAACACGAGGAAATCTGCAGATACCGGAAACTCAAACAACAACACACACAAAATGCTGGTAGAACACAGCAGGCCAGGCAGCATCTATAGGGAGAAGCGATGTCGACGTTTCGGGCCGAGACCCTTCGTCAGGCTTCTCCCTATAGATGCTGCCTGGCCTGCTGTGTTCTACCAGCATTTTGGGAATAATGTAGATATATTTCCAAGTTGTGATAAATGCTGCAAAATTCCAGTTTTTCCCTTCAATGCTCACTGAGTCACCAATACTCATTATGGGTTCTAAGACCAATTAGTTTGAAATTATTGCACTTGTCCAATCGTGGACATCAAATTCCTCCAATGGGATCTTTGACATGACGGCAACATTTGAAGGAACCAAGAGCCCAAAAACCTGGAGTCAACAGGGATCAAGAGGGAAGCTCTCAGCTGACTGGAGACAGACAGCATTACTACATACAGCTCTGAAAACGTAGCTGCAAGATTTCCTCACAACAGCATCCTAGGCCCAATTATTTTCAGCTGATTTCAATCAAATTTCTACAACATTTCAGGTTCTGCAGTTCAGATGTGTAGAGGCGAGTACAGTGCCTAGATCTATTCAAAACTCCATGAATAATGAGGTAGTCTCTGCTATGTATGACAAGTAACATTTTAACCACACAAGTATCAAGCAATAAATTCCCAACAAAAGAATCTATCCGCCCCCCCTTGAAGTTCTGTGTTCTTATTGTTGTGCTATCCCAGGATTCAGAAACTGAGCTGGGCCACCTACACCGAAACTTCATCTCCTAGAGCAAGTCAGCGACTGGATATTGCATGGGAAGCAACTTCTCCTGATTCCTCAGCCTTTTCACCATGCACAACATGCAAATATGATGGAATATCTTGAATGTCTGCAGTAAGACTCAGTTCAGCGTGTCCAAATGATGCAGCCAGCTTAACAACTTGTCCTTAACCCGAGTATTCGTTCCAACTAATGGCACAACTACAGAAACAAACTGCTGGAGCAACTCAACGCTCAGGCAGAATCTGTGCAGAGTAATGCACGGTTAATGTTTAAGGCCTCACCTGTCTGAGGCTTAGTAGTCCAGCAGTTTGTAGCACACGTGGGATATCTCTACTTCAGTTGTTGGCTGCCTTTACCTTAATGAAATACATTGTTTTAAGTCCCTTCATCTAGAAGATAAAGTGCAGCAACTCAATACATCTTCTTCTGTAATTCATCTCACCAAGTGGAAGGTAAAGGGCTGGAAGACTAGCAAGTTTCTCACGGGTCAAAACACATCTTTCATGGAGTGGAGAGTCTTCCAGCAGCAGAACTTTATCTAGGGGAGCCACCTGGGAACAGCCATGCAGCACGGATGTTTTGAATGATCCTCAAACCAGAACTTCCCGAGAAACGTGCAGTCCAGATGAGAGAGAGAAGATCCTCCCCACCATCAAGATGCTCATTTGAAGATTCTGATGACAAGGCTTTCTGCCAAATCCTCTAGCCACATCCACTGTCTCCTTTTCTTGCAGCACCTTGAGGACATTCTGTAGAGACCACCATCAGATTCCCAGCAACATCGGGACCCGACAGAAAGCAGGCAAAGGATCCACCAGTAACTAAAGAACTACAGGGCTCACCTTCATCCTCACAACTAGATTAAACTCATTGCAGACACTCACCAACCTGTGGATCAGCAACAATCCCATTCCTGTACAGAGGGGCTTGCACTCAAGCTCCCTCACCAGCACCGCCCCCCCCCCCCCCCCCCAATTCCTGGTATTCGCCCATCAAACCTGTGCCTTCCTGATGGTGCCTGGCACAACACAAACAAGACAGGAGAGAGAAAGCATCTCTGCCCAACTTCAGATCTCATCAGGAAACTTTTGGTTTCTCTTCCATTGGTTTGGATTCTATGTATCTGATTCCAGATTCCCAACACAAAACTTCATTTCAGATAGCATGTCCATCACATACGTCTGAGATACTCCAGTCCAAGCAGGAAAGGGAATGCTCAATCTGGATGTAGACAACTGAACCCCTGAATTGCACAAGGCCGTCAGGAATCTGCTGATAGAGTGCAGAACTGAGTCAACACTCCAGAATACACCTGGATCTAATGAAGACCTTGGAAAGAATCACATCTTCCACATTATGCGATGGGATTACTCACTAACATTTGATCTCTTCCCTCTCCCTTTCCACTTAAGGCTGAGGGTGATCATGTCCTTGCTCATGAATTCTGACTCCAGCTGGATGCATAACGCTGTATGCTTTCATTGGGTCTGGGGTAATTCAGCTTCACAACATTAAGTATAATTCAGCCAGTAAGCCTTTGTTTCAAGAGGTTTTGTTCTCATACAGTCAGCTCATCCAGAAATAATGGGTTGATCAGGTATTCCCACTTGATGTCATTTAGAACTTCAGGCAAGTAAAGGCAGCTGTGATATTTCTGCTCTTCAAATCATACAGCCGGCACAGAAGCAGCATGGAGAACGTTTCGGAAGCAGCAGGGGAATCTCTCACTCTGATCCATGGGGCAGGCTGCAAAGCAGAAGATGAACTTGAACCGCTGTGCAAAGATTGAGATTTGGTGGCTCTTAAATCTTGAAGCTTCTCTCTCTCTTCTAGTTCAGAGAGATGTCCACAACTGAATGCTTCAGACTGCCACATTCCAAGCTACAGGACTAAGAGGGATGGACTGAAGCTCAGTGCAGTCACAGGAAAGGTCATAGTTTAGAAGCTTTCCATCACTGGGCACTGACAGACTGGAAGTCATGGAATATCCCTTTAGAGTTAATTGGTTATAACATATAAAATTGATCTTATACCAGTATAATGCAAGACTAGCAAAAAGAGAGAAAAAAAAACAAAATATGGAGAAGACACCAATTACTTTCAAAGTTTGCAGCTTTCTAACTTGAAGAAACTTCCTTTAAAGTTTTTCTCAGTGGTACATGCATACTACTAGTTACTCTTTTGAAGAATACTGCCCACTACCATGTCCTCAAAAGTAACAAAAAAAAAGTCTTACCAAAACGAGGATGATTAGCAAATTAGAGAGATGGACTTAACTGAATCTCATGGCAAAGGGAACTACTCAACTAAAATATCAAATGAAGCAGACTTGATATAGAAATACTATTTTGTGCTGTCATACACCTTTCTCCACGACATACCCAAGGATAGCAAGTCAGGTGGTTCCGAACACACACTTGTCCCTGTTATAGGTGAGGTTAGGAGCTTTGGCCGCTCGGAAAAATCAATTTCAGAGCTTCTGAGTTACAATGGCAAACAACCTCATTTCAAGGGGTAAAGTTCAGTGACTTGGGGTATAATTTGTGAGCAATTAGTTGTAAGGGGCTAAGAATGACAGAGTTGGCTAAAGCAGAATGTGTTATCACAATTTGTGAAACTCAAAGCCACCCCTACAAAAGGCAACAGCGCTTGCTTTGAAAGCTGGAGTAACAATATTGTAGAAAATGTATCATATTTTAACACAAATTATTGACGTCACGTCTCAAAAAACACAAAAATTGAAAACAGGTGGATAAGTTTTACAGATAAACTCCCAAAGATCATAAAGTTGGACATTAATCAGAATCAGACTTTAATCGCCAAGTACCTATGCACATACAAGGAATTTACTTCCGGCAGATGTTGTCTCTCTGCTCATAACAATAATAATGATAAATATAAATGAAAATATAGATTATACATACAGGTAGTGCAATCCAAGTAATAGTTAGCCGACAGTTAACCGGCAGTTAACTGTTCAGCAAAGTGACCGCAGTAGGGAAAAAACTTCTCCAGTGCCTATTAGTCTTAGTCTGGAGGGATCTGAAGCGCCTACAGACGGAAGCAGATCAAACAGTCCATGCGCAGGATGGGAGGAGTCCTTTATGATGTTCCCCGCCCTCTTCTTCAACCTGGAAGAGTACAGGTCCACAATAGAGGGCAGGGAGGCTCCAATGATGCGCTCGGCAGTCCTCACTGTGCGCTGTAGTCTGGTTCTATCCTGCTTGGTGGCGACTCCAAACCACACAATGATGGAGGTGCACAGGACAGACTCAATGACTGCAGTGTAGAACTGCAGCAGCAATTTCTGAGGCAGACCGTATTTCCTCAAGAGCCGCAGGAAATACATCCGCTGCTGGGCCTTCTTCAGGATGGAGCTGATGTTCTGCTCCCACTTCAGATCCTGAGAGATGGTGGTTCCCAGGAACCTGAAGTTCTCCACGGTGGACACAGGGCTGCTGAGGACTGTGAGGGGAGACATAGCGGGGGCAAGTCTCCTGAAATCCACTATCATCTCCTTTGTCTTGAGCGTGTTCAGCTCCAGATTGTTCCGACTGCGCCAGAGCGCCAGTTGGTCCACCTGCTGTCGATATGCAGACTCATCACTATTCTGGATGAGTCCGATGATGGTAGTGTCATCTGCAAACTTCAAAAGCTTCACATAGGGGTTGGAGGAGGTGCAGTCATTGGTGTAGAGGGAGAACAGCAGTGGAGAGAGGACACACCCCTGGGGGGCGCCGGTGTTGGTGATTCGAATATCCGAGGTGACCTGTCCCATCCTTACCTGCTGACTTCTGTTGGTCAGGAAGCTGTAAATCCAATCGCAGAGGTCAGGTGGCACAGTAAGGTGAGACAATTTGGAGCAGAGGGTATGAGGGACGATGGTGTTAAACGCCGAATTGAAATCCACAAACAGCATCCGAGCATAGGTCCCAGGACGATCCAGATGTTGCAGGATATAGTGCAGTCCCAGGTTGACTGCATCGTCTACTGACCTATTTGCCCGGTAGGCAAACTGCAGGGGATCCAGCAGGCTGCTGGTGAGGGTCTTCAGGTGGTTCAACACCAAGCGTTCAAAGGATTAAGAACCTGTCACTGTGTAAATTGCACTATGTTGAAAGTATTTCAAATGAAAGGAGTGCCTGAGTGAGCTCACATTTGGGCACTATGGTGAACTAATTGGGGTAATTCTGCAATACTTGCGAGCCAGATTTTCTGCAGACATCCTAGTGGTTAATAAAGCAAAAGCTTATCACTTTTGGACATATACCCTCAGTGCCAGAATACTCCCAGTCCTAATCTGTGACCATTTATGACAAACATATTCAAAACCTTCTAAGTTAGTCAAGAGCAAACTCTCCCACACCGTCGTCTACCTTTCTGCATTGAAGACCAAATTTCTCAACGAGAAGGCTTGGCTTCTCATTAACATGTTTTAGGCAAAGAAAGGTTAAACTGCGAGATACATTGTCACTGTAATACCCATTTTGTTCCTTAGTACAAATGTAAAGCTTATTATTTTCAGCAGAGAGCAGCCCTAACAGAAGTGCGGAAAATTCCCAGCTGCTGGAATGTGTTGTACGTGGGTGGGGACCCCTGTGGAGCTGCCTGCATCATTCCAAAATGAGCAATGTGATACAGCTTTAGATTCAAGCTTGAAAGGGCAAATATGATCAAGCACCGACTGTGTAATAGAGGAAGAAAACAGTGTTGGAGCTCGGGCTGGGGGATGTGCAGTGGTGTTGACCTACTCATTTAAAGGTGGCTGCCTCCTCTTTCAGGTAACTTGGTGGTCCAAGTACAGAAAGCTTTGTGTGGCCTACCTGCCCCAGCTGTAACCCTGTTCCAAATGTGACACATTTAAATACATTGAATGGCAACAGGGATCAAAACAGGTCCACTCGCATTGGTATCTGTATAGAGGCACAACTTCATAACCACTGAAATGCCTTCACACCCTTCCCTGACCACCTCCAGCTGGTGGGGGAGGACAGAGTTTAAAATGCTACTTTTACCCCTTGGGCTCATTGTTGCCCCCTCACCTATTCAGCTGAATACCCAGTTACTCAATTGAGGGTTGGACAAAGTTGCTTTGCGTACCCACTCAAACCCTCAAGCCCAAACCACTTGCTGTGTGTAGGTTCTGGCTCAGGAGCATAATAGTTCCTGTCAAAGGAGGAGACAATCTTTGCCCATAGAGTCCACGCTGGGTCACAGTACAATCAACTTATCCTGCTCGCTTTCCCTGCAATCCATCCTTCCCAGGTTAGCGTAACACTTTACACTGTGAGAGAAGGGTTCAAATCCCACCACTGCCTGTAAGGAGTCTGCACTTTCTCCCCATGATGGTGTGGGTTTCCTCCGGGTGCTCCAGTTTCCTCCCACAATCCAGAAATGTGTGTATTTATTGAGATACAGTGCGAAATAATCCCTCCCATCCCTCCGGGCCACGCCCCCCAGCAATCCCTCAATTTAATCCTAGCCTCATCACAGGACAATTTACAATGACCAATTAACCTACCAACTGGTACATTTTTGGACTGTGGGAGGTAACGGGAGGAAGCCCACGCGGTCACACAGAGAACGTACAAACTCCTTACAGGCAGCGGCAGGAATTGAACCCGGGTCTCTGGTACCATTAAGCATTGTGCTAACCATTACGCTACTGTGCCGCCTCACATACGTGTTTGGGCTAGTGAGTCGGGGGCTGAAAGCACGGCGCCACTCATGGGCTGCCTCCAGCACACCCTCACCGCAGGCTTTGATGTTCACGTGACTGCACCTTGTCACTGGGGCCACGAGCAGTGGCTTTATTAGGGATGCCCTCCGCTAGGAATGCCCGTAACACGAGGAAGCACTGGGTTTCCCCTCCATCTTCCTGTTTGCCACCATAAACCCTTTTCCTTTTCCCTGCCCCCAACCCATTCCAAACATCAGGAACAGTCTGCAGATTCCTGGCCTTGGGAACTGCTGGCTACTGGGCAGTGTTGGCATTGGCTGGGTTTTGTAAAAAGATCCAGAGGAAAATTGCCTAAGCTGGGCCAGGCTCCAGAACTCCTTTCTAGTCCCACAAGCCAACCGTACTCTGATGCTCAAGTATTGTCCAAACGAGAGGCCGTGATTAAATGGGTCAAACACAAGAATGGACAGTGGGCCAGCAAGTAAAAGAAATATTCACGTTGCATGCTGCTTCTAAAGGAAATACATGAATCTCAAAGACAGAACCTGTGGTGAAAAAGTTAAAATAGCTCTCAAAAGGCAAACAAGAACTTGCAAGTCAGCTGGGTTAGTTGGGAAGTAATTGGATAGCTTCTGTGGAGGACCAACACAGGAATAACAAACCAAATGGGCTTCTTCTCTGCTTTAAAATTCAATGAGCCATGTACTTTCAACAGAAGTTACTGATAAGTAATGAGAAGCTGCCATGGTTGTTAAGTAGAATTGCTTGCATTGATCAGATAAAGGGCCACATTGGTTACACGTGATGCGAGAAGCAAGAGCAGACTTAACCAGCAACACAGGGACTTGGCTTACAGAAAGTTCTGTGTAGTTGGCCGCAATCTCGAACGTGGTGCCCAGCAGCACCTGGTCATCGGTCCTAAATTAGCGGCTTCAAGCCCACTTCACATTCCAGGCATTGGTATGGAAGAATTTAGTGGGAATGAGGGAGGATCCCCACTCACAGCATCTTCAATAACAGGTCTACACAGGGCAAAATGAGCTCCTGTTCTGAGTCTCGTGTCTTCTGAATGGCTGGCAGCAAGTAGAGGCGCTGCCTCATGGCTCCAGTGAACCGATTCGATCCTGACTGCAAGACCACAGGACAGAGGATCAGAATCAGGCCACTCAACCCATCGCGTCTGCTCTGTCATTCAAGCATGGCCGATTTATTTTTCCCTTTCAGCCCCATTCTCCTGTCTTCTCCCCGTAACCTTTGACAACCTGTGTCATCAAGAACCTATCAACCTCCACTTTAAATATACCCAATGAATGACCTCCATAGCAGTCTGTGGAAATGAATTCCATAGATTTACTGTCCTTTGGCTAAAGAAATTCCTCCTCATTTCTGTTCTAAAGGGAAGCCCCTTTATAGAGAGGCTGTGCCTGCTGCTCCTAGTCTCTCCCATTACTGGAAACATCCCCTCCAGCTGTTTGTATTAACTGTAAACTTGGGCCTCAAAGCCATTAATTCCGTCATTCAGTTCATTAGCATATAACGCAAAAAAAGCTGCGGACCTAACACCAACCACTAGTTACTGGCGGCCAACCAGAACTTTATTCCCAATCTCGGACTCCCACCAGCCAACCAATCAGGTACTTCTCCTGCCACACCATGGGCTCCTATCTTGTTTAGCAGCTTCGTGCGTGGCACCTTGTCCTGAAAATCCCAGTGGATGCTCCTTTGCCTGTCCTGCTGGACTTCCTCAGACTTTCAGCAGATTTGTCGGGCGAGGTCTCCCCTTAAGGAAACCATGCTGACTTCAGCCTACTTTATTCATGCACCTGGAAACCTCATCCATTGAACTTCAACTAATAATGGACTCTACCAGCCACTGAAGCCAGGCTAAGTGACCTACAATGTGCTGTCTTTTGCCTCCTTCCCTTCGTAAAGTGTGGAGTGACATTTGTGATCTTCCAGTTTGTGGGAACCATCCCTGACTCTAGTGATTCTTGAAGGATCACCACTAAGCTGACACGGTAGCACGAAGCTTTAAAGCAGTAGCTATCAGAAGTTTGGGGTTGCTGTCTGTACAGTTTCTTCCCCTGAGCTATCAGACTCCTCTATACCCAGAGCCTGGACTGACACCTTACACCCTATTGTCTTGTTTATTGTAATGCCTGCACTGTTCTGTGTACTTTATGCAGTCCTGGGTAGGTCTGTAGTCTAGTGTAGTTTTTTTTCCTGTGTTGTTTTTTTACGTAGTTCAGTCTAGTTTTTGTATTGTGTCATGTAACACCATGGTCCTGAAAAACATTGTCTCATTTTTACTATGCACAGTACCAGCAGTTATGGTTGAAACGACAATAAAAAGTGACGACTTGACTTGACCTTCTCCCCGTGACCATGTGGGTTTTTTCTGGGTCCTCCAGTTCCTTCCTCATTCCAGAACATACACGGATTAGGGTTAGTAAGCGGCGGGCATGCTACGTTGGCACCAGAAACATGGTGACACTCGCAGGCTGCCCCTGCCACAACCTCAGGCTGCGTTGATCAAACGCATTTCACTGCACGTTTGACAAGCAAAGCAAACCTTTTTAACATTTAACGCCTCCACAATCTCTTCAGCTACTTTGCTGACAGCGTCACGGGAAGCTGAGTTCCAGTGCTGTCTTGTGGAGTTCGCACCTTGTCCCTCTGACCATGTGGGTTTCCTCGGGTGCTTTCGTTTTCTTCCTCATCCCAAAGGAAAGTGCAGGTTGGTGGGATAATTGTCCACAGTAAATTATCCCTCGTGTGTAGATGAGGAGGTCGTGGGAAGAACAATGGTTTAGGGTAGGATTATGGAAAAACTGGGTTCTTAATGGTTGAGACTTGCTGAGCCAAAGGGCCCATTTCTGTACTCTACCAGATGTTGATATAGGACTGCAGAAAGAGGTCAATAGCAATGAATGTGGAACATTAATCAGACACATCCAGAATTGTGCCGTGTGACCCATTTCTATGCTGTTACTTTCACTGGTTCCAACTTCCATTTTGTGCGCAAGAACATCAAATTATGATTCCAAATTTGAAGAATAGCTTTGTATCAATAATGTGACATACTTTACCCAGCAAATTCAAAGTAGAAGCAATGATGGCCAAGCCAAAAATATGCTATAGCATAGATCAGTCAAATATTCGGTCTTAGGAAAGAAACTTAAGGTTAATGCGAAGGATTTCAGATCAAGAGGACAGCTGAATTACATAGTAGGGGAATTAAGAGTTACGGGGGAAAGGCAGGGAGGTGGAGATGAGTCCATGGCCAGATCAGCCATGATCTTACTGAATGGCAGAGCAGGATCGAAGGGCCAGATGGCCTACTCCTGCTCTTATTTCTTATGTTCTTATGAAGAGATGGCTGATAATTTTGGGATAACTGGAACAGGGACCACACAAATAGAGTCGGAGAAGCTGCCAGATCTACAGAACGTTGGGCAAAAGGAAATTTCGGATAGAGGAAGAAGGAAATGCACAAAGTGTCGTGGCATCAAAGTATCGACAGTCAGGTGGATCTGTGAGGACAGAGTGATGGCTGGATGGAACCTTGTGCAGTGAGGTTTTGAGTAAGTCAGAGTTTCCAGGCGTGTGGGATGGACAGGACACCATTGTGACCAAGTGTGGAAATGACAAAGACATTGGGGTAGATTTCAACAAAAGGGAAGATGGTCATGGAAAGAATTAATTGTATTTTTCCATTCAGAGACAATAGTCCTTTTGACCTGAGTCGGTCCCTCTTAAATTCAAGACAAACTGGGGTATGGGAAGAGATCTACAGTCCTTTGAAATGTCCCACTTTACTGGATTCCTGTGTGCACAGAGGAGAACTTCCCAGTAACTTCTTTTTGTATTTATTCACAAAATCTGAGATTTCTAATAATCACATTATTTTGTGAATTACATTCCCATAGGCACTCAGAAATTGTGAATAGAGATGAACGCTTTCCATAGTAAAATATTGATTCTCCCTTAGAGAAGTTAGAAAAATAATGATTCCTTGTCTCAGGAAGAGCCATTGCTTTGGAAACTGTAACAATAATATTGACTGCTCGGTAATACAAACACCCATCACCAGACTCACAGCTTCCACCGGAATACATCAGGCAGGTGAAGGAGTGGCACTGGCACTTTCTGCCATCACCTTTGCTAGCTTCAGCCTTATCCACTCTATGTTTACAAAGACACTTCCCATCAGAGATTGTTTGGGAGTTGAGTCATTTGGCATCAGGAAACTTCTGGTCTTTTTGGTTTTGGTTTTGTATTTTGTTGCACAATTCTTTGGAGAGGGTCAGGGGAGATGACCTTACACACACACACACACCTTCAGTAGTTACTGTCGGGAACAGCATTCAATTAATAGACTACCCACAGAGCAAAGTTCTTGGACCGTGCTAAAAATATTCATATCCACCCTGCCCGGGCTTTTAACAGGTGGAGTCAAGACTTAAAAAAAACTGTGCTTGTAATATTTTATAAAATGAGCTACTTAGATATTTGGAAATTAAATGAATAGGAAACTAAATGGCTCAGTCCTCGCTCTCCTCCAAGTTCCCCTCATTGACATTACCTTATTCCAGCATGGAGCAAGGACCTCTTACCACACCAACTTTACCCCTGTCCCACCAAGTCCCACCCCCTCCCCGATGCTGCATCCTCTCCAATATCTACCTCTGTACTGAGTGACGCCACAACTTCCCTCTCACAGAGCTCAGAGCTCCAGTTACCCTCTCCCCAACCTTAAACCTTTCCTAAACACATTTCAGTCTGGGCACAGGATCGTTCATATGTGGTGCCTGGTCCTTTGACTAGTGGAATTCTCCCTCTGGAGTTCTGAAAGGACTAAATATCTTGGATCAGGACTTTCTTTATTGTGGGAAGAGTTCAACACGTTACCAATTCTATTTTCTGAGCCCAATCTCTCAGGATTACAAATAGGATATGAACACATAAGAAACGCAGAATCTTGGTTGTTATCTTCTGACATTATCAGTATTCTTGAGAAAATGAACACTGAGGTTTGTTTGCTTATGATATGGAGTGAATCAAAAGTGAACCACCCATGAATTTTAACCTCAGCTGATTGCCCCTCAGCGCACTATACTGTTTATTCGGTGTTAGAATACCATTTACTATCAAGTAGAGCAGAAATTTTAAAAGACATTAGTTAAGAACAAAAGAGCCATCAGAAACGGTATAAAAGTGTTACCTACGACAGAAAGACCAAAAACAAAAGCTTCAAGTCGTATGACTCAGAAGAATATCACTATTTTATCCACAGAAACATTTATTGCTAATTAAACAATTTAAAATGATATACTCCGCATTTTCAGCGTGGGACTCAAATACCAGTCGAGGTACCCCGTAAGTTATTAAAAGTACATTTAAGTAACCTATTTTTAAAAAAATAGGTCTGAGTCACGTATTCTAGCATCACAGTCAAGAGCTTCTGCAAAAGCAAAGCAGCTCCCAGCTTTCCTGTCATTTCAGTTACAGCCTATCTTTAAGTAAGTTACCAACTCAAAATGTAATACAGGGATTCGGAGTGGAGGAGACAGCTGAGACTATTTAACCCCATTAGTTTTACTTTACCGAACGATACAAAAGTCCGGTCAGAACTTACCTTCCAAAACTCATGGGACTACGACTGCGGGAAGCTCCCATTCCGCCGGAGTATAAGTGGTGGCCGGGAGCGCGCGCAACGCGTGTACACCCAGCCCTTGCGGGGGCGCGGGAGCGCGGGCGCGCTGGTCGCCCCGCCCACCCCCCCAGGGCTCGGCTCGCTCGCTCGCGAGTGGGTGAGCGAGCTCCCGCCTCCGCGGATACAATGCAGGCGGGGGCGCGCCCCCGGACCCCGGGCAGCCCTGTCCGAGTCAACCGGTCCTTAACTCGAATCGGCAGCTGCTTGACCCACCGCATTTCCGCAGCCTTCCTCGGGGTCACCTGAGCCTCTCTCCGTGAATGCTGTCCGACCTGCTGAGCGTTTCCAGCAATTTGTTTTTAAATACTTTACTCGTCGAGGCGGGTGGAGTTTCCAGGAATTTGACCCTGATGTGAACAACAGAACAACCACCTCTGCTTAAATTTTACGTAAGTATGGTGGATCCCCGTTAACGGGATACCATCGGGACCAGTACGCTTTGGCTCAATTAAGGCAGCTGCCCCAATTAGTCAAAGTCTCATGGAAATAGTTAAATATATATGGAAAAAAGACAAAATACCATTTAACCGAATAATAAATTATGTATTTAAATGAAAAACAGACCAAATTAGAACACTACCAATGCTGGTAACATACTCCAAAAATGTGTATTAATTCTTAACAGTTATTGACAGGAATTTATTCACACACTCAGCTATTCAGGAACAGCTTCTTCCCCTCTGCCATCCAATTCCTGGATGGACTTTGAAGCTTTGGATGCTACCTCACTTTTTTAATATACAGTGTTACTGTTTTTGCACATTTTTGATAATCTATTCAATATACAGGTATATGGAGGAATTTAAGGTAGGGGATTATATGGGAGGCAGGGTGGGTCGAAGGGCCTGTGCCTGTTCTATGTTCTATACATAATTGATTTACTTGTTTATTTATTATGTGTTATTTTATTTATTTTTTTTCTCTCTGCTAGATTATATACTGCATTGAACTGCTGCTGCTAAGTTAACAAATTTCACGTCACATGCCGGTGATAATAAACCTGATTCTGATTCTGTACACTGCTGCATTCTTTTGACTCATTTTCCAAATCTCATGGGACTGCAGGAAGCTCCCTTGTAAATGAACAAAATCAAGGCAGGTAATAGACCGAATAAAAACACAAAATGCTGGCAGAACTCAGCAGGCCAGACAGCATCTATGGGAGGAGGTAGTGACGACATTTTGGGCCGAAACCCTTTCATCACTCCTGATGATATCTCCTCCCATAGATGCTGGCTGGCCTGCTGAGTTCTGCCAGCATTTTGTGTTTTTATTTATTTCCAGCATCAGCAGATTCACTCGTGTTGCCTGATATTAGACCGTCTATGATTGCAGCCTCCAAGTCTTCATTATCATTCAAGATGATTGTTGCTATCTTCAAATTCTTTGTAGTCCCATGCCTGTTGAAGTAGTGAAAAATTTCACTCTCGAAATTTTCCGGCATCTCCTGTCCTGAATGCTTGAGACCGCGGCGAGTAGAACAGTTCTATCAGTGACAAAAATCACCGTCTAGCAGCCACAGAAGATTATATGACTGACACTAGTTAGAAACCGTTTAGCAACAGTCTCCTGTCCCAATGAGGCAGCATAGTGTCTCAAATAAACAAGAGGAATCCCAGCTATTTCCCTCGATTAGTTTTGTTCTTTAATAGTGAGTGGGTGCCCCGATTAACCGATGTTCCAATTAACCAGAATCGACTGAATTGAGACCGGGTTGCGGAGAGGCTGACCAGTGGTGGTCAGCAGTACCATCCTGCTCAGCTTCTAGTATCAAAACAACACCATCAAGCAAGTCAAACTTGCTTTGGCAAATCAAGGCTTTTGGTCCTTTTAGCATGTTTCATTCCATACGTTTTAAGGTACTTGGATGTAGGTATCAGGGGGATGTCAGGGGCAAGTGTTTTTTTACGCAGAGAGCGGTCAGTGCAAGGAATGCACTGCCAGCAACAGTGGTAGGGGTGGATACAATAGGGTCTTTTAAGAGACTCCTAGATAGATACATGGAGCTTAGAGAAATAGAGAGTTATGCGGTAGAGTAACTCTCGGCAGTTTCTAGAGTAGGTTACATGGTCAGCACGACATTATGGACCGAAGGGCCTGTAATGTGCTGTAGACTTCAATGATTCAATGTCCTAAAGACATAATCTTGATGGACTGAATGGCCTCCTGCAATGTTGGCTCAAAGAGCAATTCCATTTCTCCCTATAATTTTCCCTGTTAGATCCTTGTTACGTTGCCATCAGCTGTCAGATTCTACCAGTCACCCATACACTAGAAGATGCATGGATTCAGAAAAGCCAGAGTTGGCAACAAAATGATGGCGATTACTGGGTCGGTATGGTGAACAAATGAGAAATAGATCATTTTTGATACGGTGCAAATGGAAAACATTGATACATAGTCTAATTGAGGCACGAATTGGGAACCTGTACTGAAAGGTACTTGAAGGATTTAACTCATACCTTGCCATATGAATCAAAATCCAGAGGGAAAAGTGAACTAGTAGTGGCCAACAAAAGGTGTCAAAGATAATATTAGGGGAAACAAAAAGGCTAAAAATGGGATCATTAAGGACAATAAACCTGAGAATTAGAAAAACTCAATATGTCCTCAAAAGGATCAAAGAATTGATGGGGGAAGGTAGCACACAAGTGAGACAGACAAAACCAGACTCAATGAAAAGTGAAGATTAGCAAAGCTTTACGTGTCTCCCAGTCCATAAGACTGAGCCAGGAGGAAAAATATTGGGGAATAGTGACATTGAGAGAAAATATTTTTTCTCTGTCTCCTCAAAGTCAAAATGCCTCTTGGAAGGAATGGGGAACAATCTGCCTGGAGAGAACCGGAAGCTGAATGAAATCAGCTTTAGTGAGAAAAAGCACTTAAGAAATAAATGGGACTCAAAGCAAATAAATCCCAAAATGACCTGTATTGAGGCCACGGAAAAGGTCCTATGGAGAAAGCGGATGAACTTGTTGCCACCTTACAATATTTCAGCAATTCTGTAATGATTTCCGTAGATTGGAAGGTAGCAAATGTGATTCCATTGTTTAAAAACAAAAGGCAGAAAGCAAGATTCTATACTGCCTATCAAGCAGCGTAACATCAGAAGGGAAATACTAGAATAAATGATTTCTTATCTCATTGTTCTTTATAAAATAAGTAGCCTGCTTCTCAGGGTGTTCGCCTCAGTCTGGTTTCTCCTGTCATCCACCTACATAGAAGGTAATTATCAGGAGTTAAATAATCTATCAGCACATGAGCTGTGGAAATCCACGTCACAGAGAGAACGTGCAAACTCCACACAGACAGCACTGGAGGTCAAACGTGAGTGCTGCTCATTGGAACTGTGTGGTGACAGCACTGACAATCGTGCCCCAGTGCCAAGGGAGCAAATAATAGAAGGATTTGGCAAAGTCAATATGGATTTATCAAAGATAAACTGTATTTGGAAAATCTGTTAAAAGTTCTTTCAACATAGATAAGGGAAACCAGTGGATGTGGTGTATTTGGATTGCAGAAGAGTTTCAATTACATGGCACATCGAACCACAGAACATTACAGCACAGAAACAGGCCTTTTGGCCCTTCTTGGTTGTGCCAAACCATTTTTCTGCCTAGTCCCACTGACCTGCACCTGGACCAAATCCCTCCATACCCCTCTCATCCATGTACCTGTCCAAGTTTTTCTTAAATGTTAAAAATGAGCCCACATTCACCACTTCATCTGGCAGCTCATTCCACACTCCCACCACTCTCTGTGTGAAGAACCCTCCCCTAATGTTCCCTTTAAACTTTTCCCCCTTCACCCTCAACCCATGTCCTTAACATGAGGGGACTAAATAAAAATAGAACACTTGGACTGGAGATAGTTGGTGTCCTGGACTGAGATTCGCAACAGATAGAGCTGAGCAAGTCCTTTCGACTAGTTAGATGCTGTGTTGGTCTCTGTCCTTTTTGACAGTGTTAATTATCCAAGTTTACCAATGATATTAAACAGGATATCAGTGTGGTTTGTATCAGTATGCAGACGATCTTCAAAGAGATGTGGTCAGACGAAGTAAAGGCGAGTCTGAAAGGAAGGGCATGAGAAGTTCCAGGTTGAATCCTCAAATTAGGAAACTGGGCCTATAAGAACAGTTTGAGCAGGCTTGGCTCATACTGAAGTTCATAAAATGAGAAGTCATCTCATTAAAAGGTATAACTTTTGTATTAGGATTGATAGGGAAGATGCAGGGTTATTGTACTCCGATGGCAGGGGTGGGGTGGGGTGTATCCAGAACTAGGGGTCTTGCTGTCAGAAAAAGAGCTAAGATTGATTCAGGGTCGAAATTTCTTCACCCAGAGTGCTGTGAATCTTTCCAGTTCTCTATTCAAATGGGCTGCGGAAGTTGGTTTGCTGAATGCATTCTAGACAATACTTGGCAGATTCTTGAAGATGAAAAGGTTCTAGAGATATAGATTAGTTCAGGATAACGATGCACAGGCGAAACCCCCACTTCTGTTACATTCTAGAGGAATTAGTCAATCTCCCATCGTCACATGGAAAGTCAGGTACAGGAGGGAGTAGTTGAAAAACAGGGCAGGTTCATAATCTTAAACTGGAAGCTTAAGTAAGTAAATCAGCAGAAATGGATCTGCACCGTAAGTTACTAAAGGAATGATGGAATGAGGAGTTGCAAGCTTTAAGCTTCTGCCTTTAATCAATTGAACCTAGTGTGATGTGAGACAACTAGAAATACCAATGTTAGCCAAATGCTAGAAAAAGTGGTAGAATTGATAATCCAAGGTAGTTAATGGTTACTTGGGTGTGTAGAAACATAGAAAACCTACAACACAATACAGGGCCTTCGGCCCACAAAACTGTGCTGAACATATCCGTACTTTAGAACTACCTAGGCTTACCCATAGCCCTTTATTTTTTAAAGCTCCATGTATCCATCCAGGAGTCTCTTAAAAGACCCTATCGTTTCTGCCTCCAGCAGCCCATTCCATGCTCTCACCACTCTCTGTGTAGAAAACTCACCTCTGACATCTTCTTTGGACTCGGGGGGAGAGGAGTCTATTAAAGGAAAGCAAGAGGCAGCACGACTCCAGTCTATCCACGTTTTGCTCCAAAGTATTGGAGCTACATTAACAGATGTTGATGACCTTATCTTTAAGTGAGTGGAACATGCTGCTTTAAACAATTGGGGTAATATTTTCCCAAAGTGGGGAGATTGTTGTATGAAGAGAGTAACTTTTTATTTATTTTAATACTTCTGTATAATTGTGGAAATATGTATATAAATGAGATTTAATTTCATTTCAGTTTATGATGAGCTTAAATTTATCGAGGATGGAGAAAGGGAATTGAAAATACTAAAAAAGCTGGTAACCCTAAATAAAAAAGTGAAAAAAATGCAGACCTCAAATATCAACAGGTCAGGCCATATCAATGGAAATAGAAGCAAAGTTAATGTTTCAGGTCAAAGACCCTTCATCAGAATGAAAAACACAAAGCAAGTAGGCTTTGGACAAATGGGGCAGCACAGTGGGGCAGCTAGTGGAGCTGCTGTCTCATCGTCATACAACATAGAACCAACATCCCCCGTGCCAACCTAGATGACTTTATAAACTTGTCCAATTTACCCCTGTTTATCTCGTATTCCTCTACGGGTTCCCAACCTGTGGTCCATGGCATAAAAAAAGGTGGGGAACCCCTGCTCTAAACCTTTTCTATCCACGTACCTGTCATAGAATCTTTTAAATACTGTTCTTGTCCTGCCTCACGCAGCTCATTCCATATGTAAGTTGCCTGTCATCCCTTTTAAACTTTTCCCCTATCATCTGAAGCCTACACCACCTAATTTTTTTCATTCTCTTTCCCAGTACAAAAGACTGCTTCCATTCATCCTATCTATGCCCCTCATGATTTTGTATACCACTATAAAGTCACCATCTGAGTCTGATGTTCCAAGGAATGAAATTCTCTTTCTCTGTCACTCAGGTCTTCAATGCCTGGCAACAGAGAAACAGAAAACATACAGCACAATACAGGCCTTTCAGCCCGCAAAGCTGTGCTGAACATGTACTTACCTTAGAAATACCTAGGTTTACCCATAGCCCTCTATTTTTCTAAGTTCCATGTAGCCATCCAGGAGTCTCTTAAAAGACCCTATCGTTTCCACCTCCACCACCACTGCCGGCAGCCATTCCATGCACTCACCACTGCGTAAACAAACTTAACCCTGACATCTCTATACCTGCTTCCAAGCACCTTAAAACTATGCCCTCTCGTGCTAGCCATTTCAGCCCTGGGGAAAAAGCCTCTGACTATCCACACAGTCAATGCCTCTCATTATCTTGTACACCTCCATCAGGTCACCTCTCCTCCTCTGTCAGTCCAAGGAAAATGTCCGAGTTCACTCAACCTATTCTCATAAGGCATGCTCCCCAATCCAGGCAATATCCTTGTAAATTTCCTCTGCCCCCTTTCTATGGTTTCCATGTCCTTCCTGTAGTGAGGCGACCAGAATTGAGCACAGTACTCTAAGTGGGGTCCGACCAGGGTCCTATATAACTGCAACATTACCTCTTGGCTCCTAAACTCAATCTCACGATTGATGAAGGCCCATGCACCGTATGCCTTCTTAACCACGGAGTCAAACCCATGGAATAAAATGAGGAATTGCAAGTAAAGTTAGCTAAAGAACAGGAAGCAGAGAATAGTGATTTGGGAATGGGGGAAGGGATTGGGATGAGGTTATTATTTTTTTAATTCCGGTTAGTGATGTGGGTATTTGGCATGTAATGTCAATATTTGCAGATGGCACAAAACTTCTGGTAAGCAGTGACGAGGATAGCAACAGGCTTCACAAGGACATGAGCTAGTGGAATTTGTAGACAAACAGCTGATAAAATTTCACACAGAACTGAAAAGGGGTCTTATTTGGTAGGAATAATTAAGGGCAGCAATATCATCTAAATCAGAGGTGTCGAACTCAATTGCACATGGGGCCAAAACTCAAAGCACACTTTAGGTCGCGGGCCGAACAGGATAAACATTTATTGAACACACTAAAACTAAACATTTTTTGAACATAAATATGAATAAAAACAGACAGGAATATTATTCCAGAAAAAATAAACTAAAACTTTAAATAACTTAAATATTTTGCTCTCCATAAAAATATCTCCTGTCAGTATTATACAAGTTAGAAATATGAGCATGCTGCAAAAAAACCCTGAAAATATAAATAAAATTTGTGCTTTTCAGCAAAAGTTAAAACAACAACAAATCAAAACACTCAGTTTTCTTTGCTGTTATGCCGTTTTGTCAGAGCTGGATGCTTGGCATCTTTTCTTGGCAATAAGTTTGTTTAGGTTTGGTGTAAGGTTCTGTGTTGTGGAGATTCTCATGATGGACTGCAGGTGTTCATCAGTGAGATGACTCCTGTGTGATGTTTTGTTAATCTTCATCACTGAGAAAAGCTTCTTACACAGATATGTGCTACCAAACATGCACAAGGTTCGAGCCGCATGTAGACGGAGCTGAGGCATTGCTTCAGGAATGGAGCGAATAAACTGTACGGGCCCTGCAGTGTCGTACTTTGCCTTTAGTGTCCCATTACACTGCAGCTCTATCAGCTCCATCTGAATCTGTACAGGTGCAGTTTCCACATCGACGGCAAATGGGTTGCGAAGCAGCTCAAAATTAATTTTTTGTGCTTCAAAGTCACCAAAGCGCCGTGCGAACTCAGTGCGAAGTGTGCTCAGTTTATCAGCAAAGTGCGCATTTGGGAACATCATTGCGCCGACCTGGTTCAACATTACTTGGCAACAGGGAAAATGAGGCAAGTTGCACTGGTGCATTTGTGTCTCCCATAAGAGCAGCTTCACTTGAAATGCCTTCACTGCATCATACATGTCAGTGATCATGCGGTCACGTCCCTGGAGCTGAAGGTTTAAGACGCTGAGATGTGTTGTTATGTCAGCCACATTAGCTCCACAAATAAGACACACGGGTTTACTGGCAATGTCAGTAAACATATACTCATTGGTTTTGAAAGACTTTTTTTCCGAATCAACTTTTCTCTTCGCCATTGTTAGGGGTCAGCTTTGACTTCAGAATAGCGTTGTATACAGCAACAGACGCTTGACGCGGGAATGTTCCCGGGTAGCCTATCGGCAGCTGTTGCGCTGCATTATGGGATCTGTAGTTTGTGTGTTATCAGCGCTTCATATCGCTGGGCCATTAATAATTAAAATAATAGATCTATCTAAAATGATCTCGCGGGCCGGATATAATTGTACGCCGGGCCGGATATGGCCCGCGAGCCTTGTGTTTGACACCTATGATCTAAATGATGCATTTCTAAAGGGAAAGGAGGTGCTGAGAGATTAATTTATAACAGTTATTATAGGACAGACTTTCTAAGCTATTAAAATGGCACAGATCCTGGACTTTATAAATACAGGTATAGAAAATGACTTGGATGATGGGGTCTAGATAGATCTCTACCAAAGGAGGTGTGAGGTGCTCCTTCCCTCCACTAGCCTACAGGTCACCCTGCTTAGCTCCCCGATCAGGGTCATGTGAAGCCATGGGAGCAGATATGGATGAGCAGCCAGTGCATGTCACAAGCCCTGGTAATGTGACCACTGACACCAGGCAGACAGTCTCTGAGGAGTATTGATTATGGCGGGGGTCGCCTGACTTGTAAAGACACTGCCTAGAAGAAGGCAATGGCAAACCACTTCTGGAGAAAAATTTGCCAAGAGCAATCATGCTTATAGACCATGGTTGGTCACATCATACAACACAATGTACAGTGAAGTTGATGATGATAGGGTTAGAGAACAACAGAAGAATTTTATTCTAGACATTTATACTTTATGAAAGGAGATGAAAGTTTGAGAGAGGTACCAAGAAAGTCCAAAGAATGAGGATGGGCTGGGAAAACTGTAATTTCTTGTTAGAGCAGTGAAACAGATAAGATAAATTTGAAAGCAGCATAAAAGTCATGAAGAATTTGGACAAAGCGAAGGAAGGAAAACTTTTCAATTGGTTTTGTGGATTTGAATGATTGGCAAAAGGACTGAAGGTGAGGTGAGGAAATTGTTTTGTCATTCAGCAAGTATGATTTGGAGAAAGTGATGGAAGTAGACTGGATTCTGGCCTGCAATAAGAAATTATCTGAAGTAAAGGACTTGCATGACTATTAGGCAAAAGACAGAAGGGGTTACTCTGCTATAGTCCCCTTGGACATGATGGACTGACTGATTCACTTCAATTTATTACAGTTTCCGTGACAGTATCTGGGTTTAAAAGCAGTACATCTGAGGAGCAGTGTGGGATTGAACTGGATCGTACAGAACTAAGGTGCCATATTTCCAGATTTGAGTGTCACCACAGTAATGTTTATGTACAGTTTCCATTGATTGGAAATCCCTGACTCAAGTGTGTGTGAGTGTGGGGGGTGGGGTGAGGGTAGAAACAAAGTTTTCTGTACAAGGACTTAAATTTTAATATTATAGATAGCATAAATACTGTGCTTACAATTTATCAGAAAAAACATTCAGTAGGTAATGCAGCATGTCTGTCTATTGATGACAAGTGATCTGACTATTTCACTTTATGTTATTCTGTCATTTTGGTTACTGTGTCAGTCTTGGTTCAGTGACTATAATAGAGTTACCTGTGTTAGGTTATACGTTTGTGACTATGCTACTTCAGAGGCTTGGATGACAAATAGGGTGCGTACACAGTCCAGGGCTGGTGGAGTGGTGCAGCTGCCGTCTTTCAGATGAGATATTGATGGCAAATGGGCAGTAACACAGCTGGCAAAGCTGCCGCGTCAGTTCCAGTGAGCCTGGCTCAATACTGACCTCTAGTGGTGTTTCTGTGGAGTATGCATGCTCCGTGACTGTGCAGGAAAGGTTTCCTCCTACATTCCCCTAAACGTGTGGGTTAATTGGACTCTGTGAAGCGTGGAGGTGAGCAGTAGGGTTTGATGGGAGTTGGGAATGTTTGGAGAAAAGATTATGGGGAAAATGTGTGGGGTTGGTACTAATGTGAGCTGGCACAGAGTTAATGAACTGAACTGGCTTCCTATGACATATGGAAATATAGAAACCAAGATTCAATGGCACCATGGAATCTTTCCGTGTATTCCTCACCCAGCATCATAAAATGAATACTGCGATATTTTCCTTTGTGGGATCTTGTAGAGTCCCTATTGGAACCCCATTCAACCTACAACAGTAACTACATTCCAAAATTACTTAAAGTTCAGTATTTTGGGACATGGAATGACACTACACAAGTGTCTTCCCTTCCCTTCCAGTCAGGTAATGTCACGGTTGGATTACTATAACCTGGGGCTTGGTACTGTAAGAGGCATTGGGGTGAAATTATGTATCGAGTTGGATGGTAGTATTTTTAAAATCAAAATAAACTTTATTTTGGGTGTGGGATGGGGTCACTGCCTCGCTGCTGCTTGTGCGTGAGAGGGGCCTTGGGGTTCTAACGTTTAACAGTCATTCATTCTTTGGGCCACTCCTCTGTATTCATGGACGTTTGCAAAGAAAAAGAATTTCAGGATCTATATTGTATATTTCTCTGACATTAAATGTATCTATTGAATATTGAACCTATTGATTAATAGTTTAAAAAATTACAAGAAGCCATTCAATGCCTTTTCATTCTTTACATTCATACTCAATGCCAATATTTATTCCTCAACCAGTTCCGATTACTTGGACATGAGAGCGTGCTTTTCACAAATTGGGTGCTGTGTTTCTCAGAATCTGTATGTAATACCCATTTAGAGCACTTGGTTGATTGTAAACACATTGGGATGCCCTGACACCGATGAAGATGGTTTGGAAATACAAGACTTTCCACAGGAATAGGGACTAAGTTGCTGAAAGTGGAAATTAGTATTCTACTGATACGTGTCAGTGGAGCTGCATGTAAAATGTCACAGGCCGAGAAGGACAGTGACAAGGTGAAACTGCCATTATAGTTTTGAATCATATCTTTGGAAGGGTAGTATAATCTGCCTTGAGCATCTATTACTTATAGATGTTTGGATTCCTTCTGTATTTCATGGAAAGTTCACCTCCCTGGGACTTCTTAATGGAAATAATGTGACTTCTGTTTTACAGTAATCATGATGACACTGTCAACTACACGGAATATTGTTCATACAAATAACTGAAATACCAAATATTTAACAAAAAGCATTTGTATGAAAAATATCCATAAATTCACTTATGGTGAATATTCATGATCAATTTTCTCCTCAAACCCACACACAGCCCACCCACCCATTTAACTCTGCTTTAGACACCCCCATGGTGAGCATGAATCACAATTGCCCCGAAATACTTACTCCAGTGGCCCAAGTGAAGCATTGGTTCATTCATTCCACTACATGAGTAACAAACATGAAGTAGATGAAGACATTCATTCACCATCAATACTCCCAAGTAGTAATTGCTTCAGTCCCATGCTAAAGCATGTAGAAACTAGGAATTTTATAAAATGTTTTTATAGGTAATAAATTTTATTCCTTTTTCAGTATTAAGCCACTGACTCCTGGTGGCACCTCGAATATGTGGCTGCATGGTGGGCTCAAGAAGAAGTGGAACATAAGCTGTCAGCAATCTCCACTTTTAATGCTATCAAATATTAATCGTCTTCTTCATTAAAATGGTCACCAACGCTCGGTCCGCTAGAGAAAGCAGGATCTCCCAGTAGCCACACATTTTAATTCCACGTCCCATTCTGGTATGTCTATCCATGGCCTCCTCTACTGTCAAAATGAATCCAAACTCAGGTTGGAGGAACACCACCTCATATACCAGCTGGGTAGCCTCCAACCTGATGGCATGAACATTGACTTCTCTAACTTCCGTTAATGCCCCTCCTCCCCTTCTTACCCCATCCCTGACATATTTAGTTGTTTGCCTGTTCTCCATCTCCCTCTGGTGCTTCCCCCCCCTCTTTCTTTCTCCCGAGGCTTCCCGTCCCATGATCCTTTCCCTTCTCCAGCTCTGTATCACTTTCGCCAATCACCTTTCCAGCTCTTAGCTTCATCCCACCCTCTCCAGTCTTCTCCTATCATTTCGCATTTCTCCCTCCCCCCACTACTTTCAAATCTCTTACTATCTTTCCTTACAGTCAGTCCTGATGAAGGGTCTCAGCCCGAAACGTCGACAGTGCTTCTCCTTATAGATGCAGCCTGGCCTGCTGTGTTCCACCAGCATTTTGTGTGTGTTGTTTGAATTTCCAGCATCTGCAGATTTCCTCGTGTTTGCTCTTTAAAAGTTTAGATCTAATAAGTTCCACAAGGATAACGTAAGACGTTCATTCAGATCACTTGGACTTTTCAGGAATAAATTTTATTGTTATAGCTCTGTGACTTTATTGTATATAGAAAACTGGAGTGTGAGTAAACAAGATCAAACTAAAATCTGTTGTGGCAAAAAGGGCAAAGGGCACCTGATGGAAGTATTCCAGGTGCCTTGAAACCTTCATCGACATTCCTCTCTGCCTGTCTTGTTGAGTATTTCTGGCAGGTTCCTTGGGGTGCAAGTTCATAGCTCTCTGAAGATGGTGACACAGTGGATAATGTGGTGGCAAAGCTGTTCAGAGCCAGGGTATTGAGGGTAAAAGTTGTGTCAACATGGGGTAGGTCACACAGTTACCACACTATAGAACGGTAGTGATAACACTAAAGTGAGTGCAGAGGAATTTCACCAGTATGTTTCCTGGAATGGAGGACTTCAGTTACAAGGAGACATTAGATATACTGGGATTCTACCTGGAGTGCAAGAAGCTGATGAATGACCACAGAGGTTCATAGGTACATACATAGAGGGCAGCGATATGGTGAGAAGTCAGTATTTTTTCCAAGGATAGGGTAGTCTAAAACTGGAGGAAATAAGACTTAAGGTGAAGGGAAATATTTAAAGGAAATCTGAGAGGCAAGTTTTTCCACAGCATGGTTTGAAACAAGAGGAGGTGGCACAGGCAGGTAGAATTATAGCATTTGGAAAAGTATTTGGGCAGGTACATGGTTGGGAAGGGATGACTGTCATTGGTCAAGTGCAGGGAAATGGGATTAGTACAGATAGGAATCTCATTCAGCGTGAATGAATCAGGATGAAGGGCCTGTTCTCATGCTGTCTCTACCACCACACCCTGACCTGCTAGGTATGTCCCAGAGACCCGCCACTTAATGACATTGACATTCCTATTTTTGTGTTCTGAACTTGTTCTCTCTCTCTGTCACTATTAACCCGTCCACCAGATGGCCTCAGCTACAGCTTATCCCCATAGCAACCAAGGATCTACTCAGAGATTTTCCTTTGCCTCATCCATCCCTTTGACACCTCCCCCCTCGCTACTTTAAAACCAATTTCATGCCAATGTTTAAAACTGATTGTTTGGTGCTCAGTTGCTCGATTCAACAGATTAGTCAGGTGCAGGGTGGAGTGTTATTGCAAAGTGTCTCAATGGGACAAATGACTTGAGTAAATAGAAGCTGATTCATCAACACCAGCGGTGGGGAACTTGTATTTGTAGTGTTTCCTGTTGAAACTTTAATTCACCTATACGACAAATGAATGGGTCAAAAACAGCAGGGGCAAGTGTTTGATCTGAATGTTTCTTGTTCTGGTGGTAGATGTTAAAATGTACATATCAACCCATTGAATAACAGGCAGATCAAACTAGCAAAACTTGTTAATATATGGTTGCTTCAGCCATATGCTAGTCTACCATTTGATCTGAACATTTAGCCAGTACTTACAACACACTTGCTGTACACTTTGCTTAAATCCAGAAAATAGAACTAATCAGTCCCGACGAAGGGTCTCGATCCAAAATGTCGACTGTTTATTCATTTCCATAGATGCAGCCTGACCTGCTAAGTTCCTCCACCATTTCGTGTATATTGAATAGAATTGATTTGCCTTAAACAGGCTGCAATTACTACTTGCAAAAATTAACCGAAACTTGTCAGAAAAGAAAAACATGAAATCAAAAAGGGTAGATGCTGAAAATCAGAACCAAACAGGAAGCAGTAGAAACATAGATTAGGCAGAATCTCTGGAAAGTGCATCTCAGGTCAAAGACCATACTGTAAGCTGGACTGTAAAAGATTCACATGGAAACAAAATAGAGGGGAAGAGAACCAAGAGTTACAGGGGAAAATATTTTACATTGTTTGCATTTGGAATCCAAAATGCTCAGCCAGACAGTGTAGTGGAGGCATGTTCTGTTGTGGCCTTCTTGGTAAGGAATAATTTGAAAGACTACAGAAAAGGGGCTGGGATAGAAAGAACAAATTGCTCTGGAAAAGAGCCAGCACAGACACTGTAGGTCAAATGGCCTCTTCCTGTGGTGTAGCCAGTGTTTTATAGTTTTGAGAACAAGGAAAACAAGGGAAGAAATTAACAGAAAGTCAATAATCACAATGGGTGATTGAGCATTGGAGAAGTAAAAAAGTACAGGCAGTATTTTGACTGAAATCATTTACAGTAGCTGGAAGATTATTTGAAGAGTTAAGTTTGAAGGTAACAGATATGGAGCAGGGGAATGCTGATGATTGAGTAAATACATTGGCAGAAGCTCATCTCATGGTCAAACACAACATAATGATTGTGAAAAGTCTGGCTCAACTTGAAAGGGCTATAAAGAGAAAAGTGGCCGGGGACACAGTCTATGACAAGGACCAAAGCTAATTGCTTCAGAGATCCCTTGTCAAGATACTGAAGTCCAGAAAGAAAAGTTCTGTTGCAAATTTAATCCTTCTACTGATGATTAAATCCATTTCCCCTGGTTTCTGACTTCTTTACTAATTGCAGCATTTTCTAAACTCTGAAAATTTCTAAAGGCACTTAATGCTAGTAAAATACTTTTAATCTTCAGAATAGTAAAGCTTCACAAGAAAACAGACAAAACAAAATGGTGATCTTCCTTTAACATGTTGAGAATAACTGCAATGAATCATTTTACTGTCACAAAAATAAAAGTTACCGCTCTGTGTACAACATTACTTTTATATCTTGCTTTCTTTAGGTGCTGGTTATACAGATATATAACATACATAGATACATAAGACTCAGAACTGTGCATATGGAAAGAATCCACAATAACTCAGCTGACAGAGCCTAGTTGCTCAAGATATATCAAAATGGCTACTATCGTTAACCCCATTACATGTGATCATCCTAAACTAAAAAAATTGTGAGGATCATATTTCAAGTCAGAGAACTGTATAGTACTGTATAACCGTATACCGTAGCTCAACTCTTTAAGGACAACAAGGAACAAAGTGCACTCAAGAGGTTCTGTGATGCAGTTGCATTCTTCCAACCTTGTATTCAAATAGACATTGACAGGTATGAGCAAATGAAACTTCAAAACAAAAATAATTCAAATCAACCTTGGTCCCTCTACACATCTTCATGTCATTGGAAGATAGATTATTAACTACTAGTTACCATTTAAGTCCTTAAGATAAATCAAATTCAGGTTCTATTATCTGAGGAGACTATTTTCAATAGATTGTATCAGAAGATGCACACATGCAAATGACATTCTGTACAAAATAAGCAAAAAAAACCAGAATAATTCAAGTTCCTAATAAAGTTGAGTGGGCTAATTGCTATTCCTTATCACTGTACAGCAAGTTCATTCTGAATGTAAACATATAATCATACTTCGGCTGAATATCCTTATTGGAAACAAAGCTTAAACCAAGATTTATCAACCAGATTTTCAATACATAATATTGTAGTGAAATGATAGTCTCAGCAAGGATGACTAAAATAAATCAAAGAGCCCAGATTCCCTTTTCTCATCATTTAAAGGGACATCACATCATGTTTAGAGATTTTAAGGCACTCCTCTCTCCCAAACCCTTTGTTTTTGGTTAAGGAAGCCTGCTTCCCAAAATATAGACATGTAAAACACAAAGAACTACAGATGAAAGCCACACTGAACAAGATTTCCAAATAACACTTGCTGTCAGAACTTTAAGATTGGTCCCACGAGTGAATAACTAAAACATACATTTCTTTGCTATCACAAAGAGCACAAAGCCAGCACAGTGTTTTAAGTGCGTACCTGACACATTTGCACCGTGAGTTTGAAACAGTCTTTCAATGTGTGGAATTAAAGAGAAATACACCCAGCATATTTCTTCATGAGCATCGACATGATTAAACTTTAGAAGAAACACTCATCAATCTTTTAAATTTGAAAGAGCAACTACCTCCAAATAACATTCAATAGAAAGTGGAGTCCTGATAAATGGCTAAAGAAATGGGAGCCAAAAGGTGGGTTTGCTTATAAGATGGGATGAGAAAGATTTTCTCTGCATTTTCTTGCAAAGCTGCCCATCTTCTGGCCCAGCTGAGAACCAGGGAACTATTTTTTAAAAATATATTATTAACAGCAGCAGACAGATTTAGCTGCTGAGTAACCTCGGGACTCAAACATGGCAAATCTAAGTGGAAAGCAAGCTTTCCTCATGTTCCTAGTTCTTTAACTAGTCCCGAGTTCTTACGGCAAGCCTGAATGTGCAACTAGGTGTCCTCATCATCATCACTGATGACATCTCTCCTGTCAGGTGTTGCAGTTTCACGTTCCCGAAGAAAATCCTGGCGTATTACTTCCAATTCACTCAACTCCAGGCGCACTTTCTCCAAGTGGAAAGCTCGGCGACTCTGGATCAGGCGCATTGGAAAGGGATTCATGTCCGCAAACGCGATGCAGGTAAGTTTTCTAGAAAACAAAACAATTATACTGGTAATAAATACAATGAGAAACGATCTGGTAGTTTTTCTTCCCTTTGTCCCGTTGCTCTCATCAGCTCATTGAAAATTACACACAATGGTTTGACTTCATCACAATCGTGCAACTAATACATACAGGAGGGGATAAAGTGCCTGTGGCTCATCTTGAACATACACATAACATGCAATGGCACCTGTTCACAAACCAGAATAGCTTGTAGGGCCAGAAAGAACTTGCAAATTAGGAACAGGTGGCTCCTCAAGTTGCTTCTCCATTTATTAAGATCATGGCTGATCTGATTTTAATTTCAATTCTATATTCCTATCAACCCCAATAACATTCACTTGCTTACTTATCAAATATCTAGCTACCTCTGCCTTAAAAATACTGACTCAAAACCCAAGAGAAACAAAAAAGGTCCCCTCATCTCACAAATAGTAACCCATTATTTTTAGAGTTCACCCACAAGAAGAGATATCCTTTCCACATCCTTGTCCAGACCAGTCATATGTTTCAGTTGACTATAAACACCAGTGGAAATGAGTCTCATCAGTCCAATATTTCCTCAATCAACCCACTCATCAGTCTCTTAACTAGCCAATATCTTCCTTGATCTTACAGCTATGACTCAATAGATAGCATTCTCAATCTCAGTAGGAAACATGTGACTTCAATCCCCTCTTGAGAATTGGATACAAAAAATCTAGACTCAATGTAGCACCAATGGAGTGCTGCACTGTCAAAGTTGTATGTGTTTATGAAACTGTAAACCAAGGCTTTGGCTGCTTTCTCTGAGATTTAGCAGAACCTGTGACAGTACTGAAATGAAAAGCAAGTCCTCTGACTGCCCTGCCATCACCGTGGCCACTGGTCATTATCACTGCTGTTTGGAAGAGCCTGCTGTGCAATTTGTTTGCTACATTATTTTCTTTATCACAGTGACAACATAAATTCTTTCATTGGTTGCTAATGTCTCAAAGACATGAAAGGTTTTCATAAACACAAGACTTTTTTCTGCCGTAACACAGGGAAATTAAGCTAGTAGGGCACTTAGTTCTTTACACTTTTTTCGTTATTGAGATCACACCCAATGTGTCAACTAAAATGGTATATTGTTACTGGTTATCATTTCCTTGATACACGGTCATTCACATCCAAATTTAATTATCAAATAGTTCCAAGCTTGTGTATACCCACTAGTTCCCTTTAAATTTTTGATCAGGTTACTCAATAGTCTTCTACCTTCCAGGTAGTACTAACTAAAATAATTTAGAATTTTCTATATCTATCCTGAAATTCTTCCAAGGTCAAAATGACCTTGAGTTAAATGGCTATAACTATTTAAACTATTTATACTAACTAGGACTTTGTGTGGTCAGAATAAAATGTTTGCCCAAACATATTAGGAATCTCCTAGCATTTTCTGTCTAGATTTCAGATCTGCCATATTTTGCTTTTGAATTAAATTCAATCCGCTGTTTGGAATTCTTCTGTAGTTGGAGGGTTTTAAAATCAGCTGTATTCGTTATCACCAGGGCCTTTTATTCTCTCAATAGTAGGATATTTTACTCACTAGATTTTTCCTTTCTAGATTTTCTATAAAATATATCCATTCCATTCACCCCCCTCTTGTTTGCTTTCTTCAACTCAGTCACAAGAGTCTACGCAATCTCAGCCTGTCCTTCACTGAAGTACATAACTGATTCTTGCACACCTGTAATCTCAGATTTTGTTCCAATTTTCAACAGCAGCAGGCTTTCCTTAGTTTCTAATCTGACTAACAAATTTAAACCTTCTAGTAGAGATAGAGTCATTAAGCATAAAGAGACTCCATGCCAATCACCAAGCATCCATTTCATTCTCCCCACATTCCCTTCAGCTTTCCCATCACCTACATACCTGGAGGAATTTACAGTCTCCAATTAACCTACTAACCTGTAGGTCTTGGGACATGGGGAAAAAATTAGAACACCCTGAGGAAATCCACATGGTCAAAGGGAGAACATGTAACCTCCACACAGAATGCACCAGGCCCAGGAGCCAGAGACAAACTACAGAGCCAACAGGGTGCTGGATTTGTTAAAGTAAGAAAATGAAAACTGAAAAGTTAAATAACTTGCAGTTAAATCAGATCAGTCTCTCTTTATAAACAGATAAATATTCAGAAGATGGATCTAAAATGGAAAGGTATGAAATTGTTCAGCTCAGGAGACCATCATAGAGCTTACCGTGCATCAAGGATAGTGCGAGTGAAGTATCTCAGATACTTGAATATGGACATATAATCCTGAAGCTTTAAAAACTCATCCTCCTTAAATTTGAAGACTGCAAGTGCATATCGAAATATAACCTGTGCATGACACAGAAAAATGGCAAATATTAAAATGGTAATTTGTGTTGCTGATGTCAAACACTGCAAGCAAAATTGAAATGACAGGAGTTTCTAAATTGGGTTTTAAAACAAAAATCAATGAAATAAATTATGATGTGTACTAGGCATCAATATTTCCCTTGTATCAAAGAGATTCCAATGAAAAAAGCAAACTCCTTACTGTGATATTACTGTAAAGGTTCCCATTACAAAGAGGTGAATTTTTTTACTGTACCTTTGGACCTTCATACAGGAACGAATCCCAGATACGGAACAAGATGTCACTGACAACACTGTCCACAAATACCACAAGGAACCAGTTAAATGTGATGAGTGAAAAATCCACCTTGTATTGTTCAAAATGTGCATGTAACCGTGGTAATTTCTCACTCAGCAAGTCCTTGAACACCCGCTGGTCAACCTGATGTAAAGAAAGTAACATCATGGAGTATTAATGTTAAAATGAAGCACCTTTCACATCCTGGGAGTGCAAAAAAGTTAGCAAGTTTCTAATGAAGTGCTGTTAATAAAGGGCTACAGTGAGGGCGATGGCTAGGGCATGGAAGGAAACATTGCTGTTCAGATATTGCTATGGGATATGTTCATACAACTGCATAGGCCGATTATAACTTTATCTGAACTACTAAACTAAAACAATTTATTTCAGAATGTTGGGATTATTTGGAATTCTCTACCAGAAGGTTGTGAGTGGCTAGTCATTCATTCTAGATGTTTGAGCCTTGAGAAGATCAGGGAACTTCAGAATGTAGAAGAATCATGCCATGAAGGGTATACACACAGTTAATAGTATATCTTCTTCACATGTTTAATAGATGGTCACACAGAGCTTCATCCAACCTAACTTATCCATGATGTGGAGGAAACCAAGGGCATGTTAAAGCATTTAAATGACCCACATGCAGACTGTGTTGTAAACATTGACTTGTTTTGTATCTGATATGTAGGGTTTGTGTTTCCCTTTCCATAAATAACTCAATCCTAAAGATCAGTCTTGTGCCTCTTCTGCTTCTTGGCATGAACTGAATAGATATTGTAGGTAGCAATCTGATCAGAGCACCACACTGATTCAGAGTCTAGTGGGGACATCCCCTTCATCAAACTTTGAAGATGACAGCCAGCATCACACAGCTGAGCCTGCATGTGGAATTTGAGAATGTATTGTCTTTGAGTCCCCTAAACCTGTGTGTAGAAAACACATGCCTGTACTATCAAACTTCCTGGTGTTCACATGCAGTGCTATCAAAATTCTGTGTGTAAGCACAGCACTATTGTTAACGTCATTACTGCTGGTAAATGCTCTGCAGTTACAGTTTCCAGTAAACAGGATAGCTAATTTGTTGTCAACCTCATCTCAGCTCTCATCCTAAAGAACCGCAGTTCACCTTTCATACTCACTGCTGTGTATAATATTGGAGAAATCCCTTACTAACTTGTTTTCACAGTCCTAGCTCGGTTTATTTCTTTCAGGTATTAATAAATGTCCAGTCTCTTCAATTAGCAGAACAATTACATAAATGCATGATGTTCCTCTTGAAAATTCTAGACAATACAAACGGGGGTTTGAGAAAAGCTTAATCTTTTCTCATTACTGCACCACCTACAGAATTAAATCAAACTCAAGCAGGAGTTTATTGTTGTAGTTCAATTAAGAATAAGCAAACATACAATTATCTTACCTGTGACCCAAGCAGGTTCTTTGTGTAATAGTCTGGAGTCATAAAACACTCAGTAATGGCAACAAGGCACCAAAACGCTTCCTCTTGTTCCAGGTATAGAAGTGCTATCGCAGCCAACCTACGTGGAAGGTTTCATATATCTTAATGCAAGCTCATTACTTCTTCACCCTTGCTAGGAAGTTGTGTTCGACAGAAACAATTACATTCCCTATGCACTGACTCCAGGTTCATTAAACCATCCACACCTGTAATCTCAGTGTTATTAAAAACTTAATTACCCACAAATAAACATATCTAATCCCAGTGGCACTGTAATCAAACTTTCATAACTTGGTGCATTCACTTGTGGAAATGTATAAGAACAAACCAAATCCAACATCAGATATACCATACTTTCTCAAGGATTGTCACTTTATTTTTTGAGTGAAAGCTTCAATTAATACACAATAGTAGACGTTCATTTCCCAATTATACCACCAATTTATTGATAGACTCGTACAGCACAAGAGGCAACCCCCACTAATCTTGCCTGTGAAAGAACTTCAGAGCTATCCACTTAGTTAAAGTTTAATCCAGCTACCGTAGATGTCGGATTATAAGCCGCTACTTTTTTCCCACATTTTGAACAGCTTTGAACACTGCGGCCTTTACTACGGTGCGGCTAATGCATTATTTTTTTTCATGCCGCCAAAAACATTTTGCCTCGCAACAGTAGACCAATAAAATTGATGTTCACAGAGGTCCAATGAAATTGTACGATAAATCAAGCACACTTTCACAATTAAATTATTGTAAATCAGTCATTTGTACTCACCCTCATCAACATGGAAAACACTCGAAGAAAAGCATTGTGCTGCCTTTATGGCAGTTATTTAGTTTATAATATTTTCGCTTAGTAATTCATTTGTTAGTGATTTCTAGTTAAAGTTAGAAGTGTTTTAACTATATTTGTTTTCTGTACTACATCGCGGGATGCTATGACGTCACACCCGGTTTCGCCGCGTCTTGTGGGAAATGCCAGTTTGCGATAAACGGGAAGGTGGGGGCGAGCGGCATTAGATCTGAGCGAACGCTGCTTTTAAGTTAAAGGCGATCAATAACTTTTCCTGGTAGGCTGCAGTATATATATTTTTTACCAGTCGTTAGGAGATATTGGAATGTTGTTCAGTAAAAAAGTATACGCAACGTATATTTAAAAGTAGCCGCGTTACAGGCACGGTTCGAAAAAAAGCATTTGCAATATGTATTTGTTTATGTTACCATATGGATTTAATTAAAAGTTAAAAAATCCTCACGTGTAATATCTTTCTGTGTAAATATCTCATATTACAACGTGGGACACCTGCGGCCGAAAATCCGGTGCGGCCTAAAATCCGGTGCGGCTTGTACAAGTACAAAATTGATTTTCTTTCTAAAATTAGAGCCAGCGGCTTTTAATCAGGTGCGCTCTGTAGTGCGAAATCTACGGTAATTTCTTCACAAAGGATAATGTACCCTACCTTGGCAATGATCTTGTGAATGTTTTGTTGCCTTCCTTTTTTAAGTAGGGAGACAAGCCCCATATGTAATTTTCTAGATGCAGACATCTTTATTCTTGTATTTAGATTGTACTGCAACCTAGAATCTATAGGGTGGGCTGATGGGAATGTGGGGATGTAACTGTTACCATAAACTCAATGGGCTGAAAGACTGTCTTCGTGTTGTAACCGTGACTCATTTATGGTTCATTATCTCCAGGGAAGGATGAGTGATCTGCAATTTAGTATTCGCTGATCTAGCTGTTCTATTCTCTTTTTTTGTTAAATACTTACTTGCACCACGTGGAAAGTAGAGTTTGGTTCCTGAAGATATATTTTTCAATCACATTTTCCATCTCCAACCCATCAAAACTAAGCCTCCAGATGGAGGCTGTGCTTTCAAGTGAAACTACAACTCCCCTAATCTCCAGATGCGTCATAAACATCAAACGACTGGCCTTTCCTCAACATAATCCTGATAGCACCGCCTTGTCAGGTGTTAGAAAAGGGAGGAAAGTGCAAAGAGAGCTCACACTGGTAACTTCATAAAATCTGATCCCTGTTACTTACAGAACTTGATTATATTTCAGCCGAATGTGACCACACAATTCAACTTCAGAGGAAATTTGAATCAACAAGTTTGATAGAGATCGTTTGCTCTCTCTCTTGATGGCGAGCGAGGGAGAGTTTGCTGCTGACTTTTGAGTCAGGAAACTCAAAATAAAAAGCAACGCTTCAGACCAACTGTAACATCGAAATGGCAACTGTTGTCTCCCCTGTCGCTGTGGAAGGAGCGAATGCTGTCTCTTTCTTGTTTTAGTGAGAGAGACTGCTGAGGGATGTTGAGATGTTGGAGTGAACAGTTAGTTTTGGGTGTACCATGATCTCTCTTTGGGGCTTTGCTGTTGCTTGCATGGTGAGTGATAGGGACACTGAGGCTTTATTCTAGAAAAAGTGGGGGGCAGAGTTGATGCTGCTTGTGCGTGGAAGGGGGTAGGGGGCTTTGATGTTCTTGTGTTTTCTTCTGTCATTCATTGCTTGGGGTTTTTCTTCTGTTTTGAGGATGTCTGCAGAGAGTGAGAATTTCAGGTTGTACATTGTACAATTTCTGATATTAAATGGAACCATTGAGCCTCTGAATATCTAGCACCCTGTAATAATCTGAAAATGAAGAGGATACTTTTGATGTGGTGGATGACCATACAAAAAGTTCAAAACCTGAGACCACCTGAGCAAGTGATTGAAGTGTCAGTGGGAGAGCATTTTGGAGATGGGAATAAGGATGGCAGGAAACTGAGGTTCTGAATTGGGGAAAGGCTGATACCAATATCACATGACAGGATCTGGCAAAAGACTGGGAGCAGTGGCTTACAAGAAGATTGGCATCCAATGAGAAAATAAGACAAGGGTAATGTGCAAGGATATCAAGGGCTGTATTAAAAAAGTATGTGGCAGATGAGAACTGAAAACTGGTGAGATGCTTCAGGAGTACAAGTATTAGAAGTATTTTAAAAATTAGGAGGGTAAAAAGAAGACAGGATATCATTGGAAGGTAAGACTGGAAAATCCCAATGCATTTTATAAATATAAAGGACAAGGAGCTAACTATGGGGAGTAGAGATTTCAGGGAAGATGACAGTGAATCTCTAAATCATTAGAAAGGAAGCATTAGATGCCTCAGAAGGCTTAAAGTTGGATAAGTCCTAGGTCCTGATCAGGCATTATCAGAGGCAAGGGAGAAAACTTCTGAAGACCTGACAGGGCTTTTGAAATTTCACTTACTTCAGCTGATATGTCGGAGAACTGGATGACAGCAAACGTGGTTCTTTATTCAAAGACAGAAGGGATAAGTCAATGACAGGGTTGTAACTGGAAAAAGTGAGGGACAAGATTCAATCTACAATTGGAAAGGCAGGATTAAATCACAGATAACCAGCATGGCTTTATTAGGTGAGATTCTGTCTGACCAATCTGTAATAGTTTTTGTTTTTTAAAGAGGTGTCGATGAAGGCAGTGCAGCTGATGTAGTCTATGCGGACTTTGGTAAAGCCTCTGACAAGGTCCTACATGGAAAACTGTTTCAAAAGCCCATGGCACCCAGGACAAATTAACCAACTGAATCCAAAATTGATGGTAATAAGAGGCAGAAGGTGAAGATGCTTTTGGTACTGGAAGCCTTTGACAAGTGATGGACCACAGGAATTGCTCCTGTTGTTGTGATGTACATTATTGATTTTATATTCATATTCTTATATTCATATAGGTATGATTAGTAAGTTAACAGATGACAGAAAATTTGGTGTGTTAATGATAGTGAGGAGCTTAATCATAGTACCACACAGCACAAAATCAGCTTCTTTGGTTCACCATGTCCATATCGACCATCACGTAGACTATACCAATCCCATTTACCAGCCTAGTCCATTCCCTAAATGTGCTGGCAATTCAAGTATTAGTGATACTTGAAGGTGTGAGAGCATCTGCCTACACCCCCCACTCAGGCAACACATTACAGATTCCAGTCACCTTTCGGGTGAAAAAATTCTTCAGCTCAAAACCTCTTACACTTTACCCTCATCTATTATCTACTTTCATATACTTCTGCTGGAGGAAAAGCTTCCTAATAACTAACCTATTTACGTACGAGTTACCGTTGACTCTTAGCAACCCTATGGATACTGTACTTGTCCATAGGGATTTCATGACAAGATATGGAAGTAGATTGCCTGGCTGTTCTTCCACGCCGCTGTACTGTGTAGGTTGGGGCGCGGCCGGATTCAAACTCAGGACCATCTCTAAGCCTCTAAGTTTAGTGCTGATGACACTACACCACTGGTCGGGGCATCCGTATTTATGCCCCTCATTAATTTCTACATTTCTCCCCTGAGTTCCTCCCCCCCAGCAATAACACTAGCAGATTTTTATTTCATCTGTGTTTTTACTACTCTTACATTGATATCCAGTGTAAATTTATAAACAGTAGGGGACTCAGCACAGATCCCTGTGGTACTTTGCAGGTCACACACTTCCAATCACATTCTTCCTCCTGTTACTAAGTCTTGGTTCAGGGAATGGTGAAGGAGAGGGGGACATTTTAGGGCAAGGAACAACAGGTTTACAAGCGGTCTGAGGAGGAATTACTTTTGGAACCTGAAAGGCACTGGCTTAGTGAGGTACTCTCACAACATTTTAAGAAACATTTTTTAGAATTAGTAAGAAATTGAAGGCTGCAGGCAAAAGTGCTGCTAGATTGGATTAGTATAGATGGTCAGCATGTGCTCGGTGGGTTGAAGCTTTTGGGCTGAATGATTATGAGTTCCATTTACATACTGACAAGATCTTCCGTAACACACAAACCTAGCTAATTGTGAGTCCGATCACCATTTCCGATCTGTTAGAAGCCTTTCATGAAACAAACTAATTATTTTTCCAGTTTGTAGGATAAAGAAACCATAGCAGAGCTGTCTCCAATGTTGCAGTAGCCAGTAGTTGCTGAAGAGCACCACTAGATGGCAAATACTAAACAAACTTCGCCTGTTCCACACCATCAACTTTACTGCAAATTGGAATTCAAACATAAACTGGTAATATATGGCCCCTATAGCCATCACACCATTCACTAAGATCACAGCTGGTCTGATCAAAACAGAATGAGTCTTCAACCTGAAATTACCTCTCACACAATGAAGCCAGGCAGCTTCTATGGAAAAAGTGCAATTGATGTTTTGAGCCGAAATCCTTCGGCAGGACTGGAGAGAAAAAGCTGAGGGGTAGATTTGAAAGATGGGGGGGTGGGGAGAGAAACGCCAGGCGATAGGTGAAACTTGGAGGGGGGGGTGATGAAGCAAAGAGCTAAGAAGTTGATTGGTGAAAGAGACAGAAGGCCATGGAAGAAAGAGAGGGGGTGGGGGGAGCAGCACCAGAGGGGGGCGATGGACAAGCAAGGAGATAACATGAGAGAGATTGCTTTGAATAGTCTGTGTGGACTTCGGTAAAGTCTCTGACAAAGTCCTATGCGGAAAACTGTTTCAGGAGGTCACAGCTCATGGCATCCAGGACAAATTAGCCAGATGAATCCAAAATTGTTAACTTACTGCTGACATCCTATACCATCACCAACCTTATCAGCTCTGGGGATCTCCCATCCACTGCCACCAACCTCATAGTTCCCACACCCCACACTTCCCATTTCTACCTCCTACCCAAGATCCACAAACCTGCCTGTCCAGGTAGACCTACTGTCTCAGCTTGCTCCTGCCCCACTGAACTCGTTTCTGCATACCTTGACACTGTCTTATCCCCCCTTGTTCAATCTCTTCCCACCTATGTTCGTGACACTTCTCATGCTTTGAATTTTTTCAATGATTTTAAGTTCCCTGGCCCCCACCGTCTTATTTTCACCATGGACATCCAGTCCCTATATACCTCCATCCCCCACCGAGATGGTCTCGAAGCTCTTCGCTTTTTTTTGGATTCCAGACCTAACCAATTCCCCTCTACCACCACTCTCCTCCGTCTAGCGGAATTAGTTCTTACTCTCAATAATTTCTCCTTTGGCTCCTCCCACTTCCTCCAAACCAAGGATGTAGCCATGGGCACCTGTATGGGTCCCAGTTATGCCTGCCTTTTTGTTGGCTTTGTGGAACAGTCCATGTTCCAAGTCTATACCAGTATCCATCCCCCCTTTTCCTTCGCTACATCGACGACTGCATTGGCACTGCCTCTTGCACGCATGCTGAGCTCGTCAACTTCATTAACTTTGCCTCCAACTTTCACCCTGCCCTCAAATTTACCTGGTCCATTTCCGACACCTCCCTCCCCTTTCTTGATCTTTCTGTCTCCATCTCTGGAGACGACCTATCTACTGATATCTACTATAAGCCTACAGACTCTCACAGCTACCTGGACTATTCCTCTTCCCACCCTGTCTCTTGCAAAAAGGCTATCCCCTTCTCACAATTCCTCCATCTCCACTGCATCTGCTCTCAGAATGAGGCTTTTCATTCCAGGACGAAGGAGATGCCTTCCTTTTTTAAACAAAGGGGCTTCCCTTCATCCACCATCAACTCTGCTCTCAAACGCATCTCTCCCACTTCCCGCACATCTGCCCTCACCCCATCCACCCGCCACCCCACTTGGGATAGGGTTCCCCTTGTCCTTACCTACCACCCCACCAGCCTCCAGGTCCAACGTATAATTCTCCGTAACTTCCGCCACCTCCAACGGGATCCCACTACCAAACACATTTTTCCCTCCCTCCCTCTTTCTGTTTTTCGCAGGGATCGCTCCCTACACGACTCCCTTGTCCACTCGTCCCCCCATCCCTTCCCACCAATCTCCCTCCTGGCACTTATCCTTGTAAACGGAACAAGTGCTACACCTGCCCTTACACTTCCTCCCTCACCACCATTCAGGGCCCCAGACAGTCCTTCCAGGTGAGGCGACACTTCACCTGTGAGTCGGCTGGTGTGGTATACTGCATCCGGTGCTCCCGGTGTGGCCTTTTATATATTGGTGAGACCCGACGCAGACTGGGAGACCGTTTCGCTGAACACCTACACTTGGTCCGCCAGAGTAAGCAGGATCTCCCAGTGGCCACACATTTTAATTCCACGTCCCATTCCCATTCTGATATGTCTATCCATGGCCTCCTCTATTGTCAAAATGAATCCAAACTCAGGTTGGAGGAACAACACCTTATATACCGGCTGGGTAGCCTCCAACCTGATGGCATGAACATTGACTTCTCTAACTTCCGTTAATGCCCCTCCTCCCCTTCTTACCCCATCCCTGACATATTTAGTTGTTTGCCTGTTCTCCATCTCCCTCTGGTGCTCCCCCCTTTTCTTTCTCCTGAGGCCTCCCGTCCCATGATCCTTTCCCTTCTCCAGCTCTGTATCTCTTTCGCCAATCACCTTTCCAGCTCTTAGCTTCATCCCACCCCCTCCCGTCTTCTCCTATCATTTTGCATTTCCCCCTCCCCCCACTATTTTCATATCTCTTACTATCTTTCCTTTCGATTAGTCCCGACAAAGGGTCTCGGCCCAAAATGTCGACAGTGCTTCTCCCTATAGATGCTGCCTGGCCTGCTGTGTTCCACCAGCATTTTGTGTGTGGTGTTGTTTTAACTTACTGCTGAGTTATTTTCTCTTGTTTGTGACCTCTGTTTCTCTTTCCAGATGTTTCCTGATCTAAGTGTTTTCAGTACTCTATTTTTATGACAGGCAGCACTTATTGTTGTCTAGCACTTGTTGATGTCTATTTTAGCTTTCATCAGATTCACTCAGCTCCAGACATCAACACAAGCTTAGTCTAGCCATGGGCTAAAGATCTGAATTACAAATGAAAATTGTTATATTATTTATATAAATATATAAAGTTCTTGAATTGACAGTAAAAGCTGAGGGAGGAGACCAGAATCAGCACAGACAAGAACTGTGCAGGTTCCTGTAGCTACGTAATTCTGGAGAAAGTGTAGGCCAATGTGAGAATGGGTTTGGCCTGGACAAAAGTATACTTTTGCCTTAATTTAAAATTCTTAATACAACCCGCTTCTCACAACCTGGTATATTCCTGCCAGTGATATCTGGTTAATCCACTTCACACAATTTGCTTCATTAACAATTGAAATAAAAATCTCCATTTTAGCTTAATGAGATTTTACTATAAATGGCTACAAGCCAGAATAAATGTAATTTGCAGTTCAATTAAACAGATTAATTTGTCCAGGAATATATGCATTATCTTCCTTACACAGATCATGTTATGAATCACTTGCGTAGAAGTCTCTAAGCAATGCAAATTGGAAATCACTGTTTTTCCCTCTCAAAATGCAAATCATTTTAAAATCCTAAGCAACAGCAATGGAATGACAATGTTGATGTGGCCTCTACAAATAATCAAAATCCACTCAGCTCCCAATTTACCATTCTTCTTACCGACCAGTAGGGAGCAGTCATGAGCAGATTTCACACTCAGCAGCACATTCCATTCTCAGTTCCCTGCTTAGAGTTCTTAAGACCATAAGACACAGGAGCAGAATTAGGCCATTCAGCCCACTGAGCCTGCTCCGCCATTTCATCATGGCCAATCCCGGATCCCCATACACCTGCCTTCTTGCCATATCCTTTGATGCCCTGACCGATCAGGAAACAATCAACTTCTGGTTTAAATATACCCACCGACTTGGCCTCCACTTCAGTCTGTCGCAGAGCATTCCACAGATTTACTACTCTCTGGCTAAAAAAATTCCTCCTTATCTCTGTTCTAAAAGGTCACTCCTCAATTTTGAGGCTGTGCCCTACCATAGGATACATCCTCTCCACATCCATCCTATCTAGTCCGTTCAACATTTGGTAGGTTTCAATGAGATCCATCCTGCATTCTTCTAAACTCCAGTGAGTCAGGCCCAAAGCTGATAAAAGTTCCTTCATCCCCGGAATCATCTTCATGAATCTCCGCTGGACTCTCTCCAATAACAATACATCCTTTCTGAGAGATGGGGTGCAAAACTGTCGACAATACTCCAAGTGCAACCTGACTAGTGTCTTATAAAGGCTCAGCATTATCTCCTTGCGTTTATATTCTATTCCCCTTGAAATAAATGCCAACATTGTATTTGCCTTTTTTACTACAGACTCAACCTGGAAAATAACCTTCTGGGAGTCTTGCACAAGCATTCCCAAGTCCCTCTGCACCTCTGATGTTTGAACATTTAGATAATAGTCTGCACTATTGTTCCTTATACCAAAATTCATTATCATACATTTCCCAATACGGTATTCCATCTGTCATTTTTTGCCCATTCTTCCAATTTGTCTAAGTCTTGCTGCAATTGCATTGCTTCCTCAGCACTACCTACCCCTCCCCCTATCTTCCTATCATCCACAAACTTTGCCACAAAGTCATTAATTCCATTATCTAAATCATTGACAAACAATGTGAAAAGTAGCAGTACCAATACTGATCCTTGGGGAATACCACTAGTCACTGGCAGCCAATCAGAAAAGGCCCCTTTTGTTCCCACTCGCTACCTCCTGCCTGTCAGCCATTCCTCCACCCGTGCCAGTATTTTTCCTGTAACACCACAGAATTTTATCTTGTTAACCAGCCTCATGTGTGGCACCTTATCAAATGCCTTATGAAAATCTAAGTAAATAGCATCCACTGCCTCTCCTTTGTCCACCCTGCTTGTTACTTCCTCAAACAATTCCGACAGGTTTGTAAGGCAAGATTTCCCTTTACAGAAACCAAGCTGACTTTGACTTATTTTACCATTAGTCTCCAAGTACCCCAAGACTTCATTCATAATAATAGACTCCAACACTTTCCCAACCACTGAGGTTAGGTTAACTGGCCTATAATTTCCTTTCTTTTGCATTCCTCCCTTCTTAAAGAGTGGAGTGACATTTGCAATCTTCCATTCCTCCGCTGGCATGCCAGAATCAAGTGATTCTTGAAAGATCATGACCAATGCATCCATTATCTTTTCAGCAACTTCTCTCAGGACTCTTGAGATGTAGCCCTCTGGTCCAGGTGACTTATCTACCTTAAGACCTTTGAGTTTCCCTATCACATTTTTCTTTGCAATAGCAATGTCACTCACTACTGCTCCCTGACATTCACAGACCTCTGGCACACTGCTGATGCCTTCCACAGTGATGGCTGATGCAAAGTACCCATTAAGTTAATCTGTCATTTCTTTGTCCCCCATTACTACTTCACCAGCATCATTTTCCAGTGATCCAATATCAGCTCTCACTTTCTTTTTACTCTTTATTTAACTGAAAAAAACTTCTGGTATCCTGCTTTAAATTATTGGCTAGTTTGCTCTCATATTTCATCTTTTCCCATCTTATAGTTTCTTTAGTTGTCTTTTGTTGGTTTTTAAAAGCTTCCCAATCATCCAGCTTCTAAATCACTTTTGCTACCTTATATGCCCTTTCCTTGGCTTTTATGCTTCCTCAGCTTCTCTGGTGAAAGCGGATCCAAGCAACCACATGCTCTGAAACCTTCTGATCTCTGTTGTGGTTGCTTCTCCGTGATGCCAGTTGATTAAATTTTCATCATCAGTCTTTCCATGGACTTTTGCCCCTCTCAATCTCCATCCTCCTCCAGTAATAGAACTGAGATTCTGGCATGTGTCCATTTCAGACTATTGGTATTCGTGCTCTACCAATGACTGCCATCTCTTCAGTTTACAAAGCATCTTTGGAATTCCTGAAATTTCTCCATCGCTCTTCAAAACCTTCCTTGCTGAGCAAACTTTCGATCATTTATAGCAAGAGCTACTGATTTGGCTTAGAATCAAATGTCATGATAATGTTGACCCAAGAAATGCTGGAGGAACTCAGTGGGTCAGGCAGAATTTATGGAGGAAAATGGACAGTCAACACCTAGGAAGAGTCTCGACCTAAAATATCAACTCTCCATTTTCATCCACAGGTGATGCCTGACCTGCTGAGTTCCTCCAGCATCTCACTATCAGTCTTGCTAATAATGTTCCTCTGAAAGTGACTTGGATCATTCGTAACTTGGATTATTCCTTGTGTAAACACTAACTGATTACCAGTTGTCTGCTCTGTGCTAGTCTCTAGGACAGGACTTTATCAAGTGGTAGCTCTTTCACAAAGCAGCAATTCTATGAATGGAACCAAATAACTGAACACAGCAAATTTTATGATTCTGCATAAACAGTGGTCAATATGAAGGGATGGAGGAAATGAGCAAGGAAAATCTCTGACAACCTTGTTATTCCAAAATATTGTGTTACAACAAAGCAGGAGTTATGTGGCACACACAATTAGAAAGCTAGAGGAAAATTAATATTGTAATTATTTGGAGCTGGCTGAACAGCTCCAAGCCTCAGGCTTCAGGAATATCTCAGAATACCTATAGGGAGTACCTATAAAATATCAAATATCAAAACCTCCTAGCAATAACTGGTGAATAAAAGTGCCCTAAAGTTGTAGAGATCTATTAAGAATGTGTTTTTGATTTTATCTATATTGCTTTCAAAGTAAGTATTTCACTGGCCTTATTCTATTCTGATTACCTAGCAGATTTAACAACTAAGATCACACCAGTCTCAGCGCAGTCAAACATAATTCACTGCAATATGTTTAAATTATGTGTAATTTATACAAGTATCATTTCATGGAAAGAAGCTTGCAATAATATTTTTCAAATTTAGCTTCTAGTAGTAGTTATTTTTTATCTGCTGAATTGTTAGTGAGAAAATGGGGAAGGGGAAGTAGCACTGGCTAATGAATAATTCAAGATCTATTCAAAAGTAGGACACACCTGTTTAAGCCTTGGCAGTATCCAACATCTGGATTCCTCCAGGAAAATGCCAGCAGAATGTTTCGGAGTTTTTGTATTCCTTCCGAGGTTGGTGAGGCATAGTGCTTATTATTTGGCAAAGTGCGCATAAGATCCAGCTCAATCTGTTTTGAAGCAGGGTTCTGCTTCTCTAGTGCTTTCTCTAGCAAGGAGTTAAAATATCCTGAACCACATTTATCCCTGTACTTTCTGATGTGGAGGTTGACGCACCACCTCCAGACCTTTGATCTATGTTCATGTGGAACACCCCAACGAATGAGGCTCTTCAATTCAGGTGAACGCACCATTTCTCGGTTCATGGTACCAGCAAAGTAATTTGCCCATTTAACTCCTGTGGAAATTTCTTGGCTGTCGGTGAGTGACATGGACTTTAGGTCTAGAGCTCGAACTTTGGCAATCAGTGTCTCCTCCTCACTATCTTCAGGCACTGTCTTGAAGCCATAAATATCGTATTCACTGAAATGAAAATACCAAAGGTTTCATTTAACATTTTTCTACTTGTGGGATTACATAACACCAAAAATAGTGCAGAACCACTACCATTTCTTTAACGTCTTTCCAGTCATATTACCACCTATTTTAATACATAGCTGCCCTCTATATGATTCTGTTTAGTAATTGAGGATGGGGTACTCTTTTTTGTTCCCCAGTACACCCCTGTCTAAATTTATCTCCAAGCTGTCAGCATTAACTCTGGGTTGCTTCCCTTTCTCAATGACACATCCACAACAAAATACCATTTTTTAATTTTACTGTTTGTTTTGCCATAATGTTCATGGCTTGGAACGGACAAATTTATACTCCAATTCAGTTAAACTTAATTCATTACCAAACTGTTGTCACCATCCCATGTCTTTTCTAAAGACAGGCTCTAAAATGTTTCTTGCCAAACACTATCAGGATACGTATTCAATATTAGGTATTCTCAGTACTGTCCTCTGATTAATGAATGATTGGCAACCTTTGGACAATTAACAGTTTGTTTTGCTCCACTCAAGTTTAAAAACCAAAATCACATTAATGGTTTATTTCTCAGCACAGCAGGACATTCTACCGTGCTTAGAGACTTGGCAATAGATTCATGTAAATTAGATTTGTAAATCTAATGTGAAGTCTCTTTGCTGGTATCTAGGAATGTGTTATTGATTATCATGAATGAAAAATATCACTACAGCTGTTTACTAGATTTTAATGCACCATCTGCTGCAGCAATATGTTCAGAATATGTCTGTAATCCAGAATTATGCAGCTCTTGAGAGGGCGCTAAACTATTACATGAGGGAACAGTGGGAGATGTGGGAAAATGCAGCAATAATTCTTTAAGAAAAGAGAAAAGTCTGACAAAGTCAAACTATGTAGCTTTAAATTCATTATTAACAGTTCAATAAAAATGGATGAGGGAGACTGTCAGTTTAAGTGCAAGCGTCAAGATAAATAGCCTGTAACTCTGCAGACTGTTCCACTTAAAGAACATGATTTTTAAGAAGATAATTGCAGAGGTATATAGTATATACACCAATAAAAAGGCTTCCCAATTCAGGGAATGTGAATGCCATCACTGCTAACAGCATCAACATCCACAAATAAATCAAACCACAACTGAATTGGAATAAATGAACAAAGATTAACATTGAACAAAATGGAATCACGTTGTCTTCAGGTGCAAAGAAGGGAATAAGAATATATGGGGAAAAAAACATGTACTGAAAGACCAAAGAGGATGCATAAGAGAAATCTAAAAATACAAGGAGTAATATTCTGCTAATGTATCCTTAAAAAGAGAATTGTTGACTCTGAGCTGGGACCTCCAGCAGTGTTGGTAGGAATGTATTTGTAAAGGGTGGATAGTGGGGATATTTAATGTACTTCAGAGTTTACTAAAGACAACATTTGGGAGGAGGGGTTGGACTGTGATTTGGTTAAATAAAGAGAAAGGGTCACCCAAAATAACAGAACACCAGGACTCTGAGTTGCATCCACAGGAAGTGGCATGGATCTTAGACATTAGGAGGTCTTGGTGCTTCTCTACCTCCCTGGGTTCTGTTCCTGCTCCTGTTCATCACACATACCTGGCATTCAGACTAGAAGAAATATGTAAATTTGTAATGAACTCAAGGTAATGCAGTAAAATACAATAAAAATGCAAGAACATACACTGATATTAGGATAAGGCAAAGGCTGCAGGTAAAATTCAGTGAATACACAAAAGTACATTTTGGGGGAGAAGGTTCAATACATTTTGAGTGGAGAAAGTTGAGTGGTGAAGGGCTAGATTTCACAAGACAAATAATAAGCAGATGTAACATTGAAGTAGAACAGACTGAAAAGATACAATGGTGAATCAATGCAAGATATTACTTTCACTCTAATGTATCTTAGAGATACTGTAATCTCCAGACTTTAACAGTGTGACAGTATAGCAAAGATACATCATGAAGGTCCCCAGTATGATTGTGGGTCTTTTCACATGAACAGAAGAATCTAAGCATCAATATGACAAAAAGGGTTTTAAATTTAAGAGATAAAACATTTCCCAATGATTGAGCAGTCTAGAACAGGAAGACATGAATACAAGATTAGATGATTTAAAAATAGAGGTGAAACATTTACTTATAAATTCTGAGATGCGAATCTGCAGAATTTACTCAAGTTATAACCAAAATGAAGTCAACATTTCAGAATAGTTTAAAATGGTAATTGAAGGATTTAGGAACAGGGGATCTGAGCAAGCAAACAGTGTTACAACTACTCATGTGAAGAACAAACAAACAGATTGGGCTAAATATCCTGTTCTTGTGTTTTGTCTACTCTGCTCAACTTTGTCATTTTATACAATGCAGACATTGTTATGTTTTTCTTCCTGTTTTCTCTCTGCACCTTGTAAAAAAGATCAGCATATCGTTTAATTGTGCCTAAGCCTCCGTATGTTGCAAGGCAGCAATCAGTACAGGCTTGATACATCCACCAAGAAACACTTACAGTGGCAAGCCATTAAACTCAAAGCTTCGACTAAAATGTTTTTCTAAACTTCCCCAACTCAAAGCCTTGTGATGGTATTACCTGACAGGATTTGGTTTAAGAACAGTTTGCTCCGGATGTTCAGGGGTGTCCACTTTCAGAGCATCTTCCAAAAGTCTAGAAATTACTTCATGCGTTGGACCTTTTTCTCCAGAACAAACAGGATTCTTAACTTCCTGAAGGAGTACAAGATGTTTGCTCTCAACCTGGCACAGTCTGGCTTCCAGGCTGGTGCACTAGGAAGACGGAAAGAAAAGGAAAGGAAATCAACATTTGCATTATCTGCAATCTTAAATTTTAGATATTTTTCAATTAACAAGACCATCAATCATAGCTATGCTCAATGGGAAGGAGAGGATTACACAGTTGCAAAGTTTCTCTCAAAACAATTGGAAATACAACTTGTCCAAATCCATACAGGACTGAAAGAAACCCCAATACAGTACAGCATACTTGGCCTGAATCAAAATTTAACCAGAAAGCTAACATCAGGATAATGTTCAGCTAAATACCCTGATTTTGAAGATTTGGGAACATTTCTTGGACAGATATAACTTTATTGCAGCTGAGATGTGATACTATAGGTATAAACTAAGGCTACATCCACACTAGACCGGATAATTTTGAAAATGCCGGTTTCGTGTAAAAACACTATGCGTTTTTAAAAATATCTCTGTCCACATTGAAACAGAGATTTTGGTGAATCTCCTCCTCCTGCACATGCGCAGGACACATCTACCGTAAACAAGCGACATGTTTGGTGTCAAATCTCGCCGTAAAAGTTCGCGTTTGTGTAGTTACAGACTAGAAAAACTTAAAACGACGGACAGCTGTTGGCTCTCGCGCAGGAGAACTTAAAAGTAAAAGAAACAAATACTGGAGTGTACGGAGGCAACTGACAGGGAGTTCACGGACAGATTGACCAGGCTGACGACGAACATTGAAAAATTGACTAACTTTGTTGCATTAATAAAGCACCTTGTTAAATGTATAAAACATGTCTGCATCAGTGTTATCTTGCATTTCCATACAATGTTACATTAGGCTGTTACACATCTATTGTCAGAGAAGTACTTGCATAAATAGGTAAACCACCTTCATACGAGCAAGGACAGAAAACAGGGTAAAGTGAGTATACTTATTTATTCAGTAAGTTATGGGTCAAAGTATTTGGTGAGTACATTTCTAACTCTTCTGGCATCAGTCTCGTTGCCATCTGTTCTGAAATTGTTAAGTTGCGTTCAAGAAAACAATGAAATAGAGCGCTGCCGTCTGACAGCGTTTTCAGAAGTCTCCGGTTACCTCGTCCACACTGATCCGGCCAATCCGGCATTTTCAAAAATACACACTTTGGAAAGAATTGCTGAAAAGCTCTGGTTTCGGGGGACGAAAACGCCGTTTTAGTGTGGACGGAGGGTAAAAACGAAGAGAAAAAGCTTCGGTTACGGATTTATCCGGTGTAGTGTGGATTTAGTCTAAAAGCCCCTGTCCAATAAAACAAGTTAGTCTTCCACAACCCTCACCTCCATCTGCAGAAAACAGTTCAAGCAGGACAATGGAATATTGTTCAGGGACAAAAGAGCTTGTTCCTAAAGCAATTAATCCCCTACAAATGAGGGGAAGATCTGATCGCTACAGAGAATGTAGCTACTACTACTAACGAGCTCATTGAAAACAAATGACCTTTGAAGGGATTTGACACATTGTTTGAATCAAAGGACAGCTTTGTTAAAATCAGCTACTAATGGGCAGGGGATATCATCTCAGAATGATGACAGACAAGAACTGGTACGAAGACTAGATACGCTTAACAGGGAAAATTGTTATCTCAGATTTACTGCTACAAAATTGGATCCTTGACCTGAATAGTTACACTACCTCTAAAACACTAAAAGTGTTGGCTTTTACCACAAAAGTCCAGAACTTAGTTGGTTCTGGCTAAATATGTTTTTGCATTTAACCTGAGTTTATATCAGGACAAGGCATTACAAGCTTGGAGACAGTCACACACAGAATAACCATCAGGAAACCAAATAAAATCATGTTAAACACTCAATTCATTTGACTAGTATTACGCGGGCCAAACCACTGCTCTTCAGTTTACCTTTATTACTTTTCTCAATTTCAAAAATAGCTTTAAATAATAAATCATTGGAAGTGTTCAACTCTGATTAGTATTTGTCATATTTTTTGTTGTGTATTTTACACGAACAAAATTTTAGTGTACCTACTAAATTAAAGCAAGGGTAAACAACAGCTGCCCTTAACACCTACGATTCACGTATGGGATTGAAAATATACAACTTCATTAATCCAGGTGTAAGTATAGTGCATTTTAAATACCTTTGCCTCCAGTGCTTTTTCTCTGTTCTCAGTATTTCTCTTTAGCACAGAAAGTTCTAAGATTTCCTTGTTCAGGAATTTATTCTGTGTCTTATAACCCTGAAGGGCATCCTAGAGAGAAAAATATTATAATATCACAAAATTTTAAAATATTACAATACTTCAGACAGTCCAAGTAGAAACTAATTGTGTCACTAAGATGACCAAGCTGAGGAAATCTACCATTCTCAGGGTCACATTCAAGTCTAAAATCTGACACTTAATCTGAATCACTTTAGTCACAGTACAAATGATCTATTTCACTCAATGGAAAAACTATAATTTTTGCACCATTTGTTTCGAAGGTTTAAAAAAATATCATGAACAAATCTAGCTTTTGTCCATTTGCAGCCATTCAACAAGGGATCAGTATAATCCACAGGATTTACTGGTCTCACCAAACACTAGGGGGATGTCTATCTTTTCAACAGACAAAATATATGCATCTGGTACAATTAAATCAACACTCCTGGTGTTACAGTTTCAAAACAGATCACAATGCCTACTGTGATAAATAATGCACAATTTCATAGAACATAGAATAATACAGCACAGTACAGGCCCTTTGGCCCACAATGTTGTGCCGACCCTTAAGCCCTGCCTCCCATATAACTCTCCACCTTAAATTCCTCCATATACCTGTCTAGTAGACTCTTAAATTTCACTAGTGTATCTGCCTCCACCACTGACTCAGGCAGTGCATTCCACGCACCAACCACTCTCTGAGTAAAAAACCTTCCTCTAATATCCCCCTTGAACTTCCCACCCCTTACCTTAAAGCCATGTCCTCTTGTATTGAGCAGTGGTGCCCTGGGGGAAGAGGCACTGGGTGTCCACTCTATCTATTCCTCTTAATATCTTGTATACCTCTATCATGTCTCCTTTCATCCTCCTTCTCTCCAGAGAGTAAAGCCCTACTCCCTTAATCTCTGATCATAATGCATACTCCCTAAACCAGGCAGCATCCTGGTAAATCTCCTCTGTACCCTTTCCAATGCTTCCACATCCTTCCTATAGTGAGGTGACCAGAACTGGACACAGTACTCCAAGTGTAGCCTAACCAGAGTTTCATAGAGCTGCATCATTACCCCGTGACTCTTAAACTCTATCCCTCGACATGAAAGCTAACACTCCATAAGCTTTCTTAACTACCCTACCTACCTGTGAGGCAACTTTCAGGGATCTGTGGACATGTATCCCCAGATCCCTCTGCTCCTCCACATTCCCAAGTATCTTGCCATTTACTTTGTACTCTGCCTTGAGTTTGTCCTTCCAAAGTGTACCACCTCACAGTTCTCTGGGTTGAACTCCATCTGCCACTTCTCAGCCCACTTCTGCATCCTAACAATGTCTCTCTGCAATCTTCGACAATCCTCAACACTGTCCACAACACCACCAACCTTTGTGTCATCTGCAAACTTGCCAACCCACCCTTCTACCCCCACATCCAGGTCATTAATAAGTGGCCAAGTGTTTCAAGTGGAACGAGAATATCTTATTGAGATGCAAACAGCAGAATGGATGGCAAACTGGTTGCAAAACTGGAGTTACTCACGATTAAGGTTGGTGGAGGAACAGCAGTCTTGGGACCACTACAGCCTGATCTACCAGTCATGGCTGATCTCGGTCCCAACTCAGCTTTCCTCCTCACTCTCCTTAACTATTGATTCCCCAGATGTAATCAAATACAATATCAAAAGTTCCATGAGAGGAGGGGCTTGTTAGCTTTGAAAAATTAGGACAACATCCAGGCACAAAACAAGTGAAAAATAGGTATAAGAATGCTAAATAAATTTCAGTACAGCTAAGTGTCTGCTGGTATAGTCTGTCACAAAGAATAAGGCAACATACTTTTTGGAAAATAGAATGCAAAGTAGTTTGCAAGAGCAGATCCAAATCATAATAGAAATGTAGATTAAAAAACAAATGTAAAAAGTTCAGGCAATAGGACTTACTTCTAGATTAATATAATTTAGAAGCAGTGTCTTTATATTGATCCAGTACAGTACCTTGGTACAAAACCACACTTAATGAGGCCATGGCCAATGTACATCCTAAGTCTATTCATCTGCCATGGGTCCATTTCCTCAACATCTCCTGTTTAACTTGTTAACTTCACCAAAATGCTCTTTGTGGGAATTCTTTCAATGGATATTTGCTTCTACAACTATTTCTTACTCCTCTCTAAGATGGTTGCCTACGATTCCTTGCCCAGCCTCCACCATCAGTGGGAAAAAAATTATATTCTATTCCCATTAATGTCTTTTCAAAAGAACTCAATCAAATCATTCCAAGATCCTTCTTAATCTCAAGATTACTAAATTAGTTTTATGTAACCTCTGTTCTCAATTGTATCTTTTAAACTCTTATGATATTCCAGTACATCTCACTAGCATTGAGTTTCTAAGCCAATACACTGAATTATTAGAACACATTTTCCTTTTAGAACAAACGATTGTAAGAGAGGTCATTAAAATTGAGTTATATTGTGCAGAGACACAAATGTTTTCACTTGGAAAGGAAACAAAGACTAGAGACCATCAACAGGAGAAGTTTATCCCCTCTATTGATTTAAAGGACAAGAATGCCACTGCAATTATTGTCCATTCCTAATTGTGTCCATACTGAGGCAGTTAAAAGTCATTAATGTTGGTGCACCTATAAATACTGTTAGAGTGTTTTTTGGGTTCAGGTCATTTACATGTAGTAGCAAATGGTTTTGACCTGGACCACCAGTCTTCTGTTCCTTGACAATGTTTTGTGGATTTAGTTTGTAACAATGCATTTCCTAAAAGCTGTGAATTCCAGTCCACAGACCATGCTGGCATCTATTGGATGAATGTGAACCAAAGTGTGAAGTTTGCATGTAGTTTCAAAGAAAGCATTATCCATACTTTGTAAATATGGAATTGTCCTTTGTGTTCAGCACGTAAAATACCAAATAAATGTATTGTGGATTCAGTTTGGAACAATGGATTCCTAAAAGCCCAGTCCAGATGCTGCTGGTGCCTGTGGGATGGATGTGAACCAGAAGGTGTGAAGTTTGTATGTAGCTTCAAAAGAAAGCATTATCTAAACTTGTAAGTATGGAATTGTCCTTTGTGTTTAGCAAATAAATATGGAGCCCCACCTTGGGCCAGCAGACCTTTCCACCAAAAGTGTCTCCATAAGATACCTTGTTTTGTCGAATAAAGGGGCTGCTTTGTATCTACCTGTGACTCTCCCCGGTGATTTCATTCACGCAACAATAAATACATCCAATAAGAAATTATTAAATAAGCTAGCGAGTGGCAGAACAAATCTGGCTCCATATGGAATGATTGATGCAAATGGCACAAATTTAACGGAAAGCAAGTTAGTGAAGTACATGAAGGATACATTAATATATGGATGGATAATCAATAGTATAAAAGAAAAAAAAACACACGCATCAAATGTTGGACATGTGCAGTAAGAAAAACAGAATATGCTCATTAAACTGAGCCACATCTACAAAGAGAGATCAAGCTTTAATGCTTCAGGTTAATGATCTTGATTAGAATCTGGTGGTGACCTAAATGGACTATTTCTCTGCTGTAACCATCATGTGAAAAATGCTGATCTGTAAAACAGCATTTGGGGATTTATACAGAAAGAGAAAAGGACTTAGAAATACATTTTATTGAGGGCATAATGTAGCATTCAGTCTGGTAATACTGAAGTACAAAAGTCTGAATTAAATTAATACCTTTAGCCTGTCCAACTCCTGCAGATCCTTGTTAACAATGGGGGCACCTGATATCACACCTTGAGGCGAGTGATTGTTCTCGCATTCACTGAGCTGTCGCGATAACTTCATAATCACTTCATCTTTGGCTTGGATGGTTTCTCTGAACATGTTAAGCTGATCACTCATCCCAGTAAATTTATCTTTAAGTGCTTTGATTTCTTGCTCCATGTGATCTTTTTGCTGGTTAATGTGGTCCAACTGCTGGTTCAGGGCCTGTATTTGGTGCTCTTTCTGATGCAAACGCTCTGTTATACCGTGATCGAGAGAAGTATAAGCAGTATTCAGGGAGTATTTTTCCTGCTGAGAACACTTCAAAGTCTGCTGTAACAGGCGTACCAGCTCCTATAAAAGCAAACAAATCAAATTCATGGACCTTTGTTTTTAAAGTCTGCTATTCAATGCAAAAATTTAATATACATATTTCTATAAACCTCCGTAATTAGGATTCATTATAGGTCAACTAACATTTAACCAGGATATTTATTATACAAACCTAAGTTACCATCATTCCAAGGGATCAATTTTCATTTTTAACAAGAAAAGTACATTTGAGTATAATGCATTTGGAATTTTCTAATGTGCTAATTCCTATCACAAAAATATATTTTCACAATTAAATAGTGCTCAATTAATTAGCAATTCTGATCGATTTTAACCTATAGAAAGATTGATTCTGTTTCAACCATTTCAAATCAGCAGACACTAATATCTTCAGGAAGTGCAATCAATAGCATGACTATTAAAAGGGAAATGGCTACAGATGATACTTGCACCCAGTTCCAAAGTCTAATCCCACTCCCACATCAAAGAATGTTAGACCTGTAGCGAATAACCTGACCAAAAAATACTCTTTTTGTATTGAAGATTCATCTTTTCCCTCAGTGCCTACATCACCTTCTTTATTCTTAGAAGATTCGATGAGCACCTCCACACAGACCTCCTTATTCCTTTCTCATTTCCTCATTGCTCATTTCCTTTTCACTTCACCTCATCTTACTATGTTCAGCATGGTTCTAACTCGAGTTAACCATCGTTTTATAGATTGCAGACATTTTTGTAATTTTCTCGCAGATTTGTTTCTCTCTTCTGAACTATCTACTGACCCGTAAAATCTCTGCTGAAAATACGCCAAGCAAACTGACTACGTGCACGAACGCACTGACCATCTATGCATGACATAACTACAGCTGCTGGATGGTTATCTTTGGCACTATTCCTAACTCAAAAGAGGAATAAAAATACCTCTTTATTAAATTACTGTATGTATTTCACCATAGTGTAGTATCCACTTGGTTTCTATCACACATTTTTCAATCACTCCTCTTTCTGAAAGATGTCCTTTCTGAATAGAGTTGCCCTTGAGCTTGCAGTACTCCAATCTGAAGCCATTTTTGAAACTTTCTCTTACGTAATGAAAATAAATTCAATCCTCCACCACACATTTTTTATCTGACTAATTTGTGCAATTTCTTTCATCACATCAATATGCCTCAAAGTAATTTACAGTCAATTACTTTTGAAGTTGAGTCATTGATAACACAGGGTATACAGCAGCTAATTTATGCACATCAAGTTCCCACAAACAGAATGAGATAATGACTATATAAGCCTGATAATGCCCTGAAGGAAGGTCTCGGCCCAAAATGTCGACTGTTTGTTCATTTCCATGGACACTGCCTGTCCTGCTGAGTTCCTCCAGCATTTTATGCATGTTTCTTTGGATTTCCAGAATCTGCAGAATTTGTTGTGTCAATGACTATATAAACCTGTTTTTATGTTGACTGAAAGGTAATATTGAAGGTCAACTGATTACTATTGTTTTCATGTTTAAAGAAACCAATAACTTTGTACTTCAGTGACTATTGTCAAATTAAGTAAACAAAATGCAAATAGAACTCTGTCTACTTGAACAGCCCCAATTAATACTGCCCATTTTGTGCGTCCTCTCATTCCTCACCAAACCGTAGTCCATTATTGTCCATTTCTGTGGTCCATCCTCAACAGGATGAGAAAGATTCTGGTCCCTGATGGCTACTTCTTTGTAACCAGCAGGTTCATTCATTTGGGTTTAAATCCACTTCTCACATAAGTCTGTAAATCCTGGTTGCACGCAGGGCTTCAAGTGAAAAAATTTCTGAAGTATCAATTAAATTTTTTTTCAAAAATGGGTAGTTATTTCCCTTTTTTTTGCCCTCTGATTTACTATGCACCATTTCTGACAATAGAGCTGAGTAGCCAAAATAGAAAGTTTTCTGGAAAGCCAGGACTGCTTCCCACAGCTCGATAGAACCAGAAGCAAGTACTCCAAAATGCCCTTAAATTTTTCCACCAATTATTATGGATTTTCTAAAGTATGAATTATCAAGCCCTCAAGAATCTTTGAATTATGTCCATACCACTTACACTTGAATTTTGCAGCTACCTTAAGTGGAAAACAATGAAAATCATAAGTAACACCAAAAGACCGTGTTTTCTGTTAGGCCTCACCTTTTGACTGCTTAGGTCTTCCTTCACTTTGCTCAATTCTTCTTGTTGTGCTTGGATTCTCAATTGAATCTCTGTTGAAGGCTTTCCGTTGGTAACAACCCATTCTACAGGAGACGACTCACTACTATTTCGGGATTTTGATGTTCCGATCATGTCTTTCAAGAATGGCCGTTTAGATCTATGAGACGTTTTTGCAAAATCAAAAGTAAATGATGATCCTGCAGAAAATACAGACGTTGTTCCAAATGTTACCAATACTACTTAAATATTATAACACAGCTCAGAGATTTAAGTAACAAAGAATTTCTACTATTAATGCCAAAGTCTTATTTTTAAAAAATTGCTCTGAAAGCATTTTTGGCGTTGAATACAAAACAACAAAAACAATAAAATCTACAATTTCACTTTACTTTCCCAAAACTTCACAAGTATACTCACTGAACTCCCCAACAGATTCTCAATTCTCTTCGCTTGAGTCCCAACACAATGCTCAACTCTACCTTCAAGCTTATTTAACTAACAACATTATTAGATAAACAGTAACAAAAATAAATCAGCAAAAAATAAAATTCACCTGCAACATTTAAGCCATCTGTGAATTCAACAAAATTACACAAGAAAATGATAAATCCATTGAAGTTTGTATTCAGAAGACAGGTCTCTCACATCTGTAGTGCCTTTTTTGGAAAACAACCATACCCACTCCCATATCACTTATTGCCTATTGCCTTGCAGGGTCTCCACCATGTACCTTTCCAACTCTCTTTTAAATTATGGATGGAATCAACTTCTTTTATTTTTCCTGTATCAGTGTTCCAGCTCCTAACACTCAGTAAAGGGAATATTTGAGTTCTTTTGCCGGTCTTCTGAAATTCAAGCTCTGGTTATTGAACTACTTGTCAACTTGTTTTACTCTAACTATTCTTAACAAAACATAACATTGTGAAAGTCTCTAACCGGGTTGCCTCAATTAAACAGCCAGAGAGCACAAGAAAAGCTAAGTTCAACAGACCACTCATTTGGCAACTTGTGAAAAAGAACAAAATTAATCTGAAGTTATAAGGAAAACTCAGCATACCTGCTGATGACAAATAATGATTCAGAATGCTAAAGGCACACACACAGTAAGAGCTGTACAGAGATTCCAAGGTTTTCTCCAGCTGATCGTTGTACATCTTCACTACGGTTTTCACAATCTTCGGAAGGACTTGGCAGACCAAACAGGTCGGGTACTTTTAAGCGCATTAAGATTCATCACCAACTGCCAAGGCAGATTGTTGGGGGGGTGGGGGGGGGGGTTGGAAACATATCAACTCCTGCCTGAGAAGTGACATAGATCCATTCCAATTTGCCTACCACAGCAGATGCTATCTCATTGGCTCTTCACTCAAAACTGGAACATTTGGACAGCAAAGAATGCACTTTATTCACTACAGATTGGCATTCAATACCATCATCATCTCAAAACTAATCAATAAACAACATCTTGGTCTCAATACCACCTTGTGCAATTGGATCCTTGATTTCCACACTAGCAGACCATAGTCAGTATGGACTGGCAGCAACATCTCCTCCACGATCTCCATCAGCACAGGTGCACCTCAAAGCTGTGTGCTTCGCCCCTGCTCTACTTGCTTTACACTTGTGACTGTGTGGCTAAGCACAGCTCCAATGCCATATTCAAGTTTGCTGACCACACCACTGTCGTAGGCCAAATCAAAGGTGATGACGAATCAGCACATAAAGTGGAAAACAACAACATCTCACTCAATGCCAGCAAGACCAAGGAGCTGATTATTGACTTCAGGAGAAGGAACCCAGGGGTCCATGAGCCAGTCCTCATCAGAGGAATAGAGGCAGAGAGGGTCAGCAACTTACAATACCTCAGTGTTGTTACTTCAGACGACCTGTCAGGAGTCCCAGCACATAAGTGCAATGATGAAGAAAGCATGGCAGCTTAGGAGTTTGAGGAGAGTTGGCACAACATCCAAAACTTGGACAAACTACTATAGGTGTGTAGTAGAGAGTATATTAATATCACAGCCTGGTATGGAAACACCAATACATTGAATGGAAAATCCAAATAGTGGATACAACCATTCCATCAGGGTAAAGCTCTAACTACTGTTGAGTACATCTAGATGAAACACCATTGAAGGAAAGCAGCATCCATCATCAGGGACCCCCAACACCCAGGACATGCTCTCTTCTCGCTGCAGCTATCAGGAAGAAGGTACAAGAGCCTCAGGACTCACTCTACCAGTTTCAGGAACAGCTATTACCCTTCAACTATCAAGCTCTGAAACTAAAGTGCATTAGTTTCACTCGGCCCATCATTGAAATGTTGCCATAACCTACAGGCTCACTAACAAGGACTCAATACTTATTGCTTATATATTATTATTCTTTCTTTTTGTATTTGCACAGTTACTGTCTTTTGCACACTGGTTGAAAACCCAAGTTGGTCCAGTCTTCCAGTGACTCTGTTATGGTTATTGTTCTATCATGAATTTATTATGTCCACTGAGAAAATGAATGTCAAGATTGTACATGATATATAAGTACTTTGATAAATATACTTTGAACTTTGAATAATAGCCTCTATATTTCATAATCAATTCACTTATCAATGCAAATTTTGAAATTTCCTTAGCACAAACTCCCTTGGCTATTCTGTTTCCTACTTCATCCAGTTTACAGTAATATTTACATGAACAATACAATGAAAATTAACTTTGATCAGAACAGTTTCTGAAGGCAGATTGGTAAAAATGCTTAATATGATGTACTGCAGATCCCTTATAATTACATGTATTCCTTATCTCCTTGACAGATGAAACATTCTGTATTCAATACTACTTAATTACATCAAAATTTAATCATAGAACGATCACATCAATGTTGGTTATTCAGCAGGAGCCTTTGCATAACTTTAGGGGCTACACATTGGCACAGCTGATAGAACCTCTGCCTCACAGTGCCAGAGACGTGGGTTCGGGTGCTGTTTCTGTGAAGTGTGTGTGTTTTCCTTGTGACTATGTGGGCTTCCTCTTAGTAATCCTGTTTCCTCTAATATCCCAAAGACATGCAAACACAGATTAACCGGTGAATGCAGATCACAAGGAATGCACACCAGCATCTTTATTTTCTTAAAGATTAGCATGTCATCGAACATAAGACCGTAAGACATAGGAGCAGAATTAGGCCATTCAGCCCATCAAGTTTGCTCCACCATTCCATCATGGCTGATCCTGGATCCCACTCAACTCCATACACCTGCCTTCTCGCCATATCCCTTGATGCTCTGACAGATCAGGAAATGATCAACTTCCGCCTTAAATATACGCACCAACTTGCCCTCTACCACAATCTGTGGCAGAGCATTCCACAGCTTTACTACTCTCTGGTTAAAAAAAATTCCTCCTTACCTCTGTTCTAAAGGGTCTCCCCTCAATTTTGAGGCTGTGCCCTCTAGTTCTAGATTCCCCCACCATAGGAAACATTCTCTCCACATCCACCCTATCTAGTGCTTTCAGCATTTGGTAGATTTCAAAGAGATACCCCCCCCCCCACTCACATTCTTTTAAATTCCAGTGAGTACAGGCTCAAAGCTGCCAAATGCTCCTCATATGTTAACCCCTTCATTCCCATAATCATTTGCATGAACCTCCCTCAATGACAACACATCCTTTCTGAGATATGGGGCTCAAAACTGTCTAATGTCTTATAAAGGCTCAGCATCACCTCCTTGCTTCTATATTCTATTCCCCTTGAAATAAATGCCAACATCGCACTTGGCCCCTTTACCACAGACTCACCCTGTAAATTAATCTTCTGGGAGTCTTCCATGAGAACTCCTAAGACCCTCTGCACATCTGATGTTTGAACCTTCTCTCCATTTAGATAATAGTCCACACTATTGTTCCTTTTACCAAAATGCATTATCATACATTTCCCAACACTTCCATTTGTCACTTGTTTGCCCATTCTTCTAATTGTCTAAGTCCTGCTACAATTGCATTGTTCCCTCAGCACTACCCACCCCTCCATCTATCTTCGTATCACCCGCAAACTTTGCCACAATTCCATCAATTCCATTATCTAAAACACTGAAAAACAATGTGAAAGTTAGCAGTCCCAATTCTGACTCCTGAGGAAGACCGTTAATCATCGGCAACCAGCCAGAAAAGGCCCCTTTTATTCCCACTCACTGCCTCCTGCCTGTCAGCCATTCTGCTATCCATGCCAGTATCTTTCCTGTAATGCCATAGGATTTTATCTTGCAAAGCAGCCTCATGTGTGGCACCTTATCAAACGTCTTCTGAAAATCCAGGTAAATGAAATGCAATGCCTTTCCTTTGTACACCCTGATTGTTACTTCCTTGAAGAACCCTTAACAGATTTATCAGGCAAGATTTCCCTTTACAGAAACCATGCTGACTTTGACTTATTTTATCATTAGCCTCAAAGTACCTTGAAACCTCATCCTTAATAATAGACTTCAACACTTTCCCAACCACTGAGATTAGGCTAAATGGCCTATAATTTCCTTTTGTTTGCCTTTCGTCTTTCTTAAAGAGTGAAGTGGTATTTGCAATCTTCCAGTCCTTCGGGAACATGCCAGAATCAAGTGATTCTTGAAAGATCATGACCAATGCATCTGTTACCTCTTCAGCAACCTCTCTCAGGACTCTGGGATGTAGTCCATCTGGTCCAGGTGACTTATCCACCTCAAGACCTCTGAGTTTGCCCAGCACTTTTTCCTTTGTAATAGTTATGGCACTCACTCCTGCTCCCTGACACTCATGGACCTCTGGCACACTGCTGGTGTCTTCCACAGTGAAGACAGATGGAAAGTACCATTAAGTTAATCTGCCATTTCTTTGTCCCCCATTACTACCTCACCAGCATAATTTTTTTAAACTTTCACCTTCCTTTCACTCTTCATATAACTGAAAAAAAAACCTTTTGGTATACTGCTTTATATTTTTGGCTATTCTACTCTCATATTTCATCTTTTCCCTTCTTATAGGTTTTTTAGTTGCCTTTTGTTGGATTTTAAAAGCTTCTCACTCACTTTTGCTACCTTATATGCCCTTTCTTTGGCTTTTATGCAGTCCTTAACTTCCTCTGTCAGCCACGGTTGCCTACCCCTGCCATTTGAGAACTTCGTCCTCTGTGGAACATATCTATCCTGCGCCTTGTGAACTATTCCCAGAAACTTCAGCCACCTCTGCTCTGCCATCATCCCCACCAGAATCCTCCTTCAATCCACCTAGGCAAGCTTCTCTCTCACTAATAAACTTCTACAGATGTACTGTTGGAAGTATCCTGTCTGTTTGCATCATGGTCTGGTACAATAGCTCAAAGGCACAGAAACACGAGAAGTTATAGAGAGCAGGAGAACAGCCTAATACATGAGAGGCACATTGCTCCCCACCATCAGCAGTATCTATACGAGGACCTATCTTAAAAAATCAACATCTAACATTAAAGATCACCCACCATCCAGGCCATGCCATCTTCTTGCAACTACAATTGGGCAGGTAGTATAGAAGCCTGAAGTTCTACACCACCAGGTTCAAGAACAACTACTCCCTGTACCCTTCAACTATTTGGTTCTTAAACCAACTTGCACAATCCTAATCATTATCTCAGTTTAGCAACACTATGACCACTTTGCCCTACAATGGATTTTGTTTGCTTAAACTGTATTCTTTCTTGAAAAAATACTTACGTCTAATTTGCTTTTCTTGTGTATGTTGCATATCTGTTGCTATGTGCTTGTGATGCTGCTGCTAATAAGTTGTATTCGTGAATACAACAGTAAACTCGACCTTGATTTAACCTACAATATGTAGGTGAGTGGAAGAAATCTAGAGTAAATATTTGGAGAAGGAAGTCTGAGAATCAGAAAGGGAGTGCTACGGAAGCCATTTCGATTTTTTCTTCTCATTGGGGTTAAGAGAGGCGGGACTGCGCAGGCGTGTGACGTCGGGCAGTGAAGCGCAGAAGATTTAAAAGGACAGAAATCCTGATTTGGGTTTAATTTGGAGAAGGGAGTGCTACAGGAGCCATTTTGATTTTATCTTCTCATCGGGGTTAAGAGAGGTGGGACTGTGCAGGCGTGTGACAGCGGGCAGTGAAGCTCGGTAGATTTAAAACAAACACAGCCTTATACAGCGGGCAGTGGAGTGAGCTGGGAGCAGAGTGAAGGCTTAAGGGCTTTGGCTCAACGGGCTTAGACGGAAACAGGCGAGGCAAGGTAGGTTTCGTTTTCAATTTTTCCTGTTATTTGAGGAAAGGGAGAATTATGAGTGTGAGGGCAGCTTGTTGTTCTTGGTGTCAGATGTGGGAGGTCCTGAAGTCTCCTAGCCTCCCGAACGTACACATCTGCGCCAGGTGCGCCGAGCTGCAGCTCCTAAGGGACCGTGTTAGGGAACTGGAGATGCAGCTCAATGACCTTCGTTTGGTCAGGGAGAGTGAGGAGTTGATAGAGAGGAGTTACAGGCAGGCGGTCACACCAGGGCCATGGGAAGCAGACAGGTGGGTCATGGTTAGGAGAGGGAAGGGGAAGAGTCAGGAGCTAGAGAGTACCCCAGTGGTTGTACCCCTTGACAATAAGTACTCCTGTTGGGGAGGGGGGGACAGCCTACCTGGGGAAAGTGGCAGTGGCCATATCATTGGCACAGAGTCTGGCCCTGTGACTAAGAAGGGTAGGGAAAGGAAGAGGAAGGAAATAGTAATAGGGGACTCGATAGTTAGAGGGTCAGATAGGCGATTCTGTGGGCGCAGTCAGGAGACCCGGATGGTAGTTTGCCTCCCTGATCCAGGGTCCGGGACGTTTCTGATCGTGTCCAAGATATCCTGAAGTGGGAGGGTGAGGAGCCAGAGGTTGTGGTACATATAGGTACCAATGACATAGGTAGGATAAGGGAGGAGGTCCTGAAAGGAGAATATAGGGAGTTAGGAAGGGAGTTGAGAAGAAGGACTGCAAAGGTAGTAATCTCTGCATTACTGCCTGTGCCACACGACAGTGAGAGTAGGAATGGAATGAGGTGGAGGATAAATGTGTGGCTGAGGGATTGGAGCAAGGGGCAGGGATTCAAATTTCTGGATCATTGGGACCTCTTTTGAGGCAGGTGTGGCCTGTACAAAAAGGATGGATTGTACTTGAATCCTAGGGGGACCAATATCCTGGCAGGGAGATTTGCTAAGGCTACTGGGGAGACTTTAAACTAGAATGGTTGGGGGTTGGAAATCAAATTGAAGAGACTAGGAGAGAGGAGGTTAGCTCACAAATAGAGAAAGCTTGTAGACAGTGTGTGAGGGAGGAGAGGCAGGTGATAGAGAAGGGGAGCGCTCAGACCAAAGATGTAGGGGAGAAGGAAGAAAAAGCAGATAGTAAAGTTGTTTGCACTGTTAGGGATAAACAGAGGGTAAGAGGTGGAGAATTTCTTAAATGCATTTATTTTAATGCTAGGAGCATTGTAAGAAAGGTGTATGAGCTTAGAGCATGGATTGATACCTGGAAATATGATGCTGTAGCTTGTAGTGTTCTCATTCAGGTGTAAGAACTCTGAACTAAACACCGAGTTTAAACCGTAGTCAATGAGGGCATGATCGCAGTACGATTAACCGTTTACTGTTCACTCTTCCACATTAACATATGGTGAAAAGGCATTGCTTCTATGATGTTTCTTAGTGTGTAGAATGAAAACTTTTCTCGCGCCGATCCTGCACACACAAGCTCCCTCCTTCCCGTTTCTCCAAACCGGTATTTTCCCACAATACGCAGCGAAACCAGGTGTGACGTCATCGCATGCCACGATACATCACAGACAACAAATTTACTTTCAACAACCTTAACTTTAACTAGAAAATAATTACAAATGAATTACTAAAGCGAAAATGTAATAAAGCTAAACAAATGCCTTAAGGCAACACATAGCTATTAGTGAAACATGGTTGCAGGAGCGGTGTGATTGGCAACTAAATATTCCTGGATTTCGTTGCTTCAGGTGTGATAGAATCGGCGGGGCAAGAGGGGGAGATGTTACATTACTTGTCAGAGAAAATATTACAGTAGTGCTTTGGAAGGATAGATTAGAGGGTTCATCTAGGGAGTCTATTTGGGTGGAATTGAGGAATGGGAAAGGTGTGGTAATACTTATAGGGATGTATTATAGACCACCTAATGGGGAGCGAGAATTGGAGGAGCAAATTTGTAAGGCGATAGCAGATATTTGTAGTAAGCATAAGGTTGTGATTGTGGGAGATTTTAATTTTCCACACATAGACTGGGAAGCCCATTCTATAAAAGGGCTGGATGGTTTGGAGTTTGTAAAATGTGTGCAGGATAGTTTTTTGCAGCAATACATAGAGGTACCAACTAGAGAAGGGGCAATGTTTGGATCTCTTGTTAGGGAATGAGATAGGTCAGGTGACTGAGGTATGTGTTGGGGAGCACTTTGGGTCCAGTGATCACAATGCCATTAGTTTCAATATAATTATGGAGAAGAATAGGACTGGACCCAGGGTTGAGATTTTTGATAGGAGAAAGGCCAACTTTGAGGAGATGTGAAAGGATTTAGAAGGAGTGGATTGGGACAATTTGTTTTATGGGAAGGATGTAATAAAGAAATGGAGGTCATTTAAAGGTGAAATTTTGAGGGTACAGAATCTTTATGTTCCTGTTAGGTTGAAAGGAAAGGTTAAAAGTTTGAGAGAGCCATGGTTTTCAAGGGATATTGGAAACTTGGTTCGGAAAAAAAGAGAGATCTACAATAAATATAGGCAGCATGGAGTAAATGAGGTGCTCGAGGAATATAAAGAATGTAAAAAGAATCTTAAGAAAGAAATTAGAAAAGCTAAAAGAAGATATGAGGTTGCTTTGGCAAGTAAGGTGAAAATAAATCCAAAGGGTTTCTATAGTTATATTAATAGGAAAAGGATAGTGAGGGATAAAATTTGGTCCCTTAGAGAATCAGAGTGGACAGCTATGTGTGGAGCCAAAAGAGATGGGGGAGATTTTGAACAATTTCTTTTCTTCGGTATTCATTAAGGAGAAGGATATTGAATTGTGTGAGGAAAGGGAAACAAGTAGGATGGTTATGGAAACTATGATGATTAAAGAAGAGGAAGTACTAGCGCTTTTAAAGAATATAAAAGTGGATAAGTCTCCGGGTCCGGACAGGATATTCCCTAGGACCTTGAGGGAAGTTAGTGTACAAATAGCAGGGGCTCTGACAGAAATATTTCAAATGTCATTAGAAACGGGGATGGCGCCGGAGGATTGGCGTATTGCTCATGTGGTTCCATTGTTTAAAAAGAGCTCTAAGAGTAAACCTAGCAATTATCGGCCTGTAAGTTTGATGTCAGTGGTGGGTAAATTAATGGGAAGTATTCTTAGAGATGGTATATATAATTATCTGGATAGACAGGGTCTGATTAGGAACGATCAACATGGCATTGTGCATGGAAGGTCATGTTTGACAAATCTTATTGAATTTTTTGAAGGGATTACTAGGAAAGTTGACGAGGGTAAAGCAGTGGATGTTGCTATATGGACTTCAGTAAGGCTTTTGACAAGGTTCCACATGGAAGGTTAGTTAGGAAGGTTCAATCATTAGGTATTAATATTGAAATAGTAAAATGGATTCAACAGTGGCTGGATGGGAGATGCCAGAGAGTAGTGGTGGATAACTGGTTGTCAGGTTGGAGGCCGGTGACTAGTGGTGTGCCTCAGGGATCTGTACTGGGTCCAATGTTGTTTGTCATATACATTAATGATCTGGATGATGGTGTGGTAAATTGGATTAGTAAGTATGCAGATGATACTAAGGTAGGTGGCGTTGTGGATAATGAAGTAAGTTTTCAAAGCTTGCAGAGAGATTTAGGCAGTTAGAAGAGTGGGCTGAACGATGGCAGATGGAGTTTAATGCTGATAAGTGTGAGGTGCTCCAGTTTGGTAGGACTAATCAAAATAGGACATACATAGTAAATGGTAGGGCATTGAGGAATGCAGTAGAACAGAGTGATCTAGGAATAATGGTGCATAGTTCCCTGAAGGTGCAATCTCATGTGGATAGGGTGGTGAAGAAAGCTTTTGGTATGCTGGCCTTTATAAATCAGAGCATTGAGTATAGGAGTTGGGATGTCATGTTAAAATTGTACAAGGCACTGGTGAGGCCAAATTTGGAGTATTGTGTACAGTTCTGGTCACTGAATTATAGGAAAGATGTCAACAAAATAGAGAGAGTACAGAGAAGATTTACTAGAATATTACCTGGGTTTCAGCACCTAAGTTACAGAGAAAGGTCGTATAAGTTAGGTCTTTATTCTTTGGAGCGTAGAAGGTTGAGGGGGGAACTTGATAGAGGTATTTAAAATTATGAGGGGGATAGATAGAGTTGACGTGGATAGGCTTTTTCCATTGAGAGTAGGGGGGATTCAAACAAGAGGACATGAGTTGAGATTTAGGGGGCAAAAGTTTAGGGGTAACATGAGGGGGAACTTCTTTACTCAGAGAGTGGTAGCTGTGTGGAACAAGCTTCCAGTAGAAGTGGTAGAGGCAGGTTTGATATTGTCATTTAAAAAAAATCGGATAGGTATATGGACAGGAAAGGAATGGAGGGTTATGGGCTGAGTGCAGGTCAGTGGGACTAGGTGAGAGTAAGCGTTCTCATACAGTGAGAAGGGCTGAGATGGCCTGTTTCCGTGCTGTTATGGTTATATGGTAAGTAGAAGGAATGTGGGGAGAATAAAATGCGATTAGTGTAGGATTACTGCAAATGAGTGGCTGATGATTAGTGGGCCATAGGGCCTGTTTTTTGTGCTCCATCTCTGTGACTGTGAGAAAGCAGTGGGATAGTTTCGAAGGGAAAGAACATTTTTAAAACAGGAGTTTGTAGTAAACAAATTTCCAAAATTGAAAAATGTACTAGAAAATAGAAATAGAAACTTCATGAGCAAGCAATTAGCCTGAGGAAACAGAGGACAAACGAATGAAACCAAGAGATTTTAGGTAAGAATGATTCCAACAAAGTAAAGAAAATAATTATAGATCTTTTTGTAGTAACAGGAAATACTTCAGTAGGGCTATGAATATCGCAATATCAAATTAAAAAGATTCTACTGTCATCTTTGGAAGAAAAAATAGTTCAAAGAATTATTCATGAAAATAATCAGAAATATAAAGAGCAGATCTCCACAAACATTCAACAGATGTTTCTTTTCAATGAATTTTCTGCTTTGCAGTATTACATTTCCAATTTTTCTCCATTTCTCCTTAAAGTTTACAGGAATTTGGCTCAAATTCTTCAGGAGACTTCCATTACGTGAATGGCTAACTTCACACACAAGCAGCAAGCAAATTAACCATTGATGGTACCCTAATCCAATCACATCTTTGACAGCCTTAAAAAGAACCTTTTCAGAAGTCACAGGTCCAATAGAAAAACACAACTAAGGGGAAAGAGAATAATTGTCATGGTCAAGAAAACCAAGTATGATTTATAAATGGCTATTTCAAGGGCGAAGAGACAATTTCGAACGAGGTTGGAGACAACATCGGATGTACGACAACTCTGGAAAACATAATGCTTGCAAAACATTACTTCCAACAAAGTGAAACCCAAAAGCAAGAACAGCAGTGATGCCTCACTACCAGATGAACTCAATGCTTTCTATGCCTGCTTTGAATGAATAAATATAACCACAACTGTAAAGATCCCTGCTGCACCCAGTGATCCTGTGATCTCTGTCTCAAAAGCTGATGTTAGGCTGTCTTTAAAGAGGGTGAACCCTCGCAAGGTGTAAGGTCCCAATGGAGTACCTGGTAAGGCTCTGAAAACCTGTGCCAACCAACTGGAGGGAGTATTCAAGGATATTTTCAACCTCTCAGTGTTACAGGCGTAAGTTCCCACTGGCTTCAAAAAGACAACAAGTATACCAGTGCCTAAGAAGAATAATGGCAGCTGCCTTAATGACTATCTCCCACTGGCTTCAAAAAGACAAGAAGTATACCAGTGCCTAAGAAGAATAATGGGAGCTGCCTTAATGACTATCGCCCAGTAGCACTCGCATCTACAGGAATGAAATGCTTTGAGAGGTTGGTCATTGCTGGAGTGAGTTTTTGGGTTTAGGTCATTTAGGTGGGCTTTGGACACCAGTCTTATGTTCTGTTTGACAAAGTACTGTGGATTGAGTTCATAACAATGCATTTCCTAAAAGCTGTGAATACCAGACGCTGCTGACGCCGTAGTTTTGAAGACAGTATTATCTATACTTTAGATATATGAATTGTCCTCTATATTAGCACGTAAAATACCAAATAAATGTATTGTGGATTTAATTTGCATTCTGAAAGACTGTGAATACCAACCCAGACATGAGGGCGTCAGGAGGAAAGGATGAAGTCAGAAGGTGTGATGTTTTGCATGTAGCTTCAAAAGAAAGCATTGTCTATGCATTGTCTATATTTTGTAAATAGGGATTGCCCTTTGTGTTTAGCAAATAAATATCGAGCCTACATTGGGCTAGCAGACCTTTTCCACCAAAGGGTCTCCATATGATGCTTGCTGTACCTTCTTGTGTCGAATAAAGAAGCTGTTTTGAACCTACCAGTAACTCGCTTTCCTATGATTTCATTCAGCTACAACAGTCATGACTAGACTGAACTCCTGCCTCAGCAAAGACATGGATCCACTGAAATTTGCCTATCGCCACAATAGGTCAACAGCAGATGCCAATCTCAATGGCTCTTCACACGACCACAAATCTGTGCGGATTGGTGATAATATCTCTTCCTTGCTGACGATCAACACTGGTGCACCACAGGGGCGTGTGCTTAACACACTGCTCTACTCTCTCTATACTCATGACTGTGCGGCTAAGCATAACTCAAATACCATCTATAAATTTGCTGATGATACAACTATTGTTGGTAGAGTCTCATATGAAGATGAGAGGGCGTACAGGAGCGAGATATGCCAGCTAGTGGAGTGGTGTTGTAGCAACAACTTTGCACTCAACATCAGTAAGACAAAAGAGCTGATTGTGGACTTCAGGAAGGATAAGACGAAAGAACAGATACTAATCCTCATAGAGGGATCAGAAGTGGAGAGAGTGGGCAGTTTCAGGTTCCTGGGAGTCAAGATATCTGAGGACCTAACTTGGTCCCAACATATCAATGCAGTTATAAAGAAGGCAAGACAGTGACTATACTTCAATAGGAGTCTGAAGAAAATTGGTATGTCAGCAAATACACTCAAAAACTTCTATAGATGTACCATGGAGAGCATTCTGACAGGCTGCATCACTGTCTGGTATGGGGGGGGGGGTCTACTGCACAGGACTGAAAGAAGCTGCAGTGGGTTGTAAATTTAGTCAGCTCCATCTTGGGTACTAGCCTGCAAAGTACCCAGGACATCTTGAAGGAGTGGTGTCTCAAAAAGACAGCATCCATTATTAAGGACCTGCAGCACCAAGGACATGCTCTTTTCTCACTGTTACCATCAGGTAGGGGGTACAGAAGCCTGAAGGCACACACTCAGTGATTCAAGAACAGCTTCTTCCCCTCTGCCATCCGATTCCTAAATGGACATTGAACCCATGAACACTACTTCACTTTTTTTAATATATATTCTGGTTTTTGCATGATTTTTAATCTATTCAATATATGTATTCTGTAATATATTTTTCTTCTTCTATATTAAGTATTGCATTAAACTGCTGCTGCTAAGTTAACAAATTTCACAACACATGTTGGTGGTAATAAAGCTGATTTGGATTCTGACTCTGATGCTGAAGACAGACAACATGATCACAGGTTTGGAATGGAACTCTGTAACGAACTACTCCAGGCAGTTTATAAAGAATATGAGCCAGCCCAAGAAGTACAACTTGTTTAAAAAGTGAATTAGTTGTGCAAAAATGCTTTATTTTCCCAAATGAATTTGATTTCAAATGACAAACCTCTACTTTGTTCAACTGACTCCCTTCTTCTCCTTTCCTCATGTCCTGCAGCTTCTTCCAAGTCTTTGAGGGTGGGATCTAGTAGCACCCAGTCTTCTGTGTAGAACACACTTCGGCGGTTTTCATTGTTTGCTCTTCCTGGTTTCAGATTTGACATTGAGTTTCTGCAATGGATTCAGAATTGTATCAGTATCACCCAAATGACTATTATTCATGAATCATGCCTAACATACAACATAGAAAAACTTATTTATGTATAGTGCCATCGAAATACTCCAATGTGCTTCACAAGATTCAAACTATAACTTTACTAAGCAGTTAGCTGAATACTTGCTTAGGAAGTTTATTTTAAGAATAGCTGAGGGTTCCTTAGATTGTGTTGGTTATTAACACAAATGACATATTTCATTGTATGTTTCTATGTATATGTGATAAATTAGTCTGAATATCAAGAAACTGAAGATGCATGAAATCTAGAAATAAAATCAGAAAATGCTGAAAACAATCAGCAGGCCAGGTAGCACCTGCAGAAAAAGGAACAGAATTAATGTTTTTCAGGTTGAAACCCTTCAGGCATTTTGATGAAAGGCCTTTGACCTTAAACAAATTGTCCCTCCTTCCAGATAACATTCAACACCTGAGTTTAATGCTTCCAACATTTTCCAATATTTCAAGGAATTTCTTTTCTCAGAGATATAAAATGAGAGGTTAATATGAATTATCACTCTTGTATTACTGGCAGATTTCAGCACAATATTATCAGAAAGCACTTTCAGATGAAATTTTAAAATCTTCATTCTCCTAAGGAATTTAACACCTCCTCCCACTTTCTGAAGGGTACCGCTCTGGTGTCCTGGACATAATTTATCCTTTGGCATAACTCACGAATATAAGCAAATTAATCAAATGTTGATTTCAAATGCAGTTCACTGTTTTTTTTCTCTCTTAAAATGCAGCTACACTCACTACATAACAGCAAGGTAATTTGGTGGCTATGAAACAGCTAGGAATCACTGAACAGCACTATACAGGGACAAGTTTTTCCTAATAGAAGACTGTCCATGTATCAATTGTAGAATTGGATTTCACAGAGATTTCAAAAATATTAATGACAATATTTGGGTAGGCTTAAGATTTTTAAATTAGATTTTTTTATTACTTTGACAAGTTACTCATCTTAATGTTTGTTCTTCAAGTTTCTTGCAAAAGGAATTTATAATTCTTTAGCCTCATCTTTCTATTGTAACTTTAGCTAATGTATGGATTGCTCCAGAAAGGAACTAATCACAGGCAATCTGCTAAATACACCTCTAGCAAAGAGGTAGGATAGAAACTCTACCTAATGCAGTATTAATGCAAAACCACAAACAGATTTATCCTGAACAAGGTATTAAAGCCACATCTAAATATCACAAAATAAAGACTCCAACACACTGCTAATGAAGTACCTTTAAAGAATCAAAATGGGAGGGGGGGCATTACCAAAAATTAGCAAGCATACCTACAACAGTCAAATTATACTTCAGTTGATTTACACATTTCATAACAAGCATGGTCCATCAACTTTAAAGCAAGTTGGTGCTCCAATAGTTAATCCACTATGCTTTCACAATGGAAAACATCTTTTCATCACTATGGTTTAAATCATTTTAATTTTCAGTTTATAAAAGCACTGAACTGCTTCCATGAATCCTTTCAAATGCTGGGAGGAAGTACACTGTCTGGATCTCAACTCAATTACTTTTTGATCCCAAATCATTTTCTAAATTCTTTAAGATTACAAGTGGTGTTGTATATTTCAATGCAAGATTTATTATAAGCTTCTATAGACTGGTTTCAATTTTAGTACATAGTCCCTTTTATAACTGTATCAAATACTTTGCTAGCCGCTCATGATTATTTTAAATGAATAATGTAAATTGTGAATATTATATCATGTATTTTAAAATTGCCATAAGCATTCAGACAAAAAGTCTAAGAGCATAACAATAAACCAGTGCTCTGTGGGTCAGTGTTACGTCAGGTTCAATGTAAATAAAATTAACACTCAACAGCTAAACATACACCAGTACATCAGGAGCATATCTTTGAAATTAACGTTTAAGTACAAATATAATTCTTTATGGAAACACAAACAACTAGATACTTTAAAGCTTCAGTGGATTGAATACAGTAACGTGGCAGGGAAAGAGTTAATTAAAGGAAGCATGGAAATAAATTAATGTAAGTACTTAGTTTTAAAAGTGTGCAGCACAAGGCCATTAGTTGAAGCAGAAAGTTTGGTGGAGTTTAAGAGGCTTTTAGGCAGACACATGAATCTGAAGGGAATGCAGGGATATAGATAATACACAGCAGGAGGATATTTAGTATAAATTGGCATAAAAATTGGCACAACATTGTCCCATGCTGTACTGTTCTATGTTCTATTAACTTTTCAAAGTAAAATGCCCCTTTGCTCACCTTTTTACCATGTCCTTTCAGTGTACAATTAATTGGTCGGAGAATAAAATTTCAAAAATCTAGAACCTGTATTTGAAAATACTGCAGAATTTCAAATCTCTTACTATCTTTCCTTTCAGTTAGTCCTGACGAAGGGTCTCGGCCCGAAACGTCGACAGTACTTCTCCTTTTAGATGCTGCCTGGCCTGCTGTGTTCCACCAGCATTTTTGTGTGTGTTGCAGAATTTCACTGTTCAGTCTTTATTCTCAAACCTTCTGGTTATTTGGTAGTTAATAAGGTCAAGAAATTACACTCCTTTCTTCACTACAGATAAGGTTAGCTCACCTGATCTCTGTGCCCAAGTTCTTCAAAGAGAAGTTAATGGTTGTGGGATTTGCTGCTCGTTCACCCACCAGACTCTCTAGGGCAACCTCTTCATCCAGTACACTTCTTGCACTCTCAGCAATATCCGTCATTTGGGGAAGAAAGGGAGCATCTGGAATCAATATAAAAACTTACTATTGTCTGCATCTGTACTAACATCCTTCAAAGACTTCAGCAAAAGCAGTATGGTGGTTAACCCACATTCCTGAACACAGTGGAAAACATGAAGCTTCGTTATCCTGGCAAATTTAAATTTAAATCATGTGATCAGTAGCAGTTTGCTCTTGAATCAAAAGATGCAGTTTCATGTACAATTATCAAAATTAATTTCCAGTAAATATTAATTTTGTTTTCCAGTTCAATTGGACTTTTTTAAAAATACATCCTTCCCATGATATTTCAAACACAGAATAATCAGCGAGTCGAGCAATATCTGTGGGAGGAAAGGAATTGAAGCTTCATGCTGAAACCCTGCATCAGTACTCGTCTTTAAGGTGTGGAGGCGCCAGTGAAGGATGGTGTTGGGCAGGCTGTAGCAACCAGTGTGGCTGCCAGGTGCCAAGGTGTGGTGTCAGGGTACACCCTGTTCAGGATGGTGAGTGCAGCAGCATCTGCTAACAGGCTCTGTCATTACCACCTGTTGGGAAATGACGGACTTTGCTGCTTTTATTTAGCTGTATAGCTCTCCCTACTTGAAGATTTTGCCATGGCAACAAGCCCAACACCACTTGAGCTTGGTTTCCAGTGCAGGAAAATGTCTCTGAGCAAAATGTCTCTTTCTTCAGAAAGGTACAGAAGGGTATATCACTGCCATGAGTGTTCAAGTTAGTGGGTCAAGTGCCCAATAATGAATCACACAGAGCAGTGTGAAGTGAGGTTCAGTGTAAATAATATAAACAATTAACAACATTTAAGTGTGCTACATTGAGCAAACAAGGTGAAATATCTCATTGCATTCTGTATGGAACAAGGCACTTGCTGGAATTTGTATTTTCAACCCTCCCCATCTCTGAATATCAAGAGGTTACTGAAGTAGTATTAACCCACTCAGCCCACTTCAGTCCCAAGCTCTCTCTGCTATAGCTATCTCTTTTGACTGTCCACTGCTGGAAGGGTCTTTTGAATGGTGAGAAAATTATGCTGCAAAGTTCTCCACAATCCAAAAGACACCAACACACGTGCAGCATAATTGAGGCAGTCAAAGCGTTCCACAAGATTTTGACATGTTGGAGTTTTGCACTGAAGAGGCATTACATCTTTCAAGAAGTGTACGAAGCCAAGGTCCCATAAGTGCTCAAGGAAGGGCACAAAATAATTAACATACTGCAACTGCCCAAAGTAGCAAGTAATTCTCCCAGTAGCATTAAAAATAATTCCTTCACTGCAAAAGAAAAATGACCAGCAAGCTCTCTACTTCAGATTTCTGCTGGGTGCAAATTACTGTAGCTGCCAATTTTCTCCCAGTGACCACTTCTGCTGTGAAGCTCTTGGATACACAAAGCAAGTCCTCCTCAAACATGTGAAATTATACCCCTTGCAGTTGGCTCTTTGGGGAGAGTGTCTGAGGAACAGAATATTAAAAAGTTCTATTTACAGAATGTATCATGCTGATACCTTAGAGGGCAGAGCATTCAAAACTTTGCAGTTCTTAACTGCATCACCTTGTTTATTCAGTTTCCTGTTTCCTACCAAAAAACCCAATATCTGCACAATATGGGCCAGGAAGCACACTTGAAGGAAACTATCAGCAATAAACCTCTACTCTTTGCATGTCTGTTAACAACTTATTTCCTGGCTCTGCCTGCTATGCAAAAGGACGTTAATAAACTAGTAATGTATGCGGCACATAATGTAGTCTCAGAAAACACAAATCCAGTACTGATCCACCTAGTCATAAAGTATTGCATGATACGTCTCATGCACATGTCCAGATATCTACAGAATCACTGCAATTGCCACTGACTGGACACATCCAAGAAATGGAGCCAGAAAATATAATGAAGGAATATATTTTTGCTCACACTAGCAAAGATTTATAAGACTCTACTGAGTTTCTCTAAACAACTTGGAAAACATGGAAAACAAAATGGATATTGGAAGGAACAGTGCAGACTGCAGTTCAAGCACATACAACACTTAGATTATACTCAGAGAGTTGCCAAGATCTACTCAGAAACACAGCAAAAGCCAAGCAAGTACAATATGTTGTCCACATCCACTCTTAAAAATTCCCCTTGAACCACATACAACCAATCAAGATGATTATCCCTTTAGGGAGGAGTTGAATGAGACTCTCCGTTGGTCGTGATTGTCCTAGCTGTCTAGCCAGTACGCAAGCCAGGGCAGTAAAATATGAAGAGCAAGCTCTTAACCATGCGGGAGGCTTCCCCCTCCGTGCAGCTGATGAATCCAAAGGAACGGCAAAGACCAATGTCAGCAGTTTCGCAGGAGTTGTCAGTGCTGAACTGTATTGGGGACTCCAGCTCCAGATTTCTCCTCAGGGTTTACTCCCTAAGCCTTCCCCATGAGTGGAGTTTTGAGATCAGGGTTTTCCTTCTAGACAAGTTGCCAACTACGGTTGACGAGCCCCAGCTACCCGAATGAGTTGAATAATGCAAACGTACAACATCAAAAGCAATACAAGATATTAAAATCAGGTATCACACTCTCAGATATTACGTATGATGAAAGAGAAAACCACTCAGGTCACAATCCAAGAACTCTCCTTCAAGCACAGATGAATTTAAAGTTTAACATTGAAATAAAAATAAAAAGTGCTGGAACACATAATGGGTCAGACAGCATTTGTGGAGAAATAACGTTAACTGCTTGGGTTCCTAACTCTTCAACTAGCACAAGTTTGAAAACAAAGCAGGTTGTAAATTGTAGAGAAGTGGGAGCGTAGAAAGAACAAAAGTAATATCTGTGACAGAATGGAGGCCAAGAGACAACGAAGGAAGCAGTGACAGTGCCAGCTAAGGAAAGGCAAGGAAGTCTTGTTAATCACAGCTGGTCTGTCTGGAGCTCAGCTGACACAGAACTCTCACTTCTCCAGAACTTAGGCATAACAGAAATTACAAAGTTTCAAAGATATCGGAGAATGCAGCACCAGAATCTCCAATAAGCCAGTTGGTTGCAAGTCTCTGTTGATCAGTTGGTGGCTCTGTAAAACTGTCTACTCTGTGGATGAGTGCATCCATGACTTAGACACATTTTAGTATGAGTACTGTACACAGGGCACTAAAGTGGTTAAACCAGGACATCTGACCATCTGTTCTGACGCTGCACCGAGCAGTGCCCACAACAGAACTCTGTTGTGACTAAACCTTATACTCTTCACTTCTGCTCTTACAATGTGCCACTACAATGTCATTCATTTGAATAAAGATGTTTTCTTTTATTTTAATGTTTTTATTACTTTTAATTAAATAAAAGCTAAATTATTTCAACTTTTTAAAAAGAAGAGTTGCTGATTAACAAGGACATTGAGAAACAAAGGCCTTCGGTGGCATGGATTGTCAGCAGGATCCAGGAGCGGAGCCTCAGGATCTGCCACCCATGGCTTAGTCAAGATTTCGGCCTGCTCCACTGCACAGAAAGGCCACAGCAGCTCACAGTTAGAGAAGCTCCAGGAACTGTACCAGTGTTTGCACATAGCAAAGTCACAAAACTTTGCTTGCCGTGCTAGAGAAAGTAATCCAGTCAGAAAGGAGGCAATACAACTTTTACCGAGCTAATTTAGAGCAGGGGTTTCCAATCTTTTTATGCTAATGCATCTTACCATTAACTGAAGGGGCCGTGGACCCCAGGTTGGAATCCCTTGATTTAGAGCATCAAGGAGCAGTGCTTGCAGACTTACACAGGAAAGCCCTTCAACAAAAAATTAATGCAATTATTAGGATTCTTGTTGCATATACCTACGCTGCAAACAGATGGTGCCTTAAAGGTTGACCACAGATAATAAGTCAAAATTGTGGTTTCAAGCTGCAACTGTTAGCTTTAATGGTGTTATTTGGAACTGTACACAGCTATAATGCACATCGCAGCACAAGCAAGGGTAGTACTAACTTTTTTTAAAAATGCATGGTTTTATAAAGCAAACCATCAGAAAAAATTTGCAGATGCTGTGAGAAGAATGTTTTGGGTTGAAGATACATTGTCAGAACTGTTGTGATGTATCTTAGCATCACAACTAATTTCCATGAACCCGCTAACAGAACTGATCACTAGATAACATTTTTAAAGCAAGATTGTTTCAGGAGTAAATAACTGTTTCTCTTCCCACAGATACAGCGTGACCTTGTATTTCCAGAATTTTGTTATTTTACCACCACAAAAACTGCATTTTCAGCATTCTCTGATTCTAACTCATACCCCTGCACAAGCAACTTGCTTCACACTAATTCCCAGCTAGTCCTATCCCACACTCCCTCTATTCCACCATCTGTTAATATTACAGCTGTTTTAATTACAGTATCACTTGATCCTGCCAAATAGTTTGCAGCTATTTGACATGGTTGCTCTGGGACCTCGGCTCCTGTCTCCACAGGGAAGTCACTGAAGGGATGTGCCAGCCACATTTTTTCCCCATTTTAACAAGATTTTCTAAACATTTAAAGCAGAATTCTAAACAAACACATCCGGTGAAAAGGCAGCAGCTGTACAGCAAGTCTGAAAGGCTGTTCCAGGAAACAAAAACGTGTGTGACCTTTACCAGAAAGGCTCAACTTCAACAACTACTGCCCAAAGTGTGAAGTGATTTCTAAGTGTTGCCAATCCTCGCAGTTTGAGCCACTCAGATGTTAGTCGCCTTTAGGTACTATATTCTTGTACCTAAAGGAGGTAGTCCCTGTCCAGCAACCCCAAATCCATAGTAAGTGAAGGCTAACATCTGAGTGGCCCAGACTGCGGGGAATCTAGAACCAGGCATAACTGTTCATTTGTTTGAGAAATGGGACATTTTCTTTTATAGGGTCCCCACAAAAGAAAATATCCCCCACTTCAATCCCAACATCTGTGTTTTAATTATGCATCTAAGTTTGCCTGATGTCTATAACTTGTTTCACTTTCGCAGTTTGAAGCAATTTCCATTCTCACGACCTTTCAAATTCCCCTCCGAACTACCTACCATAGTTGCCTCCAAATCCTTCTTCATAACTCAGACCATAGACTAGGAATCAGCCCATTAGCTTTACCTTGAAAGACAGCAACCGTTAAAAGGTCTCAATCTATCGGTTAGTGTCGAGAAACAAAGACGCAGTCAGATCATGTGCTTTATTGGCAAACTCTGGCTTGAGGAGGAGGAGGGTGATCTTATTGAAAAGGCTCTTGAAAGAATACACTTCCACCGGAGGAACAGGCACTATGAGGGAGCATAGCTGCAAATTGAGATACATAGGATTTCTTCTCAGAGGTCTGGAATTTTCTATTCTGGGAGTTGTGAAGGCCAATACACTGGGGTCTTTGAAAAAGAGGTAAATAATTTTATTTTGAAAGCATGATAAGGGAACTGAGGAATATGGGGAACTGGCACAGAAGAGAAGTCAAGGCCCTGGGACACATCAACCAGGACTTTATTAAATGGAAGGGCAGGCTTTAACTGCTTAAGAAAGAAATGTTAGTAGCATGGGCTAACACTTGTGCATCTGTAATCTGGCTATTGAATCCAAACTGCACTTTACAGTGATGTGGGCCTGATGTGCTCTATACCAAAGGTGGTCTCTACTGACCAGTTGATTAATGTCCTCCAATGTACACTACAACCACACAATTATTAAACTCTAGATGGTTATATTCCACCACTGTCACACAACAAAAAAGGTAAATAATTGCTTTATTGTTAGCACACACCAAGAGCAAATCACAAAATACCTGGTTCATTTGCTATCTTGATCATTTCAAAACTTATGCATTTATCTAACAAATTTTGCCTCCTATCCAAAATGTCATGCCGAAAGGACAGTAAAAGTTGTGTAAAGCTATAATCGACCTTGCAGTTTATGTGTTATTGCATTACTGAGACAGAACCTCACCGATCTAAATGTCAACTGATGCAAGTTGAGATTAAAAAAAGGCTGCTACTGATATAATTTACCTCAAGACACTATTTATCACATTTGCTATATTTGAATAGCTGCATACAAAAAATGAAAAAGGATAATTATTCAGGCATTTTGTAACTCATGAAATAAGGAGCAATCTACCTGCAGTTCATCACTGAATGCCAGCTCCTCTCCTGGCAAATGCTGAAAATAATGTGAACAGACCAGTTTGAAGGAAAATTGGAAAATTTCTCTCCAAACCGCTATGTGGTGAAGCAAGTTCCAGATGACAATCATGAAGTCATGTTTTTTTTCTGTAACTCTGGGGAGCTCAAGGGGGAGGGTCAATGTGGTGTGCTTGCCAGCTCTCTGAATGGTACTTTCCTTCACATTCCATGTGTTGTCAATAGCTACACTTCTGTTGCTATGAGATACAGAATGTGGTCAATGTTTTCTGGAGAATTCACACAATAAGCTGCACAGTAAAATAAATGCGTTAGGACTTTTAGTCCTGTACAGAGACATTTTGCAGAAACTTCAGATTTACAATTGCTGGTGTATAATTGATTTTATTTAATACATTTTCAAAAGCAGAACTTTCCTCAGCAACTCTTCGTGCCACTTCTTTATAAAGGGCTGAGTTTTTGCCAGGATAACCAACAAGTACACTCCAAATTCATAATCATAGCAATTCATTTGGTTATTTGAACTTTTGAGGGAACCTCAATACTACAGATGATAATGTTCTCATTTATACTGAATATATTTTCAGTGGAGAGTAGGCCACAGTCAGGCACATGAACCCATCCTTGGTCCCCTTTCTTGGATCTGTTTTCTCCAATTGTAAGTCCTTTGATTTTCTAATGAGCTCAGATAAATGAGCGGGAAAGACATTGCTCATTCAATTCACACTGTTAACCCAAGATTGTTTTTAATATTTAAGTTGACATGCGAAATAATGTAGAAAACAGAAACAGGAGCAAGATATGGCCAGTCATCCTTTCGAGGTTTCTCCACTGTTCAGTAAGGCCATAGACGATCTAATCTTGACCACAATGCTTTTCCCAGTTCAAGCTTTGTTAAGGAGACTGAGTAATGACTAGGTAGGTGACTTTTCTTACTTAAAAAGATTTACAAGTACTGAAAACCTGTGCTGACCAACTGGCTGGACAGCAATCTTTCATTACTCCAGTTGGAGTTTCCCACCTGCTTCAAAACGGCATCAATCACACTTGTACTCTAAAATGGTCAAAACCTAGCATCTTTGGTCAAGAGGAGGGTGAGCTGCCTCAATGACTATAGCCCACATCTACCGTGATGAAGTGCATGGAGAGTTTGGTTATGACTAGAAATAACTTCCTGCCTGAGCAAGGACCTTGACCTGTTGCACTTTGTCTACCACCACAACAGGTCTAGAGCAGACACTATTTCACTGGCTATCCACTCAGCTTTGAAACACCTGGGCAGCAGCAATACATATGCCATGCTGCTGTTAATCACTCACAGCTCAGAGTTCCACACCATCACACCATCTGTACCTCCCTCTGCAACTGGATCCTTGACTTCATTGGGAGATCTTAGTCAGTATGGATCAACAATACCATTTCAACGTCACTGAAAATCAACGCAGGAGCACCTCAAGGATATGTGTTTAGCCTGCTGCTCTAACCTCTTTACATTCATGAATGTGTGGCTAGGCACAACTCAAGGAGCATCTTTAAATTCATCAATAGCACTGGTGCTGGCAGAATCTCAGATGGCAAAAAGAAGGCATACAGGAGTGAGACAGATTGTCTTGTTGAGTGGTGCCACACAACAACCTTGCATTCAATGTCAGCAAGACCAAGGAATTGATTGTTGACTCGGGAAGAGCAAGTCAGGAGATCACAAACTAGTCCTCAGTGAGGAATCGGGGTAGAGGGTAAGCAGTTTCAAGCTGTTGGTGTCAGCATCTCAGAGGATCTATCCTGAGCCCAACACATTGATGCAATCATGAAGAAAACACCCCAGCAGCTATACTTCATTAGGAGTTTGAGGACATTTGGTATGTCACCAAAGATCCTTGCAAATTTCTACAGGTGGATGGTGAAAGGCATTCTGACTGGCAGCATCACTGCCTGGCATGGAAGTGTCAATATTCAGGTTTGAAAGAGATTGTAGAGAGATGCAGCTAGCTCCATCATGGGCACCCCCCCCCCCCCCATCAGAGAACAACTTCAAAGGGTTGTGCATCATGAAGCGAGAATCCATCATTAAAGTAGTACAGGAGCCTGAAGGCATACATGTAGAATCTTTTAGGAATAGCTTCTGCCTCTCTGCCATCAGATTTCTGAACGTTCCATGAACACCACCTCACTATTCCTCTTTTGCATAATATATTTATTTAGTAACTTGCATTGTACAGCTGCCACAAAATAAATTTCATAACATGCATCAGTGATAATAAACCCGATTCTGATCTCACTGACATGAATACTTCAATATTCCAGCTGAGCACAATCCCATACACAAATGCTAAAAGTAGCAGTGCATTTCTTGATTAATGTGATGTATGTAGTTCCTCCCTCCAACCCACCCAGGATAAACAAGCACAAGTTTTCTTAACCAACAAGAACCAGGTGAAATGATAATTACTGTTTTTCAAATTCTTCCAATGTCCTCTGCTGTCCTAGTGCCAGGCTCTCTACATCTCTGTGGGCTTCTCTAACTTACAACCTGCCTTGCTCTAATGACCCCAAAAATACTGAACGTATACATGTAGGGATGTGCATGTTATTTTGTTAACATGTGAATCCGTTAGAACAGAAATACACAAGTGGAATTATCTTCCTCACACCTGGTGTGGATACTGCTATTTCAGTCGAACTACTGTATTTATAGAAAGGTAGAACAGATATTGAAAGCTGAAGTAAATTGGAAATTAAAGTCTGATGCAACTACAGATGTGTACTTTGCGGTAGTTGCCGTGCCCCCCAGATAATGAAAGCAGCAACGGGTTCAGGCAACTAACAACTACAGTTGAAGGCAGAATCTGTTCAGTTATACTCTGTACCGTTATTGACTACCACTGAATGATGCTTACAAATCTCTTGACTCTTCATTACAACACCGTTGGCTAACTAAAGCACTTTCCAGAATGGAGTGTATCATGGAAAACATCTTTAAAAATTAATATTGACATTATCTTCACCCCTTAAAGACTGTGGGTGATGACTCAATTGAAATTTTCAACTGAGAGCTTTATTAGACAAGTGTTCATAAACTTACACAAATCAAATCAATCGCAGGATTTTAACATGACTGAACACTGGAGAAGCGTGTTGCTCCAATATTATGAATGCACTTGCATGGTACTACTGATCTGTGGAATCATTTTCTTCTACCACCACTGAATAATTATATCTTTGCAATATGCAAGAGATCCATTGAAAGCATCGAACTGCGCTCGATGATTGTTCCCTTTTAAGATGCACCATTGTAACCAACTACTGCCCTGTCTGAATTCTCAAAACCAAAACCCGTATCAGAAAACACAATGAGACCAAGTAACTGCAGAAAGAAGGAGACACTCCAGATTCTGAAACAAAATGACAAACAGCAGACAGTGGTAAATGAGCTCAGGACACAGGTAAAAATTAAGTAGTACATTTTGCTCAAATTCTATTCATCCATTTCAAGATGCAAGAATGAAACCAAATAAATGCCATGAGAAACAGGGCCTTCCATTGCCACAGGGTCTTTTTAAAAGACCAAAGTTCATATAAGAATGATTAACTGTCAAAAGCAAGCTGATTTCAGTGCTATATGAATATTTATTTGCATCAAAATGACTGGACCTTTTACAACTCAACTTATTTTTATAAACGTTCCTTTCCTTCATGTTGCACTCAATGGACAGAATATTTCAGAAGTCAGAAGGACAGTAAATCCCAAAATAGGCAAACAGCTTCTGTTGCCAAGCAAAGGAAAGTAATGACTGAACCGTTGTTCTTGGATCTAGGATGATATGTCACACAGTACAATGATATCCACAAAATGTTTCTTACATTAAAATCAGATATCTTATGACTGTAAAATATACCAGTCAAACATTCCCCAATCAGTATCAAGGCGAAAGTGTAATATATAGCAGACTTAACACAAAGAATAGGTACATTTGCTTGAAATGGTCATCCAAAAATACTCAAACAAGAGATTAAATAATAGCATTGACAACCTGCTATTCAAATAGTTGGTTTCAGCAACAGAGAAATCAAGACATCAATAGACTAAAAGTCAACTATTCCCCATCACCTTTCTTGAATTCATACAAACGTTGGATCTGCTTCATCATTACTGGCTGTCTTCCAGTTGTGGCTGGGGTCAGAGATCTGCAGCTGCTCCAGAATTTCAGTTGGAACAGCTTCCCCAATGAAAAAATTACACCTGTGCACCAGACTGCTCCTACCAATTTGCTAGAAGCAGAGTCAAATTAGAAATAAAGGCAGTGTGTTAGGGAGTGGCAAGACTCAAACCATGGCAAAAGGCAGCAGTGGAGGAAACACTGGAACGAGCAGCACAATGAAAAAGACTACAATTCAATATGTGGGGTCTATGAATCCACCATTTCAATTTCATGTTGTAAAAGCTCTCCTTGCTTGTTATGACTCTAAGGAGATAGCTCAAGGCAAATAGATTAAAATTCAGTCAAAATCTGACAAGCAGCCATAAATATAAATGAGCAAACTGGAAATACTCAGTAGATCAGGTTACATCTGTGAATGCAAAAACTGATTTAATGTTTCAAACCAATGTCTTACCAACAGTTCTGCTGAAAGATCAGCTGCACATGCTGATTGATCTGAATATTTTCAACACTTCATGTTATTTCATATTTCCAGCCTCTGGAGTATTTTGATTTTGGAATAGAATAAAGCACTTCCCTAGTTGCAGTGATAAAATCCAGAACACAAAAAAAACCTCACCCAATTTACTTGATATCAAAAATATACCAATCTGGTTTAAATGCACCAGAGTCTGCTCCAATATCACAGTTCCAATTATTGAGCCTGTCAAAGCAAAATACAGATGGCTCCAAGGTTACACAAGGCTCTATTCCTGAGAACTGACCCAAGGCGTATTTCTGTGCAAGTCCGAAGAGCCCATGCTCTACTACTACCTACATCTCATCTATCTACATATACTTGCTGTAATTCTTTCATTTCATTAAATATTCTCCTATCTATAAATAAATGAATGGAATACTGTATCCAATTATTAATGAATACCACAAATACTAATATTAATATTTTGAAAAATGTATGGGAAAATTTATGCAGAGTCAGATTTCAGGTCAGCTATAACCCAGGGAACCCCTGTATCGATGTAATGAAGCAATCATTATTTATAAATTCTTACAAAATGAACTTTACTTCAACAAAAGGCAAACAAGGCAACTGGTATTCGATATCACAATGGAATAATGTATGCTATAGATAAATTGATCTTCTGTCACTAGTTCAGACACAATCCAGTTGCACGGCCCCTGTAGCAGAACAGCTGCTCAGATTTTCTGACTCTCTTTGATCATTTAAACTGAGGTGTGTAAAATTTAGTGAATGTTTGTTATTCCAAACTGGACTGCCAACACAGATGCCTTGTGCAGGAAGGCACAGAGTCGACTGTACTTCCTAAGAAGGTTGGCGTCATTCAATGTCTGTAGTGAGATGCTGAAGATGTTCTATAGGTCAGTTGTGGAGAGCGCCCTCTTCTTTGTGGTGGCGTGTGGTGGAGGAAGCATTAAGAAGAGGGACGCCTCACGTCTTAATAAGCTGGTAAGGAAGGCGGGCTCTGTCGTGGGCAAAGTACTGGAGGGTTTAACATCGGTAGCTGAGCGAAGGGCGCTGAGTAGGCTACGGTCAATTATGGATAACTCTGAACATCCTCTACATAGCACCATTCAGAGACAGAGAAGCAGTTTCAGCGACAGGTTACTATCGATGCAATGCTCCTCAGACAGGATGAAGAGGTCAATACTCCCCAATGCCATTAGGCTTTACAATTCTACCGCCAGGACTTAAGAACTTTTTAAAAGCTATTATTAATGCTTTTTGAGATAGTGATTTAGATGCATATCATATTTTTTACTGAGTTAAGTATTGTATGTAATTAGTTTTGCTACAACAAGTGTATGGGACATTGGAAAAAAAGTTGAATTTCCCCATGGGGATGAATAAAGTATCTATCTATCTATCTATCTATCTATCCCTTTCCCACAAGTTAAGGGAGGCTAAATCATTAGATACTTTTGAGCTGGGGACAAACAAATATTTAGAAGATCAAGTGGATCAATTGAAGATCCTGGGGAACTGGCCAGCATACAAGTAACACACACAGAATGCTGGAGAAACTCAGCAGGCCAGGCAGCATCTATGGAAGAGTACGAATGATGTTTCGGGCTGAGATCCTTCAGCAGGACTGGAGAATAGAGATCAGCATACAACAATTATGATCATTTAGAATGCTGGGGCAGGCTTAAGGGTCCTAGAGGAACTCCTGCTATTTTGTATCCTAGGAAACCATCCCAGTGCAAAAAAAACAGCTCTGAATCCAGATTCCATCAGCTCTCAGTCCACAGACATACACTGAAGCACAGATTAAATGTCAGAATCAGGTTTAAACTCTCTGATTAAGGTCTTTGAAATTTGCTGTTTTGTGGTAACAGTGCAGTGCAAGGCAAAAATTACTAACTGAAAGTTACAAAGAGTATATAAATAGTGCAAAAGAAGAATAGCAAGGTACCGGTCATGGGCCATCTAGAAATCTGATGGTAGAGGGGAAAGAGCTGTTTTTAGACTGTGGGTCTTCAGGCTCCTTAAGTTCCTCTCTGATGGCAGTAATGAGAAGAGGACATGTCCCAGATGAGGGTTCTTAATGATGGATGACGCCTTCTTGAGGCACCGCCTTTTAAAAATGTCCTAAATGGTGCGGAAAGTTGTGCCTGTGTTAGAGTTGGCTGAGTCTACAACCCTCTGCAGACCTGTGCACTGGAGCCTCCATACCCGGCAGTATTGCAACCAGTCAGAATGTTCTCCACCATACATCTGTAGAAATTTATTAGTCTTGGTAACATTCCAAATTTCAGTGCTGCTACCTTTTCAACTTCAGTCTCTGGCTACTATGTGAATAGACCACAATCTACCACATAACATACCAGAAACAAGCAATACAGGGGAAAATACAAGCAGATTGTGCACATCCATTGAGATGGGTACCTCGTCCACAATTCTTCATCCCCTTTGAAGGCTCTTATTTTCTCCCAGGTAGGCATGAATCATATCCAAATCTAGCTTGGTTTTCAGGTGGCAAAAAAGTTGCTGCAATTGTTAACAAGTGATCCTTGTGTTTTGTGGGTGCAGTGGAGAAGAACAATCCCACAACTTACTTTTTTCTCATAAAATTCCCCTGATGTATTGGGGCTTCAGTTGCTAATTTATCAAGTATAAACACTAATCTGAAATATCAGTTGAGTGTGTTCAATAAGAATTTTGTTCCAAAATGACACAACAAATACTTCAGTAGCTACTTTTGATGCTTAAGTAGTTTGGAGCTAAAGCATTTTTAACCATTTGCAGCCATTGAATTTTACTGTTATGGACATTTTTTTCAAATTAGATACAATTATAGCTCAAAAGCAATTGTGTCATTGCCCACCATTATGCAAAAAAGGAAATCCGCTGGATCACAATATGTCAAAAGAAAAAAGAGAGAGATTGTAACCATTATTTGTCCAATTACATTACCTTAAAAATATTCATCCTCCACAAATATTTTCACTGTGCCATTTTCTAAATTTAAAACATATTGAAGTAGGATTTTTGAGCTAATCTACAAAACATTGTGCATCATGTCAAATCAAAAGAAAAATTCCAAAACCAGTCAGTTTACTAGAAATTAAAAACCAAAGTTGTGAGGCTGCAAAAGTATTCATTCCCTTTGTAATTACTATGCTAACTTTCTTCAGGTGGAATACAAATTTTTACCTTACCAATTCACCCAACTTGTTGATGTAGAAAACTGGAGAATCACATGTTTTCAATGAATTCATAAGAATAAATACTCCTTCACTCTGTATGGTCTAACAGTGTGGTAGACTTTCAAAAGACCAAACCAAAATGAAGATAAAAGAGCATTGAAGACATGTCAGGGAAATGATAATAGGGAAGCACAAGGCTGGGAAGAGTACATAGCCATCTCAAAGGCACTGAATGTACCTTGGAGCTCAGTGTATTTCATCATGAAAAAGTGGAAAAGATCTGAAACCACAGTCACGTTGCCTAGGTCAGGCCGTCTTCTAAACATAATTGCTGAAGAAGAATGGCACTTGTAAGAGAGGCTACTGTGACACCAACAGACACTCTGAGTGAGCTGCCAAAGCCAGTGGTGGCAACAGGAGAGGAAATTCATGGCTCCACAATCTCTAAGGCCTTGCACAAAAAGGAATGAAAGAGTGGCAAGGAAGAAGCCATGGCTAAGAAAAAGCGTATTCTTCCCTGTAACAACTTTGCAAAGCATCACTTGGAAGATACTGTAAATATGTGGAAGAAGGTCTTGAGGTTGGATGAGACTAAAGTGGAACTTTTTGGCCTTAACACTAAGCAGTACATGTGGCGTAAATCACATACTGCGTTTAGCCAGGTAACACCACCCCTCCTAAATATGGTAGAGGTAGCATCATGCTATGGGGAATGCTTTTCAGCAACAAAATCTGATCAGGACTGATGGAAAGATGAATGCTGTTAAATATAGAGAGATTCTGGATAAAAACTTACTAGCCTCTGCCAGAAAGCTTAAACTGGGGAGGAAGTTCATCTTTCAGCAGGACAATGACACAAAGCACAATGCCAGAGCAACCATGGAGTGGCTTCAAATGAAGAAAATTGATGTATTTGAGAGGTTCATTCAGAGTCCTAACCTTAAACCAATCAAATGTCTCTGGCAAGACCTCAAGACTGCTGTCCACCACTACTCTTCAAGTAAGTTAACACAGCTTGAGCAATTTTATAAGGAGGAATGAGCAAATCTTGTTCCATCATGTTGTACAAAGCTAATAGAAATTTATCCAAAAAGACTACTGGCTGTAATAGCTGCAAAAGGTGGTTCAATTATGTACTGAGCAAAGGGGGATGAATACTTTTAAACTGCTGGAATTTCAGTTTTTGAATTTTTAGTTTTTCATGCTTTACAGTTTTCCTTTCATTTGGCTCTAATGTGAAAAACAGCATATCAGAATCAGAATTAGGTTTAATATCATCTGCATATGTTGTGAAATTTGTTAACTTAGTGACAGCAGTACAATGCAAAACATGATAAAATAGAAAAAATAAGTGAATCAATTACAGTAAGTATATGTATATTAAATAGTTAAATTAAAAATAGTGCAAAAACAGAAATAATAAAAGTGAGGTAGTGTTCATGGGTTCAATGTCCATTTAGGAATTGGATGGCAGAGGGGAAGAAGCTGTTCCTAAATCACCCAGTGTGTGCTTTCAGGCTTTCAGACTGCCAACACAGATGCCTTGTGCAGGAAGGCACAGAGTCGACTGTACTTCCTAAGAAGGTTGGCGTCATTCAATGTCTGTAGTGAGATGCTGAAGATGTTCTATAGGTCAGTTGTGGAGAGCGCCCTCTTCTTTGTGGTGGCGTGTTGGGGAGGAAGCATTAAGAAGAGGGACGCCTCATGTCTTAATAAGCTGGTAAGGAAGGCGGGCTCTGTCGTGGGCAAAGTACTGGAGAGTTTAACATCGGTAGCTGAGCGAAGGGCGCTGAGTAGGCTACGGTCAATTATGGATAACTCTGAACATCCTCTACATAGTACCATCCAGAGACAGAGAAGCAGTTTCAGCGACAGGTTACTATCGATGCAATGCTCCTCAGACAGGATGAAGAGGTCAATACTCCCCAATGCCATTAGGCTTTACAATTCTACCGCCAGGACTTAAGAACTTTTTAAAAGCTATTATTAATGCTTTTTGAGATAGTGATTTAGATGCATATCATATTTTTTACTGAGTTAAGTATTGTATGTAATTAGTTTTGCTACAACAAGTGTATGGGACATTGGAAAAAAGTTGAATTTCCCCATGGGGATGAATAAAGTATCTATCTATCTATCTATCTTCTGTACCTCCTTCCTGATGGTAACAATGGGAAGAGGGCATGTTCTGGGTGATGGGGGTCCTTAATAATGGACAATATCTTTCTGAGGCACCGCTCCTTGAAGAGGTCTGGGATACTGCGGGGGCCAACACCCAAGATGGAACTGACTAATTTTGCAACTTTCTGTAGCTTCTTCCGATCCTTTACAGTAGCCTCTCAAAAAACCAGACAGTGATGCAAACTGTTAGAATGCCCTTCCAGAATGCACTTCCATCTGTAGAAGTTTAAGTGTTTTAGGTAACAAATCAAATCTCTTCAAACTTCTAATGAAATATAGCCGCTGTCTTGCCTTCTTTATAGCTGCATCGATATGTTGCGACCAGGTTAGATCGTCAGAGATTTTGACACCCAGGAACTTAAAATTGCTCACTCTCACCAATTCTGATCCCTCGATGAGGATTGGTTCATATTCCCTCGCCTTATCCTTCCTGAAGTCCACAATCAGCTCTTTAGTCTTACTGACATTGAGTGCAAGGTTATTTCTGTGACACCATTCAACTAGGCGGTACACCTTGCTCCTATATGCCTTCACATACATCTGAGATTCTGCCAACAATGGTTGTTATCACCAACAAATTTATAGATGGCATTTGAACTATGCATAGCCACACAGTCATGGGTATAGAGATAGTAGTGCAGTGGATCACAAACAAAATATGATTTAGAAATAAAAATTAGCAGTTAAATTGATCAAAATCCCTAATGTAATACATATTTATGTGAACAAAGGGTTGAGGGCTGAATACACTTACAAGGCACGATTTCTCCAGAAGGCAACCAGCACACCTGTCTTTTCTCCAGTGCACAGCTTCTATATTCATGAAATCAGCTTAGAGCAGTTGGGATCTAATCTAAAACGCACTGTGTATTGTGAGATTTAGATTAAATGGAGTATAAAATTCTACTTATCTTGGATAAGTGAAATTCTATGCTCTTTAGTTTTTAACCAGTTCACTAATAAAGATATTTAGCATTAAACATATGGAGAGCATGAGGTTATCATTGAACAAAAACTTTAACACCAGAATGATACAAGCCAAATAAATGCTGAGTTCAATGTATTGAAAAAAAATTCCTTAATACCAGAAATAGGGCAGAGCTATGATGATGCTCAACAGCGACCCCATTGAGCTCATCTGCGGAAACAGCTTAATTTCTACCTTTGATGTCCCCCTTTTTCATTTTCAGGGTGAATGCGGTTCTGCTGAAGAACCTGACCTGGAGTTACACTAAGACCTTGGTTCTTTGCGGTGATGGGACCTACACCCAGGGGCTCACGAACGGCCGCTTTTTGAAACTAAGGACACGTCTAGAAGATGTACGTGACTTCGGGGTTCCAAAACTTTGCAGTCCCATGGATACACTGATTCTATGCCAGTGCTGCCAAATGAAGTGTTGCAGGAGAAAACGGAACATTGAAAACAGCGGATCAGCTGTCGGGGGCTCTGTACTTGGCAAATCACGCACGCTCTCCCTCCCTCATTGGTCGGGGAGAGCTTATTACCAATTTTCGAGAGAGAACTCGGGGGGGGGGGGGAGAAAGGGATGCAACAGACTTTATCACCACAAATCAGTGAGTTGTTTTATGTCTCCCCTCTCGCCATGAAAGGGAAACACTCCTCTTTCCCTTTATTAGTGAGAGAGGGAGTCTGTGGGATATCGAATTGTCAGTGAAAGATTAGTTTTTGTTGTACTGCAGATCATGGTCTTTCTTGCTTCTTTGGGGCATTCCTCTGTTTTTGTGGAAGTCTGTGAAGAACAAGAATTTCAGGATGTATATTTCATACATTTCTCTGATATACAATGGAACTTTTGAAACTATTGATTGTCTGACTCAGTTTTGACTATTTTACATATATACTTAAGGTAATTAATCTTGCCAAGTGGTTGAAGAGGAGATGAAATGAAAAAACCCAACGTTTACCGTAATGGAGATAGTGACTCAGGGTATGGTTATTTCTTAGAGATCTACAATTATTTTACATATCTTTGTTTTGTAAAATAATGATTAGGTGAGTAGTCACAATATTTCAGATAAAATGTTTATGTGTAAAAGATTAATTTAACCAAACTTATGCTTCTTTTAATGAAGAGTAAGTTTAACCATTTTATATTTGACTCATTTTCAAAGGAAGACTTTCCTATTTTTCAGATCTATAAATAAAGTCTACCCCTTCCCATAAAGGTCTTCTGTAGTTCTAGCACCTGAAACATCCAAATGATATTGCTATACTACTTGTGCCGGTTGCCTTCTGGGGATAATTGAATAGCCATAATGGAGAACACTGAGGACAAACTATATCATTGTGCATGTCCTGCTAAATGTGATGGACTCAAAAGATTTGGCAATTCATGATGCACTATGTAATCACAAAATTTAACCCCTTACCCTGGCATATCCTCTGATACCTGGTATCAGAGAGAACCAGGCTTAAATAAGGAATGCACAGAAGGGCAACACTAGAATGTGGTGCATGAAATGGAGTCAAGTAACCTCACAGCAACAGACCTGCAGTTATCACAAGGTTGAAAGATTACAACAAAACTTGCAACATACAGAGCAGGTTAGGCAGTGTCTGAGAAAAGAGAGAATTCCACAATTTTTGATGCATACTTGTGCACCATCTTGCACATTAGTGGTTAAACTATGGACTATGCTGCTCTTCACAAGGATGTCAATTGAAGATTTCAAAACCTAGACTGACAGATTATCAGGTAGGGCAATTTATTGAAATGGAAGCAAAGTGGACAAAAGTTATTAAGATACCTAGAGGACAGTGTAAGGTTTTAGACCTCATGCGATAATAACTTACTAGACTGATTGCTGAGATTGGGATGGAGGAAGGGAGGAACTGTTTGAGGCAAGAGTGTCTGGATCAAGCCCATTTTCTCAAGGGGTCAGAAAAATGAGAGATCTGATTAAAATAAAATTATTAAGAGGCCTAATAACAGAAGACTTTGCTTATGGCAGAGGAATTGTGAACTAGAATAAAACCGAGTCAAGGGAAAACTAACCCTCTACAGGGTTGATTCCTTAGAATTCCCCATGCGAGTGCCAGAGATGGTTAATTTATACAAGATAAAGACATATCTCATTTTAAGAGAATCAGGGGATATAGAACAAAGGTGAGATTAAGCCTTAAACCACATCAACTGTGATAATAAACCACTGAAATAACTAAAGATCTCCTCCAACTGTTTCTCATGCTATAATCCCACTGATCCTGCTATATGATCAGCTATAATCTGTCCAATTGAACATCTAACAAATTTGAGGTATTAATGTTCTCAAGCTCTTCTACAAGACATCACACTTGTACAAAGTGCTTTGATAAATTCTCAAAAAACAGTTAACATACATGCAATTTTTTTTACATCATGAGTTTAGACAATTGACTTTCATAATCTTGCTCGATTATAAACCAGGCACAAGATGACAAGAAAACACAAACACCTTCTTCAAATATCTTTAGAATTGACTACAGTCATGCTTTATTTTCACATTCTCTTTAATGTTAACTAGTTTAATCAGAGACAATCATTAGAAGTGACAATGGAATTGACTATACAGAGCCTCGACCTCTGAATCTGGGTTTCATATCTAAAAATTCTTGGCAAAGATTTACCACACCTTATGAGGCCAACAATTCTCTATGAATAGAGTCTGCTTTGTCAGTGTAATCTTAGTGGACCAATAGTACAATAGTTAGAGCAGAACAAGCCTCAATTAATCACAGGAAATTGTGGGAATTAGAGAACTCCACCAAATTCAATTTTATATAATTATCATTTAGCATACCTTAGCATTTTTTTGGAATCAAGGCTTTAAGAATAACATATTAAGAAGAAAAATGCAAATGTTAATTGTGGCTATAATTAAAATGAAGTTTATAGTACAGAAATTTTGGTCTGTCTAAATTACATTAAAGCATCTTAACCAGTCACATGCTCTGACGCATTTCAACTCTACAATTACCCTTAAACAAAAATACCAATGTGGTGAATTACACATCTGCAAAAATTTCCAAAAAAGAGTCAAAACAGTTCTGGCATCATCCAACAGACATTCCTGTGGCCTAGAAACAGAAACATTATTTAGGAGATTTGGCAGAACATTATGTATTAGGAAAGGATAATGGATAGAGTATAAAGTGACAGAAAACTGTGCTGATTATTTGACTATGCTATGACAGGGGAAACCTCACTCAAATTGCTCCTTCATCCCCCATTTTATGCAATCCCCCTACTTCCAAATGCACCATCCAGATGGCTCTTCAAAACTTTCAGTCTTGTTTCTAGTATTACTTGAACTCATGTCAAGTTTTAAAAACTTGGACAAATGCTAGTTCAGGAAAATCAACTGAAATATTTTATGTAGTCTACACCCTTCCCCTGTCCTACATCTTGGCTTAACTGAACATAAAGGTCAAGTTTATGATACAGTTGGCCATCCTTATCCGCGAGTTCCGCATCTGCGAATTCAACCAACCGCGAATCGAGAAAACCCGGAAGTGTCTTCCAGCACTTGTTGTTCGAGCATGTACAGACTTTTTTTCTTCTCATTATTCCCTAAACAATGCAGTATAACAACTATTTTACATAGCATTTACATTGTATTAGGTATTATAAGTAATCTAGAGTTGATGTAATGTATATGGGAGGATGTGCGTGGGTTATCGTGGATCGGGATAGAAAAAAATTGGAAGTTCTCTTACTTAGTAAGTCGGAACAGGTACATCCGGTATTATTTAATGTCAGTTAGTTGAACATTTGTCTTAGTATATATTATATATTTTACTTTTCTATGCATATGAAACATTTAAGAACGTATGTTTCAGTGCTGGGCTCAGGAACGGGAAGTTCCCAAGTTCGATCCAGTGACAGATCGCTCCGAGCGCACTCTCCATCCGTGCCAGGTTGACGTGAAGGATCAAAACCCCAAAACCCAATAATTAAACCACTGCGTTGCTTCGTAATAATTGTAGCTTTCATCGGGGCAGGGCCTTTCTCACTTTATCCTTTAAAATAGTTCCCATCATCGACCGTCTATAGCCTAACACTTTTCCAATGACCGATGGCGTTTCACCTCTTTCCGATCGCTTTATTATTTCCACTTTATTTTCAATCGTGATCGTGATTATTTTCATGAACAGAAACACTGTGGATTCAGAGCTCTACCGCCGGGTCCTAATGTCCACCACACTCACACAGGTTGAATAAGGTCTGGGGTTCCGCTGGGTCTTAAGACCCACCGCATTGAGACAGGTTGAATAAGGGACTTGAGCATCCACATTTTTTGGTATCTGGGAGGGGTCCCGGAACCAATCCCTTGCGGATAAGGAGGGCTGACTGTATTCACCTTAGGTCTCCACACTCAGAAGATGAACAGACAAAGCACTGTAGCACCTTTGGAGGAAAGAGGACAGTCAATGTTTTGGGTCAAGATCTTTCATCTGGACCCAGATCGGCTGCCTAGACAACGGGTCACAATGTTGCCTGAACTGTTGAGTTCCTTCAGCACTGTGTGTTGGCTCCAGACTTCAGTGTCTGCATTCTCCTGTGTCTTCTCTCAGATGATCAAGGTTGACACAGACTAAAATAAAATGAATGCCAGATTTAGCACAAACTGAGGTTACTGATATAGTAACCTTTCTTATAATACCAACATGGAACATTTCTTTAAATCTGGATGCCCCTATAGTGACTTCCAAAATGTTGCTTTGAAGAATGCAAGCAAAGACCTTTTAATATCCAACTTGCAGTTCACTTCTCACTTCATCCCTTTCTCCTTTCATATACAGGAGGCAACAGATCCCCAAACATCTAAATGATTTTGTCTGCCTCAAACTGTTCAACAATACTCCATGTTATTACAGTCTATTTTCCCTATCCACTGAAGTACTGCTTGAGGAAGTCCAGTATGCTTCAATCACTAACAGAAATGGTATTAAAGTTTACAGATCTGCCTGTAGGAGCTGACTACTGTTGACATACACCCCTATTCAATAGAAAACCTAGTTAGAAACAACTCCCAAAGTTATTTCATTTTGCATTTGCCACTCAGGCCAGTACATTCAGGATTTCATGCAGATATATGCAATGAAGCTAGTCTACTGTAAACTTAACAAAAGTAACTGCTCCAGCAAAGCACAAGATATCAATATAGGTTCCACATTGCTGTTAGATTTGATCCGTAAGTCACTCTGGTTCTTCAAAACCATAGTGTAGGATTTTTATTAAAAGTGTAATTATTGATACCGAATGGATGAGCTACATGGTAGTTATTAGACTGGGAAAAATAAATGCTAAGTTGTTACCTTTGAGGCAAAGTCAACTTCTGTTACCAGGGGACTCAATAGTCTTAAATTTAGCAAAACTAAAAATTAAAATTCCCGAGTTTAACAGTTCCTACTCAAACATTAAGTCATCTTGTGTGAACCATGTATTGGTGGTATTTATGTACTGAAAACCAAGACTGAAATTTGAAAGGCGCTATACATTAATAATCTGACCTATGCCAAATGTGTAATTAATATTACAAAATATTAAGAGATATATGTTAAAAGTCTATTTCTGAGTATTTCCAACCATTGGAAGCACTGCAGGAATGTGCATTTATAACTGTACAATGCAACCGATTTCTTTGTTAATTTGTTGAACCTGCTTCCAACATTTAGGATCATTTGAACATATTTCCAACAAAATCTTTGAAAAGAAAACACAACCTAAAAGTTGCAACAGTCAGCGCAAGTGGCACTGCCCTTCTCCTGACACTGTGCATTTAATTCTAGGTGCACATTGATGTTTATTGACTGCAGCCTGACAGTCTCACAAGAGGTTCAAAACATCTTGCGTGAACAATTGTTAAAAGATAATACTTAGGGACAGGAGGTAAAAGCTGATATGCAAACTCAGGCCATACCTTCAATGAATGGCCAAAGAGGCATAAGGGCCAAATGACCTGAATCCTGTTCACATATCCATATTAATAAGAAACTGAGAACAAAGGCAAACACAAGGCCATTGATTTCCTTTTTTAGGTAAACCAGTTTCCATTTGCAACAACAAAACAGGATATAAGTTTTCATCAAATCCATCAGTGAAAAATCAGCCACAGCGTGTGTTCTTTCAAACAATGTGCAGTACCTATTGACTCAATATAAAAAGCACTGTAGAAGCTAAGCAGGTCAGGCAGCATTTATGGAGGAAGATGAAGATTCAACATTTTAGGCCAAGACCCTTCATCAGGACTGGAAAAGGGGAAGAAACCAAAATAAAAGAATAAGGGGATGGGGAGGTGCAATATCGGAGATGATAGATGAATCTCTGCTCATTTTCCTTTAGAGATGCTGCTAGACCTGCAGAGTTACTCTTTATATATCTGAAAAAACTTTTTTAAATCCTTTTTGATATTCTTGGCTAGCTTACCTTCATATTTCATCTTTTCTCTCCTTATGTTTATTTTAGTTGCTTTCTGTTGGGTTCTAAAAGCTTTCCAATCCTCTTTTATAATATTTATGCCCTCTTTCCTTTTAATGTTCTCTTTGACCCCTCTTGTCAGCTATGGTTGCCTCATCCTCCCTTTAGAATACTACTTCTTTGGGATGTACCTATCCAGCACCATCGGAATTACTGTTCTGCCATCGTCCCTGCTAGTATCCCCTTCCAATCAACTTTGGCCAGCTCTCTCTCTTGCCTCTCTAATTCCATTTATTTTACTGTAATACTGATATACCTGACTTTACCTACCTTCTCCCTCTCAAACTGCAGGGTGAATTATATCATATTATGATTATTGTTTTTTTTTTATCTTAAGCTCCCTAAAAAAACCTGGTTCATTACACAACACCCAATCTAGTATTGCCTTTCCTTAGTAGGCTCAACACAAGCTGCTCAAAAAAGCCATCTTTCAAATTCTATATTTGGCATTCTATAAATTCACACTACAAGCACCAACCTGCTTTTGCCAATATACTTGCATACTGAAATCCCCCATGACTATTGTAACACTGCCCTTATTACATGCATTTACTATTTTCCGTTGCAATTTATATCCCATATTCTGGATACTTTTCGGGGGGGGGGGGAGCTGTATATAACTCACAGCAGTATCTTTCTACCCTTGCAGTTTCTTAACTGTACCCACAAAGATTCAGCATCTTGCCATCCTATGTCACCTCTTTTTAAGGATTTGATTTAAATTTTTACCAACAGAGCCACCCCACCCTCTCTGCTTATCTGTCTGTCCTTTCCAATACAATGTGTATCATTGGATGTTAAGCTCTCAACTATGATCATCTTTCAGTTGCATTTCAGTGATGCCCAGAATGTCATACCTGCCAATCTCTAACAGTGCTACAAGATCAACTACCTTATGCCATATACTGTGTGCATTCAAATATAACACCTTCAGTCCTGTATCCATCACCCTTTTCGATTTTTCTCCCATGTTACACTTCATCTCAACCTACTAACTACAATTTTGCCCTGTCCATCCTCTGTCTCACTACACACTGTATCTAGTTGTATACCAACTACCCCATTCTATAACTGTCCTGACTAGCACATGGCTAACTCCCTATATTCACTACGCTGGGCTTCTTTCCCCTTTCTATTTATGTCATTGGTGCTAATTTGCACCAGGACCTCTGGCTGTTCATCCTCCCTCTTGAGAATTTTCTGCAGTCAGTCTGAGACGTCCTGGATCCTAGCATTTGGGAACTAACACACCATCCTGGATTCTCTTTTGTGGCCACAGATTCTCCTACCCACCCCCCGAACTATCACTACTGCTCTGCTTGACTTTACCCTTCCCTGCTGAGCTTCAGAGCTAGCCACAATGCTACTGGGCTGGCTGCTACTGCTGCTGTGCCTGGATAGGTCATCACCTCCAGCGGTATCCAAGGTATCCATACTTGTTGCTGAGGGGTAACTCTTAACTGGTGTAGTTAAGTTTACATAGTAAAATTAAATCAATAACATTAGTCCAATTTAATTTGTAACCGTAAGATATAGGAGTAGAACTTCCTAGACTTAAGAAGATGTGGGAGGCAATCGCATTGAAATATGTAAAATTCCTACAGTTTTTGACAAGATGTGCAGGGGTTATGCTTTGCCTGGCTGGGGTATCCAGAACGAGAATTCAATATCTCAGAATAAGGGGTTGACTGTTGACGATTGAAATAAGGAATTCTGTTCACCAAAAGGATAGTGAATCTTTGGAATTCTCTTATCAGGAGCACTGTGAAGACTCAATCACTGAGATACAAAACACAGGTGGAGATTTTTGGATACTAAGAGAATCAAAGGATATGGGGTTAGTAGAAGAAAGTTGTACCAAAGTAAAACATCAGCCATGATTTTATTGCATAAAGAGGGCCACTGTTCTATTTGTTATGTTCTGACATTAAGATGACAGTGCATTCTGGAATGACAAATTTCTACCAACTGCTCGGCTGTGAAGTGCTCAAGTTAAGCAAAACCTCTTGCCAACCTCTACAGCATCACTGAAACTACAATCATTTTAAAATGTTCTCATATTCAATTGAATGACAAATCTGAATCCATAGCAATCATTTTACTGAACCACTATTGTAAAATTACTGACAGGTCCACCCCAGGATATGGCAGATTTCAATTCTTGTGACCTGTTCAGAACTAGAACAGTTCGCGGGTTGGAAATGTGGCTGTAATCCAAGTTCTCACACAGTGGAAGACGCTGGCAGCTCTGTAGCTTCCAGTAAATCCATCCCGTCTGTTTTCCAAATGCTTGCTGGCATGTACAGGATGTATGGACTGGGAGTTCTTAAATTGGAGAGGACCTGTGTAACGGTGGTCAGAAACCAGGGAATTACTTAACCAGGTGTGTAAAGCCCAAAGCACAATTATTACAAAAGGTGCTGGCTGCAGGTAGCATGTGAAAAATAATTGTCTTAATATTTATTTTATTCCTCCAGAAATCAATTTGCTGGTAGTTACACCATAACTTAAAGGCATGATCCAACCCTCAGGACAAGCCCGAGTTTGCTTTGCAACACTCTGGGAGATCCACTTCTGCCTCATCTGACCAACCACCAATGCTCACTCTGATAGTTCCCCTGTCAGTGCATCAAGTAAAGACAGCTTTCCAATACTGAGAGCCGAAGAATGGATTTTCATTTGAATGGCCCAATTCTGACTCAGCACTGGTACTACCCAGAGTGAGGTTCATGACCATGAATGATCTTGAGGTTGTTGGGAAACTGGAAAAGACACCAGAGATGTAATGAAGAATATTAAGGAGATGGTAATGCAGCAAGATGGAGGCAATGAAACCTGTGGCACTCGTCTACAAATATTACTAAAACGTATTTTGATTACAATATATGTGATTAAAAAAATAAGTTTTGCATGAGTAGCCTCCAGAAATGGTCTAGGTTGTAATTCTGGCTCTGCCCATAAAAAAAGTGGTGCACTGCTGCAAACGGAAAGGGTGCTTTGTTGCAGCTATAAACATTTTTGCAGGTTGAAACCAGGCATTATCTGACTGAGGATCAAGTACATTAAAAACAAGTTAAAGAAGATAAAACAGTGGTCAAACTAACTTTTCAATTTACAGCTACTTATAGACATAATTGCATGTCAGTAATATAAACAAAGGCATCCTTGCAGGAAGAGGGAAAGGAAGGGGAAAAAGAGCTTTGTTTAGAGTCAAGATCAACTGCAGTCTCAGCCATTTTTAATATCCAAAACACATTCAGAAACAGTCGCAGAGCTCATATTTTCCTGCTTCCTTTAAATTTGTTTGGGTGGCTTCATTATGGGGACAGTACAGATAGAAACATGAACATACAGTAGAAAATTGCAATCAAATTGAAAATAATTGGATATGGCAACACATTCTACAGATTCACCACCCACTGGCTGAAGAAATTCCTCCTCAACTCAGTTTTAAAGGGGTATCCCTATATTCTGGGGCCATAACCTCAGATTCTAGACCCTCCAACTGAAGGAAGCACTCTATCCAGGTCTTTCTATATGCATAGAATGGACGTGGGTTCCAATGAGATCTCTGCTCAGCCTTATGAGAAGCATTTGATGTGTCTGGGCCTGTGCTTAGAGCTCATATATTAAAGCCTTTTATTCCTGGGATCATTCTTGTGAACCTAGACTAGAGACTCTCCAGGATCAGCACATCTTTCCTTAGATATGGTGCCTAAATTTATATGCTCAAATTTGCACTTGCAAAATATGTCAGTTATTATAATGAAAATCTGAGGCCGCTCTTGTTTTCCTATTCCCATATTTCCCATATTTATAAACAATGGAATTAAACTAAACTTTGTGGTTCCACTAACCAGTGCAACTGAACCAGTTCAAGCATAGTGTTTCAAAAATTAAAAAGTGCAGATGGTGAAATAAAAATATTGGAAATATTAAGATTAGGCTGCATCTATGAGTAGAGAAGCGGAGCTAACGACAGTTCTGGTTTCCTTTGCATAGATGTGGCTTGAGCTTCTGAGTATTTCCAGCATTTTGCTAATAAGATCAGCTTTTTACTGGCTGGCTGGACATAGCCAGGCTCAACAGCTTTTTCATAGTTTTAATCTCATCAGTGAGGCAATGGGGAGGGTGAAAGAATATCCAGCCATGAATTTTTGCTGTCAACCTTTACCCAGAGGCAACAAGCCATCTCTGGAAAGCGTAGGAGTCCAGCTGATTTTTTTTGCATCCTTCTCAGAATGCTAAGCTAAGTTCACTGTCATAGCTCATAGCTTCTTTTAAAAAATTATTAAGTTTATTCAAAGGTTGCATAATGACTTATGCATTACAATCCACATTGCTTATTCTTTGTTATTAAAGAAACAAAAAACCAAACTACATTTAGATCTTTTTTTCAGGACTTACCAATACTTTTAGCAACTAGACCTGTGGCAGAATCAGGGAACACAGATAATGTGCGACTATCTCTTTGTCCAACAGAGCTGTTATTACTGAATTCCCATCTTTTTTGTTGCAATTGCTGCAGCCAAAATCTCATAACCTGTGCGTTGGGAGCCTGTCACAAAGGAAAAGAAAGTCAATATCTCTCATTTAACAAAAAATTATTACAGAAATTTAATATTAATGTAAGGCCCCAGCTTGAGACACCAATAATTGTAGATGTCTAGCTTTCTCCTGTACCCAAAGACAGGTTTTTGATGACAAAGGTTAGTTACTCCATCTGATCAGGGATATTGCATGGCCTTGGGCACAAAGAATTGAGGAGTGCATAGGATGCTACTATATATCCCAATATACTTGAAAATGAGTACACAGCATTGAAAAAAATCATGGCCGGAATGCTTAATACTTCATGTCTGAAGTTTCACTTGCATTCACAGATTAAAACTAACAAGCTTTATTAATGCAACAGTACAAAATTGGTACACTTTAGAATTCAATAGCTTTTTATGAAGGATAGCAATGATTAAATCTGGCATTGAACCATGTAATGCTAAAAGAATCAAGCTTTGAGAATTTCCCAAATTGTCTGGCTGAGTGGAAATTATGTGGTGATACACCCAGCAGTGGCAGCTGGCCATCCTCCTGAAAACCCATATACACTCACCTGGCCTCATCAAACAACGAAAAAAGTCATCGACCAAAACTAAACAATGTTTCTCTGCCTACAAGTACTGAATGACATGAATAACTCTAGCAACTTTTTTTTTATTTTCAGATTAACAGCATATACAGCTTGTTTTGTATTTAATCAAAATAATTGGCTAGTACAATAAAGATTTATAGCTACAGAAAATATTTCACAGACTGTCAAACTTTTATACAATACAAATATTTGCAAGCTGATTATTTAATGCCAAGTGATGGGAATTTTTCTGGGTGCTTGAACATGTTTTGATGATGAGGTTAATCCTAATTACTAGAATTTTTTTGAGAGAAAAAGAAAGTCCCTGACAGACCAAATGAAGATTTTCAGTAAACTATTGACACTGTTAAAAATTCATTGTTAAGTGAACAATCTCTTTGAATAACAAAATTCACACATCTCTTTCTCCCATCAACAGAACAAACACACACAAAAAAATACCCTTCAGTCAGTCTTGATGCTGCTACTAATACTTGCAAATCAGAAGTGTGAACACAGGATGCTGGTTTATCACGACTATCTGACCAACAGATATGCTTACTGGTATTTATGACTGAATCAAGTCTCCTGCCTGATACTGTTATAGCGTCATAAAACACTACAACACAGAAACAGACTCTTTGGTCCATCTAGTCTGTGCCAAACTATTAATCTGTCAAATCTCATTGACCTGCACCCAGCCAATAGCCCTCCATACCCTTCCCCATCCATGTACCTATCTAAATTTCTCTTAAATGTTGAAATCAAACCTGCATCTACTCATTTTGGTGGCAGCTCATTCCACATTCTCACTACTCTGAGAAGTGCACCATGTTCCCCTTGAACATTTCACTTTTCACCCTTAACCTATGACCTATAGTTCTAGTTTTGCCCAACCTCAGTGACAACCTTATCTGTTCCATGGAAAGTAACTCCTTGCCCTCAAATGTTTTGTTGGTTTTGAGAAATTAAGCATTATCACAAAATAAATCAAACCAGACTGGGAAGGAAATAAGTGGATATTAACTCCATACTTTGTAACAAATCAGATAAATTTCACAAGATTTCAGTTGTTTAATTTCAGACAATGCAAGGAAATATCACTTAAAAATCTATTCAAATGTCAGGCCAAGAATTTGTATAGAATTCTAAATTGAACTGGAACCACCGTACATTAATGTTACTGTACAAAGTGAAGTACCGCAGTAAAGCAAATAACTTTTCACATTATCAAGAACAGAAACTGCCCAATGAACATTTCGTGAATCACAATACTGGGAGCATGCTTTCCTGCAGCTCATAAAATCCACAGTTTCATCATCTCAGTCTGCCCTTGTGTGTCTGAGGTGTCTTTGAACAACTCATGTTGAGCTTTACTTCAAGGTTAATCCAGTTCTCAGATTCATCTTTAAAGGATCTTCTACCCTTTCAGCTTCCTTCAAACAGTACCTCTCCTTGGCTAGTGCAGTTATGAACTGCTCCCTTTCCAAAGGCATTGTGCCCATCTCAAACTATAATGTGATGGTCTGCAGTAAAGGCAACATTAATCACCAACCAGAAGGTATGGCCTCGTAGGAATAGTGCACTTTCAGTTACAAAATTTTCAACAAGTTTGTAGATTAACTTTTAAGGCACAATAAATATATTTCTAATTCAGAGCAATGTAAAGAATGCCTTATTTTCTCACTTAAGGTTGTCCATTTTAAAGAAACTGAGCTCAGCATCACTATTTAAATCATGAGTTGCCTCATTTTATCATTGGTATACTAATTCTTCCAGATTATTATTTGATCTAGTTTCAGTGTCTCTCAACTTGACCTAGCCTACAGTCTCAATGATTTCCTTTACTATGTCGCTGGCCGGCAGACAATGCACTCACTGTTTTTTGCACAAGTGGAACACCCATCCACCTTGGTATCAGATTAGATAGTCACATCTTTCATTCCCTATTGTCTCTATGTTCTCCCTTCTGATGTAGCAACTTTGAGTGTGTGCATGAAACAGGACAGGGCTGTCAAAAGATTCTGTGGCTCAATTCTCTGTGTGAATCTCAGTGCTGACCATCTACTGCATCTTTTAGATTTGCCACATGAAAATGCAAAACAATCATGGGAATTACCTTCCCACTATCCTAAAAATTACAATATTCAGCTAGGGCCTTGCCCATGTGAGAGCCATTCATATAGGCATAGGCTATGTGGAGATACTTAAATCAACTCTGTTCTAGGACAAAATGCATAACATGAACAAGACCAAGAATCAAAAATGTGTCATTTCATTTAGTGCTATTTTACATAAAGACTGCAGCACAAAATTCTAAATCAAGTACTCTTTGGAAGCTCTGGATCTTTGAGGGACTTAATGAATTTACACTGAAGCTGTTCTAATATTTTGGCCATTTTATTTTTCCAATGTTCCCTGTCATTCTTATACTCTCAGTCAACTTTAAACTATATGTACAAGTTTAGGATCTGCAGTTCACTGGCAAAAAAAAAGTAATGAGGTAGAACAAAAGCCTATTGGAAAGGAGCCAGGTTACTCATATCATACAACAAAAAGCCACAGGCTCAATAAGTCAAATGGCCTTCTATTGTGGTGCTATAATTTCAATCTTATCAATGCCATGCACAAAGGATACACAAATTTAATCTGGGTGGATTTTTTATGTAAACTAGATTCCAAGGTGAACAAAGTTCTTGCTAAAAAAATAAGAAAGGCATCTGCACAGGAACTGTGGTGTATAAAAAAAAACACACAGAAAATTGCTCAATGTAGTTTAGCCCAATTTTCAATTCATCAGCACTGTTTATTGGTTAAGTTGTATGACTGAATTTCTGGACACATTTTAACGCTTGACATCTAAGTGCCAAATTAATTGAAAATATTTCCCCAAATACCTGACAGCAGGGACACAAGTTAATTGTTTACTTAGAGACAAGTAAACAAAAATATTAGTTCAGCAGATATAGATATAGGTTTCAAAAGATCATTGCACAAATTTGTATTATGTGTACCAAGATACAGTAAAGTAACATTACCAAACCTAAAAATACAATCTCTATAAAACCTGAAAGAACAATATCTGCACAAGTTACAGTTGAGACACTCTAAAAACAAATTATTGTTTGAGTTAACAGCAAACGCTTTCAAGGTTTAAACTGCATAAAGACAAAAATGTAAACAAAGCAAAGATAGAGTGGGAACAAACGTGAAAGGCTTTTTGCTAGACATTCTGCAGTTTCAAACAGAAAGGCTGAAGGCTCCTCAGCCAAACTAACTGGAATTGGGAAAGGCCACTTAGAACACTCAGCTCCCATGTACAGCTGCTCATCTCTGCTTATTCCTCAACAGTTTATAAATATACTGGCAATATACACATGTCCTTAAAGTGCCCTGCTTCGTAACCACTAGAAAAACCTATAAAATCCTGCAGCAAAGAACTTTAAATTAAAAATGACCATGGGGACCAGTTGCCAGATGCTGAACAGAAAACTCCTATGAAACTTGACCATTCAATTTTAACAACTGAATATTGTCCTCACTTTCATTGCACAAGGCATGACCCAGGGTACGAAAACAACCAATTTTGGCAATCATCACCCTTCTAATAATTTACTACTTCATGTTTTAAGTCAGATAAAGGGTCATAATCATTAAAGAAATTAATATCAGCAAACGTTCAGGTGCTGATGAATTCTCGAGCCATGTCTGTGGCCATCAACAATGCTAAAGGGACAACCTCTGGCCACCTGGTGGTACAGTCCACCATGGTAAGGAAGTGTGTGAAACCACTAGGGCGGGGGGAAGAGAAGAGGACCATCAAAGTCTACATTGACATGGTTAAACCGTCGCCCACCTGCACTCTACACACAAGCTGCAGCCCAATCGCGTACGTCCTTTCTAAGGCAGTGCAACACAAACTTTAGTGCAACTAGTTTCTATAAAGCCTTCTGGCCTGGATGCAAGAGGTCATGTACAGAGTCAAAACTGTCCAACTCCAGTTTGCAAGGGTGACCAGTTGACACATTGCACAGGAGAGAAGCTCTAACTTCCTCGAACTTAATGTGAGCCAACACCAGGCCCATGACTGCTGTTTGGTTCGTCTGGATCTCGGGGTGAGTAGCCTGATCGGCTGGCTTGCCAGCATAGTCAACCCTTATGTGTACGACCGTAACAACTGGCTGTGACAGACAATCAACTAAGGCATTATTTTTCCTTTTGCTATGATGTATATCAGTTGTGAACTGGGATATACAGGCCAGTGGGCATTGCTGCCGTGCAGAACAAGGGTCTGATATTTTGGCCAATGCATGTACAGCGGATTGTGGTCAACAAAAGCTGTGAAATGTCAACCCTCTGGAAGAAATGAAAATGACTGACAACCAGATAGAGATCGAGAAGCTCACAGTCAAACATGCTGTACTTCCTTTCGGGGAGACGGAGCCTCCGGCTGAAGAAGGCGACCGGCTGCCACACGCCTCCAACCAATTGCTCGTACACAGCACCCACAGCATAGTCCGAAGCATCAGTAGTAATGACTACTGGTGCTTAGGGGAGTGGGTGTGCCAGTCGTGTCACGTCAGAAAGAGCTTGTTTGGTATCATCAAATGCCCTGGTCATGTCCACTGACCAGTCAAGCACGGGATTGGGGTATTGCCTTTAAGCACATTATACAGGGGGAGCTTAAGTTCATCAGCTCACAGAATGAAGCGGTGACAGAACGTGTCTAAAAATTCCCGTAGTTTTCTTTGTAGTGTGGGGTGATGGGAAATCCATAATAGTGAATATTTTTGATTAGAGGGGTTTGGCACCTTCTATGGAGATGTGATGGCCAAGAAAGCCAATGGTTGACAACCCAAACTGGCATTTAGCAGGGTTAATAATCAACCTGTGTTGGCTTAAACGCTCGTAAAGTGTGCAGAGATAAGATAAGCATTTGAATTAATGCACTGGTGACAAGTATGTCATTCAGGTAAACATAAAGAAAATCCTTAGTCTTTTAATAAAGAGTCCATTAGCCATTGAGAAGTCTGTGCTGCATTTTTCAGCCCAGAATGCAAGTGCAGAAGCTCAAAGACACCAAACGGGGTTATCACAGCCATTTTGGGAATGTCCTCCTAGCACACAAGCACCTGATGGTAGCCCCTAACTAGATCGACTTTGGAAAAAAATTAACTTTACAGTTAAACATGCCGAAAAGTCTTGGATGTGTAGGACAGGGTAAAGATTGGGGATGGTGGCCTCATTAAGGCATTGGTAATTGTCACAGGGGCAGCAGCCACCATTGGATTTAGGGACTATAAAGGAGGGGTGAAGCTCGACCAGCATACAATGCTAAGTCTCTGCATGTTGTCAAACTCAGACTTCATGATGGCCAGCTTTTCTGGATCCAGTCTATGCACGTGGGCATGGAATTGGGAGGCCAGTTGTAGAAACGCGGTGCTCAGCTTCATGTTTTGTGACTGTAGTGGAGAATGTGGGCTAAGTGTGCTTTGGGAATTCACCCAGTAAACTCACGTGTGATGGTGCATGTGCCTAACAGAGCCATTGTCAGGAACTTACTGGGGGAGCAGGGTAACAACCCAAAGTCCTTGACTTCCACAAGCTGGCATTTCCTAATATCGACTAACGGTCCTGGGGCACACAGGAAATCTGCACCAAGCAGAAGTCTAATCACTTTAGCCTGGACAAAGTCCCATGTGTAAAGTCGCCCACTGAAGCAGAGCATCGCCCATCGTGTTCCATAAGTCTGGATCCTGCTGCCTTTGGCAGCCTCCAGCAAGGTTTCATCACTCTTTGCCTCCTCATCAATAGGCGAAGCTAGCAGCACACTCACTTGAGCATGTGTCACACAGGAAGCGTTACCCTGAAAAGAAGTCTGTAATGAACGGTAGCCGACCCTGGCAGCTGGAACTCACAGTGTTCACGGGACCTCTGACATCCCCATGCACTGGCAGCAAAGCTGCAAGGCAGTTGGAACTTCATTGCGTCCGTAGCAACGCGAGTGTGGTAAAAACTCCGTCCTCGCCATTGTCTGTTTCACAGCCACGTGTGTCCTTATATTGGGCTTATTGAGTTAGCAAAAGGAGGAATGATGCACCACTGCCTGGTTGAGTGTAGACTAACACCCATTTTAGCAAGCTCCCTATAGTCCATCACAGGTGCATTAGTGAGGGCTATATGAACTTGATCAGGCATTTGCTGCATGTAGAGTTTTTTAAAAAATAAAACAAGGATGGTGGTTTCCCAGGAGAGACAGCGTGTGGCCCATTAGCTCTGACAGCATAGCATCACTGAGGCCGGGCAAGGAGAGCAACTGTTTGGTGTTCTCAGACTCCAATAGTCGAAAAGACTGTAAAAGGTGGGTTTTTGGCAATCGGTATTTATCATGTTCAGGTGGGTGCTCAAACAGGCTCACCACTCTCAAAGCCATGGTGGTTTCTTGCAGTGCGACTTGGGCCTCAGCTTGCACAAACCAAGCAACAGCATTTTGCTCACAAAACTCCGGAATTTCAAAATGACTCATTGGCCAACATGTTCAATATCTCTGGAATTATCCTGGAGCATTGGGATCACCAATGCAGTTTTTCACAAATAAATATGGCAGAGCCATTTTCTGTTTAATTAAAACCGTAACAACTCATTTATTGTACTCCAAACACTGAACACAAAGCGCAATTAAAATACTTAATGTAATTACATCATCACGTCAGACCAGCCTCTTAAAGTGAACTCCAACTCATTGTGGGTGACTGCGAATTATGTACATTTCCACCAATTAAATTAGCCTACAATGCAACCAGTCAGAATGCTCTCCACAGTACATCTGCAGAAACTTGCTAGAGTCTTTGGGGACATTCTAAATTTCATCTTGGCCTTTCTCTCCAATTTCTGCCCTCAATTGCATATTTCTCAGTCTTGTTCTCTTCTGCATTTGCTGCTCTAAAGAAACACAGCCTATGCATTATAACTGAAACACTCCACCCCAGGTAACATCCAGGTGAATTTCCTCTGCACCCTTTCATGTGCAATGTTATTCCTACTGACATACGATGACCAGAAAAGCATTAAGTACTCCAGCTGTTTTATATATACGTTCTTCCATATCCTTCCTGCTCTTATGTATTCAATCCCAGCTGATGAAGCAAATATCCTGTATGGCTTCCCAACCACTTAAAATCTCTAGGCCACTGCATTCAGTGAACAGGAAGTGAAAATTGACAATTCCTGCATTACAATTTGTCCAGGGCAGAATATACCCTGCTAAAAGAGCTGTTACTGAAAGGGCTTTCAGTTGTAGAGCTTATTTCAGGAACAAACTTGAGCAATGTTGTATATTGCCAAATGTTTCTTTGTCTGGATTGGTGTCAGATGGCAGCCAGGAAAGGAATGGAGTTAATGTCTAAAGAAATACAAAATGCTAGAGGAACTCAACAGGTCAGGCAGCATCTATGGAAAGAAATCCATGGAGTTGGCGTTTTGGAGAAGATTTAGTTCAAGATTTCCAGCAACTGCAAAATCTCATTTCTGCTGTTTAAAGAACGCTGATTTTGAAGCATACTGAAGACAATAGTACTGGCCTTTCCAATAGTTGCTGAGTGAAATTCTAGTGACAATGAAGCCATGTCACTAAATTTGCATTTCTTGTTGGAAAAAAGGAAGGTAATGGCAAAATTAAATGCCTGTCCCTATGGAGTCAAGACAGAGGAATTAAAAGTGAGAAATAATGGAAGCAATTTTAATGTCTCTGTTGCTGATGATTAAAGGGAAAAACAGAGAGGAGTTTATAATAATTAATTACACTAGAGAAAAGTGATTATACAAACTACCGGTAATGATCTAGGAGCTAACAAATTTCTTGATCGGTAATTGATGGAAACAGAGGATTGCAGAAGATTAAATTGATCTAATTAATTACACAGACCATTGTCCCACTTCCTCAATGTTCCAAGCAAAAGTGGTTGACTACCCATAAACGTTCTCAGCACCTTTCTAAATTGGGAGAGGATCTTTCAGCCTCCAAGCTTTTGCAAGCATAATCTGCAAACTGTGGCTCAATGATTGAGATTGAGATGACCACGGTTCTGGAGCAGAGACAAGATTGTCTATAGATTAGCTTCACGACCACATTGTAGCAAGAAAGATAAGAAAAGTGTATGTCTCACCAAAAATGATTTTGAACAGAGATTGATCTATCCTGATCTATCAGGAAAGCTCTAAACATGTAGTCAAAACTGCCAAATGCATCACCAGCACCAGTCTATCCACCATCAAGGACATATACCGGTATATACAGAGAGGTACCAGAAAAAGGCCAGCAATATCATGCTTGTCCCACTCCCATCAGGGAGGAGGCTATGTAGTATCAACACCAGGATCATCAGACTTAAAAAGTTTCTTTTCCCAAGCAGTAAAGCTGACCAACACTTCCACCCACTAACCCACTCTTCACAACCCCCACCCCCACTACTTTATCATTTCCTGTGAGAATCACCTTGTATACAGACACTCCAGTACCTAGTGTCACTTTATGTATGTATAATCTATCTTATGCATTCATATTTATTGTGTTTTTGTTGTTTTAGCCTGTTATTTTTATATGCTGCATTCTCCTTTATACTTCTGTACTGGAAGTGACATTAAACAATCTTGAATCATGTGTCTATTTGTTAAGACCATGGCTGGCACACGAGGTGACAGGCAAGGTTAAGGCAAATTCACTCAGCCAGCCAGATTTGAGAAGGATGCTGTCGTTACTCTTGACTGAGGAAGTTTAATGTTTTTTCTGAGAAAGACCGGTAACAGTGATAAGGCCTCTCCCTGAATTTCTCAGAGCTGGTGTACACTGAAAAGCACATTTGTTGTAACTGAAGATAGACATAACCCACACAGAAATCCAGGGAGCATCTCTTCCACCAGTGGGAGGAGGTAGCTGAGAACCTTGGTATAACTGTTCATGTGGACAACAGTGAGATCCTTCAGTAATTACAACCACATTGGTCTTGTTTCTGGCAGATGGTCATGATTACACATTATGCAATTTTGATCATTTGCTAAAATACATTGGAACCTGAACCACGTCTACCCAGTTCTACCCAGTTTGAACACTGGCAAAGACACTTTAGCCCAACACGTCCACTACCCGAACTCGTCCCATAATCCTCTAAATCTTTTTTTTATTCATATACTTGACCAAATATCTTTTAAACATTGTAACTATGTATATCTGTCTTTATCATTTTCTCATGGCTAGCCACCAAGTCACTGCATGACATAACAAAAGAGGAGTAATATTAGTCCATTCAGCCCATTGAACCTGCTCTGCCATTCCATCATGGTTTACAGGTGGCCCCCGTTTCTCGAATGTTCGCTTTATGACAGCTTGCTGTTACGAAAGACTTACATTAGTACCTGTTTTCACTAACCAAAGAGGATTTTCACTTTTACGAAAGAAAGATGCCCGCTTTATACGTCTTTATCATCCTGAGAAAGACTACCATGACCGTGAACCCTTGTGCGGGCGGTTGTGTGTGCATGTGTGTACGTGCCGATTTTTTTCTCCAAATCAATTTTGGCTTGCTGTCTTCCCAATTCTGATAAGTGAAACTACACCGTACATACAATATTTCTTCTTTATATAGGCTGTATATTTATCATATCATTCCTGCTTTTACTATATGTTTGTGTTATTTTAGGTTGTGTGTGTTATCTGTTATGATTTGGTAGTTTTTTTTTGTGTCTAGGAACGCTCAAAAATTTTTGCCATATAAATTAATGGTAATTGTTTCTTTGCTTTACGACATTTCGGCTTATAAACGGTTTCATAGGAACCCTCTACCTTTGGATATTGGGGGAAACCTGTATTTATTATTCCTTGAACTTTGAACTGTCAAACCCATTCCCATCTTCTTTCATGGCCTTACAAATCAAGAACCTTTCAACGTCTGCTTTAGGTATACCCAATATACAGTTGTCTATGGCAATGAATTCCACAGATTTACCACCTTCAGGCTAAAGAAAATCCTCCTCATTTCTGTTCTAAAGGGACATTTTTCTACTTTGAGGATGTGCTTGCTCAAAATCTAGGAGTTGCCCCAGTACAGGAAATATCCTCTCTACATCCATCTAGGCCTTTTAATATTTGATAGGTTTCAATGAAATCACACCTCATTCTTCTAAACTCCTAAAAGTACAAGCACAGAGCCATCAATGGTCATCATACGTTAACCCTTTCATTTACAGGATCATTCGTGTGAACCTCCTCTGCACCCTTTCTAATGCCAGCACATCATTTTTTAGATAAGGACCCCAAAACTGCTCAATAATCCAAGTGTGGTCTGACCAAGCCTTACAAAGCCTGACAAATCTGATTATTGCATGTATATTCTAGTCCTCTCGAAATGAATGCTAGTATTACATTTGCCTTCCTTACCACTGACTCAACCTGCAAGAGAATCCTGCTCAAAGTCTCCTGAGTCCGTTTGTATCTCTGATTTCTGAATTTTCCTCTCGTTTAGAAAATAGTCTATACCTTTATTCCTTCCACCAAAGTGCATGGCAATACACCTCTCTCCACTGTATTCCATCTGCCACATCTTTGCCCATTCTCCTAATCTCTCAAAGTCCTTCTACAGACTCCCTGCTTCCTCAACAGCACCGGCCCATATGCCTATCTTTGTATCATCCACAAACTTGGCCACAAAGTTATTAATTCCGTCATCCAAATCATTAACATACAACGTGAAAAAAACAGTCCCAGTGAACCCTGTAGAATATCACTAGTCACTGACAGCCAAATAGAAAAGGTCTCCTTTATTTCCACTCTTTGCCTTCTGCCAGTCAACTAACCTTCTATCCATGCTAGCATTTTTCCTGTAATACCACGGGCTCTTACCTTGTTAAGCAGTTTCACATGCAGCATCTTGTTAAAGGCCTTCTGAAAATCCAAGTAAACAACATCCACTGACTCTTCTTTCTCTATCCTGCCTGTTACTTCCTCAAAGAACTCCAACAGATTTGTCAGGCAAGATTTCCCCTTAAAGAATACATGCTGATTTCAGTCCATTTTACCATGTGCCTCCAACATCCCCAAAGCCTCATCCAATAATGGACTCCAACATCTTACTTAACTGTAGGCTAACTGCCCTATAATTTACAGCCTTTTACCTTCCTTCCTTCCTTCCTTCCTTCCTAGAGAGCTGAGTGACACTTACAATTTTCCAGTCCGCTGTAACCATTCCAGAATGTACTGATTTTTGAAAGATCACTACTAATACCTCCACAATCTCTTCAGCTCCCTCTTTCAGAAACCCTGGGGTGTAGTCCATCTGGTCCAGGTGGCATAACTACCTTCAGACCTTTCAGCTTCCTAAGCATCTGCTTCCTTGTAAGAGCTACTACACTCACTTTTGCTCCCTGACACTCCTGAATTTCTGGCACAATGCTGCTATCTTCCACAGTGAAGGTTGAAGCAAAATACTTTCTATGTTTGTTACCATTTCTTAGTCCACGTTATTAGCTCTCCAGCATAATTTTCCAGTGGTCCGATATCCACTTTTCCTCTGTTTTACACTTTAATATCTGGAAAAACCTTTGGTATCATCTTTTACATTCTTGGCTAGCTTACCTCCATATTTCATCTTTATTCTTGTTATTACTTTTTTAGTTGCCTTCAGTTGGTCCTTAATAGCTTCTTAATCCTCTAGCTTGCAACTAATTTTTGCAATATTATATAAAGTATGAAGTAAAATTTATTATCAGAGTACCTACATGTCACCACATACAACCCTGGGATTCTTTTTCCTGAGGGCGTACTTAGCAAACCTATAGAACATTAACTGTAAACAGGATCAATGAACAACAAACTATGCAAATACAGATATAAAAAAGCAATAAATAATTGCTTCCAGAAACTACAGTCATTGCTGTTCTGCCATTGTCCCTACTAGTGTCTCCTTCCAAACAATTTTAGCCATCTCCTCTGCCTGTAATTCATCTATTCCACTGTTATACTGAAACATCTGATTTTAGCTTCTCCCTCTCAAACTAGAGGGAGAATTCTATCATATTATGATCACTGCCTCTTAAGGATTCCTTTACCTTAAGTTCCCTAATCAAATTTTATTCACTACACAACACCCAATCCAGAATTGCCTTTTCCCTAGTGTCTCAACCATAAGCTACTCTGAAATGTTATCTCAGAGGCATTCTACAAATTCCTTCTCTTGCCATTTAGCACCAACCTGATTTTCCCAATCTACCAGCACACTGAAATCCCTCATGACTATAGTAAAATTGCACTTTTTACATGTCTTTTCTATTTCTCATCCTACATCCTGGCAACTGTTCAGAGGCCTGTATGTAACTCCCATCAGGGTCTTTTTAATCCTTGCAGTTTCTTAACTCTACACATACGGATTCTATGTCACCTCTTTCTAATACAGGCAGTCCCTGGGTTACATACAAGTTCCGTTCCTGAGTCCATCTTTAAGTCGGATTTGTACGGAAGTCGGAACAAGTACATCTGGTATTATTTAGCGTCAGTTAGTCAAACGTTTGTCTTAGTATATAGTATATATTTTACCGTTCTATGCATATAAAACACTTAAGAAATGTATGTATTCCAATAATTAAACCGCTGCGTTGCTTAGTAATAATTGTAGCTTTCATCGGGGCAGCGCCTTTCACATGCTCCATTATTCTCACTTTATCCGTTATCCTTTAAAATTGTTCTGATCGTTGACCGACTGTAGCCTAACACTTTTCCAATGACCGATGGTGTTTCACCTCTTTCCAAACGCTTTATTATTTTCACTTTATTTTCAATCGCGATCGCTTCCCATCAATGGAACAGAAGCACTGTGGGCAACGGGTCCCCAGCTGCTCTGGCTCCCGAGGTCCATTGGGTCCTAAGGACCACTGCATTCAGACAGGCTAAATGGGACAAGTGGGGGCTATTCTGGGTTTGGGTATTTGATCATCCACAATATTCCGTGTGGGAATTTAAACTGGAGGTGTCCGTGTTTTTTTTATGAGGTCGAGTTGCGAGCTCGACATCAACCCAGCACGGATGGTACGGGAGTCACTGGATCAACATCAACCCGGCACGGGAGCGGTCTGTCACTGGATCGAACTCGGGAAACTCCATTCTCCAGGTCAGCGCTGATCTCACTGCGCCACCAGCCAACCAGAACAGAGGGGGGGAGGCAGGCAGGGTCAGGGTGAATCTTACTAAGAAAAATTTAAGCCAAATACAAAGTTAAACTCTCAACACAGTGTCAACGGCAACGACTTAAAATGGCAGATGGCGTCGCGATCTGACTTAAAATGGCAGACGGCGTTCTCCTTCCTCGGTTTGTAAGTTGGACGTTCGTAACTCGGGGACTACCTGTAATCGGATTTCACTTTTTTAAACCAACAGTCGCCCTTTCTCCTCTGCCTACCTGCCTGTCCTATAGACACAATGTGTACCCTTGTTTGTTAAGCTCCTATGATCTTCTTTCAACCGTGACTTAGAGATGCCCACAGCATCATACCTGACAATTTCTAACTGTGCTATAAAATCATCTACCTTACTCTGTATCCTGCATGCATTCAAATATAACATTTTCAGTCCTGTATTCATCAATCACCCTGTTCAATTTCTCCCCCATGTTACTAGAAGTTAAATTCTTACCCTTTTTCTCTTTTTATTTATTCTGGAGACTATCGTAAATGACTCTTGCACTCTCCTTCCCTTTTATTTTATCCTCGCTTTCCAAACTGTTGAACCTACTATTTAGTTTAAAGGCACACTTCAGCCCATCCTACTGACTGAAGTTTGCCCTACCATCTGCCTATCCTTCACCGCAGTTTCACTACACACTGCATCTACTTGCAGGTGCAAATACTGCCAAGCAGGCAAAACAAAAGCTGAAGATTTTAATCATAGCAATGCAATTAAATGGTCACCAAAAGGGAGCATCCAGCTGCAGTTTTTTTTATTGAGCGAACTATTGTTGAAAATGAGCAGTCAGAAAAGGAACAATGATGTTTAAAAATAGCTGAGAAGCTATAAAAGGCAGGCCAAGACTCTTCATTGCTTTCAACGCAATGGGTGTGTAGCCACGAGACTCAGCACAAGCTGAGAAATGGCAATATACAGCTGTAATGTTCTTTTAAGTTTGGGCCAGAGATTCACCCAGAGGACACCAAGCATCCTGCCAAAGAAAGGGGGAAAGTTGAAACATACTTCCCAATTTAAGCTACCTTAGAGAGACCCAACCATAAGTTGTCTACCACACTGACACAAAATAAGCTGGAAAAGAAAGAATAAATCTAGTTTTTTTAAATGTTCAGCGCCTACACAGCACATAGTTACAGAAAATGAAATACAGATGTAAAACAAACTTTTGGTAAACCAAAAACTAGCTGAAAAATTTAACATTGACATATTATCCAAAGTACATATTTATTGCTAACGTCTAATTCTCCCCAAGTATCCTGCCAGGGAATTTCAGAAAGCAATTAAGAATCAACTATATTTATCTGAAGTGACATCAACCAGATCAGATTATGAGATTTTGTTTCCCCAGCAACCCCCCCCCCCAATGTGAAGTAGTGAATCACCTTCACTTTTAATAACAATGTAGGGGTATTGTTATCACCTCATGCTGTTACTAACCTTTTAGTCCAGAAACAATTATAAGTAAATTCTCTAGCCCATAGGATTAAATTCCAATTTATAACTTCAAACCAATAGTCCATGATTACAGACATGAAGCCAATAAAGACAACCCCCATGTTACAGCTGTCAGAATTGCAGAAATCTGCCCTTACAGAATTTGCAAATCACTAACACAGTGTAGGTCTGACACAGTGGTCAGCAGCACAGGAGCGCCACAGGGAACCGTACTCTCTCCGGTCCTGTTCACCCTGTACACATCTGACTTCCAATATAACTCGGAGTCCTGCCATGTGCAGAAGTTCGCTGATGACACGGCCCTAGTGGGGTGTGTCAGGAATGGACAGGAGGAGGAGTATAGGAAACTGATACAGGACTTTGTGATATGGTGCAACTCAAACTACCTGCGTCTCAATGTCACCAAGACCAAGGAGATGGTGGTGGACTTTAGGAGATCTAGGCCTCATATGGAGCCAGTGATCATTAATGGAGAATGTGTGGAGCAGGTTAAGACCTACAAGTATCTGGGAGTACAGTTGGACGAGAAGCTAGACTGGACTGCCAACACAGATGCCTTGTGCAGGAAGGCACAGAGTCGACTGTACTTCCTTAGAAGGTTGGCGTCATTCAATGTCTGCAGTGAGATGCTGAAGATGTTCTATAGGTCAGTTGTTGAGAGCGCCCTCTTCTTTGTGGTGGCGTGTTGGGGAGGAAGCATTAAGAAGAAGGACGCCTCACGTCTTAATAAGCTGATAAGGAAGGCGGGCTCTGTCGTGGGCAAAGTACTGGAGAGTTTAACATCGGTAGCTGAGCGAAGGGCGCTGAGTAGGCTACGGTCAATTATGGAAAACCCTGAACATCCTCTACATAGCACCATCCAGAAACAGAGAAGCAGTTTCAGCGACAGGTTACTGTTGATGCAATGCTCCTCAGACAGGATGAAGAGGTCAATACTCCCCAATGCCATTAGGCTTTACAATTCAACTGCCAGGACTTAAGAACTTTTTTTTAAAGCTATTATTAATGCTTTTTGAGTTAGTGATTTAGATGCATATCATATTATTACTGAGTTAAGTATTGTATGTAATGAGTTTTTGCTACAACAAGTGTATGGGACATTGGAAAAAATGTTGAATTTCCCCATGGGGATGAATAAAGTATCTATCTATCTATCTAAAACGAGATAGAGAACAAAATTTTCTCTTACAAAATATAAGATAAAATTAGACAAATAAAATTGTGTAAGATTTGTACAAATGTAGATGGGAAGTTCTGCTCCTGCTAAGAAATGAGGAGAATCTATTCAATGGTCACTCAGCCTACTTGAGTCTTTCCCCAAAGGAAAGCTGGATCTGGAAAAGAAAACAGTCTCAAGAACCAAATACCAGTATAAACTTTGCTTAAAGTATTAAGAGTCTGTATTGGGTCATAAACGATGGACTTGCATAAAGTTTCACCATGTTCTAATCAACGACCTTTACAAACAGAAAATGGTATTACTGGATCTGAAAGATACAATAATTAAGATTCCCATCTGCATCCAGCAGCTTCACTGGATCCTCGTTTTAGTCTGGTTTCAGTTTCAGAGGACAAAATGCAAGACAGTTCTCTATGGTTCAGAACTCCTTGGAATGCAAATGACTTCTGCTGCACTGATTCAGCTGAAAGGCAGACTTCAGACAAAAGCCTGTAGCAGGGATGATGGGATCTTATCCAAACCACTCACGAAGACGTTATGTTCTTCATGAATATAGAAATAAATAACCAATAAAGAACATCTCATTTAGATATCAACTTAAAGGGCCATGCTATCATTGTACAACACACCATACTCAATCAGCCTACCAGTCCCAAGTTAAAGACAGATCTCTACAACATAAGCCAATAGAGTAACATTTGGGGAGACTGCTGCTGTAAGTTGGGGAGACTGCTGCTGTAAGAAATTATCCACAATTCAGCTAAAAAATCATGCCTTGAGAGTTTAAAGATCTCAAAAGTACAAGCATCTTCACCTTTGCTGTCCATACCATAGCCAAAGGCAGCAAAGACTCTCAAATTATGTTATCACCGATTAGTTGTGCAGAGCTACTAGCTACCTGGGAAGACTAGACTCTTGACTGCAGTCTAATGACTGATTAGAAGCCTCTCTTAACAGTGATGGCGAAGTTATGGGGTCTAATTGGCTTGAGGTCCATCATGCTTCCAATGCAAATGCAGAAGTTAAGTGCAACCTAGAAACAATAACTATCTGCCCCAGGTGGTTGCACTCTCTTGTACTGCTCCCTATCCAGATAATTTCTATGAAGGGCAAAGAAATGCGGAAGCTGTCAACAAGCACTGTAATTCTTGCCAAGGTCCACAATAATGCACATACCAATCAGAAGGACCATGTAAAGTAGCAGTATGCTTACTACAAGTGATCAGAAAGATGAATAAATTTCAGTAATACCTTTCCAATTATTAGGTGTCCAGCTGTGCCACCTGTGCCGGAATTTGGGTTTGATTATGCTTTAAGGGTAGCATAGATAGCATTCCTTGCAAACTAAAACTCTACTGAGCAACTCCCCTAATTTGAAGAATGTTGCAACAAATTCCATCATATGACTCACCAAGCAAAATATCAATAATTTCTTGCACAATAATTTACTGCACTTTAGTTAATAAATAACTTGTTCAATCGTAGACAGAGCACAAACCTCTGAATAGCAAAAGGCCTCTAACAGAAGATTCAGGGAACGGAAATTGGTTTAAATCATAGCCAACTTCCTTAAAAATAACAACATACAAAATGCTGAAGGAACACAACAGGTCAAGCAGCATCTATGGAAAGGAATAAACAGTTAATGTTTCGGGCCGAGACCCTTCTTCAGCACTGGAAAGGATGGGGGAAGATGCCATAATATAAAGGTGGGTGGAGGGTAAGGAGGATAGATAGAAGGTGATAGGTGAAGCTAGGTGGGTGAGAAAGGTAAAGGGTTGGAAAGAAGGAATGTAATAGAAGAGAATGGACCAGGGGAGAAAGGAAAGGAGGGGCACCAGGGGGAGGTGATAGGCAGGTGAGAAGAAATAGGAGGCAAGAGTGAGGAACAGAAGAAAAGGGAAGGGAGGCAGGGAAAACAATTTTTACTGGAAGGAGAAATCAATGTTCATGCCACGAAGTTGGAGACTACTCAGACAGAATATGAGGTGTTGCTCCTCCACCCTGAGTTTGGCCTCATCATAGCTAAAGAAAAGACCACAGACCGATATGTTGGATTGGAAATGGGAATAGGAAGTAAAATGGTTGGCCACAGGGAAACTCTGCTTTTGGCCAATGGAACAGAAGTGCTCAACAAAGCAGTGCTCCAATTTACGACAGGTCTCACCAATGCAGTGGAGGCCGCATCGGGAGCACTGAGTACCATAAACGACCCCAACAGATCTGCAGACAAAGTGTTTCCTCACCTGGAATGACTGTTTGAGGGCCTGAGTGGAGGTGAGGGAGGAGATGAATGGGCGGGTGTAGCACTTTGGCCACTTGCAGAGGCAAGTACCAGGAGCGAGATTAGTGGGGAAAGACGAATAGAGAAGGGAATCACAGAGGAATTCCCTGTTAAGGTGGTGGGAAGATAGGATGAATGTCAATGTCCAGTAAATGGAGGAGATGCGGGTGAGGACAGCATCAATGGTGGAGGAAGGGAATCCCCATTCTTTGAAGGAGGACAATATCTCTGAAATTCTAGAAAGGAAAACATCATCCTGGGAACAGATGCAGCAGAGATGAAGAAATAGAGAAAAGGGAATAGCATTTTTCAGATGACAGGGTGGATAGAAGAATAGTCAAGATAGCAGTTGAATTGGTATGTTTATAAAAACATGGAAAAACTACAGCATAATTCAGGCCCTTTGGCCCACAAAGTTGTGCTGAACATGTCCCTACCTTAGAAATTACTAGACTTCCCCAGACCCCTCTATTTTATTATGCTCCATGTACCTATCCAAAAGCCTCTTAAAAGACCCTATCGTATCCGCCTCCACCACCGTTGCCGGCAGCCCTTTACACATACTGACCACTCTCTGAGTAAAAAACTTACCCCTGACATCACCTCTGTACCTACTCGCCAGCACCTTAAACCCGTGTCTTCTTGTAGCAATCATTTCAGCCCTGGGAAAAAGCCTCTGACTATCCACACGATTAATGCCTCTCATCATCTTATACACCTCTATCAGGTCACCTCTCATCCTCCTTCGCTCTAAGGAGAAAAGGTCGAGTTCACTCAACCTGTTTTCATAAGGCATGCTCCCCAATCCAGGCAACATCCTTGTAAATATCCTCTGCACCCTTTCTATGGTTTCCACATCCTTCCTGTAGTGAGGCAACCAGAACTGGGCACAGTGCTCCAAGTGGGGTCTGACCAGGGTCCTATATAGCTGCAACATTACCTCCCGGCTCCTAAATACAATTCCACATTTAATGAAGGCCGATACACTGTATTCCTTCTTAACCACAGCACCAACCTGTGCAGCAGATTTGAGCGTCCTACGGACTCGGACCCCAAGATCCCTCTGATCCTCCACACTGCCAAGAGTCTTACCATTAATACTATATTCTGCCATCATATTTGACCTACCAAAATGAACCACTTCACACTTATCTGGATTGAACTCCACCTGCCACTTCTCAGCCCAGTTTTGCATCCTATCAATGTCCCACTGTAACCTCTGACAATCCTCCACACTATTCACAACACCTCCAACCTTTGTGTCATCACCAAAGTTACTAACCCTTCTCTCCATTTCCTCATCCAGGACATTTATAAAAATCATGAAGAGTAAGGGTCCCAGAACAGATCCCTGAGGCACAGCACTAGTCACCGACTTCCATGCAGAATATGACCTGTCTACTACCCCTCTTTGCCTTCTGTGGGCAAGCCAGTTCTGGATCCACAAAGCAATGTCCCCTTGGATCCCATGTCTCCTTACTTTCTCAATAAGCCTTGCATGGGGTACCTTATCAAATGCCTTGCTGAAATCCATATACACTACATCTACTACTCTTCCTTCATCAATGTGTTTAGTCACATCCTCAAAAAATTCAATCAGGCTCGTAAGGCATGACCTGCCCTTGACAGAGCCATGCTAACAGTTCTTATATCATATTATACCTCTCCAAATGTTCATAAATCTTGCCTCTCAGGATCTTCTCCATCAACGTACCAAATGAGACAGTTTGCCTCCAGACATGGAGACAGAGAGATTGAGAAAAGGAAGGGAGGTGTCAGAAATGAACCAAATGAATTTAAGGGTAGGGTGGAAGTTGGAGGTGAAGTTGATCAAATTGACAAGCTAAGCACGGGTGCATGAAGGAGCACTGGTACAGTCGTCAATGTAGCAAAGGAGAAGTTGGGGAATATTACCAGGGAAGGCTTGGAACAAGGACCGTTCTATATAGCCAATGAAAAGGCAGGCATAGCCTGGACCTAAAGCTACCTTCTGAGTCTGGAGAAGGTGGGAGGAACCGAAGGAGAAAATGTTGAAGATGAGAACCAGTTTTGCCAGACAGAGGAAGGTGGTGTAGGGAAACTGGTTGGCTCTTTTGTTGAGAAAGAAGTAGAGAGCTTCAGCTTCTATGAATAAAAAGTTTACAATAAAACCGCTCCAAAATAAATCCTGTGACAACATGATATAACCTTGTGAAGAATGTCAAAAAAAACATGCGACTAGAACAAATCTCTGGTAAATGAGATGTATAATTTTGTTTTGTAATCCCAAATGAGCAGGATTTCACACGTACCATATTAATTCATCCAATGCTAGACATTTTTCAAACTTTTCCCTTCTTCTCCAGGTTCACCTTGTTAAACAAGCTTATGAATAAAACTATGTTAAATTTTAATTTGAAAAAATGTCATCTAATTTCCTGTCAGACAAGTTTACAGCACTATGGGTAACACACCTGTACAGACAGGTAAAGGAGGTTAAAGAATAATAATTGTTGAGGATCTATAGTTAGGAAAACACCCAACCATTTCTGTGATTACACAAGTGATTCCAGGACTTTCTGTTGCCTCCTTATCAGCAGGTGGCTCCAGAAAATTCTGGGGAGTGGGGGAGATGGGAAAGTTAGAAGTCATGGTCCATATTGTTACCAATAACCTAGACAGAAAGGGGGATGGGGCCTACATGCAGATTTTGAACAGTTAAAAAGCAGGACCTGATTACACTCAGTATCCAGTGGGATGATAGCGCAGAAAAACTAGTGGTTGGAGAGATGCTGCAGAAGGCCTCTAGGTTCATTGAGTATTGAGGAAGTTGGGATCTAACAGGCTAGATGGATTGCACTCAAAACAAGAACTGAGACCAATGTCCTGAAGTAGAGCTTTGGTTGGTGGATTTAGCAGAATGCTGGGGGTTTAACCAGAGGCAGCATTTTTTAAAAGGTGGAAAATGAACTGGGAAGAGGCAAGTGGCATCACAACAAGAAAAATAAAATATCTCAGCAGACAGAGAGAAGGAAGTCTATGACTTGTTTACATACAAATGTAAATACAATTATGTGTGTTAAAGTTGGTAACTCTCAGGCAGAATTAATGATGTGGCAACTACAGATTCCTGGCTAAAAGATATGAAATGGTTGTAAATATTCCCATATACAAGTTGTCCTGGAAGAGAGGGTCAATGGCAGTATTGATTAAGGAGAATATTTGATCACTGGAAGGTCAAAAAAATTACCATCTTGATTTAGTATGTTTCTGGCCCAAAAAGGGAAGGCAGCCTTGCTGAATTTGCTGGGAACTGAAGCAAGCCAAGAATCAAGTTATCTGTAGTCTAAACATAATGTTTAGAGTACAGACCACAATAAAGTGAAAACAGTCAAATGGAAAAGAAACAAAGCTCTGTGGGATAGGAACAGATCTGGCCAGGATAACTAGAATCAGAGCTCAATTAAAAAAAAAGTGAACAGTGGGAGATCTTTAAAGTAGTGACATTTCAGCAATGGTTTTGGTATATACCATAAGGGAAAAGGCAGAGAAATTAAAGTCAGAACTCCATGGTTGATCAATCCGAGCAAAATTGAGCAAAAGATTGTAAATGACAGATAACAATTTATTAAGGAGGTGGAGGGAGCTAAAGGATATATGAAAGGCAAAGAAAAAGCACATGAAATACTGCAAGCAAATATTAAAGGGAATCGAAAAAATATGCAAGTGAAAGGGAAACACATCCAAAATCCATATCTGCTTAAGGAGGCAGCGGTCATGACTGAGGTGTTAAATGAATATTTTTAATTAATTTTCATTAAGGTAGAAGATGCTGATGAGATGTGATTAACATTCTGGATAAGCTAAGCAGTGATAATGCCAGCTTCAGATAAAGTGGATAAACAGATTTCTAGCATTTGTATATTTAATTACTCCAAAGATGATGGAAAGATGGAATCTGAATGAAGGAAATTAGAGATAGGTTGCTACATTAGTTACAATAAGAAATGGCAGTCATGATCATACTGATTATCAAAAAAGAAGCTTTCCGCAGTGAATTTGAAAAACATAATAATGTTTTTCTGTCACTTATCCACATCAAGATTAATGACCATTCAGGTTACATAGAACATTACAGAATATATAAGCCCTTTGGCCTATGATGTTGTGCCAACTTTGTCACCTATTCTAAGACCAATCTATTCTTTCCTCCTACATAGTCCTCCATTTTTCTGTCTACTACCTTCTTGTTCTTCAGCAAGAAATAGTTCAAATTAATGACCAATGAAAGCAAGCATACCGTACAGCATCTTTACTACCCTATAAACTTCTGCTGCCACTTTTAGAGACATATGCACTTGGACAACAAGATCCCTCTGAATATCATCTTTGTTAAAGGTCCTACCATTAACTATGTACTGACAGAACATGGAGGTACCTTCATAAACTCCCACAGCCCCCAACAACCCTGTGATTTCTGTCCTTGAGGATGACATGAAAGCATCCCTCAGGAGGGTAAACCACTGGCCCAGATGATGTACCTGGCCAAATACTGAAGACCAGAGCAAATCTACTGGTTGCAGTATTTACTGATATCTTTAACCTCTTGCTTCAGGGCAGTCTGAGGTGCCCAAATGTTTCAAACAGGCTTCAATTATACTAAGAAGAGCTTGGTAACCAGCCTCAATGTCCATCGTCTCATATCACTCATGTCCACTGTGATGAAGTGTTTTGAGAAGCTGATAATGAAACATATCATTTCATTTTTCAATCCTTTTATTGATTTTCAAATAAAAAATATACTAATCAGAGGAGGAGTTTAGCAAACAGATAATACAAAAGACATATAAACAGCAATAAAAAAAAACAGAAAGTATATAATGTCAAAATCAGATAGGTAAAATGTTACGCTGTTATATATACAATATAGTCAAAAAAAACTACAACTCCTCATAGCAATCATAAAAAAAAGATTGGAAATTTTATTTGATAAAGGGGAAAAAACCCTACTAACTAAACTAAAACAAAAAAATGAGAAAGAAAAAAGAAAGAAAAAGAAAGATTGGGCAGTCCAATTGAGGATAAAATTAGAAAAAAGGGAAAGAGAAAAAAAAACATCCTTCCATTTATCTCCGAACCTTCACGGATAAGGATTTTCCCAAAAGAGAATAAATAAAAATAAATAAATAAATATAAATTAAATCATGTGAAAATATTGAATAAAGGGTCGCCAGACTTGTTCAAAATTAAAGGATGTATCAAATGTCCGGCTTCTAATTTTCTCCAAGCTTAGACATGACATAATGGAGGAGAACCAATAAAAAACAGTAGGTGGATTAGAGTCTTTCCAGTATAGCAAGATAGCTCTCCTAGCCAGTAAAGTTGAAAAGGCTATCACATGTTGAGCAGAAGCAGACACTTTGCTTGCTTCCTCTGGAATAATCCCAAAAATTGCTGTAAGTGAATTGGGTTGAACATCCACATCTATAACTTTAGATAACATTCCAAACACATCCCTCCAAAAATTGTTTAAGCTTACACATGACCAAAACATGACTTAGAGTAGCCACTTCTGCGTTACATCTGTCATAAATAGGGCTTATATTAGGAAAAATATGCGCCAATTTATCTTTGGACATATAAGCCCTGTGTACTATCTTAAACTGAATTAAGGTATGGCGTGTGCAGATAGATTAATTATTGACTCGATAATAAATTTTACTCCATTGATTATCTGAAAGTGAATGTTGAAGTTCTACTTCCCAGATGCATTGAACACTATCATTAGGTGACATGCGAGCATTCATTAACTGTTTATAAATGATAGCTATTAATCGTGTTTGAAACGGTTTACACTGAAAAATAGCCAAAAGCTATAGACCAAAGCCTCAATAACTCCTTGTGAAACTGGATCTTTGACTTCCTCACTTGCAGGCTTCAGTCAGTTTGGATTGGCAATAACATCTCTTCCACAGTTTCCATCAGCACAGGTGCATCTCAAGGCTGTGAGCTCAGCCCCCTGCTCAACTCACTCTATACTTATGGTTGTGAGGCTAAGTACAGCTCCAATGTTATACTCAAGTATACTGACAACACCACTGTTGTTGGCTGAATCAAAGATGGTGACAAATCAGCATATAGGAGGGAGACTGAAAATCTGGCTGAATGATACCACAACTACAACCTCCCCCTTAATGCCAGCAAAACAAGACAGCTGATTATTGACTACAGGAGAAGGAAACCAGAAGCCCAAGAGCCAGGCTCATAAGGGTATCAGGTGGAGAGGGCTATTCATTCACTATGTCCCATGTCATATGGCATAGGCAATCATGGTGCTTCCATGACAATGCCTGTTCTTGACAAACTTTTCTACAGGGGAGAAGCATGGCAGCACCTCCACTTTCTTAGAAGTTTGTTAAGATTCAGCATGTCATCTAAGAGTGGTGAATCTATGGAATTCATTGCCATAGATGGCTGTGGAGGCCAGGTCATTGGATACATTTAAAGCAGAGTTTGGCGAGTGCTTGATTAGTGAGGACATCAGAGGTTATAGAGAGAAGGCAGGAGAATGAGCTTGAGAGGGATAATAAATCAGCCATGATGGAATGGTGGAGCAGATGCACTGGGCCAAACAGCCCAATTTTGCTCCAATATTTTAAGGTCTATCTGACTATATCCTTTGGCAATCTACTTCACCATCCATAACTCCACAAAACTTAGTGTTGTCTGTAAACTTCCTAACCCACCCATCCACATAAGATAGATAAGACAATTGATCCCAAAGGAAATTACAGTGCCACAGCAGCATTTCAACTGCACAAATATACAAATATTAGAAAGGAAGTAAGAAAGAACGAAAAACATGTGACCTCAAACAGTCTAACAGGAGGGGGTCATCACTTCCCTGGCTATAGGTTGACTCAATACAGAGCCTAATGGCCAAGGATAAGAATGACATCATTTAGCACTCTTTGGAGCAACGTAGTTATCTTAGTCTATTACTAAGAGTGCTCCTCTGTTTAGCCAAGGTGGCGTGCAGAGGATGAGAAACATTGTCCATAGTTGCCAGGATTTTCCGTAGGGTCCTTTATTCTACCACAGCTTCCAGTACGTCCAGTTTGACTCCTATAACAGAGCCAGCTTTTCTAATAAGTTTATTGAGCCTGTTGGCATCACCCGTGTTGATGCCATTGCCCCAGCACACCATAACATAGAAGATTGTACTGGCAACAACAGACTGGTAGAACATGTGAAGGAGAGGCCTGCACACTCCAAAGGACCTCAGTCCCCTCAGGAAGTAGAACATATGGTAGAACATGTGAAGGAGAGGCCTGCATACTCCAAAGGACCTCAGTCCCCTCAGGAAGTAGAGGCAACTCTGGCACTTCTTGTACACAGCCTCTGTGTTGGTGCTCCACTCAATTCTGTCATCCAGGTGCACCCCCAGGTATGTGTAGGTCCTCACCACATCCACATCCTCACTATCAAAACAGGGAGCAGAGCAGGCTTAGTCTTCTTAAAGTCCATCACCATCTCCTTCGATGGTGTATTCGACAAAGACACCATCAGGGCCCTGTATTCATCCTCCTGTCCTCCCATTATACACCCAACTATCGCTGAGTCATCAGAGAATTTCTGCTGATGACATGACTCAGTGTTGTATCTAAAGTCCGAGGTATACAGGGTAAACAGGAAGGGAGCCAATATAGTCCCCTTTGGGGCTCCAGTACTGCCTACAGCCAAACCAGACACACAGCTCTGAAGCTACACAAACTGTGGTCTGCCAGTTGGATAGATAAGGAAGATGGCACCCAGAGTGTGGCAACTTGTTGAAAGCTCCTCTCTACAGATCCACTCATTACTTCTAATATAACTGTTTTCTCTTAAATATAAACTTCAATGCACTGTGTAAAGACATCTGTACAAACAATATACAAATGTTTCACTGTGTCAAGATACATGTGACAATAAGCCAAAGCTAATACCTTCGACAAAAAATGTGGTACAGGTACAAACTAGTAACCAAAGATGTTTAATTCATGTCTTCTTAATGAGATTCAATGAAACAACTGTCAGTTACTTAGTGTCAGAGGTGGTTCTTCAAACCACCATTGTCACACTGTTACAGCTGTTTTGTGATGATTGAACATGAACCTTATAATGCCTAAAATCTGTTAACCACAGTGCACTTTACTCTGTGCATTACTTATTAGCAAAGGATAATTGTACATGCACATTGAGGTAACAGCAGAGCCACATTATATAGAAAATTATGGCATTATTACATCTGGAATTCTCCCCTCTTAATATTTACAAAGTAATCCTTCATCAAATACCATTGCAGGAAACTCCAACAACTGTTGGTTTTGTTGTAATACATTAATTTATAACCAAAAGTTTATCAAGGTGTGATTCTGCCCTTGACACTGAAGCTGGTTATAATGCATCTAGGCACGAAGCAGGAACAGATAGTAGGAAGAGGGAAACAATATTTTAGCAACAAAATGAAAAAGTAGGTTCCTCAATGAAAGTTTAATCTTTTTGATAAGATTTAGAAGAACTGCCAGTGGAGGTGGCCAGGTCAACTGACTAAGACTGAACACCAAAATCTCACTTCTTTAAAAGCTTTTCTCGTTACCCAAAACAAACCCAAATCAAATAAAACTTCATTCTATGCCTAATTACTAATCCTGTCTCCTAATAAAAAGCTGTAGATGCTAGAAATTTGAAGTAAGAACAATTGTTGACCTGAAAGTTCAGGCTTCTCTCTTTGGAATGACAGGAGGAAAACAAGAGGCAACTTGACAGAGGTGTATGAGACTATGAGAGCCATAGATATGTGGACAATCAGCCTCTTTTTCTCAGGGCAGCATTAGCCAATACCAGAGGATATCCAGTTAAGGTGAGTGGAGGAAAGTTTAGGGAACAGGTTGGAGGTAGGGTTTTTTTGGTTTACACAGAGTGTTGGATGACTGAAACGGAACGTGAGGTCAGCGATAGAGGCTGATACAGTACTGTTATTTAAAATACTCTTAGATATGGATGTAAGAAAAATTGATGATTATGGGCCGTGTAGGAGAGAAGGGTTAGATTGACTGAGGAGTAGCTTTATATATTGACTGAGGAGCAGCACAACATTGTAGGGCAAAGGGTCCATATTACACTGTTCTATGAAATGATAATTCTTTCAATCTCTATTGATATTAACCAATTTGAGTTTTCCCAACACTTTTTTAAACTTGTTTTCTAACCCTTTCCCCATTTCCAGCTCTCAACTCAACTTCAATTCCCCAACTCTACCTACATTGAATAACATCCTTGTTGCTTGTCACCACAAACCCACCACCCACCTCATCCTAGGCTCACCTCTCCATCTCATGACTAAAACCTCACCATCACAACTACAGGAAACTCCATCATTTCCAGTCCTCATCGCTTTGCCCCTCCCAACCCATCTTCATGCTTCCCTGTAACAAGAGATTCCTCTCCCCATTCCACACCAAAAAACTTCAGCTCCCCTTCCCACTGCACTCTGAGCCTCCTTGCTGGTGACCTCTTCCCCTCTTTTGACACCAAGAGAATCTCCTCCGAACTTCTTGCCCCAGGGGCTCTCCGCGCTGCATCCACACCCCCCACCTCAGGGTTCCCCTCTCTCAAATCCCTACCCGAGGTACCTCCCTCACTAACCTCTCCACACCCGGGTACTCCCTTTCCAACCCCACACCCTAGGTCATCCCTCTTTCCATCCACACGTCCTTGGCCCCCCTCACCCTAATCACCTTAAGGGTGTAGTCTCTCCCTGCCGAACGGATCTCCATCTGCCCCTCCTCTGCTTCCAGATCATAGGTGAAGCAGGCATCGGCGATGTCGATGTACCCAAGAGGGATCGCGTCGCTCGGGCCCTTGAAGTAGTACAGGTAGCAGTGGAGGGGGTCAAAGACGAACCAGCGGGACTTGAACCCCTTGAGCGGGCCCTTCCCCGAAAGCTTGTTCAAGTAGCCGCAGAGTTTGGGCGGCAGCTCCCGGCCCAAGTTGGCCGGACGCTCCTGAGCGGGGGGACTCGGCTCGGACTGTGGGGCGAGCGCGTTCTCCGGCGCTGGTGCTGCTGCCGCCGCCTCTTCTTCTCTCATGATCCGACCGAGCTGGGCAGGCAGCACGGTTACCGAACGGACAGCAGACGGCAGCCAACGCTCAAGCTCCGGCCATGGGGCTGCCGTTCTCCGGCTGACTCAAAGGGGGCGGGCCGAGCTGGAAGCGAGCTGTCGCCCAGCGTCCAGCACTGACAAACTACAACTCCCAGAATCCCCCTCTCAACTGCGTCTGCGCATAGCATAAAACCAATTCCCATCACCCATCAACTTCGCGAAGATTGTGCATGCGAAGATCGGAAGGTCCCGGGGAGATGATTTGGTGGGACAGGTTCTTTCCGAGTGCAGCGAAGATAGGATTTCATGTGACTTCTAAGGCAACTGCAAACGCCTCCAGATCACTGTAATTAATAGCTACATCATACAAAATAGAAAACGAAACCAAATGATGAGAGCGTGGAGGAGTTCAGAGGATTGGGGCGCATGCCTTATGAGAACAGGTTGAGTGAACTTGGCCTTTTCTCCTTGCAGCGACGGAGGATGAGAGGTGACCTGATAGAAGTGTACAAGAGACATTGATCGTGTGGATAGCCGGAGGCTTTTTCCCAGGGCTGAAATGGCTAGCACAAGGGAGGATAGTTTTAAGGTGCTTGGAAGTAGGTACAGGGGGGATGTCAAGAGGTAAGTTTCTCACACTGAGAGTGGTGGGTGCGTGGAATGCACCGCGGGCGTCAGTGGTGGAGGCAGATGCAGTAGGGTCTTTTTAAGTACATGGAGCTTAGAAAAATGGAGGGCTATGAAGTAGGAAAACTCTCGGCAGTTTCTAGAGTAGGTTACATGGTCTGCACAACGTTGTGGGTTAAAGGACCTGCAATGTGCTGTAGATTTCTACGTTTATCATAGGAGTGCACAAGTGTATAAAATCACAAGGGACTTAGACAAGATGAATGTGTTTGACCCAGGTAGGGAAATCAAAAACTAGAGGGCATCGTAATGGGAGAGATTTAATAAGAAACTCGAGGCACCTTTTTCATTGAGGGGGTGGTTTGTATACAGTTGAGTTGCCAGGAGTGGTTGAGGCAGGTACATTAACAGCATTTAACATCATTTGGACAGGTAGATTTTTACATAGGGGATTTAAGGGTTCTGGGGAAAAGGCAGGTAGATGGAGCTGAGTTTACGGACAGATCAGCCATGATCTTATTGAATGGTGGGCAGGTTTGATGGGCTGGATAGCCTACTCCTGCTCCTACTTCTTATGTATATGGATAGGAAAAGTTTAGAGGGATATGGAGCAAACACCGATAAATGGAATTGTTTGTCAGTAAGGGCCAGTTGGGCTGAAGGGCTAGTTTCCCTGCTGTTTGACACTATGCCTCTAAAAGACTTTTCATTTGTGGGAATAAAAACAGAAAATGCTGAAAAAACTCAGCAAGTCATGCAGCATCTGTGAACAGAAACAAATAATGTTTTAGATCACAAACTTTTGTGCATTACAAGGTGCCGTCTGTTATTTGCCCCTAAAAACGTAGAAGTGATCCACCTTGTTGACACAGGATGGCAGATGCTGGAATCTAGAGCAACACACGAAATGTCCGCTGTCCATTTCCCTCCATAGGTGCTGCCTGATGTGTTGAGTTGATCCAGTTTGCTACCTGCTTGAATAGTGGTACTGTCTGTGGCCCCCGTCAGTAGTAGTCAACCATGGGTACTGCACCTCTGGTAGTCACTGGTTTGTTGAACAGCGTCGACTGTGGCTATTGAGTCTGATCCTGGAACGGTAGGCTCTGCCTCAGTGGCTGCATGTGTAGGGGGTCGTGGAATTGTTGTCCACTGTCCGCTCCTCAAACTGACACTCAGGGTCACTCTTTTGCCTTGCTCTAGGTGTTGCTGAAGAGTACCTCGCCATTTGTTGTGGTCGTCTGCCGTATCCTCCCAGCACTCTGTGTTGATTTTTAAGGCTTTCATGTCGCGCTTGCAGAAGTCCTTGAAGTGAAGCTGGGGTCTACCAGCGTTCCTCTTGCCTGTTGCTAGTTCTCCGTAGAGGATGTCCTTTGGCAGTCTACCATCCTTCATACGACGGATGTGGCCCGGCCAGCGCAGTCTGCATTGTCATAAAAGCATGAACATTGTGGGAAGTCCAGTGCAGGAGACGTCCTCAGAGTTTGGGACTTTGTCTCTCCAGGTGATGCTGAGGATGCGGCCAAGGCTGCACAGGTGAAAAATATTGAATTTCCTCTCCTGTTTGGAGTAGATGGTCCAAGTCTCGTTACCATACAGGAGGGTGCTGATAACACATGCATTGTACAAGGCAGTTTTGGTCTTTGTAGCGAATTTCAGATTCTCCCAGACCCACAAGGAGAGTCAATCAAGGATCGATGATGCTTTTGCCAATACGCCTATTGATTTCAGCATCGAGGGAGAGAGTGTTGCTAATGATCGACCCCAAGTATGTGAACTCATGGACCACTTCTAGATCATAATTATCGATGGTAATGACTGGTGTCTCCACTACGTTCTGGGCAAGGACATTTGTTTTCTTTAGGCTGATGGTAAGCCTGAAGTCCTTGCATGCCTTAGAGAAGCGGTCCATGAGAGTTTGTAGTTGCTGTTTGGTGTGCGAGGTTATAGCAGCATCATCGGCAAAGAGCATGTCACGTATTAAGATCTTTCGCATCTTTGTTCTTGTTCTCAGGCACGCAAGGTTGAACAGCTGCCCATCAGACCTGGTGTGGATGTAGATGCCTTCTGTCGACGTCCCAAATGCATGCTTCAATAGCATAGAGAAGAAGATGCCGAATACCAGAGGATATCAGAGTAGTGTTCTACTCAGGGTTCCATCTGCTTGCTTTTATCAGTGATTATTTCACTGCTGGATGACTTCAGGGGTGCTGTCTTGCTCTGCAATTGGCCAAGGGCCTTCTTGATACCACCATACATCAATCTGATGTTGCCTGTCACAGCTGCTGTCTGAATGTCCTCACCGAGCTGGAGCCAGTACTCATTTGCGCACTGCCTTGCAGTCTGTTGCACTTTGCTTCTAGCAGCTCGAAGAGCCTGGAGTGTTTGGTCGGATGCTGAGCGCTTGTACTCTGAGAGAGCTGCACGCTTGGCATCGATGACAGGAGTCATGATGTTGGACTTTGCCTCAAACCAGTCACTGCTTTTTGTGGTCTTTCTTCCAAAGATAGAGAGTGCTGATTCGCGGATTGTGTCGCGAAGGTATGACCCTTGTTCTGTTGCGGTATCTCCTTGTGAGGAGGTAGTCATGGCACCCTGTACTGACTTGGCAAACTGGGAAACCTTTTCTGACTGTTTCATCTCTGTTGTGTTGATGCGAGGTTTTCCAGTTTGTTTGGAGTGGTGGATTTTCTTCGGACGTAGTTTGATCTTGCAGCATACTAAAGCATGATCCGTATCGCAGTCTGCACTGTGGTATGAGCGGTGATTAGTACAGAGTTGATGAAAGAGCGCCTGGTGATGATCATGTCTAGTTCGTGCCAGCGTTTAGACCATGGATGTCACCATAAGACCTTGTACTGCGACTTCATCTGAAAGTAGGAGTTAGTTACACACAGGCCATGATAGGAGCAGAACTCCAGGAGACGTTGTCCATTGTCATTTACTTTGCCAATTCCAAAGTGGCCAAGGCAAGATGGCCAAGAATCATTATCGGCTCCCACTCTGGCGTTGAAGTCACCAAGGTGCACGAAGTGCTTATCACTGGGAATATTCCTGACAGCTTCTAATTTGTCTGTGTTGGTCATTGATGTAATCAAAACATTTTACTGTATCTTTCAAAGTTTCGTTGTGCGTGCGACAAATAAAGCTAATCTTTTTATTGTTTACCCAGTGTGTTGTGAATCTCTGGAAGGGAAGATGTGGATGCTGGATCATTGGAGGTAGTCAAAGAGGAAGTTGATAAATTTCTGACAGATTAGGAAATTGGGATGTGGCCTCCATATAGAAGAGGAAATGAGGCCTGGAGCAAATCAGCCACAATCACATTGGTAACCCGGGTGACGTTCTCCTGCTCTATTTTCCCATGTTCATGATTTGTTTATGTGTAAACGTGTAAAGAAGTTAATAACAATTCTGCTGGAAATTTGAAAACAGAAAGAGTTTCTTATCTCCCCCCCCCCCCACCCCACCTTCACCAGAGCCATTGTTATTTCCATTCTTAATTTTCCCAGCAATTTAGGAAAAATCCTACCCAGAAAGGATAATTCTAACAACAAATATTTTATATAAACTTTTTGTTTCTGCCCAATCCAATTTCCCTCTCCACTTCCCCTGTTCTAACCTGTTTCGTGGAGCCAAGTGTACAAAGCTCAGCTGAACTTCAATGAAGTCCTTCCTCCACAGGGAGATCTGATTTTTCGCCACAATAAATTGCCTGAACATTTAAACAGATGGAGGTATTTAAAACTGAAATATGCATTAAATTAAGTGCAGGGCTATGAATTCTGGTCATTAAATAAGCCAAATCCAATTTTTATTATGGAATTCCAGGAATGTAAAATGTTCTGAAGGCCAGGTTCAAGACTTTAGTAAAACCCTAAATTACTTAAAGCAAACTCTCAATGCTCAGCCTTGCAAATGTCCTCAGTTTTGTTTGATAATTAGTCCTGTAGGCATGCCATTTTTACCATGATATGTAAATACCGGTTGTTATAGTTAATAAACCATCAAGTGATATTACCATTGGAAACAAAACTGCTTTATCAATAAAATTCTTTTGTCTTTACATCACTACTAAAATTCTTCGAACCCTACTCACGTAGTGCTGCTGTACATGTGGCAGTGTATAACACTGTAACATTATCCAAAACTAATTTTGTTCCCATTTTCCAGGAAACTTTCTAGTGATAAGATGACTTGGAAAGTCCAAGCTGAATCAGATTTACTCTTAACATGTGCACATCTTGTGTACAGTTTGGTGTCAAAGAGTAAAAGTCATTCTCATTATGACAGAGAAAGAGGACATTCCTAGTAGAGAAATTCCATCAGTCTAATTCCCCTGGAACTTACTCTCTCTTACATGACCACCAACTTCCCCTTTTGATTCTTAGGCCGTTTTTGAGCGCTGAAGGGCACCATTCAGTGGTATTGTAGGACAAGCTGGATGGAAGATCATGGAGACAGACTGATTCTGAGCCATAACTTCAGAGTGAAGGCATCCGTTGACGCTTGGTTGGTTGTGTTCTTTCCCCCGAAACATCTTCTATGCTTGTTGATCTGTATTGGTTTCAGTTTTTAAAATATTTGCATATTTTCAAATCTATGCACAGCTTTCACTTCCCTCTTCCTGAAATCTCCTGCTGCGCTGTAATTCTGTATCTGCTGCAATATCAGACTTCTAGTTTATCGCTAAATTTAATCCTTTCTTTATGAGTAAGTGTCTTCACTTGTCTAAATACAACATTGGAAAACCATCCCCCAACTTAACTGCCACTGGGTTTCCTTCAAGATGCTCCTTAAAAACTGCATTTTTAACCAAGTGATTGAAAACCAAAATGCTACAGCTCCTGGAAGTCTTTATGTTGAAAAAGGTTCATTCTGTTTCTCTTTCCACACATGCTGCCTGACCTGCTGAGTGTTTCCAGCATTTTCTGGATAAAAGTTCAACTTTGAAGTAAATTTATTATCAAAGTGCATATATGTCACCATATACAACCCTGAGATTCATTAGCCATAGAATATAACCATAGCAGGATCAATGAAAGACTGCACCAATTTGGACATTCAACCTCTTTCTCTTCTTCAGTTGGCCATCGGAATCCGATGATGACGTCCACTCCTTTAACAGTGAGACCTTTGATGACTATACAGTCCTATCCTGGACCCACAAGTTCTATTGCAGGTGGGACATGTATATGTGGTAGTGGTGGTGGTAATGATGGCAACCATGGCTGCATTTCTCCTGGCTCTCTTCTGCTGTCTTCTGGTTGTTCTTTCCATTTCCAGAATACAAACCCTGTCCCTACACAGCTGTCGCTACATTCAACCAGTGTGCAAAAGACAACAAACTGTGCAAATACCAAAAGAAAGAAAGAATAATAAACAAACAAACAAACAAATAAATAAATAAATAAAATGGGGAAAAAAACTATTGAGACCATGAGGTGAAGAATCTTTGGAAGGGAGTCCATGGATTGTGGAAACGTTCATATTTTTTGAGGTTTTGGTCATTTGGCCTGGTATCAAACTCGGTGTGCTAGCTAACACTGCTCTAGAGTGCTTGGGAGCATTTTCTTTGTTATCACTCGATACATAAACTCAAGTGTTTGCTGTTAATTGAAGACTGAGATTGACAGTTTTCTTATGTAAGAGTGTCAAGACATATGGGTTGAAATACCAATCAACCATGAAAGCTTAGTACAAGTAACCTTGAGGGGACTGCCCCGTTCTTTTGTGTTCTGGTTTTGAAAGGAAAGTTTTGTATGCATGCGAATCACACTTGCTGTTACATTGTACTACACTGTAGATTCACTTTTGTAAATCATAATAGTGATTACATGGGATGACGGTGATGATGTTCCTGAGAAGGCACCTCCCAGAGTTACAGATTGGTAGCAGATGTGTTTCAGTTTGGATTGCTCCTTGTAATTTCTCGTAATGTTGCCATTTTCTACAAGAAACAAAGAACTTCAGATCTCCTTCTGTCGTTAAGCTATGGTTGTATAACAAAAATGGACACTGCATCACTGTGTAACTGAACCATAAAATTACATTATGTTAGGAATGTAAAATAAGAGAAAAATGTTAAAAATTATACAAGTACAAAGAGTGAGTGCCACATGTGATGAATGTCCTGAAGACAGATGCTGGTATCGCGAGTGGAAATGATTCTCACTCTGCGATAAGAGATTACGAGTAACTTGTTTACTGTTGTACTCTTGCAAGATGGATTCCATCTGGATTTCTCCGAGCGATAGCATGCTGGGTTTCAGATGAATATTTCCTTTTATGGGAAATAACAAGCTCAGTTGCCCTGCACTGGGTGTCCTGACAAAGACACTTGCTGTTTCAATGCCTCCATTCTTGCTTGTGGTCAATGTTGTGGACATCTTGACTGCACATCCCAGTATTCTGCTAGGACAGAATCTGAGTGTCTCTACCGATTCATTTTTCATTGTGAAACATTAATTTAATTTATTTGGAGATACAGCGCAGAGTAGGTTCTTCTGGCCTTCGAGCCGCGGCATCCCAGCAAACGTAGACAACCCCAGTTTAATCCCAACCTAATCACAGGACAATTTACAATGACCAATCAACCTACCTGGGATATCTTTGGACCGTGGGAGGAAACTGGCATACTTGGGGAAAACCCATGGATTCTATGTACAGGGTCTCCTTACAGAGGATGCTGGAATTGAACTCCGAACTCAGGCATCCCAAGCTATAATAGCATCGTGCTAACTGTGTATGATCAGATTTGATTCATACTCCAGGAACTTTGTTGCAGAAGAAATCATCCGTGCTTTGGATCTGTGAACCTCTTACCATTTCTTCCCAAAAACCAGCAGAAAACCTCAACCATTCTTTCCTGTCTTCATTTTGTAAATTGTCTTAAGTTCTTTACTGTTAGCAGCTGCCATTATCTTTGAAATCATCAAATTCTGCTGATTCCTAACTTTGGGCAGCTTTTCCTTAAGCACAGAAACAGTACCACTGCTGTCGATTTGTGGTAGCTTCCGTATCGTGTGCTTTGTGCAGCTTCAAGGCTGTTTGCATCCTTGTTTAACACACATTGACATAGGGGCTTAAGCAGAGTAGTTCTGCTCAAGTGCTTCCATCCAAAGTTCAAAGTAAAACTTACTATCAGAATACATTTACGTCACCACATACAATCCTGAGATTCTTTTTCTGTGGGCATACTTAGCAAATCTATAGAACAGTAGCTACTGTAAACAGGATCAATGAACAACAAACCCTGCAAATGCAAATATAAATAACGAGCATGAAATGACATGATACAGAGTTCTTAAAGAGAGACCATTGGTTAGAAACATAGAAAACCTACAGCACTATACAGGCCCTTCAGCCCACAAACCTGTGCTGAATATGTCCTTACCTTAGAAATTACCCAGGGTTACCCATAGCCATCTATTTTTCTGAGCTCCATGTACCTGTGCAGGATTCTCTTAAAAGACCCTATCGTCTCCGCCTCCACCACCATCGCCAGCAGCCCATTCCACACTCTCATCACTCTCTGCATAAAAAAATTTACCCCTGGCATCTCCTCTGTACCTAATTCCAAGCACCCTAAAATTGTGCCCTCTTGTGCTAGCCATTCCAGCCCTGGGGAAAAGCCTCTGACTATCCACACGATCAATGCCCCTCATCATCTTATACACCTCTATCAGGTCACCTCTCATCCTCCGTCACTCCAAGGAGAAAAGGCTGCATTCACTCAAACTATTCTCAAAAGGCATTCTCTCCAATCCAGGCGACCAGCAATGAGCACAGTATTCCAAGTGGGGTCTGACCAGGGTCCTATGTAGCTGCAACATTACCTCTCTGCTCCTAAACACAATACCACGATTGATGAAGGCCAATGCACCATATGCTTTCTTAGCCACAGAGTCAATCTGCACAGCAGCTTTGTGTGTACTATGAACTCGGACCCCAAAACCCCTCTGATCCTCCACACTGCCAAGAGTCTTACTATTAATGCTATATTCTGCCATCATATTTCACCTACCAAAATGAACCACCTCACACTTATCTGGGTTGAACTCCATCTGCTACTTCTCAGCCCAGTTTTGCATCCTATCAATGTCCCGTTGTAACTTCTGACAGCCCTCCACACTATCCACAACACCCCCAATCTTTGTGTCATCAGCAAATTTACTAACCCATCCCTCCACTTCTTTATCTAAGTCATTTATAAAAATCATGAAGAGAAGGGGTCCCAGAACAGATCCCTGAGGCACACCACTGGTCACCAACCTCCACGCAGAATATGTCCCATCTACAACCACTCTTTGCCTTCTGTGGGCAAGTCAGTTCTGGATCCACAAAGCAATGTCCCCTGGATCCCATGCCTCCTTACTTTCTCAATAAGCCTTGTATGGGGTACCTTGTCAAATGCCTTGCTGAAATCCATATAACTACATCTATGGCTCTACCTTCATCAATGTGTTCAGTCCAATCCTCAAAAAATTCAATCAGGCACTTAAGGCATGACCTGCCTTTGACAAAGCCATGCTGAATATTCCTAATCATATCATGCCTCTCCAAATGTTCATAAGTCCTGCCTCTCAGGATCTTCTCCATCAATTTACCAACCACTGAAGTAAGACTCACTGGTCTATAATTTCCAGGGTTATCTCTACTCCCTTTCTTGAATAATGGAACAACATCCACAACCCTCCAGTCCTCTGGAACCTCTCCCATCCCCATTGATGATGCAAAGAACATTGCTAGAGGCTCAGCAATCTCCTCCCTCGCCTCCCACAGTAGCCTGGGTTACATCTTGTCCAGTCCTGGTGATTTATTAAACCTGATTCTTTCCAAAAGCTCCTGCACATCCTCTTTCTTAATATCTACGTACTCAAGCTTTTCAGTCTGCTGTAACTCATCCCGACAATCACCAAGATCCTTTTCCGTTACGAATACTGAAGCAAAATATTCATTAAGAGTACTATGCAATACAATATATATGAAGGAAAAGAAAATAAAGTAAAAGGCGACAACTTATCAAAGTTCAGTCAGTTTAGTGCACATCGTTGGAGCTTAACCATCGAACCATTCGACCCTTCGTCACTTTCCTCCGACCTCCACATCCTTGCACCTGGGACCACCCGGGTGGTCGACCGAGCAGTGCAGCGCACCTCCACCTTCCTCGGCGTCTTCTTCCCGACTCCCCCGAAAAGACTGCAAAACCCAGACCCACAAGACAAAATAACATTCCCCATTGGTCAACAAATGAATACAATCCCGATATCAGCAAGTCTAAAGCTAAACAACTGCGAGAGAAGGCACTTATCATACAAAGAAGCATTCCTACCCTTAACAAAACAAAGAAACCATTTTGATTTACATACACAGTACATTGTACATACCTCTGCTATCTCCTCCGGTTCCATACACACTTTTCCACTGTCACACTTGATTGGTCCTATTCTCTCACGTCTTATTCTCTTGCTCTTCACATACTTGTAGAATGCCTTGAGGTTTTCCTTTATCCTGACTGCCAAGGCCTTCTCTTGGCCCCTTCTGGCTCTCCTAATTTCTTTCTTAAGTTCCTTCCTGCTAGCCTTATAATCTTCTAGATCTCTATCATTACCTCGTTTTTTGAAACTTTTGTAAGCTCTTTTCTTTTTGACTAGATTTACAACAGTCTTTGTACACCACGGTTCCTGTACCCTACCATCCTTTCCCTGTCTCATTGGAACGTACCTATGCAGAACCCCATGCAAATATCCCATGAACATTTGCCGCATTTCTTCTGTACATTTCCCTGAGAACATCCTAACTTGTCTGTTCCTATCCATTTCCAATACTATAGAAAAGGAGATAGAATTGTGATCAGTATCTCCAAAATGTTCTCCCACTGAGAGATCTGACAGCTGACCAGGTTCATTTCCCAATACCAGATCACGTACAGCCTCTCCTCTTGTAGGCTTATCTACATATTTTGTCAAGAAACCTACCTGAACACGCCTAACTAACTCCACCCCATCTAAACACCTTGCTCTAGGGAGATGCCAATCAATATTTGGGAAATTAAAATCTCCCACCAGGATAACCCTGTTATTATTACACCTTTCCAGAATCTGTTTCCCTATCTGCTCCTCAATATCCCTGTTGCTATTGGGTGGTCTGTAAAAAATACCCAGTAGAGTTATTGATCCCTTACTCTTCCTAACTTCCACCCACGTAGACTCCGTAGATAGCCCCTCCATCTCTTCCTCCTTTTCTGCAGCTGTGACACTATCTATGAATAACAGTGACATGCCACTACCTCTTTTGCCTCCCTCCCTGTCCTATCTGAAACATCTAAAGCCTGGCACTGGAAGTAACCATTCCTGAGCCATCCAAGTCTCTGTAATGGCCACAACAACATAGCTCCAAGTACTGAAACACACTCTAAGCTCATCTGCTTTGTTCATAATACTCCTTGCATTAAAATAGACACGTCTCAAACCATGGGTCTGAGTGCGTCCCTTCTCTATCACCTGCCTATCCTCCCTCTCGTACTGTCTCCAAGCTTTCTCAGTTTGTGAGCCAACTGCCTCTTCCTCCGTCTCTTCAGTTTGGTTCCCACCTCCCAGCAATCATTGTTTAAACTCTCCCCAATAGCCTTAGCAAACCTCCCCGCCAGGATATTGGTCCCCTGGGATTCAAGTGCAACCTGTCCTTTCTGCACAGGTCATACCTGCTCCAAAAGAGATCCCAAAGATCCTGCTCCAATCCCTCAACCACACATTTATCCTCCACCTGTTCTTGAACCTGGTGATGAGTCCTGAGTCCTGAGGCTCCCGTACCTTCTACCTAATGGCAGCAGTGAGAAAACAGCAGGGCCTGGGTGGTGAGGATCTTTGATGATGGATGCTGCTTTTCTATGGCAATGCTTCATGTAGATGTGCTTAATGGTTGGGAGGGTTTTGCTTGTGATGTACTTGGCCAAATCCACTACCTTGTGTAGCATTTTCCACTCAAAGGCATTGGTGTTCCCATACCAGGCCACAATGCAGCCAGTCAGCACACTTTCCACCACACATCCATAGAAGTTCAACAAGGTTTTTGATGACATGCTGAACCTTTGCAGACTCCTGAGGAAGTAGAGGCCCTGCTGTGCTTTCTTTGCGATTGTATTCATATGATGGGCTTTCACGACAGGTCCTCTGAGGTTGTGACACCCAGGAACTCAAAGTTACTGACCCCCTCCACCTCTGATTCTCCAATGAGTATGGGCTCATGAACCTCTGATTTCCATTTCCTAAAGTCTACAATCAGTTCCTTGGTCTTGTGAAATTTAGTGAGAGGTTGTTGTTATCCAGTTCCTGACTAATCTATTCTGTTATTTTGAGCTCTAGTACCCCTCATTTCTCCCCCTCTTCCATCATTCCATCTCTGTAGGTATGATCCATTTTCAAAGTCAAAGTATATTTATTATCAAAGTATGAATATAGAATACAACTCTGAGATTTGCTGTCCTGCAGTCAGCTACAAAACAAAGAAACACCATGGAGCTCGTTCTAAGGAAAACACCAAACACTCAACATGCGACAAAAAGAACAATTTGCACAAACAGCAAAATGCAGGCGAACAGCAGCTGGAAATCACCATCAAACTAGCAGTCCAGGAATACTCAGCTTAGTTCAGTTCAGCGCTGCACCATTAGCCGACAGCAGGCCGCAGAGCCAGTCTTCACCAAAGGCCGCCAGTCCGCATCGATCGCCCCAATCCAAACACTCCAAAGCAGCAAATAGAAAGAGTAACCAGAACCCAGAAGCACATGCAACACAAACCTCAAAGTCCCCCAAGATGAGCCCACAGCTGCGAGCCTCGCTATTCGATCCTCTCAGCACAGTTCCCAAGACTCCTGCACTTTCCTCTGACGGTAGCTAGCGAGAAGGAGAGGAAGACTAGTCCCATCCTCCACTCTCATCTTCATCAACTCCAACCTTGCTCAACACAATATTTAGATGTCCAGATTATCCTGAAGACTGGCTCGTGCAACTGCTGCAGATCACCTCTCATCTGATGACCAGATTCTTTCCTTTTATTAGAGGGAGTGCTGCTTATCCATTCCAGTTTCTGCTTGACCTGGGCTCTCTGCTCCACTGAGTTCCATTTGCACACTTGAATACCTCCGAACCATTTTCCAGCAGCTTTGGGTGACTGGAGTTGACGCCGAAGGAATCAAGTGATCATCTGGGGTTGGCTAATGTACAATGGTGGTACAGCAGATAAATTGCTGGAATAGTCTATCCATGCCAGTCAAGGAATTTAAAATTCATCTGTAATCTGGAATAAATTAAAATAAGACTAGTCACGAGTAACAAAAAACCACAAAATATCTCGGTTATTGAAAGAATGCTCTTGCATTGCAGCTTCAAGAATGGAAATCTGCCATCCATTTACGCTAAACTCAAGAGATTCTGCAGATGCTGGAAATCCAGAGTAGTGCACACAAAATGCTGGAGGAACGCGGCAGGTCAGAAAGCATCTTTGAAGAGGAATAAAGAGTGAGTATTTCACGCTGAGACCTTTCATTGGGTCATGACAGGTCTTGATGAAGGGTCTCAACCAGAAACGTTGGTTCTATATTCCTCTCCATTGATGCTGCCTGACATGTTGAGTTCTTCCAGCATTTTGTGTGTGTTATCTATGACCCAAGTTGGCTCATGTTATTCCACTCTTGCCAGTGTGGTAGACTCTTAAATGCCCTCTGGGCTTGTAACCTATTTGATTCAAGGGGAAACCATTCGAGAGAGTCAATAGATGTTTCGTCTGCCGGCAATGCCCACAACCTAAACGAAAAAAATAAATTAATTGCTTTTGCTGCAATTCATTCTGATGCTCAGGGCAAGTTTGAACTGGTCACAGATGCTCATTAACATATGGTCTAACATTGGATCCAAGCGGAGAACAATAATATCATCCATATAAAGGGAGGCTTTACCCAAGTACACCTACTGTTAGGCCTCATAACCCTCTTGTGTCACATCATTTCTGGTCAAGTTTGGCAAAGGGCTTTATACACCATTAACACTGCAGGGGACAGAGCACCTGCTTACCTAAAGAGATGATTGTCGACTACTGGAGGAAGAACCTGGAGGTCCATGTGCTAGTCTTCATTAGGGGAATGGAGGTGGAGCAGATCATAGCTTTAAATTCCTTAGCATCAACATTTCAGAGGATATGTCCTGGGAACAGCACATAAATGGCCATTGCAGAGAAGGCACAACAGTGTCTGTGCTTTCTTAGAAGTTTGCATAGATTCAGCATGTCACCAAGTACTCTGACAAACTTCTATAGAGTGGAGAGTACCCAATGCCCAGGAACAGAAAAGGCTACAGAAGCTGGTGGACACAGCCCAGTCCATCATGGGTACAGCGCTCCCTGCCGTTGAGTACATTTATAGAGAGTGCTGCCAAAAGACAGTAGCATCCACCATCAAAGAGCCCCACCATCCCAGCCATGCCCTCTTCTTGCTATTACCATCAGACAAGAAGTAAAGAAGCCTCAGATGCCACACCACATCTTCAGGAACAGTTATTACAATAGAGCTGTCAGGCCCTGAACGGACATGGATAATTTCATTCCCCTTACTCTAAGCTGATTCTATGGTCAACAGACTCACTTTCATGGACTCTTTACAAATGATGTTCTTGGTATTATTTTTATTTGCACAGCTTGCCTTTTTTTGCAGATTGGTCAGTCATTGTCAGTAATGTACAGTTTTTCATAAAATTATATTTTATCTCTTTTTTTCCTGTAAATACCTGCAAGAAAATGAATCTCAAGGGAGTACATGGAAGCATGTACATATGTGCTTTGATAATAAAGTTACTTTGAACATTAAACTTTGCAAAAATTGGATTAGGAATCTTTTTGGTTCCCATTAACTTGGATTGTCTTAATACCTGCAAAGGACACTCATAGCATTTGTAGGTTCCCTCCCCAACCCCCATTTTGGAGAAGATGTCCATCATGAACTCCAGCTCTTTGTGATTTTTATAGATGACTTGGATGAGGAAGAGGAAGAGGAATAAGTTTGCAAATGACACGAATTTTGCAGTTTGTGGAGTTGTGCTTAGCGGCGAGGGTAGTTGTAGGTTGTAAAGGACGCTGAGAAGTGGCAGACAGAGTTTAACCCGGAAAAGAGTGAAGTGGTTAATTTTGGAAGGTCAAATTTGAATATAGGGTTAATAGCAGGATTCTTGGCAGTGTGGAGGAAAAAGCACATATGCAATATGCAACTGTATCAGGGCCTGCTTCTGTGCTGTACTTTTCTATGTTCAAAAGGGAGATCTTGGAATCCATATCCATAGATCTCTCAAAGTTGCCATGCAAGATGATGGAATTGTCAAGAAGGTGGACATTGTCTTGGCCTTCATTAGTTGAGAGATTGAATTCAAGAGATGCAAGGTAATCTGGCAGCTCTATCAAACCCTGGTTAGTCAACAGTGGAATATTGTATTCAGTTCTGGTTGTCTTATTACAGGAAGGATGTGAAAGGTTTGGAGTGGGTGCAGAAGAAATTTCCCAGGATGCTTCCTAGGCTAGAGTGCATATCTTATGAAGATAGGTTAGATGAGTTTGGGCTTTACTCACTCAAGCAAACAAGGATGAGAGGCCACTTGATGTGTACAAGATGCTAAGATGCATAGATAACATGGATAGCCAGAGACATTTTCCCATGATGAAAATGGCTAATGCAAGGGGGCATAATTTTAAAGTGATTGGATAAAAATATAGGGGGGGGGGGAATGTCAGATGTAAGTTATTTTACAGAGAGAGTGGTGGGTCTGTGGAATGCCCTGCCAAGGGTGCTGGTAGAGGGCAGATGCATTAAGGGCATTTACAAAACTGTTCGATAAACACATGGATTATAGAAAAATCAAGGGCTATGTAGGATGGAAGGGTTAGATTGATCTTAGAATAGGTTAAAAGGTTGTCACAACATCTTAGGCCGAAAGGCATCTCTGGGGCTGTGATGTTCTATGTTCTATATACTTGTGCAATATTCTGTCAAAAGCTACTCCTGGCCCAAGCTGTCTTGTTCCTCTGTTTCACATGTGAATGATTGTATCTCTCAGTTTCACAAGACTCTCAGAAGTCTTCCAGCTGCATACAGTGCAGGTGTGGTCTAGCCCAATCTCCTGTCGAGCTACATACTGCCAACCAGAAGCCTAGAACTGTACAATTAACCATAAAACTAGAAGCCCGTAAGACGTAGCAGTGGAATTGGGCCATTCAGCCTATCAAGGACTTCTGGAAAGGGAAATCGAGGTAACAGACCAGCCCTCATCGAGGGAACAGCAGTGGAAAAGGTGAGGTGTTTTGAATTCCAGGGTTTCAACAAACTGAAGATCAATCCTTAAAAAGGCAGCATCGATCATTAAGGACCCCGATCATGTCATAAAGAGACGTGAGACTGGACCCAAATGCAGGACGCAGGCACTGAAGTACTCGGGGCAGGACGGAACAAGCTAAAGGATAGGACAAGGTGTGGAGACCGTGGCGTTCAGAGATGATCCTGGGGTCCGCTGGGATCTCGAGGCTTGGCTAGAGGCTGGGTTCTTGGGACTAGGAATGCTGGGAGGATAGCCCCCTTGGCGGGCCACAGAACTCCTGGGCAGGGCCTGGACCTCCCAGGCAGGACACAGGGGCCTGGGCAGGTCGCGGGGCACAACCCGTCGGAGGCAAGGGATAGGAAGGGGCAGAGTCCTCCGCTGGGCAATGGCAATCTGGCCTGGCTTACCCAACGGAGGCAAGGGATAGGAAGGGGCAGAGCCCTCTGGGCGGGCTGCAGAACTCCTGGGCAGGACCCGGACCTCCCAGGCAGGACACAGGGGCCTGGGCAGGTCGCGGGGCACAACCCGTCGGAGGCAAGGGATAGGAAGGGGCAGAGCCCTCTGCCAGGCAACAGCAATCCAGCCTGGCTTACCCGACGGAGGTAAGGGATAGGAAGGGAGCGCAGTCCAGGGTGACTTCAAGACTCACTGCGGCCGGAAGACTCAGGTGGGCTACAGAGCAGCCCAGTCCATCACTCACTTACAGAACTCATCATAAATGGTGGTACTCCAAGCCAGAACAGACAGGACAACCCCCCCAACTATACTCACTCCCAGAGCCCCCTACATTCACAGCCAACCGATAGGCATCAGGTGCACCTCCTTGAGCCCAACCAAGCCAAGATGATCCTCAGGTGTGACTATTTGAGTTCAAGGCGAAACGAGGGGCGGTCGAAGGACCCGGAGTCCGCGGACCGGATCGAGAACCTGACCTGACCATAGCAGATCATCCAGAACATGCCCTCTTCTCATTGCTACCATCAGGGAGGAAGTACAGGAGGTTGAAGACAATGCTTTAGGAGTAGCTTCTTGCTCTTTACCATCAAAGTTCTGAAAGGACAGTGAACATCTACACTAGCTCAATATTTTTTTTGCTCTCTTTTTAACTTAGTATCTTAAATATACTTACTGTATTTTATAAGTTTTTTATTATTATGTTTTGAAATGTACCACTGCTGCAAAACAACACATTTCATGCCACTTTAAACCTGATTCTGAGACTCTTCCACCATTCCACCATGGATAATTTATTATCCCTCTCTACCCCATTCCCCTGCCTTCTCTCCATATCCTTTGACACCCTTACTAATTAAGAAACTATCAACCTCTGCTTTAAATATACCCAATGATTTGGCATGCACAACCATCTGTGGAAATGAATTCCACAGATTCAGTACTCTCTGCCTGAAGAAATTGCTCCTCAGTGTTACGAAGGATGAACAGCTCTGATGGGCAGAAGGGTGCAGAGTTGCTCATGTTCCCCCCCCCCCCCCCCCCCCGCCCGGGAGAATCACAAACCGTTACTGTTGTTATGCTGCTAATGAGAGAGAGAGAGAGAGAGAGAGAGAGAGAGGTAAGGGGAAACATGCTGGAATTGGAATATCTGCTACAGATAAGAGAGAGATAAATCCTGGGAGAGAGACTTGTTGTTCCACCATATTATGAAAGACTTATGGCTTCTGAGAGGGTTGTTTATCTTAAACTATTCTGTTCATTAAAATTCCTCAGTGGACAGCCGGAGTGGGCTGGTTTGATGGACACAGTCATTCAAAACTGATTGACACCTGAGACTCCGTGAGTAGGGATGAAAGTGAGGTCTGGGGAGATACCCCTCAATCACACCAGGAGACACACTAGTGAGCACTGCTTGAGTGTTGGAACCCATGTGAAGGTGTGGGGCATCGGGGACCTAACAAAGGATCGGTCAGTTTAACTCACAGTGTTACAGCAGGGCCGGTGGGGGCTTGTGTGTGTGTCCATTCATGCCAGAGTGACGAGTCCACCACAGAGGAACGGTCTAACTGAAGGCGAGAGGGGTCATACCTGAATGGCCACAACAACCCGACAGATCAAGAACGTAAAGGAAGGTTTGCCTGACTGTAGCTGTTACTGTTTGCTCGCTCTCTCTCCAACAATTACAACACAACGACCAACATCTACCTCAGCACGTATGAACTGAACTGAACTTTATACTCACATATGACAATTTATTATCCCCTAGATATCGATAGAGCTTGTTTATTATTGATTATTATTATACCCACACTTTTAGGTTTAGTATTTGCTAATGTGTATTATCTATTGTTAGGGTTAATGTTAGGGTTAATTCGAGACTGCCACTACAGGTCAGGATGTGGCTCACGTGATATTAGGAGACAGGAGTACAAGGGAGGGAGGAAGCGAAACTGGGGATTCCGCTACACCGAAACTACCAGTGTCACGCGATTCAATAAACAAAAGAAACAGGTAACTCGTGAGCGAATGGCATCGGGCCAATAAGGGGGACACAAGTGCCCGATATTACCTAATATGTGCAACAAAGTTCGGCCTTACCAAATATGTGTAGCGAGGGGTTGGAATGGGGAAAAGGGGTATAAATAAGAGTAGAATGTAAGGGGAAGGCAGAACGCGCCTTCTCCAGCGACATCGTGTACTCGCTGTGCCAGTTACGATTCTACAATAAAGCCACGTTTCACTATAATCAGGTGTTGGTTGTCTCTCTTCCAAAACGAACACAGGGCAGAATTTCAAGCCCAACACTATATATTTGCATTGTTGATATTGATTTGTATATTTTACTAATAAACACTGTTTGAAAATAGTACCACCAGACTCCAACGGATACTTCTTTCTCTGCTGGTTAGACACCCAGTTACAGGGTACGTAACATCAGCAACACACACAAACTGCTGGAGGAACTCAGCAGGCCAGGCAGCATCTACGGAAAAGAGTCAGCGGTTGATGTTTTGAGCCGAGACCTTTCTTCAGGACAGGAAAGAAAGAGGAGATGTCAGAGAAAGAAGGTGGGCGGAGAGGAGGAAGAAGTACAAGGTGGTAGGTCATTGGTGAGAAGGGGAGGGGATAAAGTAAGAGCTGGGAAGTTGACTGGTGAAAGAGATAAAGGACGGGAGAAGGGGGAGTATGACAGGAGAGGATAGAAGACCATGGACAAAAGGGAAGGGGGAGGAGCACCAGAGGGAGGTGATGGGCAGGTAAGGAGATAATGTGATGGAGGGAAACAGGAGTGGGAATGGTGAAGGAGTGGGCTGGGCAGTTATTGGAAGTTTGAGAAATTGATGTTCATGCCATCAGGTTGGAGGCTACCCAGACCAAATATGAGGTGTTGCTCCTCCAGCTGAAGTGTGGCCTCATTGTGGCAGTACAGGAGGTTGTCGACTGACATGTCGGAATGGGATTAGGAAGAAGAATTGAAATGGGTGGTTACCAGGAGATCCCGTTTTTTTCTGGCGGACAGAGTACAGGCGCTTGGTGAAGCGGTTTCCCAATCTACGTTGCGTCTCAGTGATATACAGGAAGCCACACTAGGAGCGCTGGATACAGTAGATTACCCCAACAGGCTCACGGGTGAAGTGCCGCCTCACCTGGAAGGACTGCTTGGGGCCTTTGTCATCTGGTCCTAGATTACCCCATTATAGGAAACATCTTGTCCACATCCATTTTATCTAGGCCTTTCAATATTCAACAGGTTTCAATGAGATCCCCACTCATTCTTCTGAACTCCAGTGAGTACAGGCCATCAAATGTTCCTCATACGTCAACCCTTTCATTCTCAGAATCATTCTCATGATTCTCCTCTGGACCCTCTCCAATGCCAGCACACCCTTAGTTAGATAAAGGGTCGAAGTCTGCTCACCATATTCCAAGGTGATCTGACCAATGCCTTATAAAGCGTCATCAATACACTTTTGCTCTTATATTCCAGCCCTGGCAAAATGAATGTCAACATTGCATTTATCTTCTTTAATACCAAGCCAACCTGCAAGTTAACCTTTAGGGAATCCTGCATTAGTACTCCAAAGTCCCTTTGCAACACTGATTTCTGAATTTTCCCCTGTTTAGACAATAGTGTACACCTTTATTTCTTCTACCAAAGTGCATTACGATACACTTCCCTACACTGTATTCCTTCTGTAGCTTCTTTTCCCATTTTCCTCACATTTCACTTGAGCCGTCCCATGTCCAAAGTGGCATTTCCAGACCAAACTTGAGTCATTGGGGGTGGGCGGGGGGGGGGGGGGGGGGTTGCTCGACAACTGTGGCAGGGGTTGAATGCTATTGTCTCTTACAAAGTGAAACCAAGTGACATACTGTAGATGACAACAAGGTTTCATGCCCAGATGAGAGCCCAGTGCTTTCTATGCTCGCTTTGACCATCAAAAGACGGAGGAACCTTTGTGATGTCCCACAGCTCTCAGGCTACATCCATACTACGCCGGATAAATCTGTAACCAAAGCTTTTTCTCTACATTTTTACCCTCCGTCCACACTAAAGCAGCGTTTTCGTCCCCCGAAATCGGAGCCTTTCAGAAAAGCTTTCCAGAGTGGGTATTTTTGAAAACGCTGCTCGGACAGATCAGTGTGGACGGGGTAACCGGAGACTTTTGAAAACGCTGTCAGACAGCAGCGCGCTATTTCATTGTTTTCTTGAACACAACCTAACAATTTCAGAACAGACGGCAACGAGACTCAAGCCAGAAGAGTTAGAAATGTACTCACCAAATACTTTAACCCATAACTTAATGAATAAATAAGTATACTCACTTTACCCTGTTTTCTGTCCTTGCTCGTATGAAGGTGGTTTACCTATTTATTCAAGTACTTCTCTGACAATAGATGTGTAACAGCCTAATGTAACATTGTATGGAAATATAAGATAACACTGATGCAACATGTTTTATACATTTAACAAGGTGCTTTATTAATGCAACAGAGTTAGTCAGTTTTTCAATGTTTGTCGTCAGCCGGGTCAATCTGTCCGTGAACTCCCTGTCGGTTGCCACTGTATGCTCCTGTATTTGTTTTTTTTTAGTTTTAAGTTCTCCTACGCGAAAGCCAACAGCTGTCCGTCGTTTTAAGTTCTTCTAGTCTGTAACTACACAAACGCGCACTTTTACGGCGAGATTCAACACCTAACGTGTCGCTTGTTTTCGATAGATGTGTCCAGCGCATGCGCAGGAGGAGGAGATTCGCCGAAATCTCTGTTTCAATATGGATAGAGATAGTTTCAAAAACGCATAGTGTGGACACCTGTCATTTTTACATGAAACCGGCGTTTTCAAAATAATCCGGTCTAGTGTGGATGTAGCCTCAGTCCCAGAGATTGATATGAGAGCATCCTTTGGGAGGGTGAACCCACGGAAAGAATCTGGCCCAGATGGGGTACCCAGCTGAGTATTAAAGACCAGAGCTGATCAACTGTCCAGGGTGCTCACCAATATCTTTAATCTCTTACTTCAGCAGTCCAAGACTTCAATTATACTGGTGCCTGAGAAGAATGTAGAAATCTGTCTCAATCATTATTGCCTAGTTGTATTTACATCCACTGTGATGAATTTTTTTCAGAGGTTGGTGCTGAAACATATCAACTCCTGCCTGAGAAGTGACTTCAATCTGTTCAAATTTGCCTCCCAGCTCAACAGGTCAACAGCAGTTGCCATTTTATCGGCTTTTCACTTAACCCTAGAACAACTGGAAAGCAAAGATGCATATATCAGGATGCTTTTTATCAACTGCAGCTCAGCATTCAACACTATCATCCCCTCAAAAATAATCAACACCTTGAGGATTTTAATGTTGCTGACACTCTCCATCTCTGATCCCTCAGTGAGGACTGGCTCAAGGACCTCTGGAACCCTTTGCAAGATTCAAGACCTTGGACCCCTTTGCAATTGGACCCTTGATTCCCTCACTTACAGGCCCCCAGTCAGTTTCGATTGGTAACAACATCTTCTCTACAATCTCCATCAGCACGGGTGCACCACAGGGCAGTGTGCTTAGACCCTGCTCTACTCACTTTATACTTATGACTGTGAGGCTAAGCACACCTCCAATGCCATATTTAAATTTGCTGACGACACCACTGTCACTGGCCGAATCAAAGGTGGTAATGAATCTGCATATAGGAGGGAGATTGGAAATCTGGATGAGTGGTACCACAGGCTACTCTTTTCTCACGGATGCTGCCTGACCTGCTGAGTTCCTCCAGCGTTGTGTACGTATTCTCTGTACCACCACAACAACTTCTTACTCAATGTCAGCAAGACCAACGAGCTGGTTATTGACTTCAGGAGGAGGAAACTGGAGATCCATCAGCCAGTCCTCATTGAAGGATCAGCGATGGAGAGCATCAGCAACATGAAAATCCTCAGTGTTATTATTTCAGAGGATCTGTGCTGGGTCCAGCATGTAAGTGCCATTGCAAAGAAAGCACAGCAGTGCCTCTCCTTAGGAGTTTGTGAAGATTCGGCATGACATCTAAAACGCCGACAAACTTCTATAGACGTGTGGTGGAGAGTTTATTGACTGGTTTGTTCATGGTCTGGTATGGAAACATCAATACCCTTGAGTGGAAAATCCTACAAAAAATAGTGGGTACTGCCCAGTCCATCATGGGTAGAGTCCTTCCCATCATTGAGCATATCTACACAGCGTGCTGTTGCAGGAAAGTAGCATCCATCATCAGCAAACCCCACCACACAGGACATACTCTCTTCTCGCTGTTATCATCAGGTAGAAGATACAGTAGCCTCAGGACTCACACCACTAGGTTCAGGAACAGTTATTTCCCCTCATCCATCAGGTTCTTGAACCAGAGGGGAGAACTTCACTCAACTTCACTTGTCCCAACACTGAACTGCTCCCACAACCTATGGGCTCACTTTCACTCTCATGTTCTCGATATTTATTGTTTATTTATTTATTATTATTATTGGGTTTATCTCTTTCATATTTATGCAATTCATATGTTTGGATTTATAGTGTATGCACACAAGAATACTAATCTTGAGATTGTATATGGTGACATTTGTGTACTTTGATAATAAATTTACTTCGAACTTTGAACTTATACTACCTGTTCCTGAACTTACCTTTGTATCATTTGCAAACTTGGTCTCAAAGCTATCAGTTCTATCATGCAGATCATTGACATATCACATTTGTAAAAAAAATCATCCCTGTGGATCAGTACTCATCAGCAACCAGACAGAGAAAGCTCCTTTTGTTCCCACTCTCTGCCTCCTGCCAGTCAGCCAATCTTCCATCTGCGAAACATTTAAAAAGGAGGGGTTCCATTAGACAGACACAGCATGGATTCAGAAAGGGCAGGTCCTGTTTGATAAAGTTACTGAAGTGCTTTGAGGACATAATGAGTGCAGTGGATAGAGGGGAACAGGTGGATGTTGTATACTTGGATTTCCAGGAGGCGTTTGATAAGGTACCGCACACAAGACTTATAAATAATTTACGGATGCATGGAGTCGGAGGAAGTGTATTGGCTTGGATAGTGGATTGGTTAACCAATAGAAGGCAGAGAGTTGGTATAAGTGGGTGGTTCTCCATTTGGCAGTCAGTGGTGAGTGGGATGCTGCAGGGGTTGGTGCTGGGCCTGCAGCTGTTTACCATTTACATTAATGATTTGGAAGAGGGGACTGAATGTAGCGTAGCAAAATTTGCTGATGACGCTAAACTGAGTGGAAAAGCGAATTGTATAGAGGATGTGGAGAGTCTGCAGAGGGATATAGATAGGTTAAGTGAGTGGGCCAAGGTCTGGCAGATGGAGTACAGCTTTGGTAAATGTGAGATCATCCACTTTGGAAGGAATAATAGAAGAGCAGATTATGAATTTTAAATGGTGAAGGATTGCAGCATGCTGTTGTGCAGAGGGACTCGGGAGTGCTTGTGCATGAATTGTAAAAAGTTGGCTTGCAGGTACAACAGGTTATTAAGAAGGCAAATGGAATGTTGGCCTTCATTGCAAGAGGAATTGAATTCAAGAACAGAGAGGTCATGCTGCAACTATCCAGGGTACTGGTGAGGCCGCACCTGGAGTACTGTGTGCAGTTCTGGTCTCCATACTTGAGGAAGGATATACTGGCTTTGGAGGCAGTGCAGAGGAGGTTCACCAGGTTGATTCCAGAGATGAAGGGGTTAATCAATGAGGAGAGATTGGGTTGCCTGGGACTATACTCTCTGGAGTTCAGAAGAATGAGAGGGAATCTTATAGAGACATACAAAATTTTGAAAGGGATAGATAAGATAGAAGTAGGAAAGTTGTTTCCTCTGGTAGGTGAGACTAGAACTAGGGGACATTGCCTCAAGATTCAGGGGAGAAGATTTAGGACAGAGATAAGGAGAAACTGTTTTTCCCAGAGAGTGGTGAATCTGTGGAATTCTCTGCCCAGGGAAGCAGTTGAGGCTTCTTCACTAGATATATTTAAGAAACAGTTAGATAGGTTTTTACATAGTAGGGGAATTAAGGGTTATGGGGAAAAGGCAGGTAGATGGAGCTGAGTTTACGGACAGATCAGCCATGATCTTATTGAATGGTGGGGCAGGCTCAATGGGCCGGATGGCCTACTCCTGCTCCTATTTCTTATGTACTTATGTTCTTATCTATTCTGGAATCTTTCCTGTAAGACCATGGGCTCTTATCTTGTTTAGCAGCAAAATATACGGTACCTTGTCAAAGGCCTAAGTAAACAACATCCAATAATTCTCTTTTCTCTACGTTGCCTGTTATTTTCTCAAAGTATTCCAACAGATGTGTAAGACAATTTTCCCCCTTAAGGAATCCATGCTGACTTCAGCTTATTTTATCATGTGCCTCCAAGTATCCCAGAGCCACAATCTGAATAATAGACTTCAATGTTTTCCCAACCGCTGAAGCAGGCTAAATGGCCTATAATTTCCTGTCTTTTGCCTTCGTCCCTTCTTAAAGACTGGAGTGACATTTGTAATTTCCCAGTTCTCTGGAATGATACCAGAATCTAGTGATTCTAGAAAAATTATTGCTGATGCCTCCATAATCTCTTCAGCTACCTCAGTCAGAACCTGGGAGAGGGAAGTGGGGGGGATATAATCAGTTTGGTTCAGGTGACCTATCTACCTCCAGAGCTTTCAGCTTCCCAAACACCCTCTTCATAATAATACCAACTGCACTGGCTTCTACCCCTGACACTCTCGAGTTTCTGGCACACTGCTGGTGTAATTCACAGCGAATACAGATGTTAAATACTTATTGAGTTCATCCTGTTTCTTTGTCCCCCATTGCTAATTCTCCAACATTATTTTCCAGTAGTCTGATATCCACTCTGTGATGCACCATCAATAACTCACGCCGAGACTTAGGTAGTGAGATATCGGCTTTTATTGACTGAAGAACAACACTACATCCTGGGGAAAATGAGGGAGAGCAGCAGGCCACAGTCGCCTTTATACAGGGGTCTGTGGGAGGAGCCACAGGGGTAGTCAGCAGGGTCTTGGGAGGAGCCACAGGAGCAGTCAGACAGGTATATCTAGTTCACCACACTCTGCCTCTCTTTTACTCTTCATACATCTGAAAAACGTGTAGTATGTTCATTTATATTATTGGCTAGCTCACCTTCATATTTCATATTTGCTTTCCTTATTGTTTTTTAGTTGCCTTCTGTGGTTTTTAAAAGCTTCCCTATCCTCTAGCTCCCCACTAAATTTTGCTATACTATTTGAAAAATCTTTTGCTTTTATGCTGTCTTTGACTTCCCTCGTCACCCATGGTTGCCTCATCTTCCCCTAGTATACCTCTTCATCTTTGGAATGTTTCTATCTTGCATCTTCCAGATTGCTCCCAAAAACTTCAGCCTTTGCTGCTTCGCCATCATTCCTGCTAGTGTCCCCTTCCAAACAACTTTGGCCAGCTTCTCCCTCATGCCTCTGTAATTCCCTTTAGTCCACTGTAATACTGATGCATCTGATTTTAGCTTCTCCTTCTCAAACTGCAGGCTGAATTCCATCATATTATGATCACCATCACCTAAGGGTTCCTTCATCTTAACCTCCCTATTCGATTCTCATTCATTACACAGCACCGTTTAGAATTGTTTTTTCCTCCGATGTCTTCAACCGCAAGCTGCTCGAAGAGGTCATCTTGTAGGCACTCTACAAATTCCTTCTCTTGGAATCAAGCACCAACTTGATTTTCCCAACCTGCCTACGTATTGAAATCCCTTATGACTATTGTAACATTGTCCTTTGTACATTGCCTTTTCCATCTCTCATTGTAATTTGTAGCCCGCATTGACTGCACCTACTCCTTCCGTGATTCCTGTAACATTCCATTTTCCCAGTTCTCTGTCTCTTCTGTATCTGACAAGACTTGCCTCATGGATGTCCTTTTTCCTTCTTAACCACGCTTCCCCTCCGTCAGAGTTGAAGTTTCCCTACCAGGTTTCCGCTATTTCCTGCACTTCTGATCCAGCCCCCCACTCCTCCAAGCCAGGGTAACAACAGGAGTTCACTTTTCCACAAAATCCACAGCACCAAACTCCACATTTATACGATCTTCAATAAGTTTACACCACCTGACACATATTCACCTCCCCTTTCAGCATTCCAAAAAGATTATTCTTTCTGTGGCCCCAGGAATCACCATTTCTATCACCCTCTCTTCTTCTCAAAGCACTTTTCTCTGCATTCATACGAGATGCAACATCTGCCCTTTTACCTCTTCCTTACCCAACATCCAAGAATCTTCCATGTGAAGCAGGAATTTACTTGTGATTTATTACCAAATTAGGTGCACAAAGTATGGTCTCCTCTAGACTAGAGAAGCTAATGTACATCAATTACTGTTTCATTCACTCCATTATGGTGACCATGAGCTTCCAGTTGCTGTCACTTTAATTCTCCCTCCTCGACTTTGCCTTCTTCACTGTTCTAACGTGAGCTCAAGGAACAGCACCTGAAGCTGCCTCAGCACATTGCAGCCCTCAGGGTTTAAAGCTGAATTGAACACTTTCAGACAGCCAGCCTTTTCTGTTTGTGACAGCTGTCCGTTTTGAATTAAAGGTCCCCTACCTCCAATATTGACTTAGTTTTTGTCTGTCCACAAATGCTACCTGATCTGTGGTGTATTTCAAAATCTCCGCTTTAGTTATGATCTTCGGCTTCCGCATTCAATATCTGACTTGTCTTCTTTCCCCCTGTCTCACCCCTTTCTGTCCCCTCCATCTGAACTCCTTCAAATAGATCAGCTGTAATTAACAAGTATTCATCACTCTCCTTTAGATGGCATCAATAACATTTCTGTCATCTGCACATCTTGGTCTCCACCTCTACCCCTTTGCAACTTAAAACAATTTTATTCATCTTCCCAGTCTAATGAAGAGTCGTGAACTCAATATTTTAACTCTTTTGCTCTCTCCACAGATCCTGCCTGACCTTCTGAGTATTTTCGGCAGTTCCTGGTTTCATTTCACACTTCCAGTAGGTTTGAGCCAATTTCCTGCTACACAGTCAGGATCTACCCAGGTGGAAGGGTATCACCATCAGAAGATTTATTCCAACTGAAGTTAGATCCATCAGCCAGAGACAATGGGTAGTTTAGACAGTCCCAATTGTGTCATTTAAAACCCCTGGGACTGATGACAGGAGATGCTGGAAAATTCTCTGGGGCTTCACAGTGTGCAGCCCAACATAGGAATTCCAGATTTTTCATGTGTCCTGCTGTGAGGATGTTACTGTCTTCATATTCTCTGAAATTGCCAGACTCCTTCTGTGGATCTTTTGGAAGATGGAACACCAGCCCCTCTTGTCCTAAATGATAAGGTTCATAAAAAGAAGGACAAATCCAATCTGGCTAATTCACATCCAATTGGTCCCAAGCAACAGTGAAGAGCTGGAATGTGTTGTTCACAGTCCTATCAAGCAGTATTTGCTCACCAATAATTAACTCTCTGATGCCCAGTTTGATCCTCATCGCAACTTTAATTCAAACAAGGACCAAAGGCATGAATTCTGGAAATGAGGTGAAGTGAGGGTCACTGCCCTTGACATCAAGACAGAGTTTGATTGTGTGGCATCAAGACAAACTGATGAACTGAAGTCAATCAGCATCGTGGGGAAAGTAGCCATTAATGGAACCATTTCCTATCAAAGGGTGATGGTTGTGGTAGCTGGAGATCAATCATCCCTGCCCCAGGATGTCACAAACAAGAGAAAACCAGATGCTGGAAATCCAAGCAACACACACAAAATGCTGGAGGAACTCAGCAGGTCAGGCAGCTTCAATGGAAAAGAGTAAAACAGTCAACGTTTGAGCCAAGAGCCTTCACCAGGATGTCATTGCAGGAACTCTTCAAGATAGTGCTGTTGACCCATTTATAGTTGCTTCTTCAATGACCTTCGTCAGATCAGAGCTGAGGATGTTCATTCATGATTGTACATGGTTGTGGCAGAGGGAATGGGAACAAGAGCTGGACAAGGTCAATAGCTGGAGAAGGTAGAAGTTAACTAATAGAAAGAACTAGGTTAATGAACATAGTGGGACTGATGGTTTGAATTGTATTTATTTAATACAAGACATATAATTAGAAAGGCAGATGAGTTTAGAGCTTGGATTAGTATATGGAACTATCATGTTCTAGCCACTACAGAAACTTGATTGTAAGAAGTCCAGGACTGGCAGCTCAGTATTATAAGGTTTAGATCTTTCAAACTTGATAGGAAGTTCAAAGTTCAGAGTAAATATATTAGCAAAGTACATATATGTCACCATATACAACCCTGAGATTTGTTGTCTTATGGGCATACTCAGTAAATCGAAGAACCATAATAGAATCAATGGGAGACTGCACCCAACAGGACAGACAAGCAAACAAAGTACAAACAACAGTATATTGTACAAATAAAAAAAGGGGGAAATAAATAAATAAATAAATAAATAAATAATGAACAAATAAGCAATAACTATCAAGAACATGAGATGAAGAGACCTTGAAAGTGAGTTCATAGGTTGTAGGAACAGTTCAGTGTTGGGGCAAGTGAAGTTGAGTGAAGTTGTCCCACTGGTTCAAGGGCCTGATGGCTAAGGAGTAATAACTGTTCGTGCACCTGGTAATGTCAGTCCTGAGTTTCCTGTACCTCAGGACTCTTTCAGTCAACTTTGCCTCCAGAAAGGCTTGCAAAAATATCCTCTATCCTGGACAGAGGGTATTGATCAACTTTCAGTATTGGGTTGATGGTAACCTTAAAATTACCTCAGATTCTGACAGACTCATTTTTCTTGGCTACTGGGACCATTGGCGTTGCCTATGGATTCCACTCAACCTTGAAAAGAATGATATAAGGAACCGAATGGGCTTTGTAAAACTTAAGTGTGATATTTTCATTTAACACGATTATATCCTTGATATGCTTGTGTTTCCCCGATGCCATCCTTGAACAATGCTGTGGCATCATCTAGTATCTTTGTTAATTTGCTTTCTGTTGACTCTATTGCAGGGGATGTGGCATGGAATTGGTGGATGGATCTCCAATCAAGTTGCAGTTGTCTCAGCCACTCACAACCCCAGAATACCGGCCCTCCTATTTTTACCATAACCAAGCCCAATGTGGCTTGTTTGTTGTTGTACTTCACTATTATAAATGTCATTTCCACAGGAGTTATCTTTTCTCCAGTATAAGCTCTTAGTTGGATATCTTCAGGCTTCATTTCAGCATCTTTGCAATGCCGCTCAAACTCATTTTGTGGAATGACTGAAACAATGTCCAATTCCATTTTAATTAATTTGCTGTTTACTTCTAATGTAAGCCATAATGCTTGTCTATTGTTAGTTTTCATATTGTAAATCTCAAGGCTACACAGTCCTGTGTCACTCTCAACATTATGAGACTTTTCATCAACAGCATGCAGTTTAGTGCTCTTTTTAAAACTGCTTATCTTTTTATCTTCCCGGTGCTGTCCATTCATTTTTGTCTGCTCAACATGCTCTTTGCATGAGTCCTATTTTGTTGCATTTGCTGAAAGTTTCACCTTTAAACCTACATTGGTCTGGTGTATGTGAGCCCCTGCCACAACAGTAACACAAGTTGTTTGGCCAGGCCAGTTTCTGTCTGAATGTTGCAAGTTTGTTCATGCTCACTTTCACTCAATTGCATCTCCGTCTGCTGTTTCTATTGATACAACACTTTCAACTGCTCTTTTAAATGAAAGCTGTACTTCAGTTAGGAGCTGTTTTTGCATGCTTTCCTGTAAGATTCCACAAACTAACCTATCTCTCAGTGCATCATTAAGAGCATTACCAAATTGACAATGCTCAGATGATCCCTTCAATTCAGCCACAAACACTGAAATGGACTCCCCTTCCTTTTGATTCTGCTTATGAAACCTAAAGCTTCCTGAAATCAGCAATGGTTTTGATTCAAAATGTTCTTATCATTCCCACAGGAGTTATCTTCTACAAAATTATCAAAGTTCATTTCAGTCCATTTGGTTGGAGTAGTTAAACTTTGAAGCAAATTGTATGTCTTTAAACCCTGAAGAAATTGTATGTCTTTAAACCCAATTCACTCAGCAAAACTGATACTCACTTTTCATTGGCTATTTCATTTGCTTTCTATTTATTCAGTGTACCATGTCCAGTTATCTCTTGTGCAATCAAACATATTTATCTTTCCGATGTTGCTAGCCATTTCTACTTTTTAAAAAATTTATGATTATTATCACTTGGTACTCACTGTTTATGAACCCATGTATCTGTCCATTTTCTACCTTTTTTCTAACTTAACCGTTTGCAGTGCTTTTTTTAACTTGAATGGCTTGCTGCCCTTCAAAAGGTAGGTAATCAAGTTGGGTTAGTTTTAAAATCTACTCGTAGCCACTGTTATGTTTTGTAATTCCAAAACATAAAAGCTAATTAAAAGAGAAGATGGGAGACCAGAATGTGTGTATGTTAGTTTTGTTTTTGCTTTAAGTGAGGCACACACATATGACATGGTGGTGTGATGACGTATGCCATTCACATTTACATATAACCAGTAATTAATTCTTTAAACAACAATGAATGCTTAATCAATCAATATATTTGCAATAATACTCAAATATTAGTGAAATTTCTGAAACTTCCAGATTGAGATGGCACTGGTGAAGCATAGCAATGACTTGCTGGCAGAAAATGAAACTACTAATGACTTTATTAATCACACTTTTTCTCAGAAATGTTCACTGCAATCAATAGCCTGTAAATTCCCTTTTGGAGTTGAGCTTTTGAGCCACCTATATGACCTGCCACTTTTGCAGTGTGAATTGCAGTCTCGAAGGTGCAGGATGGTTGTGACGCTGTATGTACGGGCTGAATCGAGACGGTGGGGCCCATGCCTAAGAGTGGGGAACAAGCCAATGTTTAGCCATTGGTGGGGCAGGCTTGGAGCCGATTTGAAGCAGCAAATCTGAGGCGAGGCGAAGCACAGTCGCAGAGGCAGGGCCTGGGCCCAAGAGTGAGGAACAAGCTGATGTCTGACTGGGCCAGATTGAAAAGACTAGGTACAGGCTGAGTTGAGGCACTGGGTCTCGGGCCCAAGAGCGTTTCGAAGCAACTGGGCCCTGGTCCAAGACCACGTGACAACCCACTCTTTAACTGATAAAAGCACCAGCCAGATTTGAAAGGTAAGAGTGTCAGGGCCGGAGGAGAGGAATGGGCTAGTGTTCCGCTTCCTGGTCTCTGTGCTGAACTGAGGTCGTTGCTTGCAACTAACAGGCTTCTGGACTGGCTGTGACAGGCTTCATGGCTTTGAACTCACTTCTGTGGACTTCAGTCTGAATGTTATTTGCTTACTTTGATAGTTTGCGCGATTTGGATTTTTTCTTCACATTGAGTGTATCACGGTCTTTTTTCAATGGGTTCTATTGGGTCTCTTTGTTTCACGGCTGCCTGCAAAGAGACAAATCTCAAGGATTTATATAATATAAATACTCTGATAATAAATGTACTTTGAACTTTTAAATATTAAATGCACACCCTCCAGTATAGTCTCATACACTGTTACTGCAGCTATAAGGTGGCCAGAAGTGTTCCCAATGGTCTCCACTACAACCTCACACTCCGTTGGTGTATTGGAAAGCCGCTTCCCAAGAAATGGAGTTCCAAAACACTTATCCAATGACAATGGACCATAGTTTGTTGCCGAACAGTTTATCATTCCTGTAAATGAATGGAATAAGACATATTACATCTGTGCCATACACATGGCTTGGCAGAAATGTTTGTCCAGGACCTAACGAACACTCTGTGAGCAATGTCAGTGGAACACACCACACTGACTCTGAATCAGATGCTCACTATCCTCCTTGTATATCTTAATGCAGCGCACTCCACAACCAACAACTCACCGGCAATGATATTCCTGGATCACCCTTGCATTCACACTTGGATCTCCTCAAGCCCTGTCTCAGAAGGAGTATACATGGACTAGATGGTCCAAAGGGCCTGTTTCTGCTCTGTACTTTTTTATAATTCTACAGCCAAGACAAACTGAGGGCTCCTCAAACAAGGAGGTTTGATGTTTTACTCATGGGCAAGCAGAGGGACTACAGAGAAGATCAAAAGTAGGTACTTGGAAAGACTAAGGACAGAACTGGACCACTCTCCTACCCAGTGGGGATTGCGTCTGATATCATCTGCGGAGAACACATCAATCATTTGAGGAAAGCAGAGTCAATGGTTAGAGCAGGAAGGAGTACAGAACCACTAGCTGCAGTCCCAGAGTCAGCTCCTACAACCACCTCGGGGTTGGCCCCAGAACCCGAGACACAAGTTTCGCCCACTAGACAGAGAGCCACCCTCCCCCCTTCGGGAAAACTCACTGGCACAACCTGGCAACAAACAGGTGAAAACTCAGGACTGAAATACACTGAGTAATAAACAGAGAGGTAGGTGACAGGTGGAGCACAATGAGACACAGGTGGCAGCAATACAGGTGATAATGGGAAACAGGTGAGAGGCGGGGCCTCGAGGTGGTGTCCACAAGGGGCGGTGTTGGCAAGGTGGTGACGGTGCTGAGCCTGAACTTCCCTGTGGGCTCGGGTGCATGTGTGAATGTGGTTTGGAACTTGTTGAGGGAAAGAGAGTGGGGAAGGAGCGGGAATTGCTGGGAGGGGGTTGCCCGGGTCTGATAATGGCAGACAAGGTGAGAGGAGGGGCTGAGGGAAAGAGAGTGGAGAAGGAGCGGGATAGGGATTTGGGATCAGAGGTAGACAGCTGGGGAGAAATGGATTATTGTGAAGGGAGAAATAAAGGGAATAAGGAGATAGTGAGGGAATGGATTAATGAAAACTGAGACAAAGGGAATAAAAGAATAAGAAATGACAGTGGAGAGAGTTCTGAAAGTGAGGAAGATGAACAAGTTCAGAGAGGGGGTGTTGTCATAATTAGGTTTAATGAGAAGATGCAAGGACACATGAAGAAAATTAACCCGTTTGTTCTAACAACAACTCTGGCAAATAAGATAGGGGAAATAGTATTTGCAAAAGTCCTTAATGATGGCAATCTATTGGTAAGATGTGCGAATGAGGAACAACTTGAGAAAGCACTCAAGCTAAAAGAGATAGGAAAATGCAAGGTGGAATATACAAGGAGGGTGGGAGCATGAAATGGTGGTTGTAAAGGAGTGATCACGGATGTACCAATGAGTATAAACATGGAGGAGTTGAAGAGGAATATCAAAGGGGGGAAAGTAATTAATGTTCTAAGACTGAAAACAACAAAAGAGGGAATGAAAAAGGAAAGTGAAACAGTATTGATTGAATTTGAAGAAGAAAGAGTGCCAAGGAAAGTGTTCCTGGGTTTCATGAGTTACCCAGTAAGGGTATATATGCCAAAGCCATTGAGGTGCTATAATTGTCAAAGGTTTGGACACATAGCTAAAAACTGTAAAAGGCAGAGGAGATGTGCTAGATGAGGGGATGATCATGAATATGGAAAGTGTGGAACAGGAGTGCAACCAAAATGCTGTAATTGTGAAGGAGCTCATACTGTGGCGTATAGTGGGTGTGAGGTTATGAGACGGGAGAATAAAATTCAAGAAATAAGAGTGAAAAGAAAGATCACTTATGCAGAAGCTGTAAGAATGTCAAGAGAACAGAATAATGCTCCTAATGACCAGAGAGCAATAGGGATGCAAGAGATGCAGCGAAGAGTAAATGACAGGATTTATGTGGAAAAAAAGCTCTAGTAACATTCATTGCAGGAGTCAGTAATAGTACGGCAGAGGTAAAGTCAAAAAGTGACAAAATTCAGCTGGTGGTCATAGCAGCAGTAAACCATTTAGGGTTAGTAGGACTGACATGGGAAGAAGTGAGGGAGAACCTCACTAATCAGTCAAGCCAGGAAGTGTCATAGGTTGGTTAGTACTCATTATGGTGATTCTTTTGCAATGGAATGCAAGGAGTTTACTGGCCAATGGCTAGGAATTTAAGGACTTTATTAAGGAAATGGTTGTAAAACCGGATGTAGTGTGTATTCAGGAAACTTGGTTGAAACCAGCTTTAGACTTTGTGGTACATGGGTATACAATGATAAGGAAAGATAGAAATCTAGGGGGAGGAGGAGGTTGTGCTATGTTAATCAAGCAAGGTATACCGTATAGAGTACTGGAAAAAGGAGACGATCAGGAATACATAGTGGTGGAAATATGGGAGAGAGAGGAGGGAGTGGTTATAATTAACTACTACAATCCATTTAAAAGGTTGGATTTGGACAGCCTACTAAGGATACAAGGACAAAATAGACATAAAGTAGTGTGGTGTGCAGATTTCAATGCTCACAGCACAATATGGGGGAATCCGATTACAGATTCAAATGGAACGGTAATTGAAGATTTGATGGAAGAAAGGGATTTGGTATGTATGAATGATGGTAGAGGAACAAGGATAAACATAACAACAGGAACTGAGTCGGTATTAGATATTACGTTAGTGTCTAATGTCTTGGCTGGCATCAGTAACTGGGGAGTTTGGACTGCTTCAACAGTAGGCAGTGATCACTACCCAGTTTTATGTTCAGTGGGTGAAAGAGTTGAAATAAGACCAGGTGGGGGAGTCCCAAAATGGGTGTTTGGAAAAGCAGATTGGGGTACATTCCAGAAGTTAAGTGAAGAAGCATTGACAAAGATTGACATTTCTGGAGATATAGATTAATTAAACAGTCAGGTGACTTCAGCAATTATTATGGCAGCAGAAGGATCTATACCCAGGAGTAAAAATAGGATGAATAGAAAAATAGTGCCATGGTGGACAGAGAAATGTTGTCAGGCTGTAAAAAACAGAAATAGAGCATTCAGGCTAGTTAAAAGAACCCGTAATATGCAGCATTTGATTCAATATTCGAAGGCACAGGCAGTGGTGAGAAGAACTATACGTCAAGCTAAAAGGGCAAGTTGGAGGAGTTGTTGCAACAAAATAGGAAGAACAACGCCCGTGGGAGAGGTATGGGGAATGATTAAGAGGATGGGGGGAGATAGAAGGGATTGGGAGTATCCAGTAATGATATCTGAGGAGGAAACAGCAGTCTCCAGCAGGGATAAGGCTGAGATCATGGCCAAGTCATTTGTAAAGATACATAGTTCAGAAAATTTGTCTGAAGAAGGGAGAAGGAGAAGGGAAAGAACAATGAGTCAATACCCAGGTGTGTTAAACAGGAGGAAAGAAACAGATGATATAATTGATGATCCATTTACTTTGGTAGAAATGGTGAGAGCAATAAGGAGATCGAGACCAACCTCCCCAGGGAAAGATCTAATATGCTATGTTATGCTAAAAAATCTAGGAGAAGGAGCGCTCTTGAAGTTACTGCATTTTTATAACAGAATGTGGGAGGAGGAAAGATTACCAAGTGCATGGAAAGAAACAGTAGTAATTCCAATAAGGAAACCTGGCAAGGATCCGTCAAAACCCACTAGCTACAGGCCAATAGCACTAACATCAAATATATGTAAGATAATGGAAAGGATGATAACTGAAAGGTTATCATATGATCTTGAGAAGAGAGGAATGCTGGCAAGTTATCAGAGTGGTTTTAGGAAGGGAAGGAATTCCATGGACTCAGTGATAAGGTTAGAAACTGAGATAAGAAAGGCCCAGGCAAATAAAGAATCAGTAGTTGGTGTTTTTTGACGTTGAAAAAGCCTATGATATGACGTGAAAGGAAGGATTATTAATTAAACTACACAGGATGGGGGTTGGGGGGAGAGTTTTTAATTGGATTAAAGATTTTTTGTTTGGTAGAAAAATTCAAGTTCGGATTGGATCAGAATTATCAAAACAGTACATAGTGGGAAATGGCACACCTCAGGGTAGTGTGATTAGCCCGTTACTTTTCATCATTATGATCAATGATGTCTTCACAAAGGTACCAGTGGATATAGGTAGGTCACTGTTTGCGGATGATGGGGCCTTGTGGAGAAGAGGCAGGAACATGGAGCATATAATCAGGAAACTACAAGGAGCAATTGATGAAGTGGTAGAGTGGGGTTATGATTGGGGATGTAGATTTTCAGTGGAAAAAACTCGAACTGTATTTTTCACTAGGAAAAGAATTGAAGTAGGGAAGAAGTTAAGGATGTATGGGATTGAATTAGAAAGGGTTGGATCATTTAAATTTCTGGGAGTTATATTTGATTCACGATTAACATGGGAGACCATATCAGGAAAGTTGAGGAGAAATGTAAAAAAGTAATAAACGTGTTGAGATGTTTGACTGGTAGGGAATGGGGAGCAAGTTGTTCAGCATTGAAGAGAATGTATGTGGCTTTAGTAAGATCTGTGTTGGATTATGGAAGTGTAGCATATGGATCAGCAGCTAGGTCTCTTATAAGGAAACTGGATGTGATTCAGGCTCAGGTTTTGAGAGTGTGCAGTGGGGCTTTTAAAACATCACCAGTATCAGCCCTGCAGGTAGAACTGGGAATAATGCCTTTGGAATTAAGAAGGATGCAATTGATGGCAAACTACTGGGTTAATTTGCAGGGGCACCATGATTCTCACCCTGCTAAAGGAGTGTTGCAGGAGTCCTGGGGAAATGGGAGGTTTCAGAGGGAAAACTTTAGTCGGGTCAGGAATGATATTGCTAGATCATGTGGAGTGTTTGATCTAAGGATAAGTCCTTCAGTAGTTTATCCGGTTGTAGCTCCATGGAAGCTGGTATGGCCTGACGTAGACTGGCATTTGTTAGAGGTAAAAAGGAAAGGAAAGTATAAAACTGATTTGGTAAGTGCATTTAACTGTTATGTGATGGAAAAGTATAGTGATTATACTCAGGTCTGCAGATGGTGCTAAGGAACCTGAGACAGGAGTGACAGGGTTTGGGGTGGCTATACCAGCAAAAGCAATTGCAATCAGCAGAAGAACATCTGATAAGTTAGCGGCGTATACAGTGGAGATGATGGCAGTGTTGGTTGTGTTGGGTGGAGAAAACTAAACTAGTCAAAGCATTGATATGCTCAGATTCATCTTCAGTGCTAGCAAGTTTAAGGTCTTCTCACTCAAACAGCTGGCAAGATGTACTTCATGAAGTCCTTCAGTCAGTCACAAGAGTTGCAAATCAGGAAGGTCAGGTTAAATTTCTATGGGTTCCAGCTCATGTAGGGGTGAAGGGCAATGAAAGGGTGGATGAGTTGGCAAAGAGGGCAATAAAGAAAGAAAATATAGAAATGCACATTAGTATCAGTAAAGCAGAGGTTAAGTGTGTAATCGGGGAAAAAATTAACCAAATGTGGCAAGAAAGATGGGACAGGGAGGGGAAAGGGAGGCATTTATATCAAATACAAAAAAGTGTTGCAGGTACTAGGGTAGGAAGTAGATTCAGAAGAGAGGAAATTGTGTGGACTAGGTTAAGGCTGGGACACTGTGCACTAAACCAAACATTGAAATTGATAGCGAAACACCAGACAGGATTGTGTGCGGAATGTCAGGAAGAGGAGTCAGTAGAACATGTAGTTCTGAGTTGCAGGAAGTATGGGATACAGAGAGAGATGATGAGAATTAATCTAAGGGAATTGGAGGTGCAGGAATTCACATTAAAAGGTTTGCTGGGCATGGGTGAGAGAACACAGGTCAGGGTATTTTTAGCTTTCTTAAGGGGTACAGGGGTTTTTTATAGGATATGATGGATAAACAGAAATAGGGTACTAGGATGGGGAGGATAAAGTGTAGGTTAGGGTATGTGTATGTGTGCGATTGGGTGAAGGGACTTAGAATGTGAGTCCATCGCATACTCCGGAGCAGAAGGTGGCGGTAATGCACCATTAAGCTGGGTGCCAACCGCCGTAAAACAAGACGGAGAGAGAGAGAGAAAGAGAGGTGAGAGGCGGAGTACTCAGTGATACAGGAGCCGGAGTAGAGCAGGAGCAGGACGGAGAACATGGGGCATGAAAACAAACAAGAGCACATGGCAATACAAAACCACAGACTAATGGCTGGGGGGGAACACACAAAAAGACAGAGTTCAGCTGGAGGTACTGACATTGATAAAGTAATTTATTACAGGTTATATGTACAAGTACGTGAATGGCATACGTCATTAAGCCAGCATGTCGGGTCACCAAAAGTAAAAATGAAATTAAGGCATGTTCTCCCAGGCTCCCATGTTTTTCTTTCGATTTGTTTTATGTTTTGGAGATATAGAACATAGCACCCAGGACAGGTCCTCAGAAATGATAACCCCGAAGAATTGAAAGTTGCTGACCCTCTCCACCTCTTCTCCCCGATGAAGACTGTCTCACGGACTTCCAGTTTCCTCCTCCCGAGGTCTTGCTGACACGGAGTGAGAGACTGCTTTCAATTTCTTTCCTATGTACTGTTTCATTAACACCTGTGATTCAGACGACGACAGTAGTGTCATCAGCAAACATAAATGTGGTACTGGAGCTGTGCTTAGCCACACAGTCATAAGTATAAACGAGTAGAGCGGGGGGGGGGGGGGCTAAGCACACCTTACTGCACCTGCTGATGGAGATTGTGGAGGAGATGATGTCAATCCAGACTGACTAGTGTCTGCAAGTGAGGAAATCGAGGATCCAATTGCACAAGGAGGTACTGAAACTTCGTTGATTAGTCTTGAGGGGATAATCATATTGAATGCTGAACTGTAGTCAATGAAGAGCATCCTGATATGTGCAACTTTGATTGATAGTACCCTCTTTGTAAAACTGTAAAAAGATGGAAAATTTGCATTATTGATTCGGAAGAATATCACAACTGCATTTAGAGGGGTCATCTTGGAAGGCTCATCCAGTGAGGTCATATGGGTACAGTTCAGAATTAAGAAAGATGCAATCACAATGATAGGGTTATAATATCAGACTCTCAAATGCCAAAGGGTTATACCAGGTCTTGTACTGGGAAATAGGACTGGCCAGGTGATTGAAATTTCATTGCAGGAGCATCATCATCATTATGTGCTGTGTGGAGTGCGCTGCATTAAGATATGCAAGGAGGAAGATGGTGAGCATCTGATTCAGAATCAGTGTGGTGTGTTCTGCTGACATTGCTCACAGTGTGTTCTTTAGGCCCTGGACAAACATTTCCACCAAGCCATTTGTACGGTACAGATGTAATATGTAAATTTGCTGATGATACTAAGCTGGGTGGCAGTGTGACATGTGATGAGGATGTTAGGAGAATTCAGGGTGACTTGGATAGGCTGGGTGAGTGGGCAGATACTTGGCAGATGACGTTTAATGTGAATAAGTGTGAGGTTATCCACTTTGGGAGTAAGAACAGGAAGGCAGATTATTATCTGAACAGTGTAGAGTTAGGTAAGGGAGAAATACAAAGAGATCTAGGAGTCCTTGTTCATCAGTCACTGAAAGTGAATGAGCAAGTGCAGCAGGCAGTGAAGAAGGCTAATGGAATGTTGGCCTTTATTACAAAGGGAATTGAGTACAAGAGCAAGGAAATCCTCTTGCATTTGTACAGAGCCCTGGTGAGACCACATCTGGAGTATTGTGTACAGTTTTGGTCTCCAGGGTTAAGGAAGGACATCCTGGCTGTAGAGGAAGTGCAGCGTAGATTCACGAGGTTAAGTCCTGGGATGTCTGGACTGCCTTACGCAGAGAGGTTAGAGAGACTGGGCTTGTACACACTGGAATTAAGGAGATTGAGAGGGGATCTGATTGAAACATATAAGATTATTAAGGGATTGGACAAGATAGAGGCAGGAAATATGTTCCAGATGCTGGGAGATTCCAGTACCAGAGGGCATGGTTTGAGAATAAGGGGTAGGTCATTTGGGACAGAGTTAAGGAAAAACTTCTTCTCCCAGAGAGTTGTGGGGGTCTGGAATGCACTGCCTCGGAAGGTAGAGGAGGCCAATTCTCTGGATGCTTTCAAGAAGGAGCTAGATAGGTATCTTATGGATAGGGGAATCAAGGGATATGGGGACAAGGCAGGAACCGGGTATTGATAGTAGATGATCAGCCATGATCTCAAAATGGCGGTGCAGGCTCGAAGGGCCGAATGGTCTACTTCTGCACCTATTGTCTATTGTCTATTGTCTTATTCCATTCATTTACAGGAATGATGAACTGTTCTGCAACAAACATTGGTGATGGCAAATGTGGTCATGGTCTCATGACTGTGATTGTTCTTAACAAATTTTTCTACAGAACTGGTTTGCCATCGCCTTCTTCTGGGCAGTGACTTTACAGGACGGGTGACCCCAGCCATTATCAATACTCTTCAGAGATTGTCTGCCTGGTGTCGGTGGTTGCATAGCCAGGACTTGTGATATGCACCGGCCGCTCATACGACCATCCACCAGCTGTTCCCATGGCTTCATGTGACCCTGATTGGCAGCAGGGTGGGGAGGGGGGTGGGTGAGCTAAGGAGGAGTTACATCTTGTAGAGGGTGACCTATAGAGGGAAGGAGCACCTGACACCTCATTTGGGAGAGACGTATCTCATTCCTGTCTCCGAACTGCAGATCACAATTGCAAAAATTTTAAGGTAGTTGTGGAAAAGATGAGACTGGTTCTTGGATGAAAGTGCTAAATTGGGGCAAGGCTAGATACAACAGTGTTAGTTTGCATGGGGGAAAGAAGATTGGGAATGGCTGTTTGAGGGTAAAACCACAGCTGACGTATGGAGTCTTTTAAAAGTCATCTGGATAGAGTTCAGAGTCAGCATGTTCCTGTGATGTTGAGAGGTAAGGATGGCAAGATTCAGGAACTTTGGATGACAAGATATATTGTCGATTTAGTCATAAAGTAAAATGAAGCAGAAATCAGTCAAGGCTCTTGGGGAATATGAAGGAAACTGGAAAGAACTTAAACAAGGACCTATGAGGGCTAAAAAGGGCCATAAATGTCATTAGTGGGTGGAATTAAAGAGAATCCCAAGGCACTTTATACATATATTAGGAACAAGGAGGTATATAGGAATATAGAAGTCCACTGAAGAACAAAAGAAGGAATTTATTCATGGAGACTGAAGTATTTCACACCGGTATTCACCAGGGTCAAAGCCATGTATGATGGTGAGATTGGGAAGGAGTATGCGTGTGTTGGTTGGTATTGGTTGATTATTATCACACGTACTGAGATACAGTGAAAAGCTTTGATATTGCATGCCAGACAGATCATGATATGGTAGTGTAGTGGTTAGCACAATGCTGTACAGTACCAGCGACCTGGGTTCAATTCCCACTGCTGCCGGTAAGGAGTTTGTACATTTTCCACGCGACTGCATATGTTTCCTCCAGGTGTTCTGGCTTCCTCCCACAGTCCAGTTGGTAGATTAATTGGTCATTGTAAATTGGCTAGGGTTAGATCAGGGGTTTGCTGGGCAGTGCAGCTTGAACCTCTGTGCTTTATCTCAATAAGTTAATAATTAAAAGTCATGCCATGCATGGTTACATTGAGATTTACATGATGTACCGGAGTCTGCAGCCTGAGGCAGAGCAGTTGCCACACCGAGCTGCAATGCATCCTGATAGAATGCAATCTGCCGTGCATTCTACAAAAAAATGGTAAGTGTCATTGCAGACGCGCTGAATTTCCTGAGACTTCTGCAAGGAGGGGAAAGCTTTGGGTGTCTTGAAAATCATTAATGTAGTAAGTCCTCAGGGCTTGATGGAATGCATCTCAGCCTACTGAGGGAAGCAAGAAAAGAGATTGCTGGGACCCTGCCAGAGATCTTTGCATCCACAGTAGCTACAGGCAAGGTGCCGGAAGATTGAAGAGTAGGCAATGTTCCTTTGCTTAAGAAGGACAGCAGGAACATACTGTAGCAGGAAGCCGTAGATAGGTGAACAGGGGACTTATTGGAGAAGATTCTTAGGGACAGGATTAACTCATTAGGAAAAGCATGGATATATCAGTGGTGACCTGACACTTTGATGATAAATTTTACTTTGGTTTTGAAGTGGTTTAGACCACTCTTATTTTTCACATTTCTAAGGATCACGGCAGCCGACTGTGGCTGGGGAGCACTCTGGGCATAGGGGTCGATCAGGCCTGAAGAATGTTGTGTCTCCCACCGACGCAATTTCCGTCTCCTCGATGACGGGTTTTCCTGCCGCGATATTGCAGCTGCAGTGGAGAGAGTTCCCTAAGCACTAACTCTTTCCCTGTTCATTTTTCCAACAGAACTAATGCGATTCCTGACTCACCCAATGCCCAAAACCGGCTTTTAATCAATTTCAGGAACTTCTCTGCAGATCAGATTCTGAGTTAGTGCTTCACACGGCACATGTTCTTCTCAGAGTGTGTGTCAGTGCTTCACACGGCACACGATCTGATCAGATTGTGTTTTGTACAGCACACGACCCACGATCTGATCGGATTGTGTTTTGTACAGCACACGACCCACGATCTGAACGGATTGTGTTTTGTACATCACACGGCACACGATCTGATCGGATTGTGTTTTGTACATCACACGGCACACGATCTGATCAGATTGTGTTTTGTACAGCACACGACCCACGATCTGAACGGATTGTGTTTTGTACATCACACGGCACACGATCTGATCAGATTGTGTTTTGTACAGCACACGGCCCACATTCTGAGGTTTTGTGGGCAGATGTTAAAAAATAACTCATACGTAAGATGAGTTTTTATCCTCTCTCGAACCTTTTGTGCATGCTGATGATTATAATCTTCCTGTTTCTAACCCTACATCTGCACTAGGTGGCACAGCTGGCCCTGCCCAGCATCGGAGACTCTGATTCAATCCAGATGCTGTCTGTCTGGAGGTGCCACGTTCTCACTGTGATCACAGGGGTTTCGTCTGGGTGTTCCAATTTCCTCCCACATCCCAAAGACGCACAGGCATGCAGGTGATTCGCCGCAGCGAACAGTTGCTATTATGTGGGTGGGTGGTAGATTCTAGGGGGAGTTGATAGGAACGTGGGGAGGATAACATGGAATTAATATAGTGTAAATAAGTGGAGATTATGCAGGCAGTGGGAAAATCCTCCCTCTTGTGCTTCTTGATCTCATCACTTGAGATTCAACATCACGCAGCCCTGCCACCTTGATCTGGCCCACGCCTTCATTCACCAGGTCTAACCCTCGCCTCCACTGGATCTTCCTCCCCCTTATACAAGTCAGCTGGTTTGTGGGGATGTGGGCAGGGTTAGTTGGGGTGTGTGGGCCCTTGGTTAGGGTTAAGCTTAAGGATATATATGAGAAGGTGGGGAGAGATAGAACATAGAACAGATAAATCTACAGCACATTACAGGCCCTTCAGCCCACAATGTTGTGCCAGCCATGTAACCTACTCTAGAGACTGCCTAGAATTACCCTAGTGCATAGCCCTCTATTTTTCTAAGCTCAATGTAAGTACCTAAGATTCTTTTAAGATACCCATTTGTATCCGGGTTGTGGAGTTTAGTATCGTGAGGTACGTGGGGCAGTGGCAGATAGGGTTGTGGAGCCAATTTAATGTGGCCTAAGCCTTTCACTAACTTGGCTTAGTTAACCGGGTGTAGACTGGGACACATCGTCAGTAATGTACCCTGGGGATTTCAGGTGTTTCGGGTCTTTAGTCAATAGGTTGTTGGTGTTTGGTGCAGACTTGGTGATCCAAAGAACCTGGTTTCTGTGCTGTGTCTCTCTGTGTCTCTACTTCCAGAGAGTGAGGGAGGAAAGAAAGTACGAGGCAGGATAAGGAGAGCAGGGGATGAACGAGCAGGGTCCTGAGTACCTTCCTAATCTGAGCCCAACCTGCAGGACTCCACAGAGTCACAGACACTGTCAGGATTAAGTCAAAACAGGAATCTGCTGCCAGCAGCCGTTGAGGTTGTCAAGCCAGCATCTCAGCAGTAACTTTCTCTCAGGCCAGAGGCTGTCAGTGAGGCCCCCCTCAGCTTCTGCTATTATTGCTCCATCCAGTTTCTACTGAGAGCTGGCTTATTGCTATGTCGACTGGAAATTTCAATAAAGCTCAGGCTGCACAAGAAACCTTCAAGAATGATAAAATGAGGAAAGAACGACATGCTTTTGTATTCCTTTCTCGATGGCCCACTTTGCATTACCTTTCTTCAGCCAGACAATTACTCAAAATGACAGGGTGAGCCAGGGTCTCCTGCCAGAACCTGCCTTGCTATTATTCACTGTATTTAGAAGCAATGTAGATCATAAGCCACATATCTATATCTGTCGGTGACACACGATGGTTGTTTTGATACACAGCAAGAGTATGGTAGCATAGACGTCATATGCCCCAGTGATTGTGAGCAGTCTGGTGTTAAATGAGGTCAATTCTAGTGAAGATACATCTGTCAAGTGCAGGCACGCCAGGGCGTAGGTGCAAAAGCAAGCTATGACATTTCAACACGACTTGGGAGCAATGTGCCATATCCTCTCAAATGTGACATCAGCCTTCTTAATGCCAATGACTCAGATGTTGACCAAATGTTCACTGAAGTCAGTTGGAAGATGCTTGTTGAAGGTAATGTACTCAAACTGAAGAAGCTAATTTCCCTTCCTAACACAGTTGCTGTACCTCAGTAACTCCCTCACCCCACCGCCCCCCCCCCCCCTTACGGCCAGTCCCCAAAGGCCCAGGGTGCTCCAGCTGGGCCTGATGAAACTTCTCGATGAGCAGTGGACCCCAGATGTAACTGGATGGCACCCAAGATCTCTCTCCAGGCCGTACCCTTCCAAGCTGAGCAGACACTGTTCATGAATCCATTAACCAGTGAACTGTGCACACAAGAACATTTTCATGCGGTGCATGCTCAGGTGGGTTAAGTTGTCCATGGACAACAGGCTTGAGGCAGGACACATGGAAGTTAGATGTGGCCCTGAGGGAATGGTGGCATCTCCACCAATATAGCGGGGCAAGAGCCTGCAGGAGTCGGTGTGCAGGGGCAGATCTCAGGTGGACAGGCAGACGTGGTCTCCAGGCTGAGGAAGTCTGACTGGGTGCCAACAGCAGTTAGCCTGGAGGTAGTGGCCATGGTTGGCAGCTAGGAAGGCTCTCTGAGCCCTCTCCCAAGCATTGGCAAACCAGAGCCCTGGTGGATGGAACCTTCCCCCTTGTGGCTCCTCCTTAGGGAACAACGGGGTTGGTAGCCATGGAACTCCTCAGAGGGTGACATACCTACAGCCGAGGGGGTGTGTAGATTGTGGGAAAGCTCAGCTCTGAGCAAATACTTCTTTCAGGTGGAAGGGTTAGAGGCAGTGAAACATCACAGAAACTTCTCCACTTGTTGATTGGATCTTTCTGAATGACTGTTGGTCTGCAGGTGATACTGAGAGGACAGGCTCACTGAGGTGCGGAGGAGGGAACAGAAGGCACACCAGAAATGGGAGATAACCCGGTCTGACACAACGTCCTGATGGAAACTGTGGAAGTGAACTACATGTCAGAGAACCAGGCCCGCTGGCTCAGCGGCTGAATGGAAGTTCGGGGAGGGTGATGATGTGGCCACCTTGGATAAAGAGCCCCACCGTGCTCATGATCACCCTGGCCTGACATGAAGGTAGCAAACCCATGATGAAATCCATGGCGATGTGGGACTGTGGGTGTCAGGAGATCGGTAGGGGCTGCAGGCACCCAGAGTCTGTCGTGTTCCTGGATGGCGGGAGAGGGGTGAGGAGCGAGACGACTGGAGCGCGTCACAGCGCGCAGCCACTGGCTCGTCAGGTGTATCAGCCTGAGCAAGCTCAAGGTAGATCTGGTTCTCTTTTTGACGAATCCTGCGTCGGCTGGGGACTGCGATGGTTGAATGAAGTCATGCTGTAGCGCTTTGGCAATGCAGCCATCCATGTTCTGGGTCTCAGGATAGGAGAGGGAGAACACAAGACCTTAGCGAGGGTTGGTGCCCAGGAGGAGGTTGATCGCACAGTTGTGAGGTCTGTTTGCTGGCAAAGTGGTGGCTTCCCTTTTACTGAAAGTGATGGCAAGTTTTTGGTACCCCCGTGGGAATTTGGTGAAGTTGGGAGTTTTCTCTGTCTCCATGGATTTACGGGGCGAGGTAAACAGAGGTTGCAGGCAGGTGAGTCCCCAAATCAGCATTGAATTGGATGACCCAGCAAAGTGAGGGCCTTGAGTGGAGAGCCAGGTGTAACCCAAGATGAGAGGAGTGCTGGGTGAGTTGATCAGGAGGAATTGGATGGACTCTTGGTGCTCTGACCAAGGGACGTCTGTCAATGGCTGTGATGCAGAAGAGGTGAGAGTCAGGCTCGGCAGGGAGTCCAAGCCGCACACGCAGAGTCCGGTCCAGAAAGCTGCCTGCTGTGCTGGAATCCGCTACGGCCCACTGCGTGCCAGGAGCTGCCAGGGTGGGGAGGAGGAGGAGAGGGAGATTCGGTCTATGGTGGTGGAGGGTCAGGAGGGGCTTACCAGATAGAAGGCCCGTCATCTCCACCTGGTGGTGCCATTTCCCGCAGACAGTGATTGGCGGCTAAGCAGTAGGCACACAGTTTTGTTTCTCCACTGATGCTCATGCTCTGGGGGAGGGGGTGGTGAGGTGGGGGTTAAGGGAGCTCACCCTAACAGGAGTCATTGCTGATCAGGGTCCGGCAGCTTGAAATGGTTCTGCATTGGGACTGGGGTTTTGGCTGGCGACCTGGAAGGTCGTCCCATAAGACGCTTGTCAATTTGGAGGGCCAGAGTAATGAGGGTTCTAAGGTCGTGGGTATCTCCCAGGTAGACAGTTCGTCTTTCAAGGACTCTGAGAGGCTGTGATGGTAATGGGCCGGCCTTTCTAACCATACACCGCCACAAGGGCCCTGAATTCCACAGTGTAATCCAGCACTGAGTGTGAGTCTTGACACAGGCGAAGTATTCGATCCACTGTCTCCCTTTCACTTCCTGGATGGTTGAAAACCTGGGGCGTTTCAGCAGTAAAATCTTCATACTGGTTTTATTATCCCAGTTAGCAGCAGCCCAGGTCAGAGCTCACCCAGTCAAAAGAGAAATGACGAAGGCAATCTTGGCTCACTCCGTAACATACAAAGAGTAAGGGAGTAAAGGAAATTACAGTGGTGTGAGAGAGGAGTTGGCCAAAGTAATTTGGAAGGAGATGCTGGCAGGGATGACAGCAGAGAAGCAATGGCTTGAGTTTCTGGGAAAAATGAGGAAGGTGCAGGATAGACGTATTCCAAAAGCAAAGAAATACACAACTGGCAAAATAGTACAACCGTGGCTGACAGGGGAGGTCAAAGCTAATGTAAAAACAAAAGAGAGGGCATGCCACAAATCAAAAATTAGTGGTAAGATGGAAGATTGGGAAGCTTTTAAAACCTTACAGAGAACAACTAGAAGAATTATTAGGGGAAAAGATGAAATATGAAAGCAAGCCAGCAAACAATATCAAAGTGGATAGTAAAAGCTTTTTCACGCATGTAAAAAATAAAAGAGAGATGAGAGTGGATATAGGACCGCTAAGAAATGAGGCCAGAGAAATAATAACGAGGGACAAGGAGATGGCAAATGAACTAAATGAGTATTTTGCATCAGTCTTCACTGTGGAAGACACTAACAGTGTCATGGTCCGGTCCGTGAGATCCACATTCCGGTTCATGGTCCGGTCCATTGTTCCTTATTCCAGGTTTTCTGGCTTTCCCTTGTTCTGTTGGGTGCTCTAATTGAGGCACCTGATTCTCACTTTGGGCTGGCTACATAAATAGCTCCTGGGTTCCACTTCATTTGCTTCTGTTCGGATTCTGCTGCTGCCTTGGAGGCTATAAAAGGGAATAAATCAAAAGCTCGTCCTGACATAGTTATTGAGATTCTCTTAGTTTTGTTTAGAGTCGGGAAGATGGGTTGTGAAGTCAGATTTACATGGATGCCTGGGCATGCTGGGGTGGAGGGAAATGAAATTGTGGGTGGCACTGCAAAGTCTTCCTTACAGAGCGGGCAAGTAGGAATTAGAATACCCCTAGGCAGAGCAGAATTGAGAAGTAGAATAAAAAAAGGCATAGAGAAGAACTGGCAAGAGGATCTGGAAAATGAATTAAAGGGAAGGCATTTCTTTTCTAGTCACCCTCTAGTTAAAAAGGTCTCAGACTGTTACTCTTTAAATCATAGAGATACGGTGAAATTAACAAGACTTCGGTTGGGGCATTGTGGGCTAAACTATTACTTAAAGATAATAGGAAGGCATCCAACTGGATTATGTGACTGTGGTAGTCCAGAGACAGTTCAGCATGTTTTGCTGAGTTTTAATTGATATAAAATTGAAAGAAGAATATTGTTCAAGAAGCTGTCTGACTTAAATGTATTTTGTTTTTCTAATAAAACTTTGTTTGGCCACCAAGAGAACCACCATCTGATCGAAAAGTTTTTCATACTGTTTCTACGTGCAACTAGTTTATATTTGAGAATTTGAAATATAAACTAGTTTCTTGAAATTCTGTAATTAATTGTACATCCTGTAGAGGGCAGTAATATGCCTAGATGTGTCTAAGCTGCCAGAAATAGAAGAAGAAGAAGCTTCATTTGCTGGAGGATTCCCTTCTCTTTACCTTCCTCCTGAAGCCCTTGCCTGTGTCCTCGCCTGTATTGCTGTCAAGTTCTACTTCCGGATCAAGACCTCCGGCCTTGCTGTGTCTAGGTAAGGAACTGTCTATCATTGTTTGGAACTGTCTCCGTGCCCATGCCTTCACTAGGTAGGTCTGGCTGTTTGCCACTACCTTGTGTTGGGAACCGTCTCTCTGTGTTCTGTGTATGAGTCCTGGCCCTACGTCCTGCTCCCTAGGAGGGGTCCTGACTCTGTGTAGAGCCCCAGCCCCAAGTTCTGTTCCTGAGGAGGGGTCCCAGCTCTGTGTTCCATGTCCCTGTGTTCCTATCTCTCTCAAGACCAAGGCTCTGTGTTCCTGTCTCTCTCAAGACAAGGCTCCGTGTTCAGGTGTCCCAAGATCGGGTCAAGGCTTTGGGTTTTGTCCTGTCCATGTACCTCGTCCTGTGCAGGAGTTCCATGTCTAGACCTGCAGCCAAGCCTCGAAGTACCCAAGCCATGTTCAGTCCTGTAGTCATGTCATGTCCTTGCCTAGTTCCAGGGTCCAAGCCCGAGTCAAGACCCAGGTTCTAGGTCCTTGTCCAGTCTCTGGCTCAGAGTCCAAGCCCAGGCTCCTAGTTCCCAGTTCCTTGTCCTGGTCCCGCTTTCCTAGCCAAAGTTCTAGCCCAAGTCTGTGTTCCTGTCCCAGCTCCTAGTCTGTGTCTAGTCCCATCCCTAACTCTAGTCCAGTCCAGTTCCTAGTACTTCAGTGTCTGTGTCTTGCATTTGGGTCGGCTCCCAGCGCCCACCTTATGACAAGCAGCGTGCCAGATGTTGAAGGGTGTGAGGGAAGAGAAGTGAGTGCAGTTACTATTACAATGGAGAAGCTGAAAGATCTAAGGGTATATAAGTCACCTGGACCAGATGAACTGCACCTAGGGTTCTGAAATAGGTAATGGTAGAGATTGTGGAGGCACTAGCAATGATCTTTCAAAAATCATCGGCCTCTGGCATGGTGCCGGAAAATTGCAAATGTCATTCCACTATTTAAGAAAGGAGGAAGGCAGCAAAAAGGAAATTATAGACCAGTTAGCCTGACCTCAGTGGTTGGGAAGATGTTAGAGTCAATTGTTATGGATGAGGTTATGGAATACTTGGTGACACAGGACAAGATAGGACAAAGTCAGCATGGTTTCCTTCAGGGAAAATATTCCCTGATGAACCTGTTGGAATTCTTTGCGGAGATTACAAGTAGGATAGGCAAAGGGGATGCAGTGGATGTTGTATATTTGGATTTTCAGAAGGCCTTTGACAAGGTGCCACACACGAGGCTGCTTACCAAGTTAAGAGCCCATGGTATTACAGGAAAGTTACTGGCATGATTAGAGCATTGGCTGATTGGTAGGAGGCAGTGGGTGGGAATAAAAGGATCCTTTCTGGTTGGCTGCCAGTGACAAGTTCCGCAGGGGTGGGTGTTGGGATCGCTTCTTTTTAAGCTGTATATCAATGATTTAGATGATGGAATAGATGGCTTTACAAAGATTGGTGGAGGGGTAGGTAGTGTTGAAGAAACAGGAAGGCTGCAGAAGGGCTTAGACAGATTAGGAGAATGGACAAGAGAGCGGCAAATGAAATACAATGCTGGAAAATGCACGGTCATGCATTTTGGTAGTAGAAATAAATGTGTGGACTATTTTCTAAATGGGGAGAAAATGCAAAAATCTAAGATGCAAAGGGACTTGGGAGTCCTTGTGAGAACACCCTGTAGGTTAACTTTCAGGTTGAGTTGGTGGTGAGAAAGGCAAATGCAATGTTAGCTTTCATTTCAAGACGTCTACAATACAAGAGCAGGGATGTGATGCTGAGGCTTGAGCATTGTGAACAGTTTTGGGCTCCTCATCTAAGAAAAGATGTGCTGACATTGGGGAGGGTCCAGAGGAGGTTCACAAGGATGATTCCAGCAACAAAAGGGTTATCATACAAGGAACGTTTGATAGCTCTGGGTCTGTACTCGCTGGAATTTAGGATGATGGGGGGGCGGGGGGGGATCTCATTGAAACCTTTTCAAATCTTTTTATTATTATCATTAAAAAATAGCACAAATACATCGAAGTAACAACACTTACAATGCCTCAAAAATGAAGAAATTATCTTAAAGATTGAAAATTTTTGTGAATAAAAATAAACCCTACTAAGCAAGAAAAGTGAGGAAAAAGGAAGAAACCCATTGGCGGTACAACCCCAGAGCCATGCGTCATACAGAAAGCTTCTAAAAATAAACATCAAACCGCCAACAAAAAAAAGATATATCAAAAAAAAATTTACATTTAGATCATGGAGGAAATCTATCAGTTAACTGAAATGATAATAACGAGCAAATGAGCCCCATCTCTTCTCAAAAATCATTGAAACCTTTCAAATGTTGGTAGGCCTATACAGAGTTGATATGGAAAGGATGGTTCCCGTGGTGGGGGAGTCTAGGACAAAAGGGCACAGCCTCAGGATAAAGGGGTGTCCATTTAAAACAGAGATGCAGAGAATTTTCTTTAGCCAAAGTGTAGTGAATTTGTGGAATTTGTTACCACAGGCCAGGTAATTGGGTGTATTTAAGGAAGAGCTTGATAGGTTCCCGATTGGACACAGCATCAAAGGTTGTGGGGAGAAGGCCGGGGAGTGGGGCTGAGGAGGGGGAGAAGGATCAGCCGTGATGGAATGGCAGAGGAGACTCGATGGGCCAAATGGCCTAATTCTGTTCCTATGCCTTCTGGTCTTATAGTCTTGTGGAGGTAGCTGGAGCTTGAAGTGTAAGACACACTGGGACAGGGAGTTGTGGAATCAGGTTGGTGATCCATCGTGAGTGGGGACTACAAGCTGCACACGCAGAGTCCGGTCCAGAAAGTTGCCTGCTGCACCAGAATCCACCAGAGCCCCCTGCGTGCATAGAGCAATTGGGTGTGGAGGCGGACAGAGAGAGTGGGTCGGTCTGAGGTGTTGGAACGAGAGGCCAGGAGCAGCTCACCAGATAGAAGGCACCTCGTCTCTGTCAGGAGGTGCTGCTTCGCCAGACAGAGTGGGCATTTGATGCATGGGTGATCGGCGGCTCAGCAGTCATCTCACAGGTTGTTTCTCCATCGACACTTGTGCTCTTTGGGGGTGGGGTTTAAGGGAGGAGGCCAACTGGCAAGGGGTGCTGCATCTAGATGGAGAGTTGGTTGAGAGTGGAGGGCAGGTAGGCAATGGTTTCCTGCTGCTTCAGGATCGTGTACTCATGTTGATGAACAACTTCCTTTAGGCAAGCACACAGTGCTGGATCAATCATTGTTCACCATTCTGTCAGGGAATATAGAGACTGGAAGAGGCCTACATGTGGGGGCCTGACACCCATTCCCCAGTCTGCCATACAACATAGAAGATTATTGCAGAGTTCACTTCATTCCCTAGAGTGTAGGAGAATGAGAGGAGATTTGATTGAAGAAAATAAAATGGGGGAGGGGGTAAAAGTAGTGTAAATGCAAGATGGCTTTTTTCACTGAGGGTCTGGATGAGACAAGAACTAAAGATCATGGGTTGAAAGGTGAAATGTTTAAGAGAATCATGAGGAGGAACCTCTTTACTCAGAGTGTTGTGAGGGTGTGGAATGAACCTCCAGCAGAAGTGATGGATGTGTGTTTGATTTCAGCATTGAAGGGAAACTTGGTTGAATACATGAATGGGGGTATGAAGGGCCATTGTTTGGGTGTAGGTCGATGGTACGAGACAGAATAATAGCTTAGCATGGACTAGATGAGTCAAAGGGCCTGCTTCTGAGCTGTAGTCTTCTAAAATGGATCTAACCCTTCCCTCCTACATAGCCCTCCATCTTTCTATCTAAATTCTGATAATATTGTGGGGGTTTTTTTTAGAATGAAATTGGCTAACGTCACAATTATTCAAACATTTGCTCACTCACTAAACTTATGCCTGTTACATTGGAACATCTTTGTATTTCTGAATTGCTCACATTTCCCGTCCCCAACCTCCCTTCCACCAACTTTGCCTCATCTGCAAACTCAAGACATGTTACATTTGGTTCTTTCTTTAAAATCATCAATCCTGTGATCAGGCACTGATCTCTGTGGCACCCCACTAGTCAATCACTATTGCAAAGAAAACGGCACTGCTATTCTTACTCTCTGTTTCCCGTCTGTCAAGCAATTCTCAGTCCATGCTAAAACATTACCACCAATCCTTTGCGCTTCAATCTTGTGCACTAATCTTTTATGTGAGAGCCTATCGAAGACTCTTTGAAAGACTAAATGTGTTGGATCTGCTGGTTCTTCCTTATCTATATTAACTACATCTGTGGAGTTTTTGAAAGATTGCACAGAGATGGCACTGTGATTTTTTCCTTTTTTAAGAGCCACTAACATACTTTGTGAAATCTGTTGTTTTGTGGCAGCAGTACGGTGCAAGACATGCAAATTACCTTAAGTTGCAATGAATACAAAATTAAAGCATATCGCAAAAGAGAAATCGTAAAGCCGCGTTCATGGGTTCATGGACTGAAAGGAAATCTGGTTGTGGAAGGGAAGAAGCTGTGTTGAATGTGCTTCTTTAGGCTCCTGTACCTCCTATCTGATGGTAATAATGAGAAGGGGGGCATGTCCCAGATCGACCCGATTTAAGGTAGTGGCATGTTGAGCTGTGTTAATTGAAGCATGATAAATTACTCCTCTTGATGTACTGTAATCACAAAATATTTTTATACTGGTTTTGGTAACTGTAAGGGAATGGCATGGTAGCATAACGTTTTATCATGCCACCATCACCGATTTAGGTTCAATTCTTGTAAGAAGAACATATGTTCTCCCTGTGACTGTGTGGGTTTCCTCTGGGTGGCCCAGTTTCCTCTCACCTTCCAAAGGCGAGGGTTGGGATTGGTGAGTTGTGGGCGTGCTCTGTTTTGCCAGAAGCGTGGCGACATTTGCAGACACTTGTGCCCTCAGCACAATCCTCAGATTGCGTTAGACGTTGATGCAAAATGACGCATTAGGCTGCAAGTTTCGGTATTTCGATGCACATACGGCAAATAAAGCTAATCTTAATCATAATTACTGTTCCATGAGTGAGGTCATACTGCCAAGGACAGGTCCTTTGGCTCATTATTCTGTGTTGAGTTAATTAAAGCAATGACACCTAATCCTCTCTGCCCACGCATAATGCAATTATTATTAGTTGTTTTCTCTCTGCTAGATTATGTATTGCATTGAACTGCCGCTGCTAAATTAATAAATTTCACGTCACATGCTGGTGATAATAAACCTGATTCTGATTCTCTTCTATCATATCTGCCTCCACCAGCACCCATCAGACAAAACTAAGACACACAGCCCTGGGCCCCCGTGTTTTCTTTCAATTAGTTTTATGCTTTGGAGTTGCAAAACATAACAACAGCGATGAGTAAGTTTTGAAACAAACCCAAGGTAACTACATACCTGATAAATCGCAGTGAGATGTTCAAGTTACAACAAAGGCAGAAAGCAGATGAAATTCACAGGTTCATAAACAGTGAATACCAGATGATAATAGTAATAAATTTTTTAAAAAACTGTAATGGCTGGCTATCTCAGAAAGATAGATGCATTTGTTTGCATAAAAGATAACTGAGTGATGTATACTGAGTGAATTGATCAGTATTTTAAAGCCAATAAGAAACGAAAGCTGGTTTTGCTGAGTGCGCTTTGTGGAAAAGCATACAGTTTGACAGCTCCTACCAAACTAGCCAGAACAGGCTTTGCTAATATTGTGAAAATAATGCAGAAACATTTAGAACCAAAACCATTGTTGATTGCAGAAACCTATGGTTTCATAAGTGGAATAAAAAGAAAGGGGAATCTATTTCACTGTATATGGCTGAGTTGAGGAAATTGAGCAATGTCAGTTCAGTGATGGGCTCAATGATGCACTGACAGATCATTTAGTCTGTGAAATCTTACAAGAAAGCATTTAAAAATGGCTCCTAACTGAAACAAAACTTACATTTAAAACAGCAGGTGAAATCGCTGTTTCAAAGGAAACAGTAGACAGGGACACAATTGAGTTTTGGTCAGGAATGGTGAACGTGAACAATATTTCAAAGTTAAACAGAAACCTGCCTGGCCAAAGAAATTGTATTACCATTGTGGCAGGAGTTCACACAAGCCACACCAATGGAAGTCTAAAGGCAAAACTTGCAGAAAATACGACTAAGTAGGCCACATACAAACACCATGTGAGCAGACAAAAATAAATGACTACGCATGGAAGAGAAAAAGATAAAGAGTCACGATGCAGTTTCAAAAAGAGCAATAATCTGCATGCTGTTGATGGAAAGTCTGATAATGATGAGAGTGATACAGGTCTGAAGTGACACCAGAAGTGAATGGCAAATTAATTAAAATTGAATTGAACCCAGTCTCAACTGTTTCAGCCATTCCACAAAATGAGTTTGAGTGGCATTTCAAAGATATTGAATTGATGCCTGGAGATAACCAACCAACAATTTATACTGGAGAAAAGATTTATTCCTGTGGAAGGGACATTTATAACAGCAAAATACAACTACCAACAAGCCACATTGGGCTTGTATGTGGTAAAAACAGGAGGACCAGTATTGTGGGGGCATGATTGGCTGAGCCAACTACAACTTGATTGAAGACCCATCCACTATTTGCATCTCAAATCCCCCTGCAATAGAGTCAACTGAAAGCAAATTAAGAAAGGTGCTGGATGATACCATAGCTGTGTTCAAGGATGGCACTGGAAAACTCAAAGTTATCAAGGGTAAAATAGTGCTAAATGAAAATGCCACACCCAAGTTTCACAAAGCCTGTCCAGTTGTTTATATCATCTGTGATGAAGTAGCCATTGAGCTAGATCACATGGAGGCTAACGGAATTCTTTCCAAGGTTGAGTGGAACCCATGAGTAATGCCAGAGGTCCCAGCAGCTAAGATGGATGGGTTTGTTAGGATCTGTTCTGATTTTTGAGGTCACCATCAACCCAGTACTGAAACTAGATCAATACTCTCTTCCCAGGATAGAGGACATCTTTGCAAACCTTTCTGCAAGGAAACACTTCAGCAAAGAGGACAGCTGAGGCCTACCTGCAGATGGAGATGGAAGAAGAGTCCAAAGTGTTTCTCACCACAAACACTCACAAAGGGCTGCATCATCGCTACTGTGCAATCAGAAAATCTCCAGGAGGAAGGCCCCGAATCCTCGGTTTTGCCTGTTGCTCGGCGGCCGGGGCCGGGGTCAAAGCACTCGGTGCTCGGTGTCGGAGGGCTGGTCGGAGGCTCGAAGTTTCTCCGACGGACTCAGAGTTGGCTGTGGTCGGATGCTTCCAGAGGCTGCATCGGGAAGCTTTGTGGAGCTGGAGGTTCATGGCACGAAGAGTTTTTCTTCCTTCTACCATCTACGTGAGATGATGGGTTATCGAGGACTTTGAGACTTTTTACCATGTCCATGGTCTGTCCTTAAGGCATTGCTTTGCACTGTTGTAACTATGTTATAATTATGTCATTTTTGTAAGTTAGTCTTGGTCTGTCTTGTGTTTTTGTGATATCATACTGGAGGAACATTGTATCATTTCTTAATGCATGCATTACTAAATGACAATAAACGAGGACTGATTGTGCTCACAATCTAAATCACTATAATCAGCTTATTTTAGGAGTAGCATCTGCGCCTGCACTCTGGCAGAAAGCCATGGACCAGGAGCTGCAGAGTTGCCCGGGCACTCAGTGTTACCTGGATGACATCATTGTTACTAGTAAGGGTGACAAGGAACATTTCCAAAATCTCAAGGAGTATTAAAAAGATTATAAGATTTTGGACTCAGAGCACAATGCAAAAAGTGTGAATTCTTTAAATCAAGCATCATTTACTGTGGTTATACCATTGATGCACAAGATTTTACATAAGTGTGCTGAGAAAATTCAAGCAGCAGTGGATGCCCCAAGCCCAAAGGGTATATCACAGTTGCAGTCCTTTTTAGAATTTGACAATTACTATAACAGGTTTCTGCCAAACCTGGCTACTGTAATCAACAGAATCAACAAACTCATTCGTAAGGCCAGTGATGTTGTGGGGGTGGAACTGGACTCTCTGACGGTGGTGTCTGAAAAGAGGATGCTGTCCAAGTTGCATGCCATCTTGGATAATGACTCCCATCCACTCCATAATGTACTGGTTAGGCACAGGAGTGCATTCAGCCAGAGACTCATTCCACCGAGATGTAACACTGAGCATCATAGGAAGTCATTCCTACCTGTGTCCATCAAACTTTACAACTCCTCCCTCGGAGTGTCAGACACCCTGAGCCAATAGGCTGGTCCTGGACTCATTTCCACTTGGCATGATTAACTTATTATTATTTAATTATTTATGGTTTTATATTGCTATATTTCTTCACTATTCTTGGTTGGTGCGGCTGTAACAAAACCCAATTTCCCTCGGGATCAATAAAGTATGTCTGTCTGTCTGTCTGTCTGTGCTCCACCCTTTGAGCTGATCACTGCAGATCGGAAAGAAATGGCAATGAATGAATCAGTGTGAGGTGGCTTTCTAAAAGGTAAAGGAAATGGTGGCATCAGACACTGTACTCACACATTATGATCCACATTGTCCAATGATGCTTGCTGGTGATAATGTATGGTATCGGTGCAATCATGTCACATGTTATAAATGATGGAAGTGAATGCCTTTGCATCACATTCTATTACCACTGCAGAGTAAAATGACGCACAGAGTGACAGAGAGGCCTTGAGACTGGATTGGGGTGTTAAACATTTCAGCCAGTACTTGACTGCCCCTACCACTACCCCGACACCCCCATTCTCTGCGTAAAATAACTTCCTTCTGACATCCCTATCCCTTCCTCCGATCACTTTAAAATTATGCCCCCTTGTATTAGCTATTTAAAAGTTCAAAGTAAACTTATTATCAAAGCACATATATGTCACCATATACTACCCTGAGATTTATTTTCTTGTAATTATTCACAGAGAAATACAATATAATCAATGAAAAAACTGCACACGAGCAAATACTGACAAACTGCCCGGGAAAATGTCTCTGGCTATCCATTCGATCTATGCCTTTTATCATCTTGTACACATGCTCTCTAATCCAGGCGGTCCTGGTTGACCTCTTCTGTGACCTCTCCGAAGTGTCCAAGGTTGCGATGAAGCCACAGAGGGGCAACTGAAAGAAGAGCTGACCTGGCCTGCCACCATCTGGTCATATCAGGAATGGCACCCTCAGATTCCTGTGTCATTCCTTTATTAGCTAGGAATTCTGGCGACGTTCCATAACATTGCTCTCATCTAGCTGAGTTCATATTGTCAATACTCAGTCTGGAAGCAACATTCCTAAAAAAAGATACAGTTATCTGGTTATCAACTAGATTACTGTTTGTGGGTTCATGCTGTGTGAAAATTAGCTGAAATATTTCCGACATCATAACAGGGACCTTGTTTTAGAAGAACCTAAGGAAACATTGCAGTCAACAGAATCAGAAATAAGATGAGTAACATTAATGAAAATTTGCCCACACTTCAATTGAAAGCAGAGATCTAATGGAGATATTCAAATTTAAGAGGGATCTTGATGAAGTGAAGTCACAACCAATTATTTCCACTGGCTCTTGGGGGAAGGGGGTGGGCTGGAGTTTCAGATGATTAGCTTATGAAGTGGTGATGGTGGAGACAAGATTTCTTTATGTAGTGAGTTATTATGACCTGGGACACAATACCTGGAAGGACGTTGAAAGCCATGGCCTATGGAAACAAGCAGGGTTTCTGCTTACAAGAAAAACATTTGTTGAGCTGAAGAAAGGAAAGGGAATTGGACCCAGTCTAAGAACTAGCACAGGACTCCTCTGCTTCTTGTTAACTTGGTTCTGTGAATAAAGGAGTAAAATCTTAACTTAGAAAGTTGGTTTCACTGGAATTTGACCTACAAAGGCAAAATTATTTAGAAACCTTTAGCTATTGCCTTTATCTGTGAGCAGAGATTCAGTCTCCAGCTGTGCCTGGGGCTTTTAACTTGGCTATATCCAATGAAAAGTTCATATTGTTCATCACTAAACTGAACTTCTTAAAAGTAATTTTTTTCTTTGATTTGATGAATAATCAAACAGCCAGCGCATAATTAAATTAAAAAAGAGAAAGTACAGTGCCTAATCTTTCCCCTGGTGTAATGCTCCATGACTAACAGGCACCATGGAATCTGTGTTTCACGGATCTCAGACAAGCAGTTGAAGAAAAACATACCATGACTTAAAGTTTAGAGACTCGTCTATGATAAACAGGAAGTGTGAGGAGCTCAGTCAACTGATCCGGTAGATATTACATTATTTTTAGTAGCATTCACTTCCGCAATTCACCGAACTGTGAAAAGAGACAGCAGCCCAGCGACTGCATTAAACATAATAACGGGGCATGAGAGGAGATCCCCAAGACTTGTCTCCTCATGGCTAAGCAACCTGCCTCAGCTCAGCTTAAGGTCCTGCCCCTGATTCCCTTAGCACCCAGAATCTTACCAACCTTTGTTTTGGAAATACTCAGGGGCTGAGAATTCACCCGCTCAGGAGTAAGACAATCTAGTGCAACAAACACAAAAAGCTGGACGTCAGGTAGCATCTATGGAGAGGAATAAAGAGCTGACGTTTCGGACCGAGTCCTTTCATCGGGACTGAACCCTCTCCATGGATACTGCCTGACCTGCTGAGTTCTTCCAGCATTTCTCAATCTCCAGCATCTGTATCTCTTGTGTAAATAATTCTAGAGACTTGCAGACATCTCTCCTCACTCACGGTCCCAGTTTGATTTCAGTTTTGGATTGACTTTTGGGAGAACTGTCTGCACTCTCCAGATACCCAGTGCCCTTCACCTTTTCGTTCTGGTATTGAACTGCTCCTGAACCCTGGAAAGGGAATTTGTTAAGTGGCCAATTGGTGTGAGTCAATACACCAGAGTTGTGGTCACTGAGATATGGTCTCAAGATTGTGTTCGAACAAATCTTTGGGTGCTAATGTTCCACAGCCCAGGAAGCCTCTATGACTGACCAGCTGCTGAAAAAATTACAGCTTTGTGTGTCCACAGATGCTGCCTGATCTACAGCATTAATTAGGAGCAGGGGCAGGCTATTCAGCCCCTCCAGCCTGCCCTTCCATTCAATAAGATCAGGGCTAATTGTGCATGCTAGTCTATCTGTGGCAACTTATTAACCCCTAATCGCCTTTGCTTTAGCAATATTCACTCACCCTGCTGCAAGTGAGTTCCAAAACTCACGACTCTCCGAGAGAAAAACATGTCATTTCATCTGCCGAATGTTTCCTGCATTTTCTACTTGGATGTGAGATTCTGTCATCCTACATATTTCACATTTATTGGTTTAATATTGCACTGTTACTTTGAGCCGACTGAGTCTCATAAAAGGAATCTGCAGCGTTGCCAACTGCCAGCTCTCCTGATCTGCACTAGGAAATGACCCAAAGCTTGCAGACTACACTGAACGACAGAGAGTTAACCACTTTCATTTCCAGAGCTGCAGTCACATGCTCAGGGTAACCAACCTGAGGCATTTGACAGTCAGAGGACTGCTTTTGAAATTACTGTAGTTCCTGATGTCATGCACAAAATGGGCTCATGCTAAAATCTCGTGTCCTCCAGCTTGATTAATAACTAGTTTAAGAACTAATTATTGACAAGGATACTGATTGTCAACTAACTGCAAAGGATCTTTTACATTCTCCTGAGAGGACCGGGAGAAGTTTAACACCTTGTCTGAGTACATAGCCTCCAGCTGGGTGCCACCTTCCACACAGCATTGGCCAAGATGTAGTGTGACAATGCTGATGGTTTCGGTGTCAGGACCGGCCCGATCTAGTGGAATGGAATCAGTGACCAGGGAAATGGAGTCTGTGCCAGTAACAGAATGCCTCGGCTGTAATATTCCCAAAAGCTGGTGGGTGGGAAGTCTTGCTGATCCGCTACCAGATGTTGGACACTAGAGGGACTGAGAAGATCCAGAGAGCAGGGAAAAGGCTCAACGGACAGGGCGAGTTCACTGGAGCGACACACTGGGGGGAAGCGACACGAGACAGGTTTAGGCTAAGGACCGGCCGGATTACTCAGGGAAAGCTGACCCTGTGGTGGAGGGGCAGAGAGCATGGCAGCCAACGGGATGGCTTCTGTCTGAGCTTCCGGAGAGTCTTTGCGGCTGGCAAAGCAAAAAGCAAGAGAGAGAGGGAGAGCCCCAGGGTAATGAAGAGGAACTGGGTGTCCCCAAAGCATTCAGGATGGCCCTGAATGAGAGCAGCATCCGATCAAGCTCTGTGTGGTATTGAATACATCACTAACTCTCATCACACTTCTTGGAATTACGGGAAAAGGGGCTACAGTGGTGGGGAGCGGGGTGTCAGAATGGTTTCCATGGGAGCGGGATTTTGTGTCATTGACAGTCAAACAGGGAGAGAGTGCTACCCACTCAGTTACATAACGAAGAGTTTAAGGTCTCGAAGCAAGACAGTGGAAACCACAACAGACACCTTTCGCTTTGTTTTTGTTATAATGACGGAGGTGGAGATGTTTACAAGTGGACAGACCATGGAGTTGCCCTGCCCCCACAGTCTGTCAGTTCCCCACATTGACTCATTGGCCACAGGATCAGGTTGGAACAACTGTTCCATCTGACAAGATGTCCCAGCACAGCCTGCCCCTGTGAGTAAAATCCCGAACCTGAAACGAGAAAAGCTCTCGTGTTACTCAGGTGTTCCTTTTCATTCAAATTCATTAACCAATTTTGAGAATTGATTTCCGCTTCACTGATGTGCTTTCTGAAGCACTCACTCGTATGGCTGAGATATCGAAGTAAAGCTGTAGAAAAGCTTTGGTGTCTTGTGGTCACTTTGCTGCTCTTTTAAGAAAGGAGTGTTTGATGTTATCTGACACCTTTCATGACCTCAGGAAATAGCGAAGTGCACTACAGCCAATGAAGTGGGCATATTGGTGAGACCGCACGTGGGCCATTGGTCTCTGAAGAGGCTGAGAGAAGGTTAACTGGACTGACTCCAGAAATGGGGGAAGACTTGCCCTGTGACGAAAGCACAGGATCACAGGAGGCCACAGAGAGTTGTGGGCTCAGTCAGGTTCACCCTCCCCACCATCAGGGCATGTTCAAGAGGTGATGCCTCACGAAGTGGGCACCCAACATTAAACACCTTCTCCATCCAGGGCATACCCTCTCCTTGTTTCTGCCAATGGGGATGAGATACAGGAGCCTGAAGACCACACTCAATAGTTCAGGAGTAGCTTCTTCTCCCTCACCAGCAGATGAACCCATGAATGTTATTAACAAGCATTATCATTATTTCTTCCTTTCTTGCAATATTCATTTATTTCTTAATTTGTAGTAATTTTTATGTCTTTGCACTGTACTGCTGCTACAAAACAACAAATTCCATTTCAGATCAGTCAGTGATAGTGTTATGTACCCCGTAACTGGGTGTCTTACCAGCAAAGATAGAAGTATCCGTTGGAGTCTGGTGATACTATTTTCAAAACAGTGTTTATTAGTAAAATACACCAATCAATATCAACAATGCAAATATATAGATAATACATGTTAGCAATACTAAACCTAAAAGTGCGGGTATAATAATAATCAATAATAAACTAGCTCTATCGTTGTCTAGGGGATAATGAATTATCATGGGAAAGTATAAAGTTCAGTTCAGTTCATGTAGGCTGAGGTAGTTGTTGGTTCTTTTGTTGTAACCGTTGGAGGGAGAGAGAGAGAGAGAGAGAGTGAGCAAACTGTGACAGCTATTGTCTTGCAAACCTTCCTTTACGTTCTTGATCCGTCGTTGTGTTGTGGCCATTCAGGTATGAATGTCTTTCAGCTAGACCGTTCCTCTGTGGTGGACTCGTCACTCTGGCATGAGTGGACACACGCACAAGTCCCCATCGGCCCTGCTATAACACTGTGAGTTAAACTGACCGATCCTTTGTTAGGTCCCCGATGCCCCACACCTTCACATGGGTTCCAACACTCAAGCAGTGCTCACTAGTGTGTCTCCTGGTGTGTCTGAGGGGTGTCTCCTCAGACCTCACTTTTATCCCTACTCACGAGGTCTCAGGTGTCAATCAGTTTTGAATGGCTTAGTCCATCAAACCAGCCCACTCCGGCCGTCCACTGAGGAATTTTAATGAACAGAGTGGTACCAAGTAAACAATCCTTCTCAGAAGCCATAAGTCTTTCAGGAGTCATAATATGGTGGAACAACAAGTGTCTCTCTCCCGGTGTTATCTCTCCCTTATCTGAAGCAAATGTTCCAGTCCCAGTATGTTTTTCCCTTGTCTCTCTTTCTCTCTCATTAGCAGCGTGGTAACAGTAGCAGTTTGTGATTCTCCCGGGGGAGGGAAACATGGGCAACTCTGTACCCTTCTGCCCATCAGAGCTGTTCATCCTTCGTAACAATAGTAACTCTGTGCTGTCTGGGTTTGAAGAATGCAAGGTAACGTCACTGAAAAATCAAGCTTCACCAGTGGATGCGGAGCAGATTTTCTCCTGTTGAAATTGGATCTGGAGGTGATGTTGTCCAGAAGGTTCTTGAGAAGTCAAGAATGCAGCACAAATCTTATGATTACAGCTATTTTATTAGATGTTGATCATGGTACAGGCCCGACAGGGTCAGCCTGTTCCAGAAAGCAAAGCAGTAAAGAACTGTAAGTGGCTGTACCTGGGTGAAACTATTAACTGGCTGTAACAAAGGAACAAGAGCATACTGTTTCCTTCTATATTTCAAACTGGTTTAGGCCAGTTTAGATAAGAAAGGAGTTTAGCAGCTACTGACTGAATTACTCTTCAGCTACGCAGACAAATAAACTACGGAAGTATAGAACCAAATATACTTCAAGTTAATAAAAGTTCACAGACAAGCAAGTGATTACACAAGCATATAAACAAGTGAGAAAAAAGCTAAATCAAACAGGTAAAAACACAACAAAAACAAGATCTGGACCATAATCCAACAGAACATAATCATGCAGAGTCATATAGAGATACAACATGAAAATAGGCCATTCGGCCCACAAAGCCCATGCTGATATTCAATCATTCATTTCACTTCGTTCAACTTCACTTGTCCCAGCATTGAAATGTTCTCACAACCAATGGACTCACTTTCAAGGACTTTTCATCTCATGCTCTCAATATTTATTGCTTATGTAGTTATTATTATTCCGTCTTTCTTCTTGTATTTACACAGTCTTTTGCACACTGGTTCAATGCCCGAGTTGGTGTGGTCTTTCATTGATTCTGTTATGGTTATTATTATAATATGTGGGAATTTCATCCTTCAAGTACTCTAACCAAAGCTCCTTCGAATTTTCTCTATGGATCTGCTCCACGGGATCTTCGGTCACTCCTCCTACATCAATTTTTGTGGACTCTGTCTGTACCTCTTACTGCCTCAGGAAAGCAGCCAGCTTAATCAAAACCCTGGCTATCCTGGACATCCTCTCTTCCCATCGGACAGAAGATACAAAAGCCTGAAAGCGCGTCCCACCAGCCTCAAGGACAGTTTCAACCCTGCTGTAGTAAATAGCTTCCAAAATTGATAAATTGGACTCTTGACCTTGCACTCTACCTCATTATGATCTTGCACCTTATTGTCTACCTGCACTGTGCTTTCTCCATTGCTGTCACACTATATTCTACATTGTTAATGAAAAATGTTCTTCTTCTGCCTTAATGCATTGTGTAATGATTTGATCAGTATAACAGTGCACAAAACAAGCTTTTTGGTACATGTGACAATACTAAACTAATTCTATTTCCACACAAAATGCTGCCTGGCCTGCTGTGTTCCACCAGCATTTTGTGTGTGTTGTTGTTTGAATTTCCAGCATCTGCAGATTTCCTCGTGTTAATTCTGTTTCCAATACCTTCCTGACACTGTTTACAGTTCCTACAGTGATTCACTCTGTCAAAAACTTGCAGGGCTTTGCACAGATCTACCCTGTCTCCTCCAACCCTACCCGTCATGAAGTGCCGTGTCCAGAGGCACCGTTCTGGTAAATGCCCTCTGCACCCTGCCGGAGATCTGATCACCTTCCCTGAGATGCGTTATCCAGCCCAGCGGCCGAGTGTAAGCAGCATTAAACACAATCACGCTTTCCGTGCTCTTTAAGCAACAAACGCCTCAGCATGCCCTGATCAGGGCCCTGGTTCAGAGTTTCAAGCCAGAACCTTGACATTTCCTTGCCTTCCACAGATGGTGCTCAGTCGGCTGTTACTCCGGCACATTCTCTGTTGCTCCAGATTCCTGCATCTGCAGTATCTTGTGTCTTCCTTGTGTCTGAAACCAGTTCCTCTGAAACCCAGATAACCCTGTGGGTTAGCAACACACACAAAATGCTGGAGGAACTCAGCAGGCAGCATCTATGCAAAAAAAGTACAGTCGACGTTTCGGGCCGAAAGAAATATCGACTGTGTTTTCCCATAGATGCTGCCTAGCCTGCTGAGTCCCTCCAGCATTTTGCGTGTGTTGCTTGGATTTCCAGCATCTTCAGGTTTTCACGTTTGTGACCCTGTATGTTTTTTTTTATTAACAGAAGGATAAACAGAAAAAAGTTCCGTCTGATACTCTGGGCTGAATGGCCTTCTTTCTGTGTTGTAACATTTACGTAGTTATACAATCACATAACACCGTTGCTAGTTGCTATGGTTTGCGTCAGTCACTTTACTGTTTCCATTCACGCAGGAAATTACGAGCTGGAGAAAGCCCTTTTCTCCTACCAGCTGTGTGTTTTTATCAGCAAGACAATCAGTTTATGTGGCTCATCACAGAGAGCTCTGACAGACTTTGCTGTTTCCCTGACTGTGGAAAGAACTATTGTCTCTGACAACTGTGATATAAAATGTGCGGGTGTGGTTGCTGAAAGTTCATTTGTATCTCCAGACTTGTACAGGGAGTTAGTGCGCTCCTGTACTTCGGTATCAATGAAAGCCAATTGGAGATTGGGGCAATTCTGTGTCAGTCAAGGTAGGTAAACTGCTTTCAACCGCTCTTGTTGCTCAGCTCTGCGGCAAGCTGTTGCAATGTTCACAACTTTGCACCGTTACAACTTCACTTACTGCAAAGAACTTTATGTTGGTACTTTTATTTATCATAAGTGTATTGGAAGTCTCCTTAAAACGGACAAAGCGCAGGTGATTTTGGAAAGAGGCCAAGGTTTAAGATTAATATGGATGATTTCAGAATCAGGTTTATTATCTCAGCGGCCACTTTACTAGGAGTTGAACTCAGCGTGGTCTTCTGCTGCTGTAGCCCGATGTGCTGTGCCTTCAGAGATGCTCTTCTGCACACCACTGTTGTAACACCCGGTTACTCGAGTTACAGTCGCCTTCCTGTCAGCTTGAACTAGTTTGGCTATTCTCTCTGAACTCTCTCGTTAACAACACATTTCTGCCCGTAGAACTGCTGCTCACTGGATGTTTTTTGTTTCTCGCACCATTCTCTGTGAACTCTGGAGGCTGTCGTGCGTGAAAATCCCAGGAGATCAGCAGTTTCTGAGATACTCAAACCACCCCATCTGGCACCAGCAGCATTGCATGGTTAAAGTCACTTAGGTCACATCTCATGTCTGGTCTGAACCTCTTGACCATGACTGCATGCCTTCACGCATTGGGCTGATTAGATACTTGCTTTGCTGAACGTGCCTATGTAATACTGAGGTCACTGAGTGTACAGTCTGTTGTGAAATCTGTGGCAGCACTACAGTGCAAGACATACAGAAGGACAGAGATAAATAGAGAGTCAAATAACGGGAGAGCGTTCCTGGGCTCATGGACTTTTCAGAAATCTGACGGCGGAGGGGAAGAAGCTGTTCTTAAAACGTTGACTTTGGGTTTCCGGGTTCCTGTACCTTCTTCTCGGTGGTATCAATGAGAAGAGGGCAATTTTTAAAAGATATAACACAGCCCAACGAGCCTGTGCCACCCAATTACACCCATATGACCAATTCAGCTGCTAACCAGTACGTCTTTTTGGAATGTGGGTGGAAACAGGTGCACCCAGAGGAAGCCATGTAGATAACTTAAAACTCCTGATGGATAGTGGTGGGAATTGAACCTGGGTCACTAGTGTCTTAATAGCATCACATTACCCACTATGCTACCGTTCCACCCCAGGTGGTTAGGGTTTTTAACGATGGATGCATTCAGATGACCAGAGGGGAGGTGAAGATGTTCTTTTGTAAAACACATCTGGTAGCTCTGGTCTGACGCATGCTACCTGAACGCCCGATGCTCAACACCAAGTGACAAGTTGGAACTGATGGAAGGGAACACTTCACGGGAGAGTGAGGTTAAATGGGCAGTTTAATTCCAGAACCCGAGCGCTGAACAGGCCTCACTCGGATCCTGCGGCCTTGTGACCCTCAGTTGAATGCACATTAAAAGGTGGAATCTCACGGCTGAAATTCATTATTAAAGCAGAAAATCTGGTGACCTCTGCTACCCCGCACTTCCTGGCTGCCTGTATTTAGTTAAAAACTAGAGCGAGCAAAGAAAGGCTTCTCTCCGAAATGCTTACAGTAATTGTCTCGTTGTTTCTGGGAACTTCTTCCGTGAGTGGGTAGCCACTCTGCAGTCAAACTCCACTCTTATCTCACTGGCACACTCCTCTGTTTGCAGCATCCTCACGTTCCCTTTCATTCTGCCTCCACCCCTCCCCCTCCTGCTACTCCCCCCTGTACTTGAGCACAGAAGCCTCTGTCACCACATTCTAACGGCAAACTCTCGGGGCCGTTCAGGCCCCTGTGCTAGGGAGACGCTGACTTTGTGACTTAGCATAGCTCTGCTTTGAGAGATTTGCAGCTAACATTGCACATTACTTGTTCCATCTTTGCAGTCTGCAGTGAGAACCCTGCCCATTTCATTCCCCTTCACCACTTCTCCCTGTCCCTTCCTGCCCATTCAGGTAGTGATTGTAAACCTCACACGTAGATCCACGGGGTTTGGGTAATAAGACAGTGAAGGAACAGATGTCAGGCAGGGAGCTGTCTCAGATTGTGGCTGATCTGATGCAACTCCGCTAGCTGTTTGTTAATCTCACCAGGAACTACTTGCATTCTGTCGGAACGATAAGGTTTCCTGGGCTAAGGCTGATCTAGACTTTGCCTTTGAAAGAAGGCACATTCTAGGCAGGTGGTTTGCTCCCTCCTGACATGTCAGAGCCACTCAGGCTAAGATTTAATGCCTGTTTCCTCTCCGTTCATTTGGACCATGCTTTCTCACCTTTGAAATTCATTGGTTTCATGGTGAAAGGGAATTTCTGCTGCAGAAAGATCTCCAGATCTCCGTCTCTGGGAACTAGGATCAGCCATGTGATAGCTCTCTCTCTCTCCTTCTCTCTCTATCTTTATCTCTATCTCTATCTCTATCTCTCTCTCTCTCTCTCTCTCTCTCTCTCTCTCTCTCTCTCTCTCTATCTCTATCTCTATCTCCCTCTCTGTCTCTATCTCCCATCCACTGAAACCCATGGAGTCTGGGCTTAGACTGAGGTCAATAGGTTTTTGCTGGGTAAGGATACCAGAGATGTGAATAAAAGACAACACAGTGAAGCTAAGGAACACATCAGCACGGTCTGAACGGGCTGAATGTCTTACTATCCCTTTATAAGCAATCTGGAGTGTAGCAAGGATAGAACCACTTTGCTCAGTAGGAATTAGCAAAGTCCTGAACGGGTTGAAGAATGAGCAATTAGGTTGTCCAGAAGCTGAGAGTAAGACATTGGCCATTGACGGTAACACTGTTAAAAAGAGATTTTATAGTGGCTTGAGCTGGAACCAAGGAATATTCAGGATGAGAGCACCAGAGACCACCTCCTCCTCAGGCAGGAGTGATTTGTGTTGGAGGGACGCACTCCAGGTTCAGTGGAATAAATCCAGGGTGAAATGCTTAACCAATGAGAGAGGCTGAATAGACCGTGAAAATGAAGTAGAGTATCGGAGATGTTTCAGGAGTTCAGAGGATAGATGGAGAGAAACTATCTCCTCCGGAGGGGTGGATGGAGCTCAGGGTAACTTTCGGATTAGTCTGAGGCTGTTTAGGGCGATGGGGTAGAGGAGAACTGTTCCCTGGGGTTCTGCCAGTGTCTGCAGTCTCAGCTGCTGGTGCCAGGGACTAAGCAGACTTCACGTCTGGGGAATGAAATGAGGTGAAGGAGGTAGTGGATGGAGAGCAAATCGACGGTTTTGTCGAAGTATAACTGGGGAGGCACGGTCGGACTGCCGAGTGGAAGGAGGGTGAAGTGAAGGTGAATGATTTGTCCAGGCAGGGATCACGTGACCTGAGTTGGGACGTCATGCATTTTTGCATCCAGTGCTGCCAATTTAACAAGCACTCTCCTCTCTTCCTCTCAGACAATGTGTGGTGCAGCCGGCCTCTGAGCTACACCCGACCCCAGTACTTGGTGCCTCGGGGCAAGTGCAGCCTCGCCCTCACCAAGTCCAAAGAGACCCGCCCCTACCTCAAGCTTCCACAGTTCAAGGTAGGTCTGTTGTGATATTTCGCATCTATATTTCTGTTCGGCCTAGAGAGCAAAGCCTTGGAGAATTCCAGACTTGAGGAGGCCTGCCATTCGTGCTAGAGTTTTGCAGTCCCATTCTGCCTGCGGTAATTGTCGGCTCTGCCCAAAACTGCTGGCCCTTTCTCTATCATTGTCGAATCGCCCCTTGAAACGTGCTTTGCTTTCTCCCTCAACTCCGCACTTTGAAAAACCTTTCTGCGTTCTTGTCACCGAAAAGATAAACTTTCTCTTTCTCCCCCCCACCCCCCCCCCCCCCCACACCGCCCAACCAAAACTGCTGGTATTTTTAAAGTTTTCATCAATTCTCCCCTAACTTCAGTTTGCATCGCATGCGGGAGTTTTCACCAGCCGAGGAGCTCCATTAGCTTCTGCTGACAATACTTTGGGAGCTTTCTCTGCATGAGATGACATACAGAATGCTGGCTGGAACCATGAACATCTGTCAGTCTAACTGATAGATGGGGGCTGGGTTGTCATAGTCACACACACATGACATTACCTCACACCCACTCCCTCTTCTGCCTCTTTCAGCAGCACTATCTTTAGCTTTCATTGTGAGTGAGTCGAGTCAAATAATCCCTGTGACATTTGGCTCATTAACCACAGGTGTCTGTGGAAAAAGGAATGACAAAGTTCAGTTTGGTGATAGTGTCTCTCGATATTTCAGTTAATACTTTGTCGGAGTGAACAGTTTTTTTGTTGGGGCTGGGTTCAGACCACAATCCATGTGCTTGCAGGCCCTGAAGGGCCGAAGGCCTCTCTTGTCAATCAGATCACGACTGAACTGGGAGTAGAGCTGTGAAATCTAGGACAACAATTTATAGGAAAAAAATAATTTTTATAGTGTAACTTATGAACTTACACTTATGAGTAATGAAAGGCATACCTTCTATTTTGCCTTTTAGTAGCTACGTTGGGGATTGCAGGACACCCAGCAGCCAGTTTATACATAGCAAGATCCAAAAAAAACCACACTTTTCAAGTGAGCAACACAGACAAAATACTCAGGCGGTCAGGAAGCATTTATGGGAGGATAAAATAAACAGTGAACACGTTGGGGCCAAGACCGAGTCCTTGGCCTGAAATGTCTTCATAGATGCTGCCTGACCTGCTGAGCGTCTGCAGAATCTCTTTGGGCACAATAAGAATGACTCTGTTGTAAGTAGCATTGAGTCCAGGATATATATTGATCAGGGCAGGAGAAACAAATTCTCTTTGTCCTCCAAAATGCTGTGGTAGAATCATCTGCCTAGAGGAACTCACGAAGGTCTCAAAGGTGGCACATCGGGCAGGCCGTGTAAGTGAGGAGAGTTATCCCAAATTTGTACCAATGTTTCTGGACCAGACGTTGACTCTGTAACCCTCTCCCTCAAGAATGAGGGTCTCTACCCATTGGGCAAAGGGCGCTGTTAAGATAGCACAGGAAATTGAGTATGAACAGAGTACTAAATCTTCATATAAGTATCAAATAAGACAAGATTGGACAGGGACATGGATGAGCGAGGTATGATGGCTATGGTCCGTGTGCAGGTAGATGGGACTAGGCAGAAGCCCAGATTAGCAGGTACTAGATGGGCTGAAGGGTCTGTTTCTGGGCTGTGGTGCTCTGTGACTCTATGACAAGTACTCTCCCAGTGAGCTGCCATTAAACGGTTCTTTTATACAAAGTTTGGTAAACGTGATCTGATAGCAGCTGCAGGAAGATTTGACTGGTCTAATGCAGTCCAGAGTATCATTCTGCACGTGGCACTATACATCACACTTTGCCAAGGGCAATTTCATTTGTTCTGTAACCTGCTATTTTCCTTCTCAATCAAGTGAAGGTAAACAAGCTCCTTAAAAATGTTTCCATTGGCCTTTTTCCAGTGGGAGAGGTACTTATTTGAAATTTTAATGAGTTCTTGCAAATTCAGGCATTTGAAAATATGTCACATTGAACAAAGTCTGCATTGACAGCCACTGATAAATAGGCAAATGTGCCCCAGTAGTCCTGCTTCTGCTAAACAGCGGTGTTATTCTGTGTCACAGGATCGTGCCAGTGAAAGGATGGGAGACTCCCAGAAGCCGATGACACTAAACCAAAAATCACCGGTTGACTCAGAAAGCTTGGCTATGGGAATAATGAAGGAAGTGGCCCTGAAGTGGTTCGCTGAGACCCAGGCTGAACTCATCCTGCAGAATGGCCGGTTACCCGAATGGTTCCATGGCTTTGTTATGAGGAAGTAAGTTACCTGGGATCCGAACGTTCCACTGTGCTGGTAGCCAGCTTCACTGGAAAACCGACTGCTGGGAGGTTTATTACAACTCCCTGAGACTGTAGGTGCCTGTGGCCTGCAAACTGCTCTTTAAAATGCTCTAGTATTCAGGGCCAATAATTCAGTATTTTACACTGCTATTGAACAGGCTATAGTCTCCTACTTACACAGTTATGGGGACTGTAACCAACCGTTTTACACTGTTACTAACTGTAATCCACTTCCTTGTACTAATAGAGACTGTAATCTGCTATTTAAACAGTGATTACAGAGGCTGTTATTAACTGCTCAACACTGTAAATACACAGGCGACGATACGCTTGTGTTCACAGTCATTCAAAGGCACTGTAATCTGCTTCTTTACAATGTAATTACAGAGACTGATTGGTCACTTTGCAATTGAGTGCCTGCAACATGGTTCATACGTAGGTCTATAATCCCCATTAGTTAAGGGAATGTGATGTGCAAAACGTCCTTACAGGGAGTGTAATCAGACATTTTGCCCATTGATTTTGCTATTATTAGTCTTTGTAGCACCAGCCATGCTCCATTCTGTTCCAGAGGCTGAATAACTAATTCTGCCAAGCTTTAAGAAGACAAAGGAGCCATTTTGACCCGTGGGTATGATTGCCCACAGGACTTTTTGCAAACAGGCCTGATGTTGAACACCGAGAGATGAGGGAACACAGAGCAGTGACCCACCTTTGTTGCACTCTGTGGTGTAACTTAGCTCTACCGGTGATGTGATGATCACAGTAACAATGCTAACCACTGCTTTTCTACATCCAACAGAGAAGCAGAGAATCTCCTGTGGAACAAAGGCGTTGGCCAATTCCTCATCCGCCTTAGTGACAGAGCCACCGGCTACATATTGTCCTACAAGTACGTACTTTATAAAGTGGGACCTCCGATTTTGGGTTTATACCGTAGCATCCGTTTCCAGAGGGAAATCTGATTTGTTGAAGTAAAACATTCATCACTCTTGGTACAGGAAAGCAGAAAATACCTCAGCTATGTGGAGAATGAGGGAGAGGGAGGGGGAGGAGAGAGTGAGGGGGAAAGGGTAGGAGAGGAGAGAGAGAGAGAGAAAGGGGGGAGAGAGTGAGAGAGGAGAGAGAGGGAAGAGGAGAGAGAGGGGGAGGGGGAGAAAGGGGGAGAGAGAGAGTGAGAGAATGAGTGAGTGAGTGAGAGAGAGAGAGTGAGAGGGAGTGAGTGAGAGAGAGGGTGAGAGAGAGAGTGAGAGAGTGAGTGAGAGCGAGTGTGAGAGAGAGAGTGAGCAAGAGAGAGAGTGTGAGAGAGAGTGAGTGAGTGAGAGAGAGAGAGTGAGAGAGTGAGTGAGAGCGAGTGTGAGAGAGAGAGTGAGCAAGAGAGAGAGTGTGAGAGAGAGAGTGAGTGAGAGAGAGAGAGTGAGAGAGTGAGTGAGAGCGAGTGTGAGAGAGAGAGTGAGCAAGAGAGAGAGTGTGAGAGAGAGAGTGAGTGAGAGAGTGTGAGAGAGTGAGAGAGAGAAAATGAGTATCTGTGGGGTTTTGATGTTCTTTATCATTTCTACACATCCTGAGTGCGATCACTGTTAGAGTAAGGTGTGAAGAGCAGCATCACAACAGTCAGAGAGGGTGTTAGAGTCATGTTGGGGAGACAAGTATTATCCAAAGCTGCTTGTAAACAGTGTCAGGGGGCTACTAATGTCGTCAAGTTTACAGTCTCAACTGAGAGACGGTGCTTGCAACAGTGCAGCCCTCCTGCATTACTGCGTTGGAGCTTCACTCAGATTCTGTGCTGTAAGGTTCTTTGCGCTCAGTATTTCAGCCACTGAGCTGCTAGCCTGAGAGCGAGGACAAAGGACGCCAGGCAAACGCCGTGGTAAGGTGCAGTTAGTGGGCGCTATCGGTACAGGTGGGACACACACACACACCTAACTTGTTGATTGGTTTATCTTTAGGGGAACCAATCGTTGCCGCCACTTTGTTATCCACCGGCTGAAGAATGGAAGGTACATGATTGACGGCAGTAACCACAGCCACAAGGGCCTTGCAGCACTAATTGATTACTACATGACAGAAGCCATTCAGCCATTCGGAGAGGTCCTCACTGAAGCCTGCAGCCAGGTAGGGATAGGCACTTGATATATACCCTGAATCTCCAGCACAGCCTTCCCCGCACGCCACCCCCTCGACTCCTCTTCCTTTCGTTCCACTGCTTTGTTTCCAAGGTGCGAGCCAAGCCTGACTGGCCTCACTGAGGTCTCCCAAAAGGCATGAAGCTGAGGCAAGTGGAGGGGGGCAGTTGGATCCTGAGGAAGCTGGCCAGAAGAACCTCTCTCTGTGGGAGAGCGACCACGCTGGCCAGCAAGGCGCAGTGAGGAGAGGGTGATTTTGGTCAATGGATTTGGAGAGGAATTGGTCCTCCGGGCATTTCAGTGATTACAGCCAGCTGCTCAGTGATGGGTGACTGGCAGATCCCAGCCTCGCACCTCCAGACTGAGCTGCCCGTCCAGGAGTAAACTGGGAGAGAAAAACAATGTTGGTAGTGTTTCAGTGCAAGGAATGGACAGCAGAATGAGCGTTGAGTCAAAAGGGCCCTCACCCAACCTGCCCAAACCATGCAGGCTGTAGGAATTTCACAAATCCAGCCTCCCCCCTGCCCCCTTCACAAAACTCAGCCTCCAGTCTTATTATCAGCACTTTCAACAGGAAGTACTGTGTACAAAATATTAGCTCATTTTACCCTTATCGCCCTGCCTGACAGGCAAAGTTATTCATTGGAAATATATTTCCATAAAGCAGTTGGGTCCCGAATTCACAAATGACTCAGTTAAGGGAAAATAAGGTTAATACAATTGGGGGCCATAGTTTTAGTTGAAATTGAAGCTTTTCCTTTCAGGGTAGTACATTGTCACTGTTGGGAAGTTTAAAGGCTTGGGCAGAAATCCTTCTTATTCACAGACCGGATATCACAATGATGAAACAGAGATCTTATAGGAGCATGGGAATAAAATCATGGAAGGGGATAGATAAGACAGAGGTAGGAAAGTTGTTTGCACTGGTAAGTGAGACTAGAACTAGGGGACTTTGCCTCAGGATTCGGGAGTTTTGGTTCAGGACAGAAATGAGGAGAAACTGCTTTTCCCAGAGAGTGGCGTATATGTGGAATTCTCTGCCCAGGGAGGCAGTAAAGGATCATCATTAAGTACGTTCAAGGCACAGTTAGATAGATCTTTGCACAACAGGGTTATGGGGAAAAGGCAGGTAGGTGGTGCTGAGTTACTGGCCAGACCAGCCAAGATCGTATTTAACGGTGGAGCAGGGTCGATGGGCCAGATGGTCGATTCCTGTTCCTGTTTCATATCTTTTTATGTTTCTTACGATATTCTGCAGCAGATGCTGTATATACTTGAGGCAGCTCAGTTAACGGGAGGAAGAAAGTCCTAGACGGAAAGGGTTAAAATTCGGGAAGTGGCACATGTGGGTGGGAATGTACTAGCAGAAACTTGATGGTCCGAACGGCCCGTCCATTCCATGTAACACCTCCCATTTTGACCTTGCAGTACGACAGGGGTGACGTGTACGACCACATCAGTTTCGACCCACCCAGCAGTTCGTGCTCGGAGGAAGCGGAGGTGAAAGAAGTAACGATCAGAAGACCAGTTCACAGTCGCCCTCAGCCTCGACAGCAGGAACCCCCCGGCGAGTGGCAGTGCGCGAGACCACCAGCCATCCCTCCGAAGGCCTGCAAGGTGCCCACTAGCAAGAGGTTGGGCTCCGCGGACAACTTCTCCTCCAACCCTGAGGTGAGGGTTCAACAGGCAGATTGAGAGCTGTAACCAGCTCGTCAGTAGAATGGAAGTGACCAAAAACATCATCAAAAACAGTTTCAAGTTTTCACTTTGCAGTGTAAACTCCTTCAAATAGCAGCATGATAATATCTGGGTGATAGGAGGTTCAAAGCTAGACTCACTTGCTGCTCTTTGACTAATGCCTGGGACTTCATTATAACCCCAGAGGGTAGGTCAGGGTGACACTCCAGGGAATTGAGAGCGAGTTTAATGCTGGCACTCTGAGTCGTACTGAGAGAGTGATGCACCATCAGTTACTCTCCACAAGGCGTAGATCCTACAGCAACACTCGAAAGGAGGGCAAAGGGCTCTCATTGAAACTGCTCTGGTTCCTGTCAGATACTCAAAGCCAGTGGCCCCTTTACAGCCAATGTAATTGTGACAGCAGGTCAGGACTAATTAATTGGCTGTGAAGCACTTTTGGGATAATGAGGTTGAAGAAATCTGAGAGCTTCCTATGGGAATATATAATCTTCCCTTGAGAAACTGGGAGTGGGATAGAGACACAGATGGAAGAGCCCCTGCCTCACTGTTCCTGAGACCAGGGTTCGATCCTGGGCTCAGGTGGAGTTTGCAGTGTTCTTCCTTGTGACCATGTGCTTTCCCTCCCAGTTCTCAGTTTCCTCCCTCACTGTGGAGGGAGGGAGGGAGGAAGAGGGCTGGTTTTGCCATGTTCTGAGTGCGGTCGGCATGCTATGCTGGTGCCATAATGCGTGGTAGCAGTTACAAGCTGCTCCCAGCACGTCCTTGGGTGTGTTGGCTGTTAACACAAGTGGCACAATGCACCGTGTGTTCCGATGTACATGCGGTAAATAAATCTGAACGTGGGGCGTATCAAATGGCGTTAGTTGAAGTGGGAGGTGGAGGTCGGTGCAGTCTCGGTTATCTGCTTCTGTTTTGCCCCTGTCTATGACTCCACAACTCTAAACCTTTTCCGCATTGATTTGTGTTGAAGGATTCAGGCAGGATGAACTTGGTGTTTGAGGAAGAGAAGCAACTGGAAGTCAAGTACGGGCAAGTTCATAAACTCCGATCTGTGAAACCACCAGCCATGGAGTTGGCTGTGGAGCCCGTGGTCTGGAGAACTCACGCGAGCTCGGTGTCGAGCGAGAAGGTGGATGACAGGAAGGCTTGCCACAAGTGGGAACCGAACAGTGCAATATATTCCCTGGCCATGGAGTCTCAGCCAATATATAATGAGCCTTTCGAGCTGATGACAAATAGCTCTGCCACAGACGTTGTGTACACAGAGGTGGACGTGAATCACTTGCGGTCTGGCACTTCACCCTCTGCCAGTGACAACTACTTCACCACAATCCCAGTGCCATCTGAGCTCAACTGCCAGGCTTCGGAGGCCAAGTACTCGGGCTTGACCTCTGGCCCACCGACTCCCCCTCGACTGTCACCTAATTTAAACACCAGGGTGAAATCGATATCTCCCACAAACTTCGCACCGAAGCCGGGGACAAGTCCGAACTTCCCGCCCAATCTTCGACCGCTTCCTCAGCCTTGCGACAGCGGTGAGCGGCTGCCTTCCAAATCCTTTCTGAGGGGGAGAGAAACCCCGAGCTTGACGGAGAATATGTACGAACAGGTTCCTGTTGCATTCTCAAAGCGCAGTCAAACAAAGCCAGATAAGGTAAGGATCATTCTTATCCAGACAATTGACTATAGCCTCTTTAACCCTTGTCCGATGGGTCCCACGCATCACGCTCCCAAATTGCATTGGCAAAGTAGTCTAGTAGGTGATAATGTACTGAGCTCCACCATATCTTAGATTTCTAGCAACTGGAAAGGTGTCCCACGTTGGAGAGCGGACATAAAATGAAGCAAGATTAAACGTGGTTGTAGATGAAGAGATTTTCGGAAGTTTCCATGTCCAACTACTAGGGAAATGCAGTCATCTTCAGTTTATACTCCACTCCAGTTAAGATCCAGTTCCGAGCACTGCAGCGTTGCTTGACGCTTGGAACTTCAGGATGACCCTGCCCAACATACCCTCTAATTTTTTATGTCCCTGTGGACCAACCATTGCCCTGAGCAGGAGATTTTTACATGGCCTGAAAACTGCATGGCACTTTAAATGTTTTTTTTTTTGTAATATACATACTGCGAGTATTTTGAATGAATACTTTTGATTTTATTTATTAATTGTAGGGTATATTGAAATACAATACAACAAAGAAGATGTTTCGCATTTCATAAGCTTTTAAACTTAGATGTATTCAGCGTTCAGCGGGCCAGTGGTTTATTAACAATGAGCTACTGACTTCCATTCTGTGTTCATTGTTACAATTTGTAACTTGGAACACTGACAACGGAAATACATTGAAGCTCCAAAATGTTTCAAAGTAAAGGTTGTGGTATGTTTATTATTTAGAAAATTTATGGATTATATTCATTAACACATAATTAATTACAGAATATTTCACAATTATATTAGCATTATATAAAATAAAATTCCTGCTATGTGGCATCAAAGGCTATGTGCATGTGAGCATTTCAGTCACTGCGTGGCCATTTAGCCACACAGCTTCGAGGGAACAGGAATCCTGCCCATTCCTTTAATGGCTTGGGAACCCAGTGGCAGCAAGATACATCAATAAAAGAGAAAATACTGTAAACATTCAGGCAGCAGAGGAACAGAGAAAAAGACCAACTGAACTGAGAAATAGGGGAAAACACTTCAATTTTAAGGTGTGGAGAGAGTTGAGGGGTGTGGATAGAAAGGGAATATCTCTGATAGGGTGAGGCCAAGGTTGCCATGGGGATACGCTGTCAACGATGATTGGTATGATACATATGACATTAATAATATAGGACAATTTCAAGCTATTCACCTTTGAACTTTTACACTTCTGTCAAAGGAAGTGCAATTGTGGTGAATCTTTAGCAGAACTTCACAAGCACATCCACATTATTTGGTTCTCAAGTGATCCTTGTAACCCAAGTGCTCGTTTTCACGCCACCTTCTATTGTTGCCTTGTGCTTGCTGGGATGAGACTCCTGGATGCGTTTACATTATCGATCATGAGAGGAGGCTATTCAGCCCTGCTGGTGTGCTCTGCCATTAACTAAGATCAGGAGCAGTCTGGGAGACTGGCCATGCCAGTGAGAGAGCCCCTTCAGTAGCAGGCCTATAAAAGAGAGTTATTCTGAAAGAATGTCTGATTCAGAAGGAGGCCCTACCCAGTGAGAATGATCTTGAGCCACTGACTGATCCTGGCCAATTATCCCAAACACATGTAATGTTGAGAAATGACTTTCCCTTCCAAACCTCTCTGCACTTTATGAACACAGGAGACTCTGCAGATGCCAGAGAAAAGAGCAACACGCACACACAGTGCTGGAGGAACTCAGCAGGTCAGGCAGCATCTATGGAGGGGAATAAACAGTCGTGTGTTCTGGATCGTGACACTAATGAAGAAATGTTTCATACTGAGACCCTGATGAGGAAACGCCAACTGTTTATTGCCCTCCATGGCTGCTGCCTGACTTGCTGATTTCCTCCAGCATTTTGTGTGTTGCCCGCACAACTTTACCTCTCCAACCTTCTTCAGTGTCATGCTCCCTCTCGGCCCCTCCACCATGTTTTCAGTCTTGCTCATTCCTGGATCCTCTCAGAGTCAGAGTCTCCCACCACCTTGGTCTCTGCTGGGTCCCTTAATGAACCCAATTCCCTCTCTTCACAAAATCTTCCTCAAGATATTGTAGTTGGCTATTCCGTTACTCTTCTCACAGTGATACAGTCTTAGAAAACGCTTCTTTGTGTACATGTCGTCTGTTACATGGGCTATGCCGTACACAAAACCAATGGAATACAGAGCTCTGCTTTTCTCCTTCACAGGATGAAATGCGTAAGAAGTGGTTCTCCGACTGGAAGTGCAAGTGACGGAAGGAGAGAATTGTCCCTCCCAAGTGTTGAAGCTGCAAACCTGGAGCCGGTGGAGGAGCTGCCGAGGGGGCCACCTGAGATTGATTCCGTAACCCACTGGACTACTGGCACTGCCAAATATCTACTACACTGTTGAAAATGGTCCAACATTTTCCTGCACTGACACTAACCCCCAATTTGTCCACTGCTTAGAAATCAAATTCTGACCCCAATCCGTTAAATAGCTGTAGAGTTTGCTATAAGCTGTCATTAGGATGAACGTGCTTCACTCACTGATTGGAGAGTTAATGCTTTGCCTTTGTACTCTACTTACCCTTCTGCAGCAGGGTATCGAGCTGACACTGGGACTGTCGTAAATGGGGCGACTGAACTTTGCGTGCAAGAGATGCCCATTTCACACGTCCCCCCAAAGTCAGAAAGCTGAACATATTGGAGAGTTGTGAAATAGACTAGTTACTCTCACCCCTTTTAGCTCATGCTACAGTGTTGGAATCACCCCCTTTTGCTTCTCTCCAGAGCCTCTGTGAAGCAAGGGGCAAGTGACCTGCTTTCAGGGTTCCTATAAAGTTCACTACAGAGCCAGATACAATGAGGCTGTGGGCAGTCGGTCACTCTTAAACTCACCCAGGTGAGCGGTTAAGGGAGTGTCCTACGTACACCTACATGTATGTACATGTGCAATGAATAGCTTATGTGCAGCCTAATCATTGGCACAGAGCATCACGTAAGTGGGTCGCGCTGGCTGGAGACCAGAGACTCGCTCTGTGTGGGGTGGGTTGAACTTCTACGAGCTCATCCTGGGTGGATTAGACAGGGAAGTGAGTCATCCTGCACCACAGACCAGTGTTACCTTTCGCTGCACTTGAAAACTGCTCGGGGACCTGAAAGAGCAGGGTGGGCTGGATTTCTAGCGCCCCTACCCTCTGATACTGTTTGGCACTCAACGGAGAAACATGACCTTTAACAGAACTATTTTCATCTTCTATCTTGGGATCAGATAGTAAAACAGCACACTGACTCATGAGGCCAGCCACACAAGATGCATCAGTGGAAACAATGATTTTGTTGATAACTTCACTGGCTGCTTGTTCGAAGTGAAAAACATCCTTAATCTCTTTTCAAATGTTGCATTTTATAATTCCTCCAGTTACATTTTTGATATTTGATTTATTTCTTTGTGTGAGGGTTGAGAGGTCTGGAGAGTGTGAGAGGTGGAGGGCCGCGGAGAAGTTGCCTCTCCTTCCCTTTGCTGTGGCAATGGTGAAGGAAGGTTCTCGGTAAAATGCTGAAATTGCCATTTTACTTACATTAGAAATCATAGCTACTTGTCATTGCTTCTCCATCATATCACAATGTCAATGTGGTCACAGAATAGGCCACTCAGCCCTTCAAACTAATGCTGACATTCTAGATTGTAGCTATTCTGTGCCAATACCATCAGCTCACTCCAGTTCCTTAACCCATTCCCTCGACCAAGATATTTTTCACTGTTGCTGAGAAGCGAAGAGTGTTCCAGGTTTCTGCTGCTTGAAGCAAGGTGCTATAAACCAGCCCATACAACCCACAGCTCCACTATCATCCTGGTTATCTACCACAAATACAATAATGTTATTTTAGTCTCTGTAATACAGTCTACTCATGCACACTACCCGCAGACTTTGTCAACACTGGGGCTGAGGCCCTCTCAGACAAGATGCAAGCTTAGGGATAAGAATAATATTTGTACAAGCAGATGTGAAACTGCATTTTTAATCATTCTGTAATTTGCTTTGTGTTCTTTCTCGTGTTTCAGTTATTATTGACTCAGACCATGTACAGTTTCGAAAGTCACTTAAATTAAGTTTTATTTGTTACTGCAATAAAATTATGACTTGATAAACTTTTGCTGGCCTAGTGTTTTTCGAAGCTGTCACTATCTGAGCCATGGGAACGGATAAAATAGTCTCAACGCAGCCGGGGAGAGCTGACATACATCCAATAGCTTTGTACAACCGGCTTGCGCTAACCACTGGGCGACTGCGCACCCCACATTCTAACTGTCATTCCACATGCCTGTACAAGAGGTTCACTCACGTACCACTGGGGTTTCCTGCTCCCACCACCCTTTCAGGCAGAGGGTCGCACATCCCACCACGCCTGTGAAGACAATTCTCCACAGTCCATCCCTTGTCCTTTACGGATTCATTGTCATCTCTGCTGTTGAATTGTAATCCTCTCTGGGACGGGGATCTTTCACGTTCACCCTACTTATGCCTCCCAGTTCTTTTTTTACTTCAGTTAAGCTTTCCCTTAGGATTCTTCCTTATATTCACCTCCTGACGATCTCTCCTGCCCAGTGTAATCTCACAGTCCTACAAATATCCTCACAGATATTTTCTGCACCCTCTCAACTCCTCCAGATGTGTGGATACCAGAACCATCCAAGGTGCTCCCACTGTGGCGTAATGAATGACTTGTAACTGACCTCTCTGCCCCTCTGCTCAGCCGATGAAGGCACAAGCACACTCAGTGGGCATTTGTAACCCACTCGACCTGCTCCACTTGCAGGGAGGGTGAACATCCACTCCAGATTTGTGCCATTCCTCTACTTGTAATACCAATCGTACATCCCCTTGCAACACACACAAAATTCCATTGGAACTCAGCAGGTCAGGCAGCAACCAAGGAAATGGACAAACAGTCGACATTTCGGACAAAGACCCTTTCTCAGGACTGGAAAGGGAGGGAGAAGACGCCAGGATAAAAAGGTGGGGGGGGGGGGGGAGGGAAAGGAGGCTTACTAGAAGGTGATAGGTGAAGCCAGGTGGGTAGGAAAGGTAAATGACCGGAGAGGAAGGAATCCGATGGGAGAGGAGAGTGGACCAGAGGGGAAAGGGAAGAGGGAGGTGATAGGCAGGTGAGAAGAGGAAAGAGACCAGAGTGGGCAACAGAAGAAAGGGGGAGAGGGTGAGGGAAAAAACTAACCTGAAGGAGAAATCAATATGCATGCCATCAGGTTGGAAGCTTCCCAGAAATGCCGGAATGAGAATGGGAACGGGAATGGGAATTAAAATGGTTAGCCACCGGGAAAACACACTTTTGGCAGATGGAGCGGAGATGCTCGACAAAATGGTCCCCCAATTTATGTTGAGTCTCATCAATGTAGAGGAGGCCGCATCGGGAGTACCGGATATGATAGATGACCCCAGCAGATTCGCAGGGCAAGTGTTGCCTCAGCTAGAAAATCCCCTTGGCTCGTTTGCCCTCCAAGTGCTTTACTTCTGCAGGATGAGCTTGTTGTGCCCCTGTGTGCCCAGCGACGTCTCCCCACGGTCGGCACCTACCTTCCATGCTATCACTTACACAGCCAGTTTTGTATCATCCACAGTGTTGTCTCTCCGTTGAAGAGAAAATCACTTATAATCTCCATGAAAAATCTTTCCCTGGTGCTGGAAGGTGATATGGACTTTTACTGTCCCCTCCTGACGTGCCTCACAATGCTCTGTCAACCAGCTATTTTCAGTCCACCTTTCCTAAGACTAACCGTAGCTTCGTAAAGTTCTTCTAAGCACAACGTTACTCCTGCATAACATGTACCTGACCCTTGACCCCATTCCCCCATACACTCTCCCAAAGTGGCTTTAGCCCTTCCCAAAACCAAGGGTAGGCGCATGTTTCTCTTGTTAGGTTTGTTACACTGCTCATGAAAATTCTAAACTCGTCAAGAATCCTGCTCTCTCTACACCCTTATTCTGCTCTGTTCCACCTGGAGACGTGGAATTCCACCGTGATCAAGGCCTTGCTATTTTCACACCTCCCACTTACTGTTCAGTCCCTCCGTGGCTGTGGGAGAACACGAGTACTTCCTGATAATGTCACCGACCCAATGGCCTCATTGTCCCACAGCTGATATTGTTCCTCTAACCTCTGACACTGCATGTCACGTTTTACAGCTTTGTGCCTCATGGAGAGCCACATAACCATTCAGCTGACCTAGTGACCTCTTGGTGATCTGTGCACATAGATTATTAGTATTGGTTTATTTTTGTCACACCTGAAAGCTTTTTCTTTCATCCTGTCCATACAGATCAGATCATTACCCGGGGTATTGAGCTCGAATAAGGTAAAGCAATAACAATGCAGAATGAAGAGTACAAACTACCGAAATAGTGCAGTGCAGGTCTTTGCCGATAGAGTGCAAGATCGTGACAAGATAGATTGGGAGGCCAAGAGGTCCATTGAAGAGTCTGATAACAGCAGGATAGAAACTGTGCTTGAGCCTGGTACGTGCTTTCAGACTTTTGTATCTTCTGCCCAGTGGAAGATGGAGAACAAGAACCATGTCCAGGGTACACAGGGTATAGACAGAGTCCTTAGAAGGGAGACTGGTTTTTGTGATGTGCCAAGCTGTATCCACAACTCTCCATAGTTTCTTGTGGTCACGTGCAGAACAGTTGCCAATGTTGTTTTGACACCGTATCATTAAGCTCTCTACCTCTTCCCTGTACTCCAGCTCATTGTTATTTGAGATATGGCCCAGGGCGGTGGCATCATCTGCAAACCTGTAGAAGGAGTGAGAGCAGAATTTGTCCATACAGTTCACGAGTGTACTGGGAGTAGAGTAGGAGGCCGAGGAGACACAACCATGTAGAGCACCAGTGTTGAGAATAATCAAGGTGGAGGAGTTTCTGCCTATCCTTACTGATTGTGGTCAAGAAGTCAAGGATCCAGTTGCAGAGGGAGCATCGTCTCCTCTGGTCCATAGCCTGGTGTTGAGCTTGCCACCCCCACCCAGAATTAACTCAGCAAGGAAGCATTGGTAAACTACCTTGTCCCTTTCCCCTTACTCTTGTGGTAACTGTGTGGAAGGAGCTTCCAGTAGAAGTGGTAGAGGCAGGTTCGGTATTGTCATTTAAAGTAAAATTGGATAGGTATATGGACAGGAAAGGAATGGAGGGTTATGGGCTGAGTGCGGGCCGGTGGGACTATGTGAGAGTAAGCGTTCGGCGCGGACGAGAAGGGCGGAGATGGCCTGTTTCCGTGCTGTAGTTGTTATATGGTTATATTGGCACTGAGTTCTATAATCACAGAAATGGCCCCTCAGCCTACCAAGTCCATTCCTGACCATGATACTAGTCCCATTTCCTCTAAGCCTGTGATGGTGGGGCAAAGTGCTGCCCCAATGCCACGTTTACGCTTACCGATAACACCACTGCTGGTGGCGAATCAAAGGTGGCAACGAATCGGCACTTAGGAGGGAGATTGAAAATCGGGTTGAATGGTGCCCAACAACAACTCAACGTCAGCAAAAGCTGAAGGGCTGCTTATTGGCTACAGGAGGAGGAGGCCAGAGGTCCATGAGCCAGTACTCCTCACGGAGGTGGAGAGGGTCAGTAAGTTTAAGTTTCTTGGTGTTTTCACACCTGAGGATCTGTTCTGGGACCAGCACGTAAGTGCCGTCACAAAGAAGGCATGACTCTGCTCGCTCAGGCGTTTGCCCAGATTTGAAATGCCATCTAAAACATCGGCAAACATTTAAAGATGCACAGTGGAGAGTATCCCAACTGGTTGCATCACAGACATCTGGTTCCTCTGCCTCCTCTGTCAGTAGGAGCCCGGTATCTCCCATTCTGTGTAGAAATCCTCCACCTCAGATCCTCTTTAAACCTCCTCCCTCTCACCTTAAACCTGCACCTCTTTGCTTTTGATAATCCCACAGCAGGAAAAAAATTCTACTATCCATTCCATTCATCCCTCTCATAATCTGACACACCTCCCTCAGGTCACTCGTCAGTCTCCTGCACCTCAGGGAAAACAAGCCTATCCAAGCTCTGCCCATGACTAAAGTCACTCAGTCCAGGCAGGGTCTCGGCCCGAGAGGTTGACTGTTTCCCTCCACAGAGCCTGCCTCACCTGCAGAGTCCCTTTGCAGCTTGTGTGTGTTGCTCAAGATTTCCAGCATCTGCTGCCTGGTGAATCTCCTCTGCCCTCTCTCCAGCACAATCGCATCCTCTCTATATCCTGTGTACGTAATACTCCAAAGTGTGGCCTAACCCAAGTGTTTTGAAAAGTTACAAAATAACATCCCATCTTTGATGCCCTGTGCCCAGTCTATGAAGGCTGAATGTTCCTCCGCCTTCTACGTCTTCCACATCTCTCCCCTTCTCGAACTGCTGTGACACTTCCTCCACCTGCCAAGAAACTTCACACCTTCCCCAATGGAACCGGCAAAGAACCCCAAAGGAATATTTACCCCAACCCCGTTTAGCTGCTAGCTGCCCATCCCACCCACCCCCCCCCCCCCAATATCTCAGGGATCTGGAGTGAAACCGTGGTGGAACCAGGTGTGTTGCTGCTTCACCACGAACCAGCCAGGTATAATCCTGATTTCCCTATGGAATTTGCATGTTCTCCCTGTGACACTTGTGTTCTTCGCTTGCCTCCCTTGTCCCAAAGGGGTGCTGATTGGGAGTTGAATTGGCCTGTAAATTGCCCCGAGTGTGTAGGTGAGTGCTGAGTCCCGGGAGGAAATGATGGGAATGTGCAGAGAATATAATGGGATTAACCTAAATGCTTACACAGAGGAGATGGGCTGAAGGGCCTGCTTTGCGCTCTAGCACTCCAGGTAATTGCTGTTTATTTATTAATTTAACACTTTAAAAAATCTGGGCGCAGTCCCTCCCCGCCTGAAGCCGGGTCTCACACCAAACTTCAGTGAACCTGGATCGTTCTGTGCATCAGTCAGGTACAGCCGCAGCCACACCAAGATTTGTGGGATCCCCACTCCTCACTGACAAAGACGGATTATCAGAATCAGAATCAGGTTTTATTGTCACCAGTACGTCAGAAATTTGCTGCTTTGGGGCAGCGGTAGAGTGCAATGTGTAAAAATAACTCTAGTCGCAGTAATAAATAAATCAAGAGAAAAACAGACATAGATAAATAGATAGACAAACAAACAACAAATACGTAAACACTAGATCTATAAATAAATAGTGTGAAAAGAGAGTAGAATAGTGAGGTAGTTTTCATGGACCATTCAGAATTCTAATGGCAGAGGGGAAAAAGCTGTTCCTAAAATGTTGAATGTGTGTCTTCAGGCCCGTGAACCTCCTCCCTGACAATTGTGATGAAGGGAAGGCATGGCCAGATGCTGAGGGTCTTTCAAACGGGACTCGGCTTTCTGGAGGCACCAGCACGTGAAGACGTTCTCAATGGTTGCACCGATGGAGCTGGCTGAGTCTGCGTATCGGAGCCCGGTCAGAACACTGTCCACCATACGCCTGCAGAAACTCACGAGGGTCTTTGCTGAAATATCAAACCTCCTCAAACTCCTAATGAAGTGTAGCGGCTGGTGTGCCTTCGTCTTTAGTGCGTTGTTCAGGGAATCTGTTTGCAATGCCCCCCACCCCCCCCCCCCCCCAGTATTAAACCCACTTGCTTATTTCCATCCCTCTCAGATATCTCACGTAAGTAATTCATTTGTCACTGAGACTTCAATACCGTCTTATTTTAGCAAAGTTTCCATCATTCATTCGTTTTGCTGATAACGACAATCTGTTTGATCTTATCCAGAGGCTGATGGTGTCAAGGGTGCCACATGCACATTTCTGTGTACAAGTTACCAGATCTGCAGATCTCAGATTGCTAACAACTTTGACCACACAACTCACCCCACAAAAATAAACAAGCAGATGTTCACTCACACCCACTGGCCAATGAAACCCTCTCCGCTATTTTGAGAGCAATAAGTCGTGAGGTAGCCATACTTGAGCAGAGGAAGTCGGTGTTGCTGGTAGTGGCAGTGGTTGTACTACTGAAAAGGACGCTGCATCCTCTCTCTCAGAACCTCACTGGCTCACTCAGTCTGAAAATAGCCCTCTACAGTCTCTCTGTGCCGAGGAGGGAGACAGATTGCTGAGGAGGGAGGCAGACATTGCCGAGGAGGGAGACAGATTGCAGAGGAGGGAGGCAGACATTGCCAAGGAGGGAGACAGATTGCTGAGGAAAGAGGCAGATTGCTGAGGAGGGAGGCAGACATTGCTGAGGAGGGAGGCAGACATTGCTGAGGAAGGAGACAGACATTGCTGAGGAGGGAGACAGATTGCTGAGGAGGGAGGCAGACATTGCTGAGGAAGGAGACAGACATTGCTGAGGAGGGAGACAGATTGCTGAGGAGGGAGACAGACATTGCTGAGGAGGGAGACAGATTGCTGAGGAGGGAGGCAAACATTGCTGAGGAAGGAGACAGACATTGCTGAGGAGGGAGACAGATTGCTGAGGAGGGAGACAGACATTGCCGAGGAGGGAGACAGATTGCTGAGGAGGGAGACTGACATTGCCGAGGAGGGAGACAGATTGCTGAGGAGGGAGGCAGACATTGCCAAGGAGGGAGACAGATTGCTGAGGAGGGAGGCAGACATTGCTGAGGAAGGAGACAGACATTGCTGAGGAGGGAGGCAGACATTGCTGAGGAGGGAGACAGATTGCTGAGGAGGGAGACAGATTGCTGAGGAGGGAGGCAGACATTGCTGAGGAGGGAGACAGACATTGCTGAGGAGGGAGACAGATTGCTGAGGAAAGAGGCAGACATTGCTGAGGAGGGAGACAGATTGCTGAGGAGGGAGACAGACATTGCTGAGGAGGGAGACAGACATTGCTGAAGAGGGAGGCAGACATTGCTGAGGAGGGAGACAGACATTGCTGAGGAGGGAGGCAGACATTGCTGAGGAGGGAGACAGATTGCTGAGGAGGGAGGCAGATTGCTGAGGAGGGAGACAGACATTGCTGAGGAGGGAGACAGATTGCTGAGGAAAGAGGCAGACATTGCTGAGGAGGGAGACAGATTGCTGAGGAAAGAGGCAGACATTGCTGAGGAGGGAGACAGATTGCTGAGGAGGGAGACAGACATTGCTGAGGAGGGAGACAGACATTGCTGAGGAGGGAGGCAGACATTGCTGAGGAGGGAGGCAGACATTGCTGAGGAGGGAGACAGATTGCTGAGGAGGGAGACAGACATTGCTGAGGAGGGAGACAGATTGCTGAGGAGGGAGGCAGACATTGCTGAGGAGGGAGGCAGACATTGCTGAGGTGGGAGACAGATTGCTGAGGAGGGAGGCAGACATTGCTGAGGAGGGAGACAGACATTGCTGAGGAGGGAGACAGATTGCTGTGGAGGGAGGCAGATTGCTGAGGAAAGAGGCAGACATTGCTGAGGAGGGAGGCAGACATTGCTGAGGTGGGAGACAGATTGCTGAGGAGGGAGGCAGACATTCCTGAGGAGGGAGGCAGACATTGCTGAGGAGGGAGACAGATTGCTGAGGAGGGAGACAGACATTGCTGAGGAGGGAGGCAGACATTCCTGAGGAGGGAGACAGACATTGCTGAGGAAAGAGGCAGACATTGCTGAGGAGGGAGGCAGACATTGCTGAGGTGGGAGACAGATTGCTGAGGAGGGAGACAGATTGCTGAGGAGGGAGGCAGACATTGCTGAGGAGGGAGACAGACATTGCTGAGGAGGGAGACAGATTGCTGAGGAGGGAGGCAGACATTGCTGAGGAGGGAGACAGATTGCTGAGGAGGGAGGCAGACATTGCTGAGGAGGGAGGCAGACATTGCTGAGGAGGGAGACAGATTGCTGAGGAGGGAGGCAGACATTGCTGAGGAGGGAGGCAAACATTGCTGAGGAGGGAGACAGACATTGCTGAGGTGGGAGACAGATTGCTGAGGAGGGAGGCAGACATTGCTGAGGAGGGAGACAGACATTGCTGAGGAGGGAGACAGATTGCTGAGGAGGGAGGCAGATTGCTGAGGAGGGAGACAGACATTGCTGAGGAGGGAGACAGATTGCTGATTTGGGAGGCAGACATTGCTGAGGAGGGAGACAGAAATTGCTGAGGAGGGAGGCAGACATTGCTGAGGAGGGAGACAGATTGCTGAGGAGGGAGGCAGACATTGCTGAGGAGGGAGACAGATTGCTGAGGAGGGAGACAGACATTGCTGAGGAAAGAGGCAGACATTGCTGAGGAGGGAGGGAGACTGCTGAGGAGGGAGGCAGACATTGCTGAGGAGGGAGGCAGAAATTGCTGAGGAGGGAGGCAGACATTGCTGAGGAGGGAGACAGACGTTGCTGAGGTGGGAGGGAGACATTGATGTGAGGTTTCCTCACATTCCATCAATGACTTATCTGTAAACTATAGGCTTCTGAAACTGAAACTTTGCCTGTGTTCCTGAGTACCACAAAGTGCCAGAAGGTCAAAGACTCTGGGGGTCACCCAGCCAGAGATCTCTCAACCCTGAGCCAGCATCAGCTACCTAATGACTCACCCAGCCGTCTCTCCTGCGTCACCCCTCTCTGAGCTGTCTCTCTTTCTCTATGAATGTCATCCCTCTCCCTTGATCCACCCAGCAGACATTTCTGTCTGTGTAAGGTGAACCGAGTTAACGAGTGGAGGCACCTTTCATTTCTCCTCCTCTTGCCAGGTTGAATCACCAGAGTTGCATTCCATTTAAATGTAGAGAGTTGGGTTTGAAGGCTTCAGTGCTTTGGGATTCCCAGATCGGATGATCACCAGAGTGGATCTGTGGACGGAGGTTCAGAGACACATTGCTTACTCACTGGCAATCCCTTTCCTCTTACAAGTTGCTGCATACACTCAGTCCAGGGCTTCTGCCCTGGGAAATTCAATCTCCAGTTTCCACCTAGCACGTGAGTGAGCCGTGGGCAGAGCCAGTTCTCACAACTCCAACAACCCACACTAAATCCCAACCTCCAGCACTGTCTGTGCGGAGTTTGCACGTGTGACAATGTGAGTATCGTCCAGGTGCCCCGGTTTCCTCCCTCATCCCAAAGGTGTGCAAATATCTGCAACTGTAAGTTGCTTCTGGTGTGTAGGGGAGTGGGGGAGTTGGTGGAAAAAGTGGGAAGGTATCAGACAGTGTAAATGGGAGCTCGATGGATAGGAGGACTCAGTGGGCCGAAGAGCCTGTTTCTGTGCTGGATGCTCGAGGAGTCGGGGACTCTAATCATCTCTCTGCCTTTGGATGGGACTGGGCAATGGAAGCCTGCAGAAGGCAGCAGGAAGTAACAGCTTACAGTCATAGAGATGTAGAGAAGAACAGCACAGAAACAGGCCCTTCAGCCCATCTAGTCCATGCCAAGCCACTTAAAATGCCCATTCTCATTGATCTGCACCAGGAGCATAGGCCTCCATATCCCTACTATCATGGACCTATCCAAACTTCTCTTAAAAGTTGAAATCGAGCTGGCATGCACCACTTGCACTGGCAACTTGTGCCACATTCTCATGACCCTCTGAGTGAAGCAGTTTCCCCTCATGTTCCCCTTAAACATCTTACCTTTCACCCTTAACCCATGACCTCTAGCTGTAGTCCCAACCAACCTCAGTGAAAAAGGTCTGCTTGCACTTACCCTCTCTATTCCTCTCATAATTATGTATACCTCCATCAAATCTCCTCTCAGTCTTCTGTGTTCCAAGGAATAGTCCTAACCCGTTCAATCTTTCCTTATAACTCAGGTCCTCCAAACCCAGCACCATTCTTGTAAATTTTCTCTACACTCTTTCAACCTTGGTTACATCTTGCCTGCAGGTGAATGATCAAAACTGCCCACAATACTCCACGTTAGGCTTCAGCCATGTCTAATACAACTTCAACATAACATCCCATCTCCTGTACTCAATATAAGAACATAAGAAATAGGAGCAAGAGTAGGCCATCCGGCCCATCGAGCCTGCCCCGCCATTCAATAAAATCATGGCTGATTTGTCTGTAAACTCAGCTCCATCTACCTGCCTTTTCCCCATAACCCTTAATTCCCCTACTATGTAAAAATCTATCTAACTGTATCTTAAATATATTTAGTGAAGAATCCTCAACTGCTTCCCTGGGCACAGAATTCCACAGATTCACCACTCTCTGGGAAAAACAGTTTCTCCTTATCTCTGTCCTAAACCTTCTCCCCTGAATCTTGAGGCAATGTCCCCTAGTTCTAGTCTCACCTACCAATTGAAACAACTTTCCCACTTGTACCTTATCTATCCCTTACAAAATTTTGTATTTTTAGACAATAGACAATAGAGAATAGGTGCAGAAGTAGACCATTCGGCCCTTCGAGCCTGCACCACCATTTTGAGATCATGGTTGATCAACTACTATCAATACCCGGTTCCTGCCTTGTCCCCATATCCCTTGATTCCCCTATCCATAAGATACCTATCTAGTTCCTTCTTGAAAGCATCCAGAGAATTGGCCTCCACTACCTTCCAAGGCAGTGCATTCCAGACCCCCACAACTCTCTGGGAGAAGAAGTTTTTCCTTAACTCTGTCCTAAATGACCTACCCCTTATTCTCAAACCATGCCCTCTGGTACTGGACTCTCCCAGCATCTGGAACATATTTCCTGCCTCTATCTTGTCCAATCCCTTAATAATCTTATATGTTTCAATCAGATCCCCTCTCAATCTCCTTAATTCCAGCATGTACAAGCCCAGTCTCTCTAACCTCTCTGCCTAAGACAGTTCAGACATCCCAGGAATTAACCTCGTGAATCTACGCTGCACTTCCTCTACAGCCAGGATGTCCTTCCTTAACCCTGGAGACCAAAACTGTACACAATACTCCAGGTGTGGTCTCACCAGGGCTCTGTACAAATGCAAGGGGATTTCCTTGCTCTTGTACTCAATTCCCTTTGTAATAAAGGCCAACATTCTATTAGCCTTCTTCACTGCCTGCTGCACTTGCTCATTCACCTTCAGTGACTGATGAACAAGGACTCCTAGATCTCTTTGTATTTCTCCCTTACCTAACTCTACACCGTTCAGATAATAATCTGCCTTCCTGTTCTTACTCCCAAAGTGGATAACCTCACACTTATTCACATTAAACGTCATCTGCCAAGTATCTGCCCACTCACCCAGCCTATCCAAGTCATCCTGAATTCTCCTAACATCCTCATCACATGTCACACTGCCACCCAGCTTAGTATCATCAGCAAATTTGCTGATGTTACTCTCAATGCCTTCATCTAAATCGTTGACGTAAATCGTAAATAGCTGTGGTCCCAATACCGAGCCCTGTGGCACCCCACTAGTCACCACCTGCCATTCTGAGAAACACCCATTCACCGCTACCCTTTGCTTTCTATCTGCCAACCAGTTTTCTATCCATGTCAATGTCTTCCCCCCAATGCCATGAGCTTTGATATTACCCACCAATCTCCTATGTGGGACCTTATCAAATGACCTTTCTATAGGATCCCCTCTCATTCTTCTGAATTCCAGAGACTATAGTCCCAGGCGACTCAATCTCTCCTCATAAGTTAACCTCTTCATCTCTGGAATCAACCTGGTGAACCTCCTCTGCACTGCTTCCAAAGCCAGTATATCCTTCCTCAAGTATGCACACAGTGATTCATGAAGGCCACTGTGCCAAAGCTTTCTTTATGACCTTATCTCCCTGTGCCCCCACTTTCATTGAATGATATACCTGTATTCCCAGATCTCTTTGTTCTACCACACTCCTCAGTGCCCTACCGTTCACTGTGTAAGATCTAGCCTGGCTGGTCCTACCGAAGTTCAACACCTCACACTTGTCAGCATTCAATTCCATCTGCCATGTCTTCCAGCTGGTGCAGATCCCTCTCCAATCCCTGATAGCCTTCCTCACTGTCCACAACAGCCCCACTCTTGGTGTGATACGCAAATTTGTTGATCCAGTTAACTACGTTATCATCCAGATCATTGACATAGATGACAAATAACAAAGGACCCAGCACTGATCCCTGCAACACTCCACTAGTCACAGGCCTCCAGTCAGAGTGGCAACCCTCTACTACCACTCTCTGGCTTCTCCCACAAAGCCAATGTCTAATCCAATTTACCACCTCACCCTGAATGCTGAGCAACCGAACCTTCTTGACCAGCCTCCCTTGTGGAACCTTGTCAAATGCCTTTCTAATGTCCATGCAAATGACATCCACTGCCTTGCCTTCATCAACCTTCCTGGTAACTTCCTCAAAAAAACTATAAGGTTGTTTAGACATGACCTACCATATACAAAACCATGCTGACTATCCTTAATCAGTCCATGTCTATCCTAATACTTACATATGCAATCCCTTACAATACCTTCCAATAACTTTCTCACTACTGATATCAGACTCAGCAGCCTATAATTTCCTGATTTATGTTTAGATCCTTTTTTTAAGCAACAAAGCACCATTGACTATCCTCCAATCGTCTGGTACCTCCCCCGTTGCTAAGGAGGAGTTAAATATCTTTGCTAGGGTCCCGGCAATTCCTGCACTTGCCTCCCCCAGGGTTCAAGGGTACACCTTGTCAGACCCAGGAGATTTACCTCATCTCCTCTTCTGTAACCCGTACAGGGCCCATGAAGTTGATGCAGCTTTGTCTCAGTTCTCCAGATTCTGTGACTGTCTCGCAAGTAAATACAGATGCAAATAATTCATTTAAGATCTCCTTTCTTTTCCGTTTATTTGTTAAGGACAGTGCAGCACAGGAACAGGCCATTCAGCCCATCATGGTGTGATATCTAGTTAAATTAATCCTTACTCTATGCTCAACATCCCTATCCCTTTATCCTCTGTGTACTCATGTGTTAATCTAAGAGGCTCTCAAATACCTCTGTTAAGTTGGCCTCCGCCAGCCTCCCTGGCAGCGCATTCCGAGCTCCCGCCGCTCTCTATGTGAAGACTCAATAACCAGGAGATCCCTCACAGTGAAGGGGAGGGATGAGGGAGCAGCAAACAAGGAGCATCAGGTGAATGGGCAGCACGAACGCAGGGGGAGGGAGTGTCTCCATGGTATCTGCTGGCCAATGCGTCTGTCCTTTGGCTTCAGTTCAAAGACTGCGAGCTCTGGAGAGAGCGTTCCTAGAGGAACCCGTACCAAGCTCCATGGGAAGGTTGTTCTCAACAGGACAGATGACAATGTTGAAACTGTCCAGGACACCTTCGCTGGGCTGGTGACTGGTCCTGATCCAATTCTTCATTAGCAGAAGCTTGTCTAGAACAAATTATCATCAAAGAGGAGGAGCCATTGGGTGTCTTAGAGGTGGATAAATCCATAGGCTCTGATGAGATCTATCCCAGGTTGTTGGGGTGGGGGTAGGATTAGTGAAGAGGGGGAGACTGCTGGAATTCTGACAGGCTCCTTCCAACCCTCCTTGGTCACAAATCGATGACTGAAGAACAGCAGATGTGCTACCTTAGTTACAGAAGGGACGCAGGTTTAAGTTGGGGAGTTACAGGCCAACCTTACAGTCATGGAGTCGAACAGCTATACATCCCTTCAGCCCATCTAGTCCAGATGGTCTTCTGCCTAATCCCATCTACCTGCCCTCCATACCCCTCTCATCCAGTTAATGTACAAACCTCTCTAAATGGTACAATTGAACTTGCATCCACTGGCAGCTCATTCCACGCCCTCATCACCCTCTGAGTGAAGAAGTTTCCCGTCAGGTTCCTCTTAAATATTTCACCTTTCACCCTTAACCTAGTGGAATGGAAATAAATAGAAAATTACTCTTGAGGGAAACGGTTAAAAAGATATCCAAGCAAAATTCAGAGAGCAGCTCTGGCCACCATACAAGGTCCTCTTTGACTTCATTAGAACTCGGCTCTGGTAATCGGCAGGGACTGCGAAACACCCTGCTCAAGTTCAACTGCCTACTGCTACTCCTCCCTCATCTTAATTCTACTCCATGAAGGCACACGGGTCATGACACAAAGCAACAGGCCTACAATACAATCCCTGAGAAGACAGGTGTTAAACTAGGCTGCACCAATACCCCCGTCCTTTCTCTTATGTTTTGTAACCCCAAAACATAGAAAACAAATTAAAAGAAAAAGAAACACAAGGAGCCAGAGATATCCTAACTTAGTTTTGTTTTTACTATATGAGAAGCACACATATGATGTGGCGGGGTAATGATGTATGCCAGACACATACGTACATACAAAGTTCAGAGTTAAATTTATTATCAGAGTTCAGACATGCAATTCTTGTTCCTGCATGCACGCTCAGCAAGTCTAAAGAGCAGTAACTGTAAACAGGATCTGTACACTGTAAACATCACGAACTGTAAACAATGTAAATGTAGATGTGAATAAATAGCAATATTTAACAAGTTTGAAGTAACAACATAAAAGAGTCCTTAAATGAGTGTAGTTATCCCCTTTTGTTCAAGAGCCTGATGGTTGAGGGGTAGTAACTGTTCTTGAACCTGGTGGTGGGGGTCCTGAGGCTCTTGTACCTTCTGCCTGGTGACAGCAGTGAGAAAAGAGCGTGGCTTCAGTGGTGAGGGTCGTTGATGATGGATACTGCTTTTCTACAGCAACATTTCATGTAGATACGCTCAATAGTTGGGAGGGTTTTACCTATGATGTACTGGGCTGAATCCACTACCTTTTGTAGGATTTTCCACTCAAGGGCATTGGTGTTCCCAGACCAGGCCATAACACAGCCAGCCAGCACACCTTCCACCACACATCTATGGAAGTTTTCCAAGGTCTTTGATGAAATGCCTGATTTCCACAGACTCCTGAGGAAGTAGTGGCACTGTCGTGCTTTCTTTGCAATATCCTCTGAGATAGTGAGACCAGGAATTTAAAGTTACTGACTCTCTTTCTCCATTGATCCTCTGATGATTACTGGCTCATGTTGTTATTACACCACTCAGCCAAATTTTCAGTTTCCCTCCAGTATGCTGATTCATCACCACCTTTGACACAGCCCACAACAGTGGTGTCATCAGCAAATTTGTAAATGGTGTTGGAGCTGTATAGTCATAGGCGGAAAACAAGTAGAACAAGGGGCTAAGTAAACATCCCTGTGGTGTTTCTGCTGATGGAGATCATGGAGGAGATGTTTTTGCCAATCTGAACTTACTGGGGTCAACAAGTGAGGAAGTCAAGGATCCAGTTGCACAAGAAGGTACTGAAGCCAAGGCCTTGGAGTTTACTGATTAGTTTTGAGGGGATGATAGTGTTAAATGCCAAGCTCTAATTGATAAAGAGCTTCTTCGGTGTCCAGATGTTCCAGGGTTGTGCGAGGAGCCAATGAGAGGGCATCTGCTGTAGACCTGTTGTTTCAATCGGCGAATTGGAGCAGATCCAAGTCGCCACTCAAACAGGAGCTGATCTGCTTCACTGTCAACCTCTCAAAACACTTCATCACTGTGGATGTAAGTGCCACTGGATGTTAGTCATTTAGACAGGTTACCACTCTCTTCTTAGGTACCGGAATGATTGAAGCCTGCTTGAAGCAGATGGGTACCACAAACTGCCGGAGCAAGAGGTCGGAGATATCCGTGAACACACCAGTCAGCTGGCCAGCACAGGTCTTCAGTACTCGGCCAGGTACTCTGTCCGGAGCAGATGCTTTCCTTGGATTCACTCTCTCGAAGGATACTGAGACCAAAGGAACATCGGGAGACGCGGGGTGCGCAATGGTTCCTCCCTGTTCTGGAGATCAAAGCAAGAATAGAAGGCGTTCAGCTCATCTGGAAGCGAAGCTCTGCTGCCCCCTATGTCACAAGATTTAATTTTGTAGGCTTGGCATTCAAACCCTGCCACAGCTGTCTTTAACTTTAACATATAACCATTAATCATTTATTTAAACAAACAAATAATCTTAGTCAAACAATGTATTTACAATATAACTCAATATTAAGTACACAACTCTCCTCCTTACTTAGCTATAAACTCCACCTTACTATAGAATGCATCTCAACTTACACAATATGTACTAGATAGATAGATAGATAGATAGATACTTTATTCATCCCCATGGGGAAATTCCAACTTTTTTCCAATGTCCCATACACTTGTTGTAGCAAAACTAATTACATACAATACTTAACTCAGTAAAAAATATGATATGCATCTAAATCACTATCTCAAAAGCATTAATAATAGCTTTTAAAAAGTTCTTAAGTCCTGGCGGTAGAATTGTAAAGCCTAATGGCATTGGGGAGTATTGACCTCTTCATCCTGTCTGAGGAGCATTGCATCGATAGTAACCTGTCGCTGAAACTGCTTCTCTGTCTCTGGATGGTGCTATGTAGAGGATGTTCAGGGTTTTCCATAATTGACCGTAGCCTACTCAGCGCCCTTCGCTCAGCTACCGATGTTAAACTCTCCAGTACTTTGCCCACGACAGAGCCCGCATATTAAATTATAAATGTTTCATTCAGGCCTAAAGATTGAATCACTGTGGAGGATTTCTTACTCTCATGGGATAATGTCTTTCCTGACGAGGGGGATGTCTGTTTGTCAGGTCTGTGGCCGTGAAACAATCTCGGGGTCTGGAGCTGCCTCCCTGGTGGTTGCAGGAGTTGATACCGGGACTGTCGAAGGTCTTTCTGACGGCTCTGGACACCTTCCTCCTGGACGTGTGGATCATAATGTGTGAGTACGGTGTCTGACGCATCCATTTCCTTTGCCTTCTGGAAAGCCAGCTCACACTGCTTTCCCGACCTGTAGTGATGAGCTCAAGGGGTGCAGCACAGGTAGGAACCTGTTACAGTAACTGACAAATCCTAAAAGGACTGCAACTGTGACACGTCCTTTGAACATGCACCACTGCTTGAATTTTCTCAGCACCATTGCATAATCATCTTGCGTCAATAGTGTGACCACAGAAAGTGATCTTGGTTTACAGAATTCACACTTGTTGCATTATGTTCTGAGTCCATAATCTTCTGATCTTTTTAACACTGTCTTCAGAAAGATCTTCAGAAAGCAACAAATACTGAACTGGAAGTATTATATTTGAATGCACGCAACATAAGAAAATGGACGATCTTGAAATTCAGCTACAGGTTGGCAAAGGTGACGTTGTGTCCATCTCTGAAACTTGGCTAAGCGATGGCTGCTAATGGGAGCTGAATGTCCAAGGATATACTGTGTATTGGAAAGATAGGTTAGTAGGCAGAGGGGGTGGTGTGGCCCTGTGTATAAGAAATAATATTAAATCATTAGAAAGGGATGACATAGGATTGAAAGGTGTAGAGTGTCTATGGGTTGAGTTAGGAAATGCCAAGGGTAAAAGGACCATAATGGCAGCTGTGTACAGGCCTCCAAACAGCAGCCAGGATGTGGATTACAAATTACAGCAGGAGATAGAAAAGGTGTGTCAGAAAGGCAATGTCATGATAATCCCTGAGGACTTTAACATGAAAGTGGATTGGGAAAACCAGGCCAGTACTGGACCTCGAGAGAGAATTTGTAGATTGTCTAAGGGATGGCTTTTTAGAACAGCTTGTTGTTGAGCCCACGTTGGGATCGGCTGTGTTGGATTGGGTGTTGTGCAATGTCCGGAGGTGATAAGGGAGCTTAAGTTTAAGGAACCCTTAGGGAACACTGATCACAATATGATTTTTTTTTTCTTTTCTTTTTTATAACATATATTTTTTAAAAAATGCAATGCCTTAACCATTTGTGTGTTGTAAGGCCACTAGGGCCCCTTCCATTCTTATCCTTCTCTCCTTTCATACAACACTGATCACAATATGATTGAGTTCACTTTGAAATTTTAGAAGGAGAAACTAAATTCCAATGTGTCGGTATTTCAGTGGAATAAAGGAAATTACAATGGCATGAGAGGGGAACTGGCCAAGGTTGACTGGATAGGGACACTAGCAGGAAAGACAGTAGGGCAGCAATAGCTGGAGTTTCTGTGAAAAATGAGGGAAGTGCAAGACAGATATATTCCAAATAAGAAGAAATTTTTGACTGGAAGAAGGACACTACCGTGGCTGACAAGTGAATTCAGAGCCAAAGTAAAAGCAAAAGAGAGGGCATACAAGGAAGCCAAAGCTAATGGGAAGATAGAGGATTGGGAAGCTTTTAAAAACTTGCAGAAGGAAACTAAGAAGGTCATTAGGAAGGAAAAGATGAATTATGAAAGGAAGATAGCAACTAATATCAAAGAAGATACTAAAAGCTCTTTTAAGTATATAAAGGGTAAAAGGGAGTTGAGGGTAGATATCAGGACCAATAGTAAATGATGCTGGAGATATTGTAATGAGAGACGCAGAGATGGTAGAGGAACTGAATGCATATTTTGCTTCAGTCTTCACCGTGGAAGACATCTGCAGTATACCGGACATTCAAGAGTGTCAGGGAAGTGAAGTATGTGCAGTGAAAATTACGACTGAGAAGGTGCTCAGGAAGCTTATGGTCTGAGGCTGGATAAATCTCCTGGACGTGATGGAATGCACCCTTGAGTTCTGAAGGAAGTAGCTGGAGAGATTGTAGAGGCATTAACAATGATCTTTGAAGAATCGCTAGATTCTGGCATTGTACCGGATGACTGGAACATTGCAAATGTTACTCTGCTATTTAAGAAGAGTGGGAGGCAGCAGAAAGGAAACTATAGACCTGTTAGCCTGACATCAGTGGTTGGGAAGTTGTTGGAATCGATTGTTGGGGATGAGGTTACGGAGTACCTGGAGGCACATGACAAGATAGGCCAAAGCCAGCATGGTTTCTTGAAAGGAAAATCCTACCTGACTAACCTACTGCAATTTTTTGAGCCTACCCTACTTTCTTAAGTGACGTTGAATTCACTCCTTTGCATAGGGTGTGATATGCAAACTGTGGGTGGATTTCCAGTCAAGTCGTTGTCTCAGCCACTCGCGACCCCACAATGCTGGTCCTCCTGTTTTAACACGTAAAAGCCCAATGTGGCTTGTTGGTTGTTGTATTTCACTGTTACAAATGTCATTCCCACAGGACTTATCTTTTCTCCAGTGTAAGTTCTCAGTTAGATGTCAGTAGATTTCAGTTCAGTATCGCTGAAATGTTGTTCAAATTTATTTTGTGGGATGACTGAAACAGCTGAGCCAGTGTCCAATTCCATTTTAATGACTTTGCCATTCACTTCTGGTCTATTGTTAGTTTTAGACCATAAATCTGTAAGATACAGGAGCAGAATTAGGCCATTTGGCCCATCAAGCCTGTTCTGCCATTTCATCATGGCTGATCCATTTTCCCTCTCAGCCCCAATCTCCTGCCTTCTTCCTGTATCCCTTCATGCCCTGACTAATCAGAGTCTGCCTTAAATATACCCAAAGACTTGACCTCCCATGGTCACCTGTGGCAACAAATTCCACAGATTTCTGGTTAAGAAATTTTCTCCTCATTTCAGTTCTTAAAGGATGTCACTCAATTTTGAGGCTGTGTCCTCTAGTCTTAGACTCCCCCACCATAGGAAACATCTTCTCCACATCCATTCTATCGAGGCCTTTCAATATTTGATAGGTTTCAATGAGGTCCCTGCTCATTCTTCTAAACACCAGTGAGTAAGGGCCCAGAGCCATCAAACGCTCTTCATATGACAAGACTTTCATTCCTGGAATCATTTTCTTGAACCTGTTTTGAACCGTCTCCAATGTCAGCACATCCTTTCTTAGATAAGAGGCCCAAAAATGTTCACAGTACTCACCAGTGCCTTATAAAGCCTCAACATTACATCCTTACATTTTTATTCTGGTGCTTTTGAAATGAATGGTGGCATTGCATTTGCCTTCCTCACCACAGACTCAACCTGCTGCAAATTAACCTTTGGGAAATCCTGCACAAGGACTCCCAAGTGACTTTGCACCTCAGATTTTTGAATGTTCTCTCCATTGAGAAAATTGCCAACCCTTTCATTTCTTCTACAAAAACATATGGTTATGCACTTCCCGACACTATTCTATCTTTGTGATGCACCATCAACAACTCTGAGACGTGGGTTAAGGTAGGCTTTTATTGGCTGGAAGAAAGCACAAGCAGCAAGTGACCATCACACAACATCCTGGAGACTGAGGAAGGGTCTGTGGCTCCAATCGCCTTTATACCGGGGTCTGTGGGAGGAGCCACAGGAGCAGTCAGCAGGGGGGTGTGGGAGGAGCCACAGGAGCAGTCAGCGGGGGTCTGTGGGAGGAGCCACAGGAGCAGTCAGCAGGGGGGTGTGGGAGGAGCCACAGGAGCAGTCAGCAGGGTCTGTGGGAGGAGCCACAGGAGCAGTCAGCAGGGGTCTGTGGGAGGAGCCACAGGAGCAGTCAGCAGGGGGGTGTGGGAGGAGCCACAGGAGCAGTCAGCAGGGTCTGTGGGAGGAGCCACAGGAGCAGTCAGCAGGGGTCTGTGGGAGGAGTCACAGGAGCAGTCAGCAGGGGGGGGGTCTGTGGGAGGAGCCACAGGAGCAGTCAGCAGGGGGGGGTCTGTGGGAGGAGCCACAGGAGCAGTCAGCAGGGGGGTGTGGGAGGAGCCACAGGAGCAGTCAGCAGGGTCTGTGGGAGGAGCCACAGGAGCTGTCAGCAGGGGGTCTGTGGGAGGAGCCACAGGAGCAGTCAGCAGGGGTCTGTGGGAGGAGTCACAGGAGCAGTCAGCAGGGTCTGTGGGAGGAGCCACAGGAGCAGTCAGCAGGGGTCTGTGGGAGGAGTCACAGGAGCAGTCAGCAGGGGGTCTGTGGGAGGAGTCACAGGAGCAGTCAGCAGGGGTCAGTGGGAGGAGCCACAGGAGCAGTCAGCGGGGGGTCTGTGGGAGGAGCCACAGGAGCAGTCAGCAGGGGTCAGTGGGAGGAGCCACAGGAGCAGTCAGCGGGGGGTCTGTGGGAGGAGCCACAGGAGCAGTCAGCGGGGGGTCTGTGGGAGGAGCCACAGGAGCAGTCAGCGGGGGGTCTGTGGGAGGAGCCACAGGAGCAGTCAGCGGGGGGTCTGTGGGAGGAGCCACGGGAGCAGTCAGCAGGGGTCTGTGGGAGGAGCCACAGGAGCAGTCAGCAGGGGGGGGGTCTGTGGGAGGAGCCACAGGAGCAGTCAGCGGGGGTCTGTGGGAGGAGTCACAGGAGCAGTCAGCGGGGGGGGGTCAGTGGGAGGAGCCACAGGAGCAGTCAGCAGGGGTCTGTGGGAGGAGCCACAGGAGCAGTCATCGGGGGTCTGTGGGAGGAGCCACAGGAGCAGTCAGCAGGGGTCTGTGGGAGGAGCCACAGGAGCAGTCAGCAGGGGGTCTGTGGGAGGAGCCACAGGAGCAGTCAGCGGTGGGGCGTGTCCAGACAGGTATATGTAGTTCACCACACTTTGCCCTTTCATCTAATCGGCCTGTCCTTCTGTAGCCTCTCTACTTCCTCAAACCTACTTGTCCCTCCACCTATCTTTATATCGCCTATAAATTTGCCCATCAATTCCATCATCCAAATTACTGACATATCATGTGAAAAGAATTGGTCCCAAACCCGGAACCTTGTGGAACACCACTAGTCACCAGCAGACAACCAGAGAGACTCCCTTTATTCCCTCCTGCCAATCAGCCAATCCTCTGTCCATGCTAGTATCTTTCCTGTAAAACCATGGCTCTTCCCTTGTTAATCAGCCTCATCTTGCGGCATCTTGTCAAAGGCCTTCTGAAAATTCAAGTACACGGCATCAGCCGATTCTCCTGTTTATCCCACTTGTTATTTCCTCAAAGAATTCCAAGGGTGGAGAAACATTTGCAATTTTCCAGTCCTCCAGAACCACTCCAGAGTCTGGTGGTTGATGGAAGATCATTACTAATGCCTCTACAATCGCTTCAGGCCATAGATGCTGCCTGGCCTGTTGAGTGTCTCCAGCATTTTGTATGGATCAGTAACAACATCTCCTCCATAATCTCCACCAGTGCAGGTGCATCATAAGGCTGTGTGCTTAGCCTCCTGCTCGTCTCACTTTACACTTATACTTAAGAGACTGAGAGGCTAAGCACAGCTCCAATGCCATATTTAAGATTGCTGACGATATCATGGTCATTGAAGAATGAGAATAGAGGAAGGAGAGTGAAAATCTGGCTGAGTGGTGCCACAGCAATAGCCCCCCACTCAATGTCAGCAAGATGGAGCTGACTATTTACTTTTGGACGAGGAAACCGGGTATCCATGAGCCAGGCCTCACTGGGGGATTAAGGGTGAAGTGGGTTAGCAACTTTAAATCCCCTGGTGTTTATCATTTCAGAGGACCTGTCCTGGGTCCAGCATTACCATTACAAAGAAAGCCCAGCAGCACCCCTACTTTCAGAGAAGCTTGCAAAGATTCAGCACGACATCTAAAACTTCGATGATCTTCAATAGCTGCAGGGTTGAGCGTATACCGACTGGTTGCTTCATGGCCTGGTATGGAAACGCCAATGCCTTTGTACAGATAGGCCCTCAAAAAGCAATGGATATGGCCAGTCCATCACGGTAAAGCTCTCCCCACTGTCAAGCATCTATACAGCGCACTGTCGCAGCAAAGCGGCATCAGGGACTCCATCAACCAGGCCATGCTGTCTTCTCATTGCTACCTCCAGGAAGGAGATACAGGAGCCTCAGGTCCCACACTCACAGTTATTACCCCTCAACCAGTGTGGATAACTTCCCTTACCCCAGAACTGAGCTGATTCCACAATCTGTGCACTCACCTTCAAGGAGTCTTCAAGTAGCTGATTACTTACTCAATATTTATCACTTATTTATTTATTATTGTTATTATTTTCCCTCTGTTTGTATACACGTTATTTTTTTACCTTTTACACATCGGCTGTTGTCTGTCCTTGTGTGCAGTTCTTCATTGATTCTGTTGTGTTTCCTTGTATTTACTGCGAATGCCCACAAAAAATTTCTTATAGCATGTACTTTGATAATGAATTTACTTTGAACTATGGTTAAAGTGGTTACAGACTTCAGTAGGGCCTTGGACAAAGTCCCAGATCGAAGACACATTGGGGCCTACGGCATCCAGAACAAGCTGGAAAATCAAATCCAAACCTGTCTTGGTGAGAGGCCTCAGTGGATGACTGGAAGACGTTGGAGGCGATTGGTCCTGTTACATTTGGTAATGGTCTGAATGTCAACGTAGGAGGCAGGAATAGAACTGCTGTCGATGACACAGAGATTGGTGACATTGATAGAGAGGGGTGCCGTTTCTGGCTGCAGAGGTGTGAGGTATTGGTGGTGTGAAAACTAATAAGGTCAGGATTATTGCAATGAACAGCAGGACTCTCAAAAGTACAGACCAACAGACAGACTGTGGTGTGCAGTTCTCAGGACCCCTGGGGCACCTGCAGAAGTAGATAAGATTAAGAATCTTATCATTTTTGCTGTATTGGTGCATGACAAATTGTACTATGCAATGACAATAAAGATATTTCACTTCATTTCATTTAGAATGCTTGCATTCAGTAGCTGGGGCATACGATATAAGGGCAGGGAGGCCTAGACAGAGTGAACACAAAGAGGACTGGAAGGGATAGCCTCAGAACAGAAGGATGTCACTTTAGAACAGGAGCAGAGGTGGTGAATCTGTGGAATTCGTTGCCACAGATGGCTGTGGAGGCCAGTTCTTTGGGTATCTTTAAAACAGAGGTTGAAAGTTTCTCGATTAGTAAGGGGGTCAAAGATTGCAGGAAGAAGGCGGGAGAATGGGGTTGAGAGGGATAGTAAACCAGCCATGATGGAGTGGTGGATGAGACTCAATGGGCCAAATAGCCTAATTCTACTGCTATCCCTTATAGTGTGAGAGAAAGCTATGGTACAATCTTATAAATCATTTCTTAGGTCACAGCTAGAATTGTCATGAGCCCTGCAGACCTGTGCACCTGTATTTGTTAATTATTGTCTTATCTAAGCTCCTGTTTTTCATGTTTGATCTTGTCAAGTTTATTTTGACTGGTATGGGTTTTCCACGTACTGTGGTTATCTAAGGTGGACTCCTGATTAGTGCCTGTCATAGGGTTCTTGTGCTTCATGAATGATTCATCTCGTGGTGTCGCTTGGTCGAGCTACGATTTTCTGTTGGAATTCCGATGAGTAAACTTGTGTTTCTGTCTCTAGGTGGGAGTCTGCTGTTCCTCCGCACCTGCGTTCAGTCATCTGTCAGTGCAGTCCGTGACTGGAGTGCTGCGTACATTACTGCAGTCAGCACACCAGAGGAAGGATATGACTGCACCGGAGAGGGTGGAGAGGAGATTCCTCAGGATGTTGCCCGGGATGGAGTGTTCCAGTGATGAGCTGAGTTTGCGATCCCTGGGGAAGAGGAGGCTGACGAGAGACCTGGTTCAGAAAAAAAAGTGTGGCATCAATTACATAGATAGCAAGAAAGTTTTTCGCTTGTGTCTATAACAGAACATCAGAGGTTTAAGGTAAGGCGATAAATAATATGGAGGAGATTTAAGGAAGAACACTTTCACCCAGTGGATGGCTGGAATGTGGAATACGTTGCCTGAGGGGTGGTGGAGGCACGGGTCCTCACACGACTCGAAACACCAGGCACAGAAAGCAGCAAAGAGCTGGAACACGGGAGCAGTTAAGACAGAGACGAGAAGGCTGGCTCATTCATAGTCGGCTATTCGACTCTGTGACTCTGTCGCTTTTTCCTGCTTCCATGTAGATGAAGTTGAACAAAGCGAAGAGTTTGGATTTGATCACGGGTTTCCAAAACCTGAAGTACCTGGTGGGAGCAGTTGGAAAGTCTGTGGCTCTCGGTCTGAGGGCTGGGTCTGCACCGGATCATCAGCCAGTAGTCCTAGCAGAGGGCAGCACTGGTACGCCCCTTTTACAAATTGCTGCTTTTTCTATTACACACACATTTTGATTTTAAAAAATAACTTCTGAAGTAAAAGGTGACACAAAACGGAACATAGGCATGGTGACCGATGACTCATTCCCACCCCAAATACTTGCTGACACTTTGCTCTTCAATTTGACTTGTTCTTGAGTCGGCTGGGAACCTGGAAAAATTGGAGGGGATGCTACACTCACAAGTAGCAGAATTTTCATGAAAAGCATTGTGGAGTTTTGATGTAATGAATTCCTTTGCCAGAGCAGTGTGTCAGAGCCTCTCTCTCACCGTCATATCTTTGCTGAACCCAGACAGGGACGAAAGGCGGAAGCCTACGATGACGGCTCTTTAGAAAGGACAGTTCACGTACTCTACTGTGCACACTTCTTAGACACATATATATAGCTAGGGTCCCTAAAACCTTTGTCCAGTCCTGGATTGCTGAATGTGGAGTGGAGAGTCAGTTTGTAAATCTGGTGGGAGCAAGGGACGATAGGAATGGTGAGAGTGGAGAGCCACACGATGGGTGTGGGACAGGGGGCAGAGAGGGAATGCCAGGGGAAGGGCTGGGGGGTGGTGGGGGTGCAGGCACACCCAGCCCTGAGACACCAGGCAAGGTCATTTCATTCCAAACAATTGGTTTATAGATCATTACAGAAAGCCTCCTGGTGCTTCCCACTCACTTCCCTCTCCCTTCCCCAAGCATGATTCTGCTCTCCCTGCCCCCTTCCCACTCCCAGTCTTCAATGGAGACCCATATCAGAATCAGATTTATCATCACTCACATCTGCATGAAATTTGTTATTTTTTTGTGGCAGCAGTACAGTGTAATACATAAAACTACGACAGTACTGTGCAGACGTCTTAGGCACCATGGTTGTATATGCTGGCCTAAGACAGTCACAGTTCTGTGCACAGTTCACACACTTTGATGGAGCTGCTTTTCATTTCCTAAAGACATTAGGCTGGCATTAGGTTAACCAAAGCAAGAGACAAAAGCAATGGCTGAACGGTGCAGTCTAACCTGAGGTCAGTGTGAAATTGTGCTTTTGTAGGAGGTGCGCTGGGCATTGAACTCACAGTGTCTCTACCTCAGTGACCTTGTCGTTCATTAGCTGTGATGTACAGCTTCAGGAGCTTCTAATTGCCTCGCGCTGTGCTCTTTATTAACTGACACACTTGAGTAACTGCTACATGGCAGGTACAGCCCAGACCCTGGAAAGCAGCCATTTGAATGAAGTACTGCAGTAACCTTGTTTGCAAGACGTGGTTTGTTTGATGTAAAGCACCGGCCTTCAAGAAGTACTCGGATATTAATTTGGGAGAAACTTAAGCAGTTCCTGCTGCACCCAGGGCACCCATGGAGTGTGCCAAGATAAACAGGCACTGCACTTCCTGCGATTTACTGTTATTATGCCGGGCAGCATCAATGGAAGGAGAAAACAGCTGATGTTTTGGCCGAAGTTCGTCTTCAGGACCGGAGAGGAAGGGGAGAAAGAGTAAGAAGATGGGGGCGGGAGGAGTGGAAGTAGACAAGGTAGCAGGTGATGGGTGAAACCGGGAGATGGGGAGGGGTTGAAGTAAAGAGCTGGCAAGTTGATTGGTGAAAGGGATGAAAGGCTGGAGGAGGGGGAATCCGATTGGAGAGGACAGAAGACCATGGAAGAAAGGGAAGGGGGAGGACCACCAGAGGGAGGTGATGGGCAGGAAAGGAGATGAGGTGGGAGAGGGAAACAGGAAAGGGGGAATGGTGAGGGAGACAAAGGGGGACAAATATCGGAAGTTCGAGAAATCAATGTTCATGGCATCAGGTTGGAGGCTACCCAGACGGAATATGAGGTGTTGCTCCTCCAGCCTGAGTGTGGCCTCATCATGGCAGTAGAAGGGGCCATGGACTGACATGTCAGAATGGGAATGGGAAGTGGTACTGAAATGGGTGGCCCCGGGGAGATCTCACTTTTTCTGACAGACGAAGCAGTCTCCCAATCTATTTCAGGTCTCACCGATACACAGGAGGCCACATTGGGAGCACTGGACACAGTATATGACCCCAATAGGCTCACAGCTGAAGTGTTGCCCCACCTGGAAGGACAGTTTGGGGCCTTGGATAGCCGTGAGGGAGCAGGTGTAGAGGCAGGGCGGCACGTGTTCTGTTTGCAAAGATAGGTACCAGGAGGGGGATCATTAGGGAGGGACAAGTGGACGAGGGAGTCACATAGGGAGTGATCCCTGTGGAAATTGTGAAGTGGGGGGGGGGGTTAACAGAAGATGTGCTTGGTGGTGGGATCTCGTTGGAGATGGTGGAAGTTATGGAGAATTATGTTTTGGACATGGAGGCTGGTGGGGTGGCAGGTAGGGCCAAGAGGAACCTATCCCTGATGTGGTGGCAGGACCACGGGGTGAGGGCAAACGTGTGCAAAATGGAAGAGATGGAAGTGAGAGGAGCATTGATGCTGGAGGAAGGGAAGCCACTTTCTTTGAAGAAGGAAGACATCCTATTAGTAATTCTTCCTGCACCCATGCTGAGCTCGTCAACTTCATCAACTTTGCCTCCAACTTCCACCCTGCCCTCAAGTGTACCTGGTCCATTTCCGACACCTCCCTCCTCTTTCTTGATCTCCTTGTCTCCATCTCTGGAGACAGTATATCCACTGATAGCTTTTATAAACCTACTCATTCTCACAGCTACCTGGACTGTACCTCTTTTCACCCAGTCACTTGTAAGAATACCATCCCCTTTTCTCAGTTCTTCAATCTCCGCCGCAACTGCACTCAAGGTGAGGATTTTTATTCCAGAACTAATGAGATCTTCACCTTCTTTAAAGAGAGAGTCTTCATTTCCTCCAGCATCAGTGCTGCTCTCATCTGCATCTCTTCCATTTTCCATTGTCCCCACTCCATCCTCCCACCACCCCACCAGGGATAGGGATCTCTTGTCCTCACCTACCATCCACCAGCCTCCACGTCCAGCACATAATTTTCCGTAACTTCTGCTATCTCCAACTGAATCCCACCACCAAACACATCCCCCGCCCCCACCACCACTTTCTGCTTTCCGCAGGGATCACTCCCTACGTGACTCCCTTGTCCACTCGTCCCTCTCCACTGATCTGCTTCCTGGTACTTGTAAGCAGAACAAGTGCTACCCCTGCCCCTACACTTCCTCCCTCACTACCATTCAGGGGCCCAAATAGTCCTTCCAGGTGAGGTGACACTTCACCTTTGAGTCTGTTGGGGTCACCTACTGTATCCGGAGCTCCCGGTGTGGCCTCCTGTGTATTGGTTAGACCGATGTAGATTGGGAGACCACTTTGCCGAGAACCTACACTCGGTCTGCCATTCCCATTCTGACATATCGTCAATGGCCTCCTCTACTGTCGCAATGAGGACACTTTCAGTTTGGAGGAGCAGCACCTTATATTCAGTCTAGGTAGACTCCAACCTAATGGCATGAACATTGATTTCTCAAACTTCCAGTAATTGCCCAGCCCACTCCTTCACCATTCCCCTTTCCTGTTTCCCTCTCTCACCTTATCTCCGTACCTGCCCATCACCTCCCTCTGGTGCTCCTCCCTCTTCCCTTTCTTCCATGGTCTTCTATCCTCTCCTATCAGATTCCTCCTTCTCCAGTCCTTTTAACTCTTTCATCAATCAACTTCCCAGCTCTTTACTTCAACCGCTTCTCCCTCTCCCGGTTTCACCTATCACCAGCCACCTGGTACTTCTTCCTCCCCTCCCTCCACCTTCCTACGCTGACCTCCCCCCCCCCTCTTCTCCAGTCCTGAAGAAGACGCTCAGCCTGAAACGTCAGCTGTACTCTTTTCCATAGATGCTGCCTGACCTGCTGAGTTCCTCCAGCACTGTGTGTGTGTGTGTTGCTCTGTATATCCAGCATCTGTAGATCTTCTTGTATTGTTAATTATTCTATCCCTGAAGTGAGGAACACTTGCCCCGCTTGACATCAGTTTATCCTCTTACCTCACTGCTGCAGTTAATGGTGCAGGGGGTAGTGGCAGGGCATCACAGCTCCAGAGAGCCAGGTTCAATCCTGACTGCAGGTGCTGTCCGTGTGCAGTTTGCACATGTCCCCTGTGACCCCTGGGGAGTCCTTGTGCAGGATTCACTAAAGTTTAATTTGCAGCTGACAAGGCAGGCAAATGCAATGTTAGCATTCATTTTGAGAGGACTGGGATATGAAAGCAAGGACGTAATGCTGGGGCTTTATATGTCACTGGTGAGGCCTCACTTGGAGTATTGTGAGCAGTTTTGTCTCCCTTATTTAAGAAAGGATGTGCTGACATTGAAGAGGATTCAGAGGAGGTTCATGTGAATGATTCTGGGAATTAAAGGGGTATTTTATGAGAAACGATTCATGGCTGTGGGCCAAAGTTCCCTCTGAGGTGTGCACATATGAGCACACACTCATCTTTTGCTACTACTGCTCAAAGGAATTGAAACTGTGCACCGAAGGTTGTCACCCTCTACCTGGTTGGCATGTTAAGTATATTTCACGATTGTACACAATCACATTTCCTTTTCTGGTTTCTGATGCAGCAAAGTTAACAACATGAAGTTGGCGACGATTTATCTGCAGATTTTAGAACTGGCTTATTGAAGGAATTATTGATTCACTGTGTCAAATTCCAAAGAATCAAAGGGGGTGAAACGCAAAAGAACTGCTGGCTCATTTAATGGAACAGTAGAGACTGCTACACAGAAAGCTCATGAGGTCAGGAACGTACAGCTAAGAGAAATATTTATGTACAATACAGAAACAGGTGTTACCTACGTGTATTGTCACGATGCAAAAGTTGCTGGAGAATTTGCAAGTGGGACGAAGTGGAGTGATATGTGGAAACTTGACTTTTTAAAGTGTCATTCAACAAGCAAATCACAAATGGACAATGTGCAAAAACTCTGATGAGAAAATCCTTCATTACCCGCTACAGGCCTGCTACGTATGTTTTGTGAGAGTGCAGATGACTGAGAGCGAAAATGATCAAACCCAGAGGAGTTCAAAGTTCTTATTGACAGTGCATTGCTAGCTGTTAAAATGAATACCTCTATATCAAAAAATTCAGTGTGCACATGTTGTCACTGGGCAAAAAATTACACAGCACAAGATTTTTGCACACACTAGTCATTACAAATTAGAGGGGACACTGCTCTGGGCCTTTACTCAGTATAGTTTAGAAGAATGAGGGCAGATCTCATTAAGACCTATATAGCGTTGAAAGGCCTAGGTCTTTGCAGGCTGAAAAATGACAGGTGGAACTTAATGCAGGCAACTGTGAGATGTTGTCTTTTAGAGGACCAACCAGGATAGGTCTTATATGATGAGCGTTAGGACACTGAGGAGTGCAGTAGAACAGAGGGATCTGGGAATACTAATCTATAAATCCTGGAAAGTGGCATCACAGATGGATAGGGTCATAAAGAAAGCTTTCGGCTCATTGGCACTCATGAGTCAGTGTATTGAGTACAAGAGTTGGGAAGTTATGTTGAAATTAGTGAGGCCTAATTGGGAGCATTGTGTGTATCTTTGGTCACCTACCTACAGGAGAGATGTAAATAAGGTTGAAAGAATGCATAGAAAATTTACAAGGATGTTGCTGTGATTTGAGGACCTGAGTTATGGGAAAGGTTGAATAGGTTAGGACTGTATTCCCTAGAATGTAGAAGATAGAGAGGATATTTGATAGAACTATATAAAATTGTGAAGGGTATAGATAGGGCAAGCAGTCTTTTTCCACTGAGGTTGGGTGGAACTACAAATGGAGGTCATGGGTTAAGGGTGAAGGGGAAAATGAGGGGGAACTTCTTCACTTAGAGGATGGTGATCAGAATTATTAAGAACTCAACACATTATCTTAAAATTGATTCCCTGCCCAGTGTAATCATTTGCATTATAATTACGAGATTAGTCAGCAAGTGCCTCAGAAGATCTCCGATGCTCTGGTTTCTGACTGTACGGAAATCCCAGTGGCGTTGCGTCTCACTGACCGCTAAGCCTTGAATGAGAGAGTGGCCACAACTGAAGACTGAGGCTGGAGCCAAGGTAGGGATCCGGAATGTGGGTGGGCTAGTAGCCAGAGGTTTGACTATTTCCCACTCCCCTTAAACTCATCAGGTTCACTGGAAAGTTCATCTACCACTGTGCAGAATTTTAAAAATAAAAGTTTACTTGCATGTTAACAGGGGTCTCATCAAATAGTTTGGAAAACTAATAGTTTGGCACATCTATAATCCCAAGGGTGTCGGGTTATTGGATTTCTACTGATAATTGATACCCGATTTTCATAATGTTTTCTTAATTTTTCTGCATTTTCTGCACCGTTATACAATATATCTCATGCTTGGGGAATTTCATTTTTCTTATTGCTTAATATTTAGCTGCAATGAGCATTTTAAATTTTATCATCTTTCTAATGAGTAATTTAATGTAATGAGATGAAACTACCTCACCAAGTAAAGTTGAATCAGCCATTTTAGCTCTGCTACTTTATACCAGTAAAGTACTTCTGGAAAAGAGCCAATTATGTTCAGTTGTTTCCTGGAGAACAAAACAATTATTTTTCCTGCACTTATGTTGATGTTAAACCATATGACCATAAGACATCGGAGCAGAATTAGGCTAACTGACCCATCGAGCGTACTCTGCCATTTATTATCCCTCTCAATCCCATTCTCGGGCCTTCTCCCTGTAACTTTGATGCTCGGACTAATCAAGAACTAATCAGCCTCTGCTTTAAGTACACTCAATGACTTGGCCTCCACAGCCGTCTATGGCAACGAATTTCACAGATTCACCACCCTCTGGCTAAAGAAATTCCTCCTCATCTCTGTTCTAAATGGGCATCCTCTGTTCAGAGGTGTGCCCTCTGGTCCTAGACTCACCAACTACGGGAAATATCCTCACCACACCCACTCTATCTAGGTCTTTCAATATTTTAACCTTTCAAGGTTTCAGTGAAAATCCCCCTCATTCTTCTAAACTACAGGCACAGAGCCACCAAACGCTCCTCATATGTCAACCCTTTCATTCTCAGAATCATTCTCATGAACTTCCTCTGCACCCTCTCCAATGCCAGCACATCTGCAAAGTTATGCAAAGTCTGATAAACCTTTTTACTGACGATTGATGTCTGCTCAACAGTTTGGTGATCACTGCATCCACAGTACTGTGTAAAAGTCGTAAGCACATGCATACTGTATAGTTAGGGCGCCTAAAATATTTGCACAGTAGTCTAGTAATTTTATGTACAGTATTACACTGTACTGCTGCCGCAAAAAAAACAAAATTCATGACAGATGTGAGTGATGGTAAACCTGACTCTGATACGGGTCTCTATTGTGGACTGAGAGTGAGAAGGGGGCAGGTAGAGGGGAATCCTGGTTGGGAAACGGGGAAGGGGAGGGGAGGAAGCAGGAAGCACCAGAGAGACATTCTGTACTGATCAGTAAACCAATCGTCTGGAATCAAATGACTATGCCTGGTGTCTCAGGGCTGGGTGTGTTTGCACCCGTGCCACCCCTGCCCCTGGCACTCCGTGTCTACCACCTGTGCCACACCCCTCCCACGGCGTTCCACCTTCGCCATTCCCAATATCACTTGCACTTGCCAGATTTGCAAACTTGCTCTCCACTCCACATTGACAAATACAGTACTGTGCAAAAGTTTTAGGCACCCTAGCTATATATAAAGCACGTGCCTAAAACTTTTGCACAGTACTGTAAATTGACTTATACTTAAGTACTTGACAGAACTAAGCTGTCTAAGATTAGCAGAATTCAGCCTTCCCAAATGAAACCTTTCATTGCGCCAAGGATTATAATGCCATATTTGGTGGAAGGAATGAGGCTGGGTGACAGAAACTGGTGAAGTTAATGTGATGCGGGTAACAGAGCCAGAGTGTGTGGAAACCAGTCTCCTGTTCCCAACATCATCTTCTGCCCCTGTGCCCTGGAAGGGGATATTACTCTCTCTCTCTCCACAGTGACTGCATCCTTAACCGACAGATGCTCCCAACTCCCACCGTTACTTTGGGGTTATGCCGATGATAATGAAAATGGTCTCACTGTCCTGAGGGAGGGCGAACCAGTCTCAATGCATCAGCTCTGCCAGGGAACAGACTGTGGTACAACAGCCAGTGTAAGATTAGGAGGGGCTTAAATCACTGAATAATTGAAGTGGCACTTTCAAACGTCATGGGGATACTTTAAACATCACATTAGTGATCACAAAAGTTCATTTAAAAAAATACACCTCAATTAAGCAAATAATTCAGTTACTTGACCTTCTCTCTGTTTAATTGAAAGACAGCTCGACTGATGGGGAATGAGAAGGAAAATCGTAATTGCACAACATTAATGTACCTGATGGGTAATAAATTAAACTTGGTTATTGTCAAAGGTAATGTTGTGTTCTGCAAGTATTGCAAGACGGAGGCACAGGGGATATTGGAGCAAAATAGTTGGGGGGGTGTTGATTGTGGGGTGGAGCTCAGGGAATACAGAAGGAATACTCAAAGGAATTTGAGGATGTTGAAATGATGGAAGAGCATTGGATGAGATCTGAGGTCTCATCCCCACTGAGATCCCCACCGTCACAGTATCCAGTCTTCAGACATCTTGATTCACCCCTCCGTGACATCAGGGAATGGCTGAGAACATTCCAGCTCGTGTGCTGATGACCCGCACTGTAGAAATGGCTGTAACATCTAGTCAATTATCACAGTAGAGTAAAAGCACTGACATCTATGCAACAATGGGGGCAGTCACCCATCACAGGAAGCAAGACCAACCAATCCAATCTAACCAATTATCATCTACTCAGTCTTCAGCCACTCATCAGCGGACTGGTGGACAGCGCTGTCCAATGGCACTTGCTGACCAGCTGGCCAGATTGACAGGACCTCTCTGGATCCCCTCGCAGTCTTGGTGTAAACACAGGCCAGAGGTGATGTGAGAGAGACTGAATCTGATTGGGTATGGCATCAAGAGAGACTGAATCCGATTGGGTGTGGCATCAAGAGAGACTGAATCAGATTGGGTGCGGCATTAAGAGAGGCTGAATCAGATTGGGTTTGGCTTCAAGAGAGACTGAATCAGATTGGGTGCAGCATCAAGAGAGACTGAATCCGATTGGCTGTGGCATCAAGAGAGACTGAATCAGATTGGGTGTGGCATCAAGGATTCCTGATGAAAGTGAAGCCAATGGGCATCGGGGGGAGGGGGAAAACACTCCAATGGCTGAAGCCACAGCTGCTTATCAACACACACAAAATTCTGGAGGCCAGACAGCATCTATGGAAAAGAGTAAACAGCTGATGTTTCAGGCCAAAACCCTTCATCAAGACAGGAGAAAAAAGATGAGAAGTCAGGACAAGATGTGGTGGGGGGGGGGGGGAAGGGAGGAAGAAATACAAGGTGGTGGGTGATAGATGAAACCAGGAGAGGGGGAGGAGTGAAGTAAAGAGCTGGGAATTGAATTCAATTGGTGAAAGAGATAAAGGGCTGGAGAAGGGGGAATCTGATAGGAGAGGGTAGAAGACCATGGAAGAAAGGGAAGGGGGAGGAGCACCAGAGGGAGGTGATGGGCAGGCAAGGAGAAAAGGTGAGAGAAGGAAATGGGAATGGGGAATGGTGAAAGGGGGGAGCAATTACCAGAAGTTTGAGAAAGCAATATTCATGCAATCAGGTTGGAGGCTACTCAGATGGGATATAGTGTGTTGCTCTATCATCTACCACCTTGTACTTCTTCCTCCCCTGCTTTGACTTCTCATCTTTTTGTCTCCAGTCCTGATGAGGTGTCTCGGCCTGAAACACCGACTGTCCACTCTTTTCCATAGACACTGCCTTGTTCCTCCAGCACTGTGTGTGTGTTGCCTGGACTTAGAGCATCTGCAAAATTTATTTTGTGTGTGACAAAGATGCTTACGGTCAGCTGTCCTAGGATGGAGAAACACTTAATGCTGGGGCCATCAGCCACTGCTCCTGCAGATGCATTTGTTGTTTCTATTTTAGATTTTCTGCATCTGCAACTATTGATATTCAATATTCCCGACCCCTGGACATCAGCTCTGAGCAGTGACCCAGACCCATCCATCCCATTGCTTCATCTGTGATCTACCCTGGGGTTGGGGATGTTTATTGATGGCTGAACAACATTCAATTCCATTCATAACTGCTCCAGGTGTGAAGCAGGCCCTGCTGCAGGCAAGAAGACCTGGCCAACATTTAAACATGGGCTGCTGAATGTTTTGTGATATTTGAGCCCCTAAAATGCCAGGTGATTGGAATCACCAACAAGAGGGAATTGAAGCACATGCCCTTTCCATTCAATGCTCTTCCCAACCCCGAGTTCTCCACCATCAACAAGCTGGGGATCGCCACTGACCAGTAAACCAGACAAGACGTATAAATACTATGGTTATGAGCATAAGAACATAAAAAATAGGAGCAGGAGCCCACCGAGCCTGCTCCGCCATTCAATAAGATCATGGCTGATCTGGCCATGGACTCATTTCCACCTACCTGCCTTTTCCCCATAACCCGTAACTCCCCTACAATCCAACCTTGTCTTAAACATATTTACTGAGGTAACCTCCACTGCTTCATTGGGCAAAGAATTCCACAGATTCTCCACTCTCTGGGAAAAGCAGTTCCTCCTCATCTCTATCCTAAATCTACTCCCCGTAAACTCGAGGCTATGTCCCCTAGTTCTACTCTCACCTACCAGTGGAAACAATTTTCCTGCCTCTATCTTATCTATCCCTTTCATAATTTTAGCTGTTTCTATAAGATCTCATCTCATTCTCCTCTCCTCTCAGAAGGTCAGAGCTATCGTGTGGTGTCTGACTCTTCTTTAAAGCTTTTCCATCAACACATGAGTTAACAGCAAGATTGAATGCCTCCTACTTACCTGAATGAATGCAACTCAGGAAGGTCAAAACTGTCAAGGAAAAAGAAGTTAGTTTGTGATTTTCATGGAAAGTGTAGGTGGGCTTCTCCCTGCTGGACTATGGGACCATCTGGCTGCATAACTCATGAGTCGGAGGCAAGGCACAGTTCACTGACTCAGTGGGGTTCCTGAGAAAGTGGTCAGAAGCCCACAGCAGACCTCACCAGAAACCAATGAAAGATGAGATGGTGGGTGACACACACCAGGTGAATATTTCCAGTGGGAATCAGGATGAATATAATAAACTGAGAAGATGTGAAGAGGAGAGTACAATGAACAAAGAGAGAGAAGAGAATGGTGTTTAAAATTACAGGGAATCCAAAAGACGCATAAATAGGAAAATGGTAGTAAAAGGACAGATAGTTTATGCAGAAACAAGAGAAAATCTGCAGATGCAGCAGGCCAGGCAGCATCAATGGAAAAAAGTACAGTTGCTGTTTTGGGCCGAGACCCTTTGGCAGGACTAAGTTCGTTTTCCTAAACAGTTTTGAGCTTCCTGAGTAACGTTTAGCGAGGTAAGTGGACAGCATTCAATCTTGCTGTTTGCTCGTGTTGATGGAAGAATTCTGTAGATTATACAGAGGTGATTTGTACAGAGAGGCTCGGCTGGAATACTAAATGAGTACTTTGTATTGCCGAGGAAGAATTAACAACATTTCTGCAGGTTGTGGGGATAATTGATGAGGTGAAAAATAGATGTTTAAAATAGTTACTCAAAAAGCTCGAACTGGTCACTGGATCTGTTTGGAGATTACCAAAGGTCTTCTCATGCTGATATCCTCCCTGAGCACAGGAGAAGTACCAGAGAACTGTAACATGACAGAAATAGCACCTTCAGTTATAGACACTCTGAGGACATGCCAGGGAACTACAGGTCAGTCAGCGTGTTCACAGATGTGGAGGAATTGTCAGAAACAGTAATCAGGAAAAGCATTATGTCGACACTTGGAAAAGCCCGATAAGAGACAGACAATGTTGTGCTGTTAACAGTCAGGCAGTGTTTGACTTCATTTGTCTGAATGCTTTTGAGTTAACAGAGAAGGGTGCTGAAGAATATAGATGTCTGTGTGAATTTCCAGAAGATGTCTGTCAAAGTCCCACACAAACACTGGGCAGCAAAATGACATCCCTGGTCTAAAGGGTCACGTGCAGTGGCTAAAGGCAGACTCCAGGGAGTTGTGGTCAGCAGGAGAGAATGGTATTAGACCATAATGCCATAAGATATGGGAGTAGAATTAGGCCATTCAGCCCATCAAGTCTGCTCCGCCATTCAAATATGGCTGATTTTTAACAACATTCTCCAATCTTCTTTCCTTAACCCTTAATCCCTTTATCAAGAAACTACCAACCTCTTCTTTAAATGCACCTATTGACTTGGCCTCCACAGCCATCTGTAGCAACAAATTCCACAGATTTTCCACCCTCTGGCTGAAAAAAATCCCTTCTCATCTCAGTTCTAAAGCGATATTGTGTTCAATATATGTTGCCACGTGTTAAGTAAGGTGCTTGATGCTCCAATTACTGAGCATGAAATTCAGAAAACTATTTCATCAATGCAATCAGGTAAAGCTCATGGACTTGATGGGTATTCGGTGGGATTTTTCAAAAAATTTGAAAGATTACTTTCTCTGCATCTTTTGGAAATATTTCATGAATCCTTTGAGAAGGGTAATTTACCTTCTTTTTATGAAGCATCTATTTCCTTAATTCTTAAAAAAGATAAAGACCCTGTTGAATGCTCATCATATAGACTTATTTCACTATTAAATGTGGATGCAAAAATTCTTTCTAAAATAATGGCTAACCGCTTGGAAAATATTTTAATTAAAATCATCTCTATGGATCAAACAGGCTTTATTAAAGGCTGTTACTCTTTCTCTAATGTTCGGAGATTGATGAACATTATTTATTCACCATTATCTAAGCAACCTCAATGTGTTATCTCTCTTGATACAAAAAAGGCATTCGATAGAGTTGAGTGGCCATACTTGTTAAAAGTATTAGAAAAATTTGGTTTTGGTAATAATTTTAATAGATGGATTCAAATGATCTATAAGAACCCTATTGCCACGGTCATTACTAACAATTACAGGTCTTCTTTCTTTTCACTTTCTTGTGGTACTAAGAGGGGATGTCCATTAAGCCCTTTATTATTTAATCTTGTATTGGAACCTTTAGCTATAACATTACAGGAGGCCAAAAACATTCGTGGTATTTCTATAAATGGAACCATACGTAAGATTTCTCTTTATGCAGATGATCTTTTGATTTTTATTTTGAATCTTGAGGAATCAATTCCTAATCTTTTGGAAACACAAAGATTTTGGAAAATTTTCAGGATATAAACTTAATTTGAATAAAAGTGAATTGTTTCCATTAAATGTTCCTGTTAGTACATATAATGATATTCCTTTTAAAACTGTTAATACATTTAGATATTTAGGTATGATAATTACTAAAAAATATAAAGATCTTTATAAAGCTAATATAGTTCCTCTAGTAGACTCCATGAAATTACTATTTTCTAGATGGAATCCACTTACTCTCTCTTTAATAGGTCATATCCATGCTGTGAAAATGATGATTTACCTAGATTTTTATATATTTTCCAAACTATACCAATCTTTTTAACTAAAAATTTTTTTGATCAAATTGACTCTCTTATTTCTTCCTTTATTTGGAACAATAAGAGACCAAGAATTAACAAGTACCATTTACAAAAACCCAAAAAAGATGGTGGACTTACACTTCCTAATTTAAGACTGTATTATTGGGTTGTGAACATTAGACAATTATGTTTTTGGTTATACTGGCTCAATAAGAACCAAAAATCACTTTGGGTTGATCTGGAATTAAAAGCTGTTAAACAATTTTATTTAACTTCAATATTAGGAGCTCCATTACCTTTACAGCTTTCTAAAATTCCAAATTTAAATTTTTACCTGGTTATTAAACAACCTTTACGGATTTGGATTCTGTTTCATAATTTTTAAAATTTTAAACAATTTAAGTTGTCTAGTTTTATATATCAAAACTTTTCATTTAAACCTTCAATAATCAACCCCATTTTTTTCCTATGTAAAAATAAAGGGATCCGTTTTTTTACAGATTTATTCTGTGATGGTTGATTGATGACTTTTGAAGAGTTAATTAACAAATACTCTCTCGCTCATACACATTTTTTGCAATATTTTCAGGTTAGACATTTTTTACAACAATATTTACCTAAGTTGCCATATTTACAAGAATCTGATTTGTTGGATACCATTTTGAAATTGAATCCCTTAGTGAGAGGTTCCATTAGCAGAATTTATAATTTACTTTTGTTACAAAAAGAGAACCTATCACTAAAGATTAAACAAGATTGGGAGAGAGAACTTAATATGACCTTTATGAATGAAGATTGGGCTTGAATTTTGAAAAACGTAAATTCTTCTTCTATATGTGCCAATCACTGTTTAATTCAATTTAAAATTGTCCATCGTTATTATTTAACAAAGTAGAGACTATCTAAAATATTTCCTAGTGTAGATAATTACTGTGATAGATGTAAAACTGAAGTAGCTACTTTGTCACATATGTTCTGGTCATGTTCTTCATTAAAACAGTTTTGAAAATCTGTATTTTCTCCAATTTCCAAAGCTCTGAAAATTAATTTACAACCTAATAGACTAACTGTTCTATTTGAAATAGTTCCGCATCATATTCAGGGTATTTCATCTTCAGATCAACATGTAATTGCATTTGTTACATGGTTGGCAAGAAGGGCTATTTTATTAAAATGGAAAGATATCTCTTCCCCTACATTAATTGAATGGTTTTCTCAAGTGATGTTATGTCTCAGCATGGAAAAAATTAGAAGTAGAACTTTTGAACCTCGATTTGATTTTGAGAGAAGATGGGGTTCTTTTGCCAAATATTACCATTTAATTTGAATTATTCTATATGGTTTCCTTCCAATTTTATTATCTTTTTTTAAAAATGTGAATTGGCGGTTGATGACGTTTTTTTATATATCTAGATGATGGCTAAATGTATTGCTTCTGGGGGTAGATTCCTAATGGGTATTTTGTGGTCAATGGGTTTTTTTTTCTTAGTTAGATGGGGGGTTTTTTTCTTCTATTTTCTATATAATTTTTTTTTATTTTTATATATTATTAGTTTTTTCTTCAGCTTTATTAATTATATACATTTCAATTTGTTGAAGTTTTTATTTATTCTATAGTTGTAGAAGATTATGTATCAATAAAAAGATTCTAAAAATGAAAATAAGGTGTGAAAGTCGCAGAGAAGGGACAGAAGGGTTTACTGGCTGGTCCCTGGGATGAGGGGTTTCAGCTCCTGGATTAGACTGGAAGTCTCCTACAGGCAGAGAAGGCTGAGTGATGGAGAGAGATTGAGAACAGGAAGAATCTGTTGTGCTTGACGAGGGCATTGAGGTGTTTGCCAACCAGGATGGACCTGAAGGAGGATGTCTCACACTGCACTTCTAAAGCACAACTTTATCTTATAAACACAAGAAAGTCTGCAGATGCTGGAAATCCCCAAAGCAACACACACACACAATGCTGGAGGAACTCAGCAGACCAGGCAGCATCTATGGGAAATGAATAAACAGTCAGCGTTTCAGGCCAAGACCCGTCTTCAGGAATGAGGTTGTTGTTTCGGGCCAAGACACCCTCTTCAGACTGTATCTTGTAGCCTGAAGTAAAGGGCTGAGCAGGAGCTGAAGAGAGGTCAAACAGTAGTTATGGCGGAACCAGGTGTATAGTGAAGACAGGTAACATCACTGGGACCTGTGTGCATATGGTAACAACCCACAGATCCCCCTTATGCCTGGCCGAAGATTACATCTTACTCTGCTCTGTGGAGCTGAGATCTTGACCACGCCTCACAAGCTCAACTCAGTGCAGCTGGCAGCATCTTACCATGGTGAGATGTGGCTCCAGCTCCTCATGGACAAACCTGGAACAGCCGGGAGGGAGATTGTTACAAAATCTCAGAAAGAAGTCATTCAGAACACCGATGTTCTGCACGGCTTCAGAGATGTTGATTCCTCACAAAGACAAACAGCTTTCTGACATTAAGGACTCTGAGTATGTTCCACATCAGGCAAGCTCATAGAGGTTTTGTCTGATGGACACAAGCAGACAAACAGTTAGAGAACAGTCTGATGAAAGTCAGCAATTACAGTTCATAGAGCTCTAAAACAGTTCCCCCACAGTATTTCTGATTCTTTTTCAAAAATACTTTATTCAGAAATATTACAAAATAAAGTTATTTACATAGAAAAAAACATTTGTTAAATCTGAGTCCTTATACAATAAATAAAGTTATTTACAATAAATTATGCGTTGGCTCTTTGTTCCTATTCAAATTAAGGATGCTTACAATAAAACATTCATCGACTCACAAACTTTCGGCAAGGATTAAAGACTTATTTACAATAAAATAAAATTATTAATGATAAACATCCAGGCATTGACTCTCATTCCTTTACCGAAGTTCCTTTATGGTCTATACATTCCCAGCCCCTCCTGGGGCACCATGTTGACTCATCTATCCACACTGCTGATGAGGGGTATTCTCCTCCCCACCCGACCCCTCCCACCCACGCGGGTGATGAACCTTAAACTGTGGTCCTTCCCCAAGAGGCCCTCGTGGTGGCTGCACCAAGCCTGAGTGCGTCCCTCAGCATGTATTCCTGCCAGCGAGAATGTGCCAATCGGCAGCACTCAGCATTACTGACGGACTGACGTTCGAGAACACTTGGGTTTGGGGAACAAAGAGCAGAAGGCAGGATATGTGATATCAATCATGATTACACAATGAAGTGAGGCTGATTATGACCTCATACGTTGTCTCATATGTTACCGGGTCAACCAGATCAACACACACAAAATACATAAAAGAGAAACACTCTCTCCTCTCCCCCTCACCCTACCTTTTAAATCTACTCCTCAGCTTTTATTCTCCAGTCCTTCTGAAGGGTTTTGGCCCAAAACATCGACTGTACTCTTTTCCATAGGTGCTGCCTGGCCTGCTGAGTTCCTCCAGCATTTTGTGCGTGTTGCTTGGATTTCCAGCATTTGCAGATTTTCTCTTGTTTGTGATTGGGTAAACCAGATGTTTCCTTGTCCTCTTCTGACACCATTCCAGTAAAGAATTCACCCTGAAATGAGATATCACCATCCCCTTGTGATATTCTAGCATAAACTTATAGAGGTATATCAAACCATGAGAGACACAGTCATTTTCCCAGTGCAGGGGAATCTAAAACTAGAAGGCGTGGGTTTAAGATGGGATATGAAAAATACACCTGTCCTTGTAGATGTTCTGAATCATGGGAGGTTCACAACTACAGATGCACTGGGCTGTCCGCACCACTCTCTACAGAGTCCTGTGATTAAGGGAGGTACAGTTCCCATCTCAGGTAGTGATGCAGCCAGTCAGGATGCTCTCAATTGTGCCCTTGTAGAAAGTTCTTCGAATCTGGGGGCCCATACCAAACTTCCTCAACCGTCTGAGGTGAAAGATGCTATTGTGCCTTTTTCACCACGCAGCTGGTGTGTACAGACCACGTGAGGTCCTCAGTGATGTGGATGCCAAAGAATTTAATGCTGTTTACCCTCTCAACCCCGGATCCATTGATGTCAATAGGGGTGAGCCTGTCTCCATTCCTCCTGAAATCCACAACCAGCTCTTTTGTTTTTGCGACTTTGAGGGAGAGGTTGTTTTCTTGACACCACTGTGTCAGAGAGATGATTTCTTCCCTGTAGGCCACCTCGTTATTGTTTGAGATTAGGCTAATCGATGTCATGTCGTGGGTATACAGGGAGTAAAGGAGGGGACTCAGTACGCAGCCCCGAGGAGGTCCTGTATTGAGAGTCAGAAGGTTAGAGGTGAGGGAGCCCACTCTTACAAACTGCTTGTGATACGACAGGAAGTCCGGGATCCAGCTGCACAAGGCAGGGTTAAAGCCAAGGTCTCTGAGCCTGGGTGGAACTATGGAGTTGAATGCTGTAGTCCAAGAACAGCATTCTCAAATAAGCATCCTTCTTTTCCAGATGTATAAGGACGGTGATCGGTTGTATCGATAGGCAAATTGTAGGGGTCCAGTTTGGGTGGTAGCAAGCTGCAGGTTGTAGCGGTGGTTTTCCTCGGAGGCTCAGAGTCAGCGACGTCAAACCGAGCATAAAAGTGATGGAGCTCATCTGGGAGAGAGGCTGTGATGTTGGCAGCACCACGACGTTTGGCTTTGAAGTCTGCGATGGTATGCGGCCCTCGCCACAGGTTACGTGTGCTTTTCGTTGTGAATCTTGACTCAGTCTTCTCCCTATATGGCTGTTTCACAGCCTCGATAGCTTTGCGCAGATCATCGCTGCTTTTCTTGCGCTCTAGTTGATCGTCGGTGATGTCAGCTTGATGTCATGCTGTAAGTGCTGCTCGCACAGATCCAGGGTTTCTGGTTTGGGAAGACCCTGACCGATTTCTGTGGGACAACATCGTCGATGCTCTTCCCGCTGAAGCACGTGACTCCATCAGTAAACTTGGAGACATCCTCATTATGGAAGACATTCCAGATGACATCATCGAAGCAATCTTGCAGCATGGAGGCCGATTGGTCAGACCAACAGCGGACGGTCTTAACCTCTTGTTTCAGCTTCCGCCTGTCCTTCAGCAAAAGCAGGATCGAAGAGTGAACTGATTTTTCAAAAGCTGAGCGAAGGAAAGATTTGTAAGCATTGCGGAAGGGAGTGTAGCAGTGGTCAAGTGTGTTACCTCCACGAGTGCTCACCTGGATGTGCTGACAAAACTTCGGAGAGGCTTTCATCAACAATGCTCGATTAAAGTCACCAGCAACGATGAAGGCAGCCTCTGGGTGTGCGGTCTCCAGCATGTTGATGGTCTGGTACAGTTCCTTGAGAGCCAGGTGGGTATCAGCCTGTAGTGGAATATACACCTCTGTGATGAGAACAGCCGTGAACTCCCTCGGCAGCCAGTAGGGTCTGCACAGCAGCACCAGGAATTCCAGGTCTGGGGAACAAAAGGATTTGAGAGCGTGCACATTCTGGGGGTCACACCAAGCATTGTTGACCATGAAGCGTACCCCTCCTCCTTTACTCTTCCCAGTGAGGTTTCTCGATCTGTCCGCCCAGGATATGGGCCAGAGTTGGCAAACAGGGCAAGTTCAGTAAGGCAGAGTGGTTGCCATGGATGAGTAGGTGTGAAAGGCCTGTTTCTGTGCTGTATGAGTCGAAACAGAGATAGGTCATGCTACAATGCTCCCTCTAGATTGTTTTTACAGCTGAGCGGACCAGCCATTGCTCTGAGCAGTGAATTTTTCCCCGGCCTGAAAAACGTGCGCCACTTTAAATCATTGACACAAGAGATTCTGCAGATGCTGTGAATCCAAAGCAACACACACAAAATGGTGGAGCAGCTCCACAGGTCAGGCAGCGTCTATGGATGCTGACCCGAAACGTCTGCTGTTTATTCATTTCCATAGGTGCTGCCTCACTTGCTCAGTTCCTCCTGCATTTTGTGTCTGTCACACCACTTTAAAAGTTTTTTTTGTAATATGCATACGAGGAGTATTTCGAATGAAAATTGGAAAATCACATACTTCTGATTTTATTTATTAATTAAAGGTATAATGAGATACAAAGAAAACCTTTCAGATTTCGTAAACATTTTCTCATCTGTCTTTATTACATTAGATCAGTGGTTCCCAACGTGGGGCGTACGCCCCACAGGGGGGTAATTTGATTTTTAAGGGGGGCAATTCGAGAATGAGTTATTAACAGTGAATTTTTTCTAGTAAGTCTGTGTGAGTATGAGTGTGTGTGCGAGTTAATACATATGTGTATATACAGTATGCATACATAAAAATACTTGTGTGTATGTACATGTGTAATTGCGTATGTACTGTATATATAGTGTATCACCATCATTACAACCATCAAATGGCTTTCATAATTAAATTAATGAATTGACTGATGTAGGAAGGAACGAATGAACAAGTCCAAACGCGTAAGAAACTCGTACGAGGTCGCACCAATGCTGCTTTTTGCAGTAGCTTTCGGTTCTTGGTGGTGTGAAGGTGTGTACATTGCGTCATCTCTTTTAAACGGTGTATCTGTCGTTGTATGCTATAGAAACGAATCTGCATTGTTTTATTTATTTATTATTGTTATTATTTTAATATCACTTAATGTTCTTTTTTTTTACAATTTCTTAGTAATTTCTTCCTCAGAACTTTAACAGTCCTTTGGTTCTTTTATTTTTCTCTTTCATGAATGCCATGTTCTTTGGAAGCTTGTTTAAACCAAGTTAATGGTCTTTTAGGCTTCCTCCAGGTGAATAGGAGTTCACTTTTTGAATAATAAGAATTATATATCACCACAGGGGGCATCAGGATTTTAGAGGTGATTAGGTGGGGCATGGCCAAAAAAAGGTTGGGAACCACTGGATTAGATCCTCCAAATGTTCCACTTCTGTTCAGTTTCCAGAGTTACACTTCATTGAATTCATAAGACTGGATCCACGTTTGCAGTCTGCACTAGAAGCTTAAAGTGTTCGAACGATGTCATCAAGAATTGACAGTTCTTCAAATTCTTCATTTCTAAGCACATAGTTCGATGTATCAGTGAACTTTTATATTAAGCCAGTCTGAATTATCAGAAACAAGAAATTTGAAACCACAGTATTGGATGCAACATTTTTGAGGAAATACTTTGGTGGTAGTTCATAATAGTAGCTGAGTATTTTTTTGTCAGCCGTACAACATTCTCTTTTCCAAATTCAGAATTGGTTGCATTTACAAAAGCAAAAGGGTCAACATTTTGCCATTTTCTTAACTCATTGTCAGGAAATCAATTATCCAAGTGATTGATTGATTGATTGAATAATAGGTGAACATTGACACCAGAACTTGTAGATGCAAGCAGATCCTTAATTTTCACACTCCAATAAACGGTATTGCCAATTAACATGTAACTTGTTAATTTTTGCTTTCATTCTGCATTGTAATTGTCAGCACAGAACAAGCTCTTTGACCCACGATGTTCTGCCGACACTTCAATCTACTCTTAGACTAATCTAACCCTTCCCTCCCACATAGCATCCATTTTTCTTTCATCCACGTGCTGGGGTTGGAGAGGGTCCAGAGGAGGTTTATAAGCATGATCCCTGGGATGAAAGGTTCAATGTACAAGGAGTATTTTTTTGACTTTGGGCCTGTACTTGCTGGAGATTAGGCCACTCAACTGCTCTGCCCCTGTGGAGGGGCCTGGTGATTGTCTGGACTTTCAGAGGGATATTAGATGGAGTGTCAGCGTTGTGGGGGGGAGGGGGCAGGGTGAAAGAAAGTAGAAGTAGAAAGGGGAAAAAAGTCAACCTAAAATGTTGACCCTGTTTCTCTCTCCACAGACTTGCCAAGTGACTTCAGCACTTTCTGATTTTATCTCAGGTTTGGAGAGCACTTTGGTGGCAGGTTCTGCTCTGATATTCCACAGACTGTATTTTCCTCCCTGCGTTGGTTTTGTATGAATAGCACAGATGGAGAGGGGAATGCTACAGCCTGCATTAATTAATGACCAAAAACTTTGAGACTTCCTTGTTTAGCTTTATGAACTGCATAAGTGAATTTTATTTCCATCTGAGACCCAATGTAGATTGGGGGACCACTTCACTGAGCACCTATGCTCCACCTGAGTGGTATCTCCCTGTAGACACCCATTTCAATTTTACTTCCCATTCCGTTCTCTTGTCCTCACCTACCACCCCACCAGCCTCCACGTCCAGCACATAATTTTCCGTAACTTCTGCTATCTCCAACTGAATTCCACCACCAAGCACATTCCCCCCCCCCCCCCCCCACCACCACTTTCTGCTTTCCGCAGGGATCACTCCCTACGTGACTCCCTTGTCCACTCATCCCTCTCCACTGATCTGCTTCCTGGTACTTGTAAGCAGAACAAGTGCTACCCCTGCCCCTACACTTCCTCCCTCACTACCATTCAGGGGCCCAAATAGTCCTTCCAGGTGAGGTGACACTTCACCTTTGAGTCTGTTGAGGTCACCTACTGTATCCGGAGCTCCCAGTGTGGCCTCCTGTGTATTGGTTAGACCGATGTAGATTGGGAGACCACTTTGCCGAGAACCTACACTCGGTCTGCCATTCCCATTCTGACATATCGTCAATGGCCTCCTCTACTGTCGCAATGAGGACACTTTCAGTTTGGAGGAGCAGCACCTTATATTCAGTCTAGGTAGACTCCAACCTAATGGCATGAACATTGATTTCTCAAACTTCCAGTAATTGCCCAGCCCACTCCTTCACCATTCCCCTTTCCTGTTTCACTCTCTCACCTTATCCCCTTACCTCCCCCTGGTGCTCCTCCCCCTTCCCTTTCTTCCATGGTCTTCTATCCTCTCCTATCAGATTCCCCCTTCTCCAGCCCTTTATCTCTATGACCAATCAACTTTCCAGCTCTTTACTTCAACCCTCCACCCCTCCCAGTTTCACCTACCATCTTGTACTTCTACCTCCCCTCCCCCCACCTTCTTGCTCTGATCATGATGAAGGGTTTCGGCCTGCAACGTTGACTGTACTTTATTCCATAGATGCTGCCTGGCCTGCTGAGTTCCTCCAGCATTTTGTGTGTGTTGTTCAGATTTCCAGTATCTGCAGATTTCCTTGTGTTTGTCTCTGTATATTTGATCCCAATCCTCTGTGCTGGAATACCAGGAGGGCATTGGACATACATAGTAACATCGCTCTGTGTATAATGTATGACCATTTGATCTAGAACTGGGTGTACATGCCTCATAATTAATGCAGGAACAAAAAACAACACCCATTATTACTCAGATGGTTGAGATCAGCTCCTGCTGTGTTTAAAAGCCTAATCTCTAGTCAGCTTTTGTCAAGGAGTCTGAGACAATGATCTCTGTTAAAGTAGGCTCCTATATTATTTTCAGATCCGAACGAGATTGCATCTTGCCTATGACCTGTTCCCCACCGGAGCCACCAATCCAGTCTTCACTAGGTGCCAAGTCTCCAATTAGAGGACAAATGTGGATTCAGTCATTTGAAAACAGGGGCAGAGAAATTTCTGCTCACAGAGTGTGGTGAAACTTTGGAATTTTCTGCCCTCTAAGGTGTGAGCACTGGCCCATGAAAAGCTTTTTAAAGTGGAGGGACATACAGCTTTGAAAGATTGGGATGATCCAGCACCGGGGCAGACTTGTGGCTTGAGGATGGTCAGCCACTGCCATGTTGAATAGGTTTCAATGTTCTTTGTCAAAACCATGGTTCCTTCCCTGAACCCCACTGATCTTCTTCCCGGAATGTTCAGTCTTCTCTGACTCTTTAAAAATCCCCTTCCCGATCCCCTAGCCAGTCTCCTCTGCCCTCACTCCCTCAATCTTCTCTTCATCGATTGGCCCCTCAGGAGTTTGGCAGTAACTGCTGGCTCTGTCAGGCAGATCAAATCTAAATGGTTCCCTCCACTCCCTAGTTATTGAACTTACAAGAAACAACAGTGATATCTAGGTATAACAAAATAACAAAAGAGGTACATGAGGGGTTAAAAGCTTGCTTTGGGCTCAGCTTCTTTCATTTTAACGAAAGCAAAGAACCCTTAAATCAATAGGTTACAAAAGCAGATTAGATTGCATGCTTGGTTGGAGAAAGCAATTCTTGCTCGTTTCAGGGCAGTAGATCATGCTTTTGTTGGAGAGAATGCTCCAGGTATTGAGAATCAATGATATTCTAGCTTCCTTTGTCATGCTTTTCGTAGAAATTGCCTCCAGAATCCAAGAAGCAATTACGTTGGTACTAAGTATTCAATACACAAAACGTAATTATAAAAGTTTGCAGAGTGCATCCTCACTCTTGCCTGGCAAACAGGACCTTCAAACCATTGCCTGAGCAGCTAATACACAACAGATTTCTGTGCAGGTCTCTTCTCGCCATATGACAGGCAAAGACCAAAGGAATTATTATCTTGTGCATTATCGCTGCATGGATTAATTTAGCAGCTCAACGGATCATCTTCTGGAGAAGTACTGGTACAAAAGTGGAAGCAGTCGTCTTTTCCCGAAGGAGCTCGGGCACCTAACAGCATGGACGGAGAACGGACAGCCCCGAGTGTGTGGAGCCAGATGGCGGAAAGTGAGGCAAATCGGACTCAAAACCTGAATAGGTGTTGAGCTACAACCTTGTGGAGAGAGGAGAGAGTGCACTTTATACCTGGCCTCAGATTTTTGCCAGGGACGGCTGGAGTACAAGCATTGCCAGTTCTCTAGGACAAGGTAAGCACTGGTAAGTAACAAACAACTTGCTGGGGGAGCTTGGGAGAGGGGTCGAGCAGCATCTGTGGAGGAAGAGGAATTGTCAGTTTCGGGTTGAAACCCTGCATCAGGACTAGTAAATGCTTTCTTAATTTATTTATTTTAAAGGAAAGTGCTAGAGGGCTTTAAAAATAAAAACTTCATGCCATCTTAAAACTTTCTTTGCCCAGGCAGTTAATACGTCTTGTTAGCCTCCCCACTACCTGCTCTCTACCTGCCTGTCACTGAACTGCACTGTGGACACTTTAAACCACTTTTTAAGTTCAAAATTCAAAGTAGGTTAATTATCAAAATACATACATGTCACAAATACTACCTGAGATACAATTACTTGCGGGCATTCACAGTAAATACAAAGAAACGCAATAGAATCAGTGAAAAACTTACACAACAAAGACGGACAAATAACCAATGTGCAGAAACAACAAATTGTGCAAATACAGAAAAGTGAAAAAACACAAAATAATAATAAATAAACAATAAATATAGAGAATGTGAGCTGTAGAATCCTTGAAAGTGAGTCCATGGGTTGTGGAATCCATTCAGCCTTGGGGTGAGTAAAGTTATCCACTCTGGTTCAAGAGCCTGATGGTTGAGGGGTAATAACTGTTCCTGGACCTGGTGGTGGGGGTCCTGAGACTTCTGTACCTCCTTCCCGACGGCAGCAGCGAGGAGAGAGCGTGGCCTGGATGGTGGGGGTCCTTGATGATGGATGCTGCTTTCCTGCGATAGTGTTCCCTGTAGATCTGCTCGAAGGTGGGAGGGCTTTCCCCCGTGATGGACTGGGCTGTATCTACTTTCTGTAGGCTTTTTATAATGCTGTTTACATTGCAAATGCATGCCCATATTTATTATTTATTCCATATCCATCTTTAAACCTCTAATTTTATTAGCTTTATAATCTGTTATGTTTTTATATAATTCTTTATTCTTTATGATCTTTGAATATTGTTTTTTGTTGCAGTTTGTGTCCTGGCCAACACACCACAGGAAAATTCCCTATATATGTAAATATAAATGTTGAATAAAGTTCTTTGATCCTTATGAGTATCCTATATTCCTCAATGAATCAGATTGATTTTTACTTGTCCCTGACTGAGAGAAATTTTTGCAACTGTCCAAAGACATCCAACAGCAGTGAGCTGTTGGTATATCCTGGGCTGGGAACTCAGGATAATCTCATCCTAAGGCTGAGTCGCCTCTTGGGGTCGGGCCTGTCTGATAAGATGCTGCTCAGGTTTGGCCAGCCAGGTTGCCTGGTCTATTACAGCTGTAGAGGTAAGTCCAGTGATCAGCAAGCCTGGCCACAAACTCCACTGTTGCAGGTTCCCTTCTTTGGATGGGATGAGGCTCCCCACTTCTCTCCCAGATCCCATGGCATCATTTTGAAGAGTAGGGGAGTTCTGACCACCACTGGTCTCCAAACACACACCACAGATGGAGCTGTGCACTACTGACTTAATGTATTTCTTTGATTATGGCAGCAATGACCCTTTAAAAGCTCCCAGCTGTGGGATGGAGTGGGACGGGGTTCTACAGAACAAAAACAGAACATGTAAAAGATAGTCAGGAGGTGTATCTGTGAGACAGAAGCAGGGATAATGTTTCACTGGCACTGCTCTTCTTGATGGATCATTCACCTAATGCTAGTTCTTTCCCACAGATGCCAACTGATCTGCGGAGTATATTTTTTTGTTCCAGTTTGTTCCACCTCCAATCCAGTTGCTCTCCAAGCAGTGGCCAGAGGGAAACGTAGCATCCTTGAGCCTGGTGGTACATTCTTTCAGGCTTTTGTATCTTCTGCCTGGTGGGGGAAGGGGGGAAGCGAGGATATCCAGGAGTGGGTGGGGTCTTTGATTATGCTGGTGACAGCAGAAAGAGCAGACAGAGTCCGTGGAGGGAAGCTGGTCTCCGTGATGAGCTGAGCTGAATCGATGACTCTCTGCAGCTCCTTGTGGTCTTGGACAGAGCAGTTGCCGTACCAAGCTGTGACCCATTGGATTTGATGCTCTCTATAGTGTGCCTATAAAAACTGGTGAAGGTACAAAGGGCATGTCAAATTTCTTTAGTCTTATAATGAATAGAAGTGCTGGTGTGCTTACTTGGCCTTGGTGTCTACCTGGTTGGACCAGGACAGGCTATTGGTGATACTCACTCCTGGGAACTTGAAGCTCTCAGTCCTTTCAACCCAAAAAGGAGCTTGTGTACTTCCCTCCCTGCTGTGGAAAGGCTGTTGTCATGACACCAAGCCACTAGATGCTCTATCTCCTTCCTGTACTCCAACTCATTTAAGATGTGAGATATGGCCCACCATGGAGGTGACATCTGCAAACTTGTAGACAGAGCTAGAGCAGAATCTAGCCACACAGCTGTGAGTGTAATGTAGAGGGCTGAGGACACACCCTTGTGGGGCACCAGAGTTGAGTATGGCTGCGGCAGAGATGTTGCTGCCTTTCTTACTGATGGTGGTCTGCTGGTCAGAAAATCAAGGATCCAGTTGCAAAGAGAGTTGACTCCCAGGTCTAGAAGTCTGAAGGTGAGCTTACTTGGAATTACAGCATTGAAGATGAAACTGTAGTAAATGAACAATAGCTTAGCATAGGTGTCATTATTGCCCAGGTGCTCCAGAGGTGAATGTAGGGCCAGGAAGATGGTGTCTGTCATGGACCGTGTTCTTGCTGTAGGTGAATGCAATGGGTTGAGGTGTTCTGGGAATCTGGAGTTGACGTGTGCCAGAAGTTGAGGATCCAGTACATTACTTGTTAAATCTCACCAGCCAGAAAAAGATCCATTATGCCTATTATCCAGCCAGTCTTCCATCCACATAAATGAGCTCATATTTTCAATGATAACTGCTGATAGGCAACTTATCAAATGCCTTCAGGAAAGGTAAGTATATTGGATCCACTGATTCCTATTTATCTTCATCATGTGTGGCTTCTTCAAGGTACTCCAATAAATTGCTGAAAAATGATTTGATTTTCACAAAATTATGTTGTCTCTGTCTGATTACCTTAAGTTTTTTCTAAGTGTCTTGCAATACCACCTTCAGGGATAGCTTCTAACATCTTCACTTTGACAATGTTTCGATATTTCAATGTACATGTGCCAAATAACGCTAATCTTTAATCCTTAGTTCTCCAATACAATATTTTCACCTCTTCCTTTCGACTTTAGGAAGTCAATTAAAGAGACTGCAAAGCAAAAGAGCACTGTTTGGTTTAACAAATACAGTACATGGTTCTCAACTGCTCCTAACTCAATTTTTTTTTATTCTGAGGAATTGCTGTAGGATCTATGATTCTTTCCTTTTATTCGGGTTGGAGCATGGAGATTGTTAGAGACATTAAAACGTGGAGATTATAAACACAAGATTTTTTGCAGATGTTGGAAATCTTGAGCAACGTGCACAAAATGCTGGAGGAAATCAGCAAGTCAGGAAGCATCTATGGAGGGGAATAAAGTGTCGATGTTTCAGGCCTTTATGGGGTCTTGGCCTGAAATGTCGGCTGGTTATTCCCCTCCACAGTTGCTACCTGACTTGCTGAGTTCCTCCAGCAATTTGTGTGCGTTGATAAAGCGTTGGAGATTGTTGGAGGTCCGTCAGCTCCTGCTGGACTGTTTGTAAGTTGTGTTGTAACTAGTGCGGCATATCCCACTGACACCCACAAACTGGTGGCAGGACTGACTCCCTGCTGACTGTGAATGATGTGTGGACAAGAGATTCTCATTCTGAAAGAAGGGGGGGGCCCTTTTTTACTATTCACTTCTTTAATTTCCTGAAAAATAATCAATTGGCCGGAGGATTCTGGTCATATTGTATCAATATTTCCAATGACTTGCCCTTCAGCCCAGCAAGTCTATGCTCTGTCTTGCAGCAATCCCATTCCTCTAATAATATTTCCCAGTAAATTACTCTCTCTTCCAATTTTATTGCCACTCATCTACACACCAAGGGCAATTTATGGTGGCCAATTAAAACTTACCAGCCTGAACATCCTTGGGACATGAGAGGAAACTGATGCACCCAGAGGAAACCCACACGATCATGGGAAAAGAATGCAGACTGACTGGGATTGAATCTGGGTTGCTGATTTGTAACCAGCGTATGACAGCACCACCCTGCAGATTAAAGGAGAATCTTTCAGTTGCAGAGCGACAGAAGCCAAAGCCTTCATCTTGCCCATCAGCACAGCCAGAAGAGGCACTTAATTTCATGAACTGCCTCCTTCTCACTGCTGGGATTCCTTTCACCTGGGGACTGTTGGTCTCTTACCCAACAAGCAGGATGGACAAAGAGACCAGGGGCCCCAACACTCTCCCCTCAACCCTGCTGGTGCACAAACACTCAATTTTAAATGACCACCCCCTTATCTCATAACTTTGTGACGACATCCAAGCCTTATCCCCAGTGGAAACATTTCAAAATCTATCTTGTCATGTCATATAATAAGATCACCCCTCATCTTTCTAAACTGCAAAAGGTGTATTTCTAACTTTTATAAGTGTGGGTGAAACCACACTCTCTTATCCAAGGTAAATCTCTTCTGGGCTGCCACAAATGCCTTTATATCTGTCCTTAAATAAGGAATCAAAGCTGGTGTGGCCTCAACAACACCCTGCACAATTGTATAAATACTTCTCTGTTATTAAATTCCAATCCCCTAGCAATAAAGGTCAATATGTCAGTTGTCTTAATTTCTTTCTGTATCTACATTCTAACCTTTTGGTGTTGCATTCATGAGAACATCGCCATCTCTCTGTATTCTTTTCATTCTTTGTCTCTGCCCATTAAGTCTACCTTAGATTCCTCCACTTTTAAAATTAACTTCACTTTGCCAAGATTTTGCCCACTCATTCAGCCTTTCTATATTCTGTTCTGGACCCCAGAAATCCTCACAACAGTTAATCTTCCAGCTATTTTTCGGTCACTAGCAAACTTAGATACACTACTCTCTGCCCTCTCCTCCAAGTTCAAATAGTTCAATTTAACATCAGAGAACGTATACCATATACAACCTGAAATTCTTACTCTTCACAGAGACATCCACAAGACAAGAAACCCTAAAGAATGACTGATAGCAACATCAGAACCCCAAGGATCCCTCCTCACCTTCCCTCGCAACAAGCATTGACCCACCCCTCTACCTCCCCCCCATTTGCACCAGCAGAAACACTGACCCCCACCCCCATATCATGCAAGCAATGGCAAAAGTCATTAACAAAAATAGTAAATCACTGAGGTTAAGTAACTGATCCTTGGGACAATCAATGACTTACATCTTTCCTATCTGAAGAAGACCTATTGATTCCAGTCTTAGTGTTTTAAGTTGTAATCAATTTTCAATTAATGTTAACACACGTCCTCCAAAATCCAGGCTTTCTTGTGACATATTATTGAATGCTTTCTGGAAATCCAAGTATATTACATCTACAGGTTGCCCTCTATTGACTCTGTGTGTTATATCCTCTGAGAATTCTAGCAAATTTGTCAAACATGTTTGCTTTTACAAACCATGTTAACTTAGTTTGATTGTTCTCTAAGTGACTCACCCATTCTTCCTTGGTTATAGACTTCAGCATCTTGCCAACAGTGTGGAACACCAGGGACTGTGGCTAGTTAATTTAAAAGTGATGTTAAAAAGAGAGGAATAGAACATCTGAGGAAACTAGAGGCCAGTCAGTTTAACATTGTTGGTTGGAAACATTATGGAACCTCTACAGAAGAAGGACTTTGAAAATAGCAAGAAGTTTAAAAAATATAAAAATGAATGAAAGGAAAGTTTTGCTTAATTAATCTCTGAGAAGATCAGATTAAGTTAAAGAGTGGTACATGTGTAATTTACCTAGAATCCAAAGAAGTTTGATAAGACAAGATAGTATATGTTAGATTAATGAATACTAGTGCAATGCCCGGTTTATATTTTTTACTCTTATGCTGTTCTGTATTTCATTTTGGCAGTTCTGTGGGAGTTGTTTATTTTCCACTTACATTTGGGTTACTGTTGAAGATAAGAGTTAGGAGAATTGTGTGCCATCCAATTAGGATGGCTGGATCAAGTGGAGATTTTTCTGTTGAAGGACACTAAGGTTGGGCTTGGGGCTTTTTGTTGGAGAGAGATGAAGAGAGAAGACGCAGGAGAGAAGAGATCGTAGGATTTGACCTCCTCGGAGCAGGGCCGTGATTCGACAAAGCCTGGGGTGATCGATGGAGGATCAGAGATGGAGAAATTGTGAGCTCCAACTTGTGCACATTAGATTGTTTCATTAAAATGGGCCTTTTTTTGTTCTTTCTTTCGTCAAATTAAGAATTATAAAGCTGGATCTTTTAATTGTATGCGGTGTATTGTGTGTTATTTTGTGGCACTCATTTGTAACAGGGTAGCGAATCACACAGCATCCACATACACGGAGTTTTGGGTGGGCTTGCGCCTCAATCTCACATGTTTGGGGGGGCTGGAGATGGGCTTCCCTAGATTTATGCAGCCGAGGAAACTAGTGTTTCACTGGGGATATGGGGACAGAATGGACAAGGCAGGAAGGAGTTAGAGGGTAGAGATAAAGTCCTAAAGTGATGAAACTGAACGTACCAGGATCAGTGCAGTAGCGACTGTAATTCCCAGCTGAAGTTAGCAATCTGGAATGGCCTAATTTAAAGGTGAATTGAACTTATCTGCCTTTATAGAAAGACAAAGAGACTGCAGATAGTGGCACCCGGACCAAAAAAAACGAAACTGCTGGAGGAACTTCTAGAGGACATTCCAGAAGAAGGGCCTCGACTCAAACTTGACTATACATTTCCCTCTGTGGATGTTGTCTGACCTGCTGAGTTCTTCCAGCAATTTGTTTTGTTTTTGGCTTCTGTCTGTCTTTACCATTGCTATTTGACAGAATAAAAAAAATCACAATTTTTATATTTGTAGGTGATGGCAAGTCTAAAGAAAAGTTGAAAGAGGAACACATTACAAGAATACAGCTAACATAACTGCAGACTGAGCATTAAGCTAGCAAATGAGGTTAAACACAGATAAGCGTGACGTATTTCAGCTTGGTAAGAAAATTAGACATGTCACTTGTTACTTATAAAATAAGATTCTATATGATATAAAGGAGCAAATGGATCTGGACTTACAAATCTACAAATCAATAGAATAGCAGTGATGCTGAATAAGGTCATTAAAATGAAACTCAGCACTGGAGTTTTCTTGGAGGGACAGAACTGAAATGCAGAAGTTATTAAACATACACAAAGTTGGTTAGAAGTCAGGATGCAAATGAAATGTACGAGGATTTGAGGGGTGTTTCTCTACCTTGAAACACTGAGTAGTTCTCCAGTGCTTCTGCGAGATCCATGGATCAATGCTGTGGATGTGAGCAGGTTGGTGACTTACGGGATGAACCCCATCTCATCCTGAGATCTGTATGACCCCCAACACACATCTTCTTAGGAAATGGAGTGACAGTACCCTGGAAAACCACCAATAAAGCAGCTGCACTTCTGATGATAATAGACAGTAGGATTCAGTTTGTGGGTTTTTCTTTTAGAGACATGGTGCAGAACAGGCCCTTCGGCCCACTGAGCCATGTCGCCAGCAACCCACCGATTTAATCCTAGACCAATCACAGGACAATTTACAATGACCAATTAACTGGTAATTCTCTGGACTGCAGAAGGAAACGAGGTTACTCACACGCATACAGAGGAAAGGTTAAAAGGAGCAACTAACAGTCTGCTGGAGGCACCCAATGGGCTGAGCAGAATCTGTTGGGAAAAAGGAATTGCTTATGCTTCAGGTCAAAACTGTGCATCAGTTCTGAGTTCCTCCACAGATTGTTTGTTGCTCAGATTCCAGTATCTCCAGCCCTGCGTGTCTCCAAAGGGTAAATGGATTGGGATAGCTCATCAGGACAGTCAGATGGCGAAGATAGACAAGGAAAGATAGCATGGGACAGGCAACACTGGATAAACCATGGCACACCCACAGATCAGGGCAGACAGACCAGAGCAAAGGTAGATAGATGGTATAGCATCACTGGATAGAGAGACAGGGACTGACAATAAGACGGCTCCGGACAGGCAGAAACGTCATAGGGAAGATGTATTATGAATACTGTAAGGGACAGACAGCAGGGGGCAGACTGCATAGGACTGAGTGTCAAACATCACAGTGCATGTGTCAGACTGGGAAAGACAACTCAGGACAAGAAACAAGCAACAGATAGCACAACTCAGGCAGCACAGTGGAACAGACAGACAGGGACAGACACTACAGGATTTACAGGAGGCATTGAGACAACAATAAGTGGGCCTACTGGAACTGTCATATACTCACTGAGCAAACCGGAACAGGACAGCCAAATAAGATGGAAGAACACAGAAAAGTTAGACTGCAAGATATAGATCACAGGGAGCAAGTGGCCTGGGAGAGGCTGTAAGGACTATGAGACAGAGAGCAGCAGACAGATACACTTGGAAAAACAATAAGCGATGGGCAGCATGGAGCAGTCAGACTGGGTAAACTGGTAATGACAAACACAGATAAAACAGGAGCGACGGAGAAAAAAAAGTGGCAATGTTGAAATCTTTGAACAGAAACAATAAATAGTGAAAATATTCAGCAGCTTAGGCAGCATCTACGGTGCGAGAAGCAGAATTAACCAGCTCAATGATCTTTTATCATAACTGGAAGAAAGATAAATAAGAGGATTTGACTTCAAGAAAACAAGCTCATGCAAATTATAAAGAGGAACAGGGTTGAATGGAATGGGTGGGACATCTGGAACAGGATGAAGGCCAAGGCTGACCAGGACACAATGCTTTCAGATTGGTGTAGTTAGTAGATGATTGAGGCCCATTAGAGAGAGAATACAGAGGGAGATGAAGCAGGTGGGGGAAAACTGAAACGTAGAAGTACCCAAGTGAGGTCACACTTATGGAGAGTCAAAGCCTGAATTAATGTTACAAGCAGATGTCTACCAACAGAATTGTCCAGTTCTGGCAATAACAGGGAAGACTTTTTGAATTCAGTACAGAGTCTGAGGACTGCAATGTGCCCCAGCAGAAGATGTTTCTTGAGTTTACATCAGGTTTTATTGGGAAAGAGCAGGAAGCCAGATATAGAATGCTAATGGGATGGAGAATTACAATGACAAGCTGGACAACAGGGCAGATGCAAAGAACAGGCAGGCCTGACCCACAGGACAAAGCAAATAAACTGGGAGAAATAGCACAGGACACAGACTGGGACAGTCAAAATAGGACAGAAACTGGGACAGATAGGGTAGGACACAGACTAGAATAAACAGGATGGGACATATTGGGGTGTTCAGAACAGGATTGGGGTGTTCAGACAGGACACAAAATGGAAGAGTCAGGACAGGACAGTTAGTGTGAGAATGTTTGGTAGAGCCAACCTGAACCCAATAGTACAAAACAGCAGAGGTCATTGATAGGGGGCTTTGGCAGGACACAGTGGCAAGGCTCAGTAAGCACATTAGGCCTGAGTTGGCAGCAGCCAATCAGTTAGAAAAATATCTACCCCCTGGGGACTTTTGATGTGCTCATTGGGCAGATAAGTTCTCCATTCCACCCTGACAGTTCCCAAGCAGATTTGAGAGAATTTGTAATCATCTATTCCTTGTTCGCAATGTGACTAACTGATTTTGTTCCTGCCCGCCACCTTGAGAGTTTTAGAGGTTCATCGATGTGTGAATGAAAATCATTCATTCTGAAGGGAAGGAAAATGAACTTACTCACTGCACTGCCAGGTCAGGCTGGGAGGTGGGGATAATTATCTGGACTAAAAGCTCATTCATTTACGGTTTAAATCATTTCAATTCAGAAAAAATTTCTTTATTGTTTAATTTGCTTGTTCAGTGGAGGACATCTATCCTTGTTGCTTTGACAATGTCATCACTTTCTGAGCAGCTTCTCATAATTCTACAGCTGGACTGTGCTTTGCTGAGTCAGTTGGACTTCAACCACAACCAAAAAAGTGGATCTTTCCTTTTTTTATCTCCTTTTATATCGGCAGGATGACCCAAGGTGCCTTGTGGCTGGTGAAATGTGGGAAATGCCACACAGCAAGCTCCCACAAAGGTCAGTGTGATAACGACCACACTGTGGTCAGTGTGATGAGCTACAGGAATGTTGATTGAAGGATAGATTATGGTCTGCTTCACAACAGTGCTGTCCTCCTGAGAACAGGGAGGCTCTTCTATCTATGGAAAGATCCAGCTCCTTCAGGGCAACATTCCCTCAGTGAGGCCAATCCAGATTACATGCTCAACCCCTGACTCAGAGGCCAGGGTGCTCCTACTGAGCCAAGTTACATAGCTCAGTCTGGTGCCTCTTCAACACTGGCCCCTCAACAGGAGCACTGTCACTCTTGGGTTAAATAAAAACCTGCTGAATCAAAAGATGATATGTCAAATATCCAAATGCCTGCTCTTCAGTTCTCTTCTGATACTAATCTCGCTCTCTTGCATTGAAGTTAGAGGTCAGATTCCACACCACTTGTTTCCATTAGTGAATCACCTTAATTCCTGGGTTACCTGGTGAAGTGTCAGCAAAGGAGACACAATTCTGATGGAACCTTCCAAAACCTTCAGGCACCAACCTGTTTCGCTGATGTCAGGTGATATCCTCACTAGAATAACCAATGTCCAGACCGTCTATCAGTCCACAATCTTCTCAGTTTTTAAGGATTTAATTTGTCACCTGGAGCTCTCAGCAAGCAGACTTCACAGTGGAAGGTGTGCCTTCACAGGAGGATTTTTAGGACATACTGTTGGGTTAACAATGCTGACACAGTGTATGAAACTTTCCAAGAACACAGCTTAAGCATTTGGATTGCTTTCAATTATTTATTTAAGACAACAAGCAATGGGAAAGCATTAGTTTCAAAATACAACCAGAAGTTTTCAACAGGGAAAGACACAGGAAAGGAGATATCAGTACATGTCAATTTCTTACAATCAGTTGCAAGAAAACCGAAAGAAAATCAAAGAGCGTATTCAAACCGAAAACAATAAATGCCAATTGGCGATCCTCAGAGTGAGAAAGAATCCGAACAGTGTATTAACAGAGCCCTTCCACAGACTGTATTACAGCCACATGATTGTCATTGTGCTCCAGTACCTCTCTGATACCGGAATTTTAAAAAAATCGGGGAAGCAGAAGGTTGCATTCATGCATTGTTAATGACTGGGTTTGCGTAGCTGGTGACACAATGGTCTCCAGCCTCTGCTGGACCTGCAGTGTGATGGGTTTTACCAGTAGATCCACCACCCAGTTGAGATCCATCCACTGATGGATCAGAATTGCAAACACAGACCCAGTCACAGCAATAAATCTCAGTGCTCCTGCAACTGGTCCACTGAGGTACCCCACCAAGGCTCTCCACAGGAATAAGGGAGTGGAGATGGGGGAGGGGGCAAGGTTGGGATCATACATATCGTTAATGCTTCTGCAAAGAGAAATCACCAAAAGTGGAGATTTGGAAGAGATTTTGTCAGGTCCATTATTAACAAACAACTTTGAATTAAAATGAATAATTGAAACATCTACAGCAAGCAATTACAAAACAGTGGAGATATAGAAAGGTTTCCTTGCAACCCAGGTAAAGGGCGATGTGCCATTGTCTACTGTGATAGAAAATACAGATAAAGAGGATTTAGCCCTAGGAATCTGGCTGTGCTTCGCTTAGTGAATCACCTTCACTGTCACTGCCATCAGTGGTAAATTCAAGAGAGCTCCTGAAGTTCTAGAGTGTTGCTATCAACATGGAAGTTAATTGTCACTTTTTACAAAGGCTTCAAGCATCCAGTCAGGTAACCTGAATTATTGGCAATCCAGCTTGGCCCCTGCTCAGTCAAACACAAGTAGGAGAGTTCAGCTGCTCTTTCTCTTCAGCTGAGTGGGCTCACATTCCAACCAACTCTGCAATCTGTGCACAACAGTTTGAGAGGTTGCAATGACCGAGGTTTGGCAGCCCCGATCTCACGTGCATCTGCCTCATCGTACGCCAGTCCAATCTCTGCCCTTCAGATCCGAATGTGAAAAGTGCTGGAAAAATAAAAGGCCACAGAATAAGAAGATTGGACTTCACTACAATTCATGTATTAATAAATAGTTTTCACCCCAAATTATAAAGCCATAGAATCATATAGTCACAGCAGACCCTTTGGCTCTACATTCCTGTCTAAACGAATCCCATTTGCACACATTTGGCCCATATCCCTCTCAACCTGTCCTATCTATGTACATATCCAAGTGTGTTTCAAATGTTGTTAATGTATCTGCCTCAACCACTTGCCTTGGCAGCTGATTCCATACAGGGACCATCCTCTAGGTGAAAATGTTGCTGCTCAGATTCCTCTCTCCTCTCACCTTAAACCCATGTCCTCTAGTCCTTGGTTCTCCAGCCCTGGGGAACAGACTGTGTGCATTGCAATTCTTCAAGGGGAAGGGGGTTATCATGTTTGGAATTGCTCTCCTTGTGATCACAAGACACTGTTGGACATTGGTACCGTAATATAGAATGCTGCAGGTCTGGTTCACTGGTTCGTTGGTGGAATAACACCAGGGAGCTGCATAGCCGCCGTCGTAGCGCGGACTAGGCCTCATGCTTTGGTGCCGCATGTTGCAGTCGCCCAGGAGGGGTGACGCACAAGGCGATATGGTGCAGTGTCCAGGCTGGATTGGGGGCAGGCCCCTCCCTTCAGTGCTCTCCTCCAGTGTAGGACTGCATGTGTCTGTGGACTTTTGGGGCTTGTTCTTGTCGACAACTCAGGGACTTAGACTATATTATGTAATTTTGTCTGACTATGTATTTACTGCGATCTTTTCTTTAATTGATTTTTTAATGCATTTTCTACAACTCTACAAAAAAACCCCCAAGAACGAAATAGGAAATTAATACAGTGCAAGATAAACAAACAATGGTAATATAATACAGAATACAATAATTGAAAAAGCACCCAAATTGAAGTCGTGTAAAGTTAGTATCCACACTGCTATCTTATATGTGCTTTGTGCTCTGTATGACTGTTGGTCCTGTGGCCCCAAGTTAACACTGTTTCGTTTGGCTGTATTCATGGGTATTCATGTATGGTTGAATGACAATTAAATTTCAACTTGAACCTGATATTTACAAGGCCTGTTCTAAAAATTACAAAGAATAAAACCTCAGCACTGTTACACTTGATAAGTTTAATGTATCCCCCAAATGCTTATGAAACTTGGTGAAGTTAGGTTTGCAATGCAGCAAGTGCAAGCACAACTCCCTGGAAATACACATCCCACACACACACTGGAAAAATCAAGTATTATAATTATTAGGAATTGAAACCTAGTTCATAGAGTGTGGATATTGCTGACTCCTGAACACAGACTTCAGAGGACAAATGAGGCAATCACACTTGCGAGCCTGGAGACACATACAGCCCAGGATCGCAGGTCTCAGAATAGAGAGGATGTCTTTTTAGAATGGAGATGAGGAGGAATTTCTTTAGCCACAGGGTGGTCAATCTATGGAATTCATTGCCACACAAGGCTGTGGAGGCCAGGTCTATGAGTTTATTTAAGGCAGAGATTGACAGATTCTTGATATGGGGAAAAGGCAGGAAATTGGGGCTGAGAGGGAAAATGGATCAGGCATGATGAAATGGCAGAGCAGACTCAATGGGCCAAATGGACTAATTCTGCTCTGATATCTTGTGGTCTTATGGTTTCCCTCTTTAAAGGGCATTAGTGAATGAGATGGGTGTTAATAGTATCAGTAATGCATACTTATTATTGGCAATAATAGTGATTTAGTCCAATATTATTCAACCACTTGAATTTAAATTCTGTAAATTAATCTTAATTAACTGGAACCTAATATGGAAAAAAGGGGCTGGTTCCCATTTCTATTTTAAATGTTTTCCTCCAGACCTCTTCAAGCATTTGGCAAGCCTCAGAAAGTTGTAAAATCAGTCAGTTCCATCCTGGGTACTAGCCTTCATAGTATCCAAGACATCTTCAAGAAGCGGTGCCTCTGAAAGGTGCTGTCCATTATTACGGACCCCAATCACCCAGGACATGCCCTCTTCTCATTGTTATTGTCAGGAAGGAGGAGCAGAAGCCTAAAGGCACACACTCAGCTTTTCGAGAACAGCTTCTTCCCTTCTGCTATCCGATTTCTGAATGGACATTGAACCCATGAAAGCTACCTCACTTTTTTAATGTTATTTCTTATTTTTGCACTATTTTTAATCTAACTATTTAATAAACATATACATACTTATTGTAATTTATTTACTTATTGTTTTTCCTTCTACAGTATATTATCATGTTTTGCATTGAACTGCTGCTGCTGTTAACAAATTCCACGACACATGCTGGTGATAATAAACCTGATTCTGAGATAAAGTTCCCTCTGTGATATTTGCATACCTACTAATTGCATTCCTCCCATTGGAGAAGCTTCACTGGCATAATACAAGTGGCCTCTCCTGCGTTTTTCTTCACTTCAGCTTAAATGGAACCGTGGCCATCAATATCGACAGTGAAATGGGTCTGCATCTCAATGCCTGTGAGGCTGGCAGACAAGATTCACTCTCCCACCCCAGGCAATACGCAGTGAATGGAGATCTTGAACTCTGAATCAGTGTCTGGAGAGACAAGGGGTGCAAATGTTCTCCCTTTTCCCAGCACATCTGCCACCACCACCTCATACACTGCTGGTTGGTGAAAACGGATAAGGCCCTTCTGTCAAATGTGGTTAAATCAGCTGGTAAAGAAATCTGGCATGTCCCTGTCGATTTTTACCAATTTTTATTGCTGCACATAGAAAGCAACACAGCTCGGTACAGCAACTGCTCCACACAGGACTGCAGGAAACTGCAGAGTTGTGGACACAGCTCAGCACATCACAGGAACCAGCCTCCCCCTCCATCAACTCTGTCTTTACTTCTCGCTGCCTCTGTAAAACAACCAGCTGAATCAAAGATCCCACCCACTCCAGATATCCTCTCTTTCTCCCCTCTCCCATCAGGCAGAAGATATAAAAGCCTGAAAGCACATACCACCAGGCTCAAAGACAGTTTCTGTCCTACTGTTATTAAACCTTTGAATGGACCTCTTGTATAATAAGATGAAATCTATCTTGTTATGATCTTGCATTTTATCATTTACCCACACTGCACTTTTTTAGTCGTTTTCACACTTTATTCTGCTTTATTCTGTTTTACGTTATTCTAGCTCAATACCCTGTGTAATAATTTAATCTGTATAAACAGTATGAAAGACAAGCTTTTTACTGTATCTTCAGCATTCAACATTATCATCCCCTCAAAACTCATCACTAAGCTCTAAGACCCAGGTCTCAAAACCTCTTTGTGCAACTGGATCCTCGATTTCCTCACTTGCAGACCCCAGTTAGTATAGATTGGCAACAACATCTCCTCTACAATCTCCATCAGCATATTTACAAGGAAAGCAGCCTCTATCATCAAGGGCCCTCGCTATTGAGGCCATGCTCTCTTCTCTCTACCATTATTGGGCAGGAGCTACAGAAGTTTTAAGTTCCACAACACCAAGTTCAAAAACTGTTACAGATTACCCTATCAGGCTCCTGAACCAGTGTGGATGACTTCACTCACCCCAACAATGAACTGACTCCATAACCTCACTTTCAAGGACTCTACAACTCATGTTCTCAGTATTATTTATTTACTTTTAAATTTTATCATTAGCACAATGTGTCCCCTTTTGCACATTGGATCTTTGTCAATCTTTGCTATGCATAGTTTCTCATGAATACTACTGTGTTTCTCTGCTTTCTTGTGGATGTCAGCTAGAAAATGAATCTTAGGTAATATGTGTAGCTTCATTAGAAATTTACTTTGAACTTGATACACATGACAATATGAACCAATACCAATATTACAGTTTGGGCTGTGGAAAGAGAGTTCAGTCAGACTGTTATACAGCTGGTGAACCTTACATTACGTGTATACAGAGAGTGCACAGATATGGGGAAAAACACTACAGTAATGCTGACCAGTCCTTGACAGTGGATCTAGTACAAAGCAGTTAGGGGCAGGGACTGGCATCAATTTGTAAAGTGATTTACAAAGCAATCTCCTACAGGAGTAACACACACAAAATGCTGGAGGAACTCAGCAGGCCAGGCAGCATCTATGGAAAAAAGCACAGTCGACAATTCGGGCTGAAACCCTTTGGCAGGATTGGAGAAATAAACCTGAGGAGTAGATTTGAAAGGTGGGGGGAGATGCATCGGAGCAATCCGATGGGCAGACATGAGAGAGGGAAAAGGGGGTGGGGGGAGGCATTACTGGAAGTTTGAGAAATCGACGTTTATGCCATCAGGTTGGAGGTTACCCAAAAGGAGTAAAAGGTGTTGTTCCTCCAACTTAAGGGTGGCCTTATTACGACAGTGGAGGAGGCCATCTGGAATAGGAATAGGAAGTGGAACTAAAATAGGTGGCCACTGCGAGATCCCACTTGTTCTGGCAGACAGAATGCAGGTGCTTAGCGAAGTGGTTTCCCAACTATGTTGTTCTCACAGATATACAGGAGGCCACACAGTATATGACGCCAACAGATTCACAAGTGAAGTGTCACCTCACCTGGAAGGACTGTTTAGGAACTTGAATGGTAGTGAGGGAGGAGGTTTAGGGGCAGGTGCAGCACTTCAGCACTTGTTCCACTTGCAAGGTTAAGTGCCAGGAGGGAGATCATTGGGGAAGGATGAATGGGGGGGCGGGAAGGGAAAGATGTGTTTGGTGCTGGAATCCATTTGGAGATGGCAGAAGTTTCAGAGAATTATGTGCTGAACGTGGAGGCTGGTGGGGTGGTAGGTAAGGACAAGAGGAACCCTATCCTTGGTAGGGTGGCGGGAGGATGGGGTAAGAGCAGATGTATGTGAAACGGAAGAGATGCAGTTGATGGAGGGCATTGATGGCAGAGAAAGTGAAGCCCCTTTCTTTGAAAAAGGAGGGCATCTCCTTGGTTCAGGGATGAACAGCCTCATCCTGAGAGCAGATGCAACGGAGACGGAATAATTGAGAGAAGGGGATGACATTTTTACAAGTAACAGGGCGGGACGATGTATAGTTCAGGTAGCTGTGAGAGTCTGTGGGTTTATAATAGACATCAGTGAATAAGTTGTCTCCGGAGACAGAGACAGTGAGATTGAGAAAGGGAAGGGAGGTGTTGGAAATGGACCAGGTAACTTTGAGGGCAGGGTGGAAGTTGGAGGCAAAACGGATGAAATTGATGAGTTCAGCACGGGTGCAGGAAGCAACACCAATGCAGTCGTCGATGTAGCGTAGGAAAAGTGCGGGACAGTCACCAATGCAAGCTTGGAACAGAGACTGTTGCACGAAGCTGACAAGCAGGCAAACATAGCTGGGACCCGTGCAAGTGTAAAATGGCAACCCCTTTTGTTTGAAGGAAGTGGGAGGAGCCAAAGGAGAAATTATTTAGAGTGAGGACAAGTTCCGCTAGGCGGAGGAGAGTGGTGGTGTAGGGAAACAGGTTGGGCCTAGTGCCCAGAAATAAACAGAGAGCTTTGAGGCCTTCCCAGTGGGGGTGGGGGGTGGAGGTGTATAGGGGATTTGCTGTCCATGGTAAAAATAAGATGATGGGACCAGGAAACCTGGAATCCTTGAAAAATCAAGAGCGTGTGAGGTGTCATGGATGTAGGTGGGAAGGTACTGAATCGGGGGGGGGGGGGGGGGGACAAAACAGAGTTGAAGTATGCAGATACGAGTTCAGTGGGGCAGGAACAAGCTGAAACAATGTCTCTACCTGGACAAGCAGGTTTGTGGATTTTGGGTAGGAGGTAGAAATAGGAGGTGTGGGAACTATGAGGTTGGAGGCTATGGATGGGAGATCCCCAGAATCAATAGGTTGGTGATGGTGTGGGAGACAATGGCCTGGTGTTCTTTAGTGGGGTCCTGTTCAAGGGGTAAGTAAGAGGAGGTGTCTGAGAACTGGCACTGGGCCTTGGCAAGGTAGAGGTCAGTACACCAAACTACTACAGTACCTCCCTTATCCGCGGGTTTGATGGTAAGGTTAGGATTAGTGTGGTGGGAGTGGAGAGCCAAGTGTTTGGAAGTAGGGAGGTTGAAATTGGAGAGGAGTGTTAAAATCTAGATGGTTAATGTCCTATTGGCAGTTGGCAATGAAAAGGTCCAGCAGGCAGAAGACCAGGGTGGGGCGTCCAGGAAGAGGAGGAGGGTGAAGATTGGAGAAGGGGTCATCGGTGTGGGGTGGGGGGTGTCCTTGTCAAAGAAATAGGCTCGTAGATGGAGGCGGCGGAAGAAGAGCTCAGTGGTGTGGTGGGCGCAGAACTCACTGAGGTGTAGGCATAGGGGGACAAAAATGAGGCCCTTATTGAGGACAGAACGTCCTGCCTCAGATAGAATAGTGAAAACCAGACACGGATGAGAATTGGGATCAGAGGGTTGGGGAGGTGGTAATGTCTGAAGAGAAGGGAAGTTTGGGATGTTCAGGGATGGTGGGGTAAGAGAAAGATGGAGTCTTCGAGGACCCAGGAGCTGACAGTGGGACCTGAGGGAGACAGGATTGCAAAGTGGTAGTAGAGGAAGGGGAGATGGTGACAGCACGAGAAGCCCTGGCCTGGATGACAAGGCCGGAGTCATTGAGGTTTGAGGTTGCATAATTGGCACTTTGGAGGTGACTACTCCTACAGGAGTAATATATGCAGTTTTGAGGAGCAGATTAATCAGGGTGTGCCAAGTAATGCTGCTAATGCCAACCTCTGGTAAGGTTTCCAGAGGCTGTCAGTCATAATTTCAGCGTATAAGAGAAATGACTGGGAAGAACTGAGACATCTAAAAAGAGTGAAAACCCCTTATTCTCTGCAGCATCTTCCACTCTAATATCCTGTTAATATTCAGCATCCATTAAAAAAAACAGAATTTGCATTAATAAAGGTGCCTTTTGAATGTATTTTACATAAAGGATAGTTGAGCTGTACAGTAGCTTTAGGAACTAGCCCAGTAACTTAATGAATGCGCCAGCATACCTCACATTTGGACACATTAACATTGCTCAGTTTTGTTCCAGGTTCACCTTGGCATGAGTCATGCATGTGTTGTCATTGTCAGTGAAACACTCCCTTTGAAACATTGTTGGGAACTTAAACTAGGAGTGAACATCATTGAACATCCTGGGACAGCCTTTAATAATACAAATGCTGGATTGTGCCCCTTACTGAATCTCATTCTTCACATGTTCCCACAAGGTTCCAGAGGCCCCACCAATAAGGTGCAGGTACCAGCCTTGCAGCACTCTGATCTCCAAATTTTCCGATCCTGCAGACCATCAAGGGTCCAATTGTGACCAAATGATCCTCTGAGCCCCTAGTGGAAGTCCAATTGTCCAACCTATAACTCCCAACACTCTCTCCTCCCGCCTTGCTCCCAGCTCCAGCCCTGATTTTCTGTGAAGTCTTTGGTCTGAGTGTTAGTGAAAGTGCCCCTGACCCCGGCTCCTTGGTGGTGAGTCCCTGATCTGTCCTTCAGCGATGAGCTCTTGACCTTTGATCTGATCCTCAGTGATAAATCCCCTGATCTGACCTTTGGTGATGAGCACCTGACCACTGACCTGATCTCCTTGGTGATGAGTTCCTGACCCCTAACCTGATCCTCAGTGATGAGTCTCTGGCCCCTGATCTGATCCTCAGTTATAAACCTGTGACCCTTTACTCTTTGTCTAAGCCTTGGTGAAGACTTTGAAACTCATAGTCACTGACTGATGGTCCAGATTTTATCCTCGTTGCACACTCATCTGTACAGTGACCACATATTAGGCACACCTGTATATCAGCTTGTTACTGCAAATTTCTAATCAGCCAATCATGTGGCAGCAACTCAATGCATAAAAGCATGCAAACATGGCCAAGGGGTTCAGTTGTTGTTCAGACCAAACAGCAGAATCGGGAAGAAATGTGATCTAAGTGACTTTGACCACAGAATGATTGTTAGTGCCAGATGGGGTGGTTTGAGTATCTCCAAAATTCCTGAGCTCCTGCAACTTCAAGTCCAACAGTTTCTGGAGTTTACGGAGAGTTGTGTGAAAAACAAAAAAAAATCCAGGTTTCTGTGAGAGAAAATGCCTTGTTAACAAGAGAGGTCAGATGAGAATAGCCAGACTGGTTCAAGCTGACAGGAAGGCGACAGTAACCCAAATAACCACACATTACAACAGTGGTGTGCAGAAGATCATCTGTGAATGAACAACGCTTTGAACCTTAAAGTTCAAAGAAGATCACACGAACATACACACAGTGGCCACTTCTTTAGATGTACCTAATTAAATGGCCACTGTGTATATTCTGATGACATCAGAGGAAACCAATCAGTCCATCGAATTTATGCTAGCTTCTGGAGTTTTCCATCGATCCCATTCCCCCATTTATTGCCCCTTATCTTATACCCTCTCACATACTTGTGAATTTGCTGCTTCTCCCACCATTTTCAACAGCTAATTAACTACCCCGCATGTCTTGTGGAGAAACGTAGAACACCTGGAGAAAGTTGCACAGTCCGAGGGAAGGTGTGAAAGTGGACCAGCCAGTTCCAATCGCAGAGAAGCGCCTGATGGGCGTGAAGGTGGGAGAGCTCTCCCACTGGGATTTCACTTCTAATGGCATCTAATTGTGTAAGGTAAGGGAAACAAGTAGGGTAATTATGGAAACTATGATGATGAAAGAAGAGGAAGTACTAGTGCTTTTAAAGAATATAAAAGTGGATAAGTCTCCAGATCCTGACAGGATATTCCCTAGGACCTTGAGGGAAGTTAGTGTAGAAATAGCAGGGGCTCTGATAGAAATATTTCAAATGTCATTAGAAACGGGGATGGTGCCGGAGGACTGGCGTATTGCTCATGTGGTTCCATTGTTTAAAAAGGGTTCTAAGAGTAAACCTAGTAATTATCGGCCTGTAAGTTTGATGTCATTGGTGGGTAAATTAATGGAAAGTATTCTTAGAGATGGTATATATAATTATCTGGATAGACAGGGTCTGATTAGGAACAGTTAACATGGATTTGTGCGTGGAAGGTCATGTTTGACAAATCTTACTTAATTTTTTGAAGAGGTTACTAGGAAAGTTGACAAGGGTAAAGCAGTGGATGTTGTCTATATGGACTTCAGTAAGGTTAGTTAGGAAGGTTCAATTGTTAGGTATTAATATTGAAATAGTAAAATGGATTCAACAGTGGCTGGATGGGAGATGCCAGACAGTAGTGGTGGATAACTGTTTGTCAGCTTGGAGGCTGGTGACTAGTGGTGTGCCTCAGGGATCTGTACTGGGTCCAATGTTGTTTGTCATATACATTAATGATCTGGATGATGGGGTAGTAAATTGGATTAGTAAGTATGCAGATGGTACTAAGATAGGTGGTATTGTGGATAATGAAGTAGGTTTTCAAAGCTTGCAGAGAGATTTAGGCCAGTTAGAAGAGTGGGCTGAAAGATGGCAGATGGAGTTTAATGCTGATAAGTGTGAGGTGCTAGATTTTGGTAGGAATAATCAAAATAGGACATACATGGTAAATGGTAGGGCATTGAGAAATGCAGTAGAAGAGAGTGATCTAGGAATAATGGTGCATAGTTCCCTGAAGGTGGAATCTCATGTGGATAGGGTGGTGAAGAAAGCTTTTGGTATGCTGGTAGAGGCAGGTTTTGTCATTTAAAAATAAAATTGGATAGGTATATGGACAGGAAAGGAATGGAGGGTTATGGGCTGAGTGCAGGTAGGTGGGACTAGGTGAGTGTAAGTGTCGGCACAGACTAGAAGGGCCGAAATGGCCTGTTTCCGTGCTGTAATTGTTATATGGTTATATGCTGTTCGGGGTGCTTTACGGTGAGACCACAATCGATACTATAACAAGTATGTCAATGTGAAATGAGGTGGATTGCTGGTCTAGCCATGTTGGAGACTGACTACGTTGCACCTGGGAGTACAATCACCTGAAGCATGAACTTTGGACAAAGTACCGCTGAACACTGGGGGAATCACGGATCTTTCCTCTTGCTTTATTTATGGAGCTATTTACCAACATGATTTTGAGTTGTAATCGTGGAAAATAAACTAAGGGCCAGTTGAAAGCAAAAAAAACCTCCACACAGGGCACGCGTAAAATCAGGATTGAACCTGGGCAGTTGGAGCTGAACAGCAGTGACACTAAGTGGTGCTCCACCCTGCTGTCCTGCTTTCTAGGGTGCAGCCACTGAGGTCTTTCTGATGACAAGACCTGAGGAAATGACTGATGCTACAGAGTGGGTCTGTCTGGATTATGGGCCTGAGACTCTAGTGACAAATGTGGGTCAGCGTTCCTGAGGCCAAGGCCTGGGAACCCAGGCTTCATAGAGACTTCTTAAATGCATAACAGAAAGAAGCATGCAAATTCTTGCACTCTTTGAAATTAGTTAATTATGTCTTGATTTCCTGACAAAGGCTCTCCACACCACTAACTCCTTTATTTATTTTGACCTACCTGAGAAAGTCCGGTGCTCTGCCAATCATATTCTCAAAATCCGCAAAATTCAGCTTGCCATCGCCATCCAGGTCAGCCTCTTCAATAACTTTCTCACACACCAGTGTGACCTCCTCAACAGCCAGTTCCTCGCGGGTCAGCTTATTCAGTGTCTTTTCTAGGTCTGATTTGCAGATGTAATTGTCCGTGTTGAAATCTGTCAGAGGAAACCCCAATATATCATAGGTCTAAGCAAACACACAGAAGACAATGGCTGGTAACCAGCCTATCCCACACAATGTCTGCCACAACCTAGCACGCTCCAACAGGCAGATTGTCCTCAGCCAAGACAGAAAACAACATGCAGTACTTCCGATTTCCTCAGACTACTGAACATCACTGAAAATTCCAGGAACAGCCATTTGCACTTTAATTGGTAATTTGCTGATCATATTCCACTTAAAGGGTTGACTGCCCATCTCTAACTATTCCTGAAAATGGAGAGCACCTTGGCTGTTTCAGAGAGCGACCACCTTGCTCAAAGGTTGCTGTCACATCTCGCCTGCACCAAAGGAAGTTGGGGGATCTCAGCCCCTAAAGAACATTATTCAACCTGATGAATTTCATGACAATGAGCACCATTACTGACAGTGGATTTTAATCCAGATTTGTTTAATTACAGATGTCCCCCGCTTTCCGAACATTCGCTTTACACAACTTCGCTTTTACAAAAGACTAACATTAGTAACTGTTTTCGCTAACCGAAAGAGGATTTTCCCTTTTACAAAAAATGACGCCCACTTTAAACTTGTGTTTACCTCAAGAAAGACTACCATGACCGTGAAGCCTTGCGCAGGCAGGTGTGCGCACATGTGTGTATGTGCCGATTTTTTTCTACAAATCACTTTTGGCTCAATCTTCCCGATTCTGGTAAGTGAAACTACACTGTACTTACATTATTTCTACTTTATATAGCTGTGTATTTATCATACCGTTCCTGCTTTTACTATATGTTAGTGTTATTTTAGGTTTTATGTGCTATTTGGTATGATTTGGTAGGTTATTTTTTGAGTCTGGGAACGCTCAAAAATTTTTCCCATATAAATTAATGGTAATTGCTTCTTCACTTTATGCCATTTCGGCTTACGAACCGTTTCATAGGAACGCTCTACCTTCAGATAGCAGGGGAAATCTGTAGTTGAATTTAAATTCCCCAGCTGCCATAATGGATTTGGACTCCCAAAAATGGATCCGGTAATGTAATTTCCATGCTGTTGTGTCCCACATACAACCATAGTGCAGGTGCTGAGATGATGGATAACACTTAACCTTTTTCATTCATTGTAGCATCATGGAGAACTACAATACAGAAAAAGCCCATATGTCCCATCTAGTCTGTGCTGGACTGGTCTGCCAGTCCCAGACCATATCCCTCCATGTTACTCTCATCAATAAACTATCCAAACTTCTCTTAAATGTTACAATAGAACCAGCATTTACCACTTCAGCTAGCAGCTCATTCCTCATTCTCACCACCCCTTGAGTACAAAGCTCTCCCTCAGATTCACCTTTATTATTTCCTCTGTAACCCTAAACCTTTTCTCACTCAACATGAGGAGATAAATCCTGCATGAATTCACACTATCTATACCTCCTATAATTTTGTATATTCCTATAAGATCTCCCATCACTCTCTTATGATCCAGGGAATAAAGTCCTAACCATTTTGAACTTCCCCTGCAACTTCGGTCCTCAACATCCTTGAACATTTTTGCTGCACACTTTCCAACTCCACTCTTACAACTCCAGACAGTGGTGCAGAGAAGATTCACCAGGTTGTTTCCAGAGATGAGGGGGTTAGACTATGAAGAGAGAGTGAGTCGTCTAGGGCTATACTCGCTGGAATTAAGAAGAATGAAGGGGATAGATAAGATAAAGCCCGAAAAGTTGTTTCCACTGGTAGGTGAGTCTAGAGTAGATTTAGGATGGAGATGAGGAGGAACTGCTTTTCCCCAAAGAGTGGTGAATCTGTGGAATTCTCTGTTGAATGAAGCATTGAAGCTTACCTCAGTAAGTATATTTAAGACAAGGTTGGATAGATTTTTGCATAGTAGGGGAATTAAGGGTTATGGGGAAAAGGCAGGTTGGTCGAGATGAGTCCATGGCCAGATCAGCCATGATCTTACTGTATGACGGAGCAGGCTCGACTGGCCAGATGGCCTACTCCTGCTCCTATTCCTTATGTACTTATGTTTCAAGCTTGACATCTTTCCTGTAGATATGTAACCAGAATTGCACAAAATACTCCAATTTTTTCCCTCATCAATGTCTTATACAACGTTAACATAACACCACAACTCCTATCTTTTCAAATAACCAACTGCCTGGGTCTGAGACATTATTTTTAATTTTTATTTTTATTGGGAGATACAGGTTAACAGGCCCTTCCGACCCAACAAGGTCACACCACCCAAGTACACCTATAGGACAATTAATCAGCTAATCCATATATTTTTGGAATGTGGCAGGAGACCAGAGAGACTGAAGGAAACCCATGTGACCATAGGAAGAAAGCACAAACTCCAGACAGTGGTGGAATTGAACCCAGATCACTGGTGCTGTATTGGCATTATGGGAAGTGCTGCACTACTGTGCCACCTAAAGGCATGCAGTCGGTAGGTTAACTGACCAATGTAAATTGCCCCTAGTGTGTAGATAAATGGTAGAATCAGTGGGGAATTGGTACATATGTGGGAGAATAGAATGGGATTAGTGTAAGTGGTGGTGTGGGCTAAAAGGTCTGTTTCCGTGTTGAATGACTTGATATCTCAGAAATCTAAAAGGCTTCTGTAAGAGTGTGAATGGTAAATGGGAGTGAAAAGAGAGGTGCTGTCAATTAAGGACTCAAAGGGGCATTCACGCACAAGAGCAGAAAGAACAAATGGAACAGAATCAGAAATGGAATCAGATTTATTATCACTGACAAATGTCCCAAAATTTGTTGCTTTGGAGCAGCAGTACATAGCTAGAATCTTGTCCTCAATCATCCTCCCTCACCACCATTCAGTCCTTCCAGATGAGGCAATACTTCACCTGTGAGTCTGATAGCGCTCTTGGTACTGCCTGCTCTACAATAGTGAATTACAGTGTACATTGGAGAACCGCTTTGTCAAGCACCTTTGCTCATCTGCAACAATCAGCACTTCCTGCTGACCAACCATTTTAATTCCTCTGTCCGTTCCCATTCTGAGCCGTTGGTCCAGGTTGGAGGAGGAACACCTCATTTTCCATATGGGTAGCTTCTACCCTGACAGCATGAACATCAATTTCTCTAACTTCTGGTAATTTCTTCCCTTTCCCCTTCTCTCATTTTCCATTCCCCATTTTGGCTCCCCTCTTACTCCTTCTCTTCTTCTCACCTGCCTCTAGTGCCCCTCCTCCTTCCCTTGTTCCTATAGGTCACTCTCCTCTCCTATCAGATTCCTTCTTTTTCAGCCCTTTACCATTTCCACCTATCACTTCCCAGCTTATTGCATCATTCCCCTTCCCACCCACACACCTTTCCCCTCACATGGCTTCACACATCACCTTCTAGCTTGTTCTCCTTCCCCTCCCCCACCTTCTTATTCTGGCTTCTTCTGATGAAAGGTCTCAGCCCGAAATGTTGACTCTTTATTCCATTCCTTAGATGCTGCCTGACCTGCCACATTTCTCTGGCATTTTGTAGGTGTTACTCTGGATTTCTAGTATCTCCAGAATCTCTTGCGTTTACGTAAAAATTACTATAGGTTATAATAAGAATAAATAAATTGTGCAAAATGAGCATAATAGTGCAATAGTGTAGTGAGAACTTTGTATCAATTTTTATAAGGATGACATTTGTAAAAATAATGGGTATGGTGAAACAATGAGGAGGAGGTGCTGGATAGGTCAGATGTGCTTAGAGTAGATGCCTTCTGAACTGGGGAGAATCTCAGCTTCCAGCGAGAAGTGGGAAGACTCCAGTAAGACTTGCCATGATCTTTCAACCTGCCCTAGGTACAAGAAACAGAGAATGGACATAAATGTTTCTCAGACCATAAGACATGGGAGCAGAATTAGGCCATTTGGCCCATTGAGTCTGCTCCGCCACTTCATCATGGCACTCAGACCCAATCTCCTGCCTTCCCCCCATATCCCTTCACGCCCTGACCAATTAAGAATCTATCAACTTCTGCCTTAAATATACATAAAGACTTGGCCTCCACATTTGCCTGTGGTAACAAATTCCACAGACTCACCACTCTTTGGCTATTAGGAATTACTCCTCATCTCTGTTCTAAAAGGATGGCCCTCTATACTGAGGCTGTGTCCTCTTGTCTTAGACCCCCCCCCCCCCACCATAGAAAACATCCTCTCCACGTCCACTCTATTAAGGGCTTTCTCTATTCAATAGGTTTCGGTGATGTCACCCCTCATTCTTCTGAATTCCAGTGAATACAGGCTCAGAGCCATCAAATGCTCTTCCTATGACAAGCCATTCAATCCTGGAATCATTTTCGTGAACCTCCTTTGATCCCTCTCCAGTTTCAACACATCCTTTCTAAGATAAGGGGCCCAAAACAGCTCACAATATTCCACATGAGGCTTCACCAGTGCTTTATAAAGTCTCAACATTACAACTCTGCTTTTATATTCTCGCCCTCTTGAAAAGAATACTAACATCGCATTTGATTCCTCACCACAGATTCAACCTGAAAATTAACCTTTAGGGAATCCTGCACGAGGTCTCCCAAGTCCCTTTGCACCTCTGTTTTTTGTATTTTTTCTCCATTTAGAAAATATCAACCTTTCATTTATTTTACCAAGGTGCATGACCATATATTTCCTGACACTGTATTCCATCTGCCACTTTTTTGTCCATTCTCATAATCTGTCTAAGGCCTTACCCTCTCTACTTTCTCAAAACTACCTGCCCCACCATCTATCTTCATATCGTCCACAAACTTTGGAACAAAGCCATCAATTCCAACATCCAAATCATTGACATACAGCGTAAAAAGAATTGGTCCCAACACAGACCTCTGTGGAACACCACTAGTCACTGGCAGCCAACCAGAAAAGGCTCCTTTTATTCCCACTCTTTGCCTCCTACCAATCAACCAATGCTTTATCCATGCTAGAATCTTTCTTGTAATCTTTTCTTCTCTGGTTGGCGAGTAGTAATGAGTGGTGGATCACCGAAATCAGTGTTGGAACCTCATTGTTTGATCATTTCCAACTTACACAAATTTTACGAATAGAACAATATCCAATAGGCTGGAAAATCTGCTTATCTGCACTACCAAAGTTTTACTGTATTATCTAAACAACGAGTGACTGCAGAGTTCTGAGGTGAAAGAGAATCTGACTATCCCCGGTGCATAGTTCTGTCACAACCATGGACTCTGCTTCAGGGTCTATGCATCCCTGCAGGTCGGCTGCACAACAGGGCTGACAATTGAGCTAGTGAGTATGCGTGTTCCAGCTAATTACTGTTTCATTATGGTGGCATTTAACTCCCTCCTTTTTGTTGTAGTCTTGTCAAGACATGACCAAAAGCACAGGAATGTTATATTCCCTGCTTACCCATGTCCTTGTCTGGGAAAGAGGACTACCATTTCAACTGATGCTGGAAAGGAGTGGTATTCATTTAGCATTTAGTTATTGCTTCCAGCTGCAGTGTGGGCATTTAACTTTCAGTCTGAGAGTTTTAGTTAATGGCCCTGTTGGCCTAGTATTTATTGTTTTCCTTTTTCTTTAAATTCTACAAAAGTTCTCATCAAAGTCGCTTCAGTATCCCTCTCTCTCTCTGTACTTGGGCCATATCCAAATGTTCTGACAGTATGCTTTGACAACTGAAAATGGACCCACCAGAGAGAGAACAGCTAACCTTGGCCTTGAGATACATTGATCAGGTAGGGGGGAAGTTACATGTGATTGAATCTGTTTTGGGAGAAGTGACCAAAGCAATGTGACAGATAATCTCGTTTTGACAAGCCCAGTCTCAGCTGGAGAAACAGATATTATCCTTGCAGCAACAGTTCAGCAATCAGAATCAGGTGACAGCCATTTCCACTCTCACAGCCACAGTCCATGTACTTACAGTGACAGCCAGTGTCAGCTGACGGCCATTAGCATTCTTGCAAACAGAATTCAGCAGCTGTTGGCCAGGTCAATCCCACTCCCAGCATCTCACAGATCCTTCTTTTCTACTGCCCCAGAGACCTCGGCCACTAATGACCTGACTCCCACATTTGGACCAGAACTGACTCCCGTGTCCGTACTGGAACTGAGTATTCTCCCACCAGGCAGGTACTCTGCTGACCCGATGTTTGCAGGAATTTAATTACCCAGTGTGGGCTGATTTTCCAAGCCCGTCCTGGTCAGTTTGGTGATGACGCCCGTAAACTGGTGTACATGGTAAACCTCTTGGATGGATCTTCACTCAGCCTGTTCAACACTCTACAGGAGCAAGTTTTCCCTACAGCCCAATCATTTCAATATTTTATTGCTGAGTTAAGGAGAGTTTTTGACCTTCCTGTACTGGGTCAGGAGGCTACCCACCAACTCCTGGACCTGTGCTAAGGTAGATGGACAGTGAGGACCTACGCAGTTAAATTCCACACGCTTTCAGTGGAGACGGGAGGGAATGAAAGAGCCCTCATTACTGCCTTCCAGAGCAGACTGAACACCAGGGTCCAACACAAGATCACTGTCTGTGACAAGCAGGACAGTCTGGATGACCTGGTTAATTTGGCTATTTGAGTTGATGACTGCGTAACTGATTGCCACTGGAAAAGAATGTCTCAAACCTCCTACTCTGCAAATCACCATTTGACTTCACCCTCTCCCTCATCACCCAACATCCCGTCCACAAAGGAACCTATGCAGGTGGGCACATACACCTGTAACACCCTGGGAATGGTTTCACTGCAAATTTAATGGACTTCCTGTAGAAGCAGTGTTTGGGTTATGGTTAGAGATAATGGGTTCTTTGGAATGTGAGTCGTCCAATAACGGGATGGTGTTTTGATGATGTGTGCCTGACACCAGGGTGATCTGGGTCTTTTGTTCGGGGGGAGATGAAGAGAGAAGATACTAGAGAGAAGTGGTCATAGGGCTCGACCTGGAGCGGAGCCATGATCCCACGAAGGCCGGGGAGATTGAAGGAGGATCGGTAAAAGGGAAACCGTGAGCTCCAACTTGTGCACGTTAGACTGTTTCATTACAATGGCCCCTTTTCTTTTTTTGCTTTTTCTTCACTAACCCTGTAGTCAAGTTAAGGATTATAAAGCTAAATCGTTTAATTGAATGTTGTGTACTGTCTGTTATTTCGTGGTTCTGATTTTAACGGGTAACAAATCATGCACCATCCACACAAACGGGGTGGACTCGCATCTCAATCTCACCCGTTTGGCAAGGCCAGAGATTGTCTTCCCTAGACTTACACAGCTGACAGTGAAGATGTGAAGAGGGTTTAAGGGTAAGTGCGGAGGGGCTGGGGTAAGTGTAGTGAAGGGAGCAAGTGGCTGGGATCAGAGTATGTACTAGGGAGATTCAGAGTAGGGGAATTCAGAGTAGAGAGAACAGGGAACTAGAACAGAATACGGTCAGGATGTGGCGACCACAAAGAAGGGGAACCTAGTTTACTGCAAGACAATGTGTCTGGCAAAGCTTCTGAGCTATATGCCTATTTTGAGTGTTTTGCTTGCGTCCATACCTATTCCAGGTATTTCGCTTGCGTCTATACTTATTCCGAGTATTTTGCGTGCTTAGCTATGCAATAGCCAATCAATCAATGAATTTGAATCGGTAACCATACTTGCGAATGTGGTGCCCCACTTTTGGGTATAAGTATGACCTCAGTGAACCAACAAATTCAGAGCTGGCTACCTTATGCCCGAAGTGTGTGTGGCTGCAAACTCTCCTCTGAATAAAAACCGACTTCAGAGAATAACTCGTGTCTCTGGTGTTTTTCCTCAACTGAGCAGGTTAACAACAGAACCTGAGCGTTACACACCTATCTCAGAAGAAATGTGATCAGATTCTCGACTCTATTGGGGTGATACAAAACATTTATGGGGTGTCATGTCCCAGGCATCCAGTAAAAAGGGATAACCTCAAAAGATCATGTGTTGTTTTTGGGATATATACTTACCCCTTCCAGTCTTCAAGTGGATCTGAGTAAAGTTCAGGTGGTCATGGAGTGGCCCAAAAACATCTGTGGTCAAATAGATCTAGCACTTCTATCGTGGTTTCATCTGAAAAGTCAGCTCTATCGTGGCCCCCTTAAATGCACTCACCAAGAAGACCTCTGCAGGATTCCACTGGATGAACCATGCAGACCAACCATTTTCAGAGTTAAAGCGATGCTTCAACACTGCCTAGTGCTGCAACACCCAAACCTATCCTGGTCATGCATTAACGAGGTAGATGCATCAACTGTCGGCATTGGAGCTGTACTCTTTCAGCGCTCTACTGCGGTTAGTTGGCTGCACCTCAGTGCCTTTCTTTCCCATTGCTTGTCTCCGGCCAAAAGTAACTACAATGTCGGGAACAGGGAACTTCTGTCTGTCAAGGAAGCCCTGGAAGAATGGCGACACTGGATGGAGGGGGCAGAGCATCCTTTTTGTTTTGGTTTGGACCTCTCCTACATTTGGACACTAAGAGATTCAACTCCGATCAAGCCTGTTAGGCTTTCTTCTTCATCTTGCTTAATTTCATCTTCACCTATTGTCCTAGCAGCAAGAACACCAAGGTCAACACTCTCTTCAGCAGTTTAACAGGTCTGAGAGCAACGCCAATCCAGAACCCATCCTTCCTCATGTGTGCATTGCTGCTCTGGTGATCTGGGGAATAGAGGTGGAGGTGAGGGACGCTCAACAGTCGAATCCAGTCCCAGGTGGGAGACTTCCCAACTGGCTGATTGTCCCTGCTATGGTGCACTCCAAAGCATTGGAATGGAGCCATTCCTCCTGTCTGGTTGGCCATCCGGGAATTCAATGGACCTGGGAGTTTATGAAGAGCTGACTTTGGTGGCCATCTATGTCCCAGGACATCCACGACTTTGTCTCTGCCTGTCACATTTGTGCTCAGAACAAGACATCAGACCAGCACCTGGTGCGCTGCTATATCCACTACCTACGCCCCACCACCCCTGGTCCCACCTCGCAGTGGATTTCATTACTGGGCTACCCCTGTCTAATGGAAACACTACCATTCTAGTCATTGTGGATTGCTTCTCCAAGACTGCCCATTTTATTGCTCTCCCTCAGCTCCCATCAGCTTGTGAGACTGTCACCGTCATGGTTCAACATGTGTTCAGGCTGCATGGCTTCCCTCAGGACATAGTTTCTGATTGAAGACCACAGTTCACATTCCGTTTTCGGAAAGCTTTCTGTTCTCTTGTAGGAGCCAATTGTCTGGATTTCACCACCAATCTAATGGCCAGACTGAAAGAGTGAACCAAGAGTTGCAGATAACTCTATGCTGCCTTGCCTCTTTCAACTCCACGTTTGGTTTGGGAAGAGATTTCCCACAATAATCTCCAGTCATCCTCCACAGGTATGTCCCCCTTTGAATGCCAGAGGAATTCCAGCCACTGTTCTTCCCTGACCAGGAGATTTATGTGGGAGTTCCAGCTGCTGAACAGCTGATCCCATGCTACAGGCGCACCTGGAGAAGAGCCAGGGATTCTCTGATGCATGCTCAGAACAACACGCTCAACAGGATGATCAGCTCCGCCGACAGGTGAAGGCTGTCAAGCCAGGAGAAAAGGTCTGGCTAACATCAAGAGGCCTTCCTCTGAAAGTCAAAAGCTACATGGGACCACTTGTAGTGGAAAAGGCTATAAAAAGTCTTGTATAGATTGCGCCTACCATCATTGATGAAGATCTATCCAGTGTTCCATGTTTCCTGGCTCAAGCCGGTTACTACCTCCCCACTGGCTCCAGTCACCCCAGCTCCCCTTCCTCCTCACTAGGCGGATGGTTCACTGGTCTATATTGTGCAGCACCTCCTGGCATCTCGCCAGGGCAAGGTCCAATACTTCATGGATTGGGAAGGTTATGGTCCAGGGGAGTGTTCATGGATCCCAGTGGATGACATCCTGGACAAATCTCTGATCTGGGAGTTCCTGTGGGTACAGTCTGTGGCACCTCAGGAGCTGCGCCTAGGGAGGGGGGTCCTGTAACAACTACGGACTCTGCTGCAGTGTCTGCATCCCCATAGGCGGGCTGTGCATTAGGTTTGGCAATTGCATTGTGTGCATGCACGTTCCAGCTAATTACTGTTTCATTATGGTGGTATTTAACTCCCTTCTTTTTGTTATAGTCTTGTCAAGACTTGACCAAAAGCACAGCAATTCCAGGGGCCAAAGCATCTGCTTCCTATTTCATCTGAGTGATAACACCTCAGTCGAGATTGTGTACTCAACTCTTTGGATTTGATTTAAACCCAGACATCCAAACCAAGAAATTCACCAACTGAGCCATGGCTGAGAAGTAATGCTATGCATTATTAAGGAACTTTAAAAGACAGTTAGAGAATTAAGTGGATAGGAACAGTTTGGAGGAATATGGGCCAAGTACAGACACATGGGACTAGCTCAGGCAGGCAACTTAGATGAGTTGGGCTGAAAGGCAGCTATGCTTCTACCTTCTTCCCATTGTTATAGATGAATGTTAATGGCCATCTCATTAGGTAAATAATCAGCTTCAATAAATATAATGTTAATAAGAATTCTCAGACTCAAAATCACTGTAGAATAATTTAAAATTGGATAGACAGAAAGAATTAAACAGAGTTATTAATTATTCTCTTGATTTGAAATGGTCACAGGAGTCAGGACTCACTTTGCTAGATAACCCTGTGAGTTTATGTTTAATTCCAGTGTAATGTGTGAAACTACATAGCCATGCATCACTGAGTTTATATCCTGTGCCAAGACCTCCGAATTCTGTTTCACGTGTGCCATTTAGTTTCAGAGTTTCTCACAAAATATAAACCAATCACTTAGCCTAACGCTGGGAGAGTTGAGAAATGTCCCTGATAACAACACAATCCTACAATTTCACATCATTTTTCATCAATCAAGCCCAGCGGTGCAAGCTGAGGGAAAAAATACCAAGCTAGGTGGCTCCTTGATAGATTCGATCATGTTCCAGGTGGAATGCTTCAAGGTTCTAAATGCTGGTTATGAAACCTATATCCCTCACCCAGTTTTTAACCTCAGCTCCCAGGGAAGCAACAAATAGCCCAGTAAGGAGGCATTGCTTTAATCTGTTTTTCATTCAATGGCAAGGTAACTAATTACTTCCCATTCTGAATCAACAGCTGTGGCAAGTCTATCCTATGTGGTTAAGGTGGTCAACTATGTTGCCTAACTAGGAGAACTGTGGGATGCCAGACCTTGAGAGGTGGATAAGTTTTGAACAGGTTAATGACTACTATACAGGAGTGATTCACTGACAGAGTAAAAGCCCCCTGCCCCCACTGTACACTTACTGGAGAGTTGTATAAATAATGCAGTAATAAAATGCAGACTCAAAGTCCTACACCCCCCCCCCCCCCACCCCGTATACACTCATTGAAGAGCTGTAACAAAATGCAGAACCCAGCTGTTACATATTTAACAGTACTGTAGTTGCAAGTAATTGAATGTTTAACAGATTAGGATATAGAGACGTGAGAAGCAAGTACTGCACTGAGAAAGACCCCGATGACTCTTTAGAAAAAAGATTTACATGGAACAGCCGGAATTGCCATATGGGCCTTTAAAAAAAACAGGATACATGCCAGAGACAGGGGCCTGCTGTACTGGGCTGGATTAGGAGGACATTGTCATTAATTTTGTTTTAGAGATTCAAGGCAAAGTGATCAGTTTCAATAGGTGGATTACCCACCTAGCCTGATTAACATGCCTGATTTTTCAAGTTCTTATTTATGTATGTAAACATTGGTCCTTTTGGGTTTATAAAATCATATAATACTCAAAAGGCAGCCACTCAGCCCATCAGTAAATGAGCCCTGTAACTAAATCTTCGTCCCTTCTCCAATCTGTCCCCCTTCAGGTATCTAAATCCCCTTCCAAAATTACAATCGATCTCATCTTACCAACCTGTAGAGGACATCATTCCTGATCAGCACCCTCCTGCCAGTGAATCTGGTTGTCTTTTGTAAAATCCTTTTTAACTTGAAAACTATATCAAATCTTTCCACAGCTTTGTCATTTACAAGAGCGATCCTTATGCCTTGTTTACCTGGTAAGGCCTCTGCACTCTCTCCACTGCCTTAATATCATTCTTTAAGTGTTATTCCTGAATTGAGTACATGGTTCTGTTGGGGTTTAACATTGTTTCCTTGCCTTTATATTCCATTCACAAGCAAGAGAAAATCTGCTGATGCTGGAAATCCGAGCTTTATATTCTGTGGCTGCTGCATAAAGCCACAGATCCAGTGGGTCTTCTAAAATGCTTCTGGTCACCCTCAGGAGCTGAGTATGTAAACCCACAGGCTTTCCTGTCCCCAGCCCCACTTTAATAATCGACACATTTGGTTTATATTCTTCCTAGCAAGTTAATAACTTCACATTTTTCTGAGATTATTTGCATCTGTAATTTGTCTGCTGTTCCAATGGTCTGACTGTTGAAAACTCATTGAAAATGCAGTGTACAATCTGCAAACTTGAAACCATATTCTGCAAATTTAAGCGCAGGTTATTAACTTCTATCAAAAAGTGCAGTGTGAATCTCATTCTATGATTCTTGCAGAATACCATAAATACATTAAATACACCCCTATCATTAACACTTTCTTATCAAATAACTCAGTGAAGTTGGCTAAGAATACTCTTCTTTACCGTGGCAGAGCACCTATATATTTAAGGGTTGTGGTTAGAAGTTCCTATTATGCCAATAGGACCCAATGACACCGAGATCACAAACCTCAGAAAGAGAAGAAGAGGAGTTGGCACAGAGGATGTTATCACCCTGGTTTCCCACACCCACATTCTGAAAACTCTAGAACCTCTGTCTCTGCACAAACTATAGGCCCAACTTCCTGTCATCTCTTGTTTGGCCATGAGGTTATAGGTATGCTGTGAGTATACTGTACTAAATATTCTGGGTGTGATGCTGGTGTACCAGATATTCAGGGTGTCCAGTTGATATCCCTGATGTTCTGGGTGTGCAGTTGGTATCCCTGATGTTTTGGGTGTGCTGTTGGTATCCCTGATGTTCTGGGTGTGCTGTCAGTATCCCTGATGTTCTGGGTGTGCAGTTGGTATCCCTGATGTTCCGGGTGTACTGTTGGTATCCCTGATGTTCTGGGTGTGCTGTCGGTATCCCTGATGTTCCGGGTGTGCTGTCGGTATCCCTGATGTTCTGGGTGTGCTGTCGGTATCCCTGATGCTCCAGGTGTGCTGTTGGTATCCCTGATGTTCTGGGTGTGCTGTCGGTATCCCTGATGTTCTGGGTGTGCTGTCGGTATCCCTGATGTTCCGGGTGTGCTGTCGGTATCCCTGATGCTCCAGGTGTGCTGTTGGTATCCCTGATGTTCTGGGTGTGCTGTTGGTATCCCTGATGTTCTGGGTGTGCAGTTGGTATCCCTGATGTTCAAGGTGTGCAGTTGGTATCCCTGATGTTCTGGGTGTGCTGTCAGTATCCCTGATGTTCCGGGTGTGCTGTCGGTATCCCTGATGTTCTGGGTGTGCTGTCGGTATCCCTGATGTTCCGGGTGTGCTATCGGTATCCCTGATGTTCTGGGTGTGCTGTCGGTATCCCTGATGTTCTGGGTGTGCTGTCGGTATCCCTGATGTTCTTGGTGTGCTGTTGGTATCCCTGATGTTCCGGGTGTGCTATCGGTATCCCTGATGTTCTGGGTGTGCTGTCGGAATCCCTGATGTTCTGGGTGTGCTGTTGGTATCCCTGATGTTCTGGGTGTGCTGTTGGTATCCCTGATGTTCTGGGTGTGCTGTCGGTATCCCTGATGTTCTGGGTGTGCTGTTGGTATCCCTGATGTTCCGGGTGTGCTGTTGGTATCCCTGATGTTCCGGGTGCGCTTTCAGTATGTTACGAATGTGACGCAACTCTGAGGGGCCGAAGGGTATAAAGTCACCCCCTCCTTTTTGAGAATCGCAAGATCGCTATTAATTCGGGTCTGGAACCAGGAAATGAGAGAGAGACACGCAGAATCCACAAGGTTTGGAATGTGTCCTGGCCTCCGCGAAACGAAACCACTGATAATGGCTATTGTCTCTTGGAGATGGAATTGTGTATTGAGTACTGTACTATTCATTGAAACCCCTCAGGGGACAACCAGAGTGGGCTGGTTGAGGGATTGCATCATCCCAACCTGATTGACATCTGAGACCCCGTGAGTAAGGATAAAAGAGGGTCTGGGGAACAACCCCTTTAGACACACCAGGAGAAACGCGAGAGATCCCGTGACAGCGTTTAATAGTGACAGCCAGTGGGGGGCTCGTGTGCATCCTCCCTTGCCAGGGTGGCAGGCTCACCACGGAAGAACGGTTTAGCTAAAGGAGAGGTCACAATTGAACGGCCACGACAAAAGAGACACCTGACAGATCCAAATCATAAAAGGAAAAGCCGGCAAGTTTTTCTCCAAATCTCTCTCTCTCTCCAACCATTGCCACACAGCGGTTCCCAAAGGCTGCAGCCTGCATGAACTGAGTGAACTTTATATTTCCATCGGACAATACATTATCCCCTAGACAACGATAGAGCTTATTTCTTATTGATTATTATTATACCCGCACTTTTAGATTTAGTATTGATGACGTATATTATCTGTATATTTGCATTGATATTATTTTTGTGTATTTTTACTAATAAATACTGTTAAAAATATTATCATCAGACTTCAACAGACGTCTCCATCTTTGCTGGTAAGTAACCCAGTTACGGGGTTCGTAACAACGTGGGGCCTCGTCTCGAGATTTGATACCAAATTGGAGGGCCAGTGAATCGGGCTTTTAAGTCCAAACGTGGGTCTGGTTGCGCGGGTAACCAGACGGGAAACCAGCAAAGATGGACGTTGACAAATTTATAGAAAACCCGACTCTGGAGGCGCTAGAGGCTGCCACAAAGTCAGACTTGATAAATATTGCGAAAGGACTAAATCTCGCAGAGGTGAGGTTGTCGATGAAAAAGCGGGAGGTGTGGAGGGCCACAACTCAGTATTATATTGTGAAGAATGTGTTTTTGGCTGAGGTATTGGAAAATATCCCTGAAAAGGTACCCGCTAGTGGGACGGCTCAGTTAGAGTTGGAGAAATTAAGGTTGGAACATGAAATTAAGTTAAAGCAGCTGGAAGCAGCCGAAAAGGAAAAAGAAAGAGCCGAAAGGGAAAAGGAAAGAGCTGAAAAGCAACGGGAGCATGAGCTCCAGCTAAAGGAGTTAGAGGTGAAAAGGGAGCAGGAAAGAGCTGAGAAGCAGAGGGAACATGAAATTAAGTTAAAACAGCTGGAAGCAGCTGAAAAAGAGAAGGAAAGGGCCAAAAAAGAGAAGGAAAGAGTTGAAAAGGAGAGGGAGACGGAGAAACAGAGGCAACATGACTTGGACATGGAGAAGTTAAGGCAAGAGCGAAGAGCTCAAGGGCCAGACCGAGAGGAGAGATTTAATGTTAGTCGGGAGTTTAGGTTAGTACCTCCGTTCGAGGAGACGGATGTTGATAGTTATTTCTTGCATTTTGAAAAGGTGGTAGTGAGTCAGAAGTGGCCCAGAGATCAGTGGGTGGCGTTGTTACAAAGTGTGTTAAAAGGGAAGGCACAACGGGCATATGCGGCGTTGTCCATGGAGGAGGAGGAGTCTGAGAATTATGAGAAAGTAAAGGAGGCCATTCTTCGGACCTACGAATTGGTACCTGAGGCCTATAGACAAAAGTTCAGAAATTTAAAGAAAGGGTGGAATCAGACGTATGCTGAGTTTGCCTATGAGAAGGGTGTGCTCTTGGATCGTTGGTGTGCAGCAGAAATGCTGGAAGAAGATTTTTGGCATCTCAGGGAGTTAATTCTGATTGAAAAATTTAAAGGTTGTGTTTCGGATGATATCCGGATGTATTTGAACGAGAAGCCGAATAAGTCCATATCCGAATTTGTTAGGTTCGCAGATGAATATGCCCTAACCCACAAGACAAAGTTTTCCTCGAATAAAAGTTACCAGAAAGACCTTGGGAATGGTAGAGAAAGCCCGCCGGCTGAGGAAGAGATCCAGCCGGGAACAGTTGGTATCCCTGATGTTCTGGGTGTGCTGTTGGTATCCCTGGTGTTCCGGGTGTACTGTTGGTATCCCTGATGTTCTGGGTGTGCAGTTGGTATCTCTGATGTTTTGGGTGTGCTGTCGGTATCCCTGATGTTCTGGGTGTGCAGTTGGTATCCCTGGTGTTCTGGGTGTGCTGTTGGTATCCCTGATGTTCAAGGTGTGCAGTTGGTATCCCTGATGTTCCGGGTGTGCTGTCGGTATCCCTGATGTTCCGGGTATGCAGTTGGTATCCCTGATGTTCTGGGTGTGCTGTTGGTATCCCTGATGTTCAAGGTGTGCAGTTGGTATCCCTGATGTTCCGGGTGTGCTGTCGGTATCCCTGATGTTCCGGGTATGCAGTTGGTATCCCTGATGTTCTGGGTGTGCTGTTGGTATCCCTGATGTTCAAGGTGTGCAGTTGGTATCCCTGATGTTCCGGGTGTGCTGTCGGTATCCCTGATGTTCCGGGTATGCAGTTGGTATCCCTGATGTTCTGGGTGTGCTGTTGGTATCCCTGATGTTCTGGAAGTGCTGTTGGTATCCCTGATGTTTTGGGTGTGCTGTTGGTATGCCTGATGTTCTGGGTGTGCAATTATAGGTGTGCAGCTGATTGATCACATCTTCTGCTAGATACTTGCTGGAGAGTTGAACCTGCTCTAGATGTCATAGAAACACACTGTTAGCACAGCTGCCTCGTAGCACTAGGAACCTGGGCTTGATCCAGATCTGGGGGGTGACAATGTGGAGTTTGCACATTCTATCTTTGACCATGTAGGCATCTGCAGATCCTTTGATTTCATACCACATCCCTGCAAATTACTCCTAGGTTTAGGTTAGTGACAAGGAATCAAAGATAAACTGACAGACGTGTGTGAGAGAGCAAATTGCAGGGATTCAGGGATTCAGGGAGAGAGGGGGAGTGAGATTATGGGATTGATCTATTGAAGCCAGTATGGACCTGATGAGCTGCATGGCTTCCTTCTGTAATTAAGATGCGATCCACCAAAGAATTACTTTGCAAGAAATTAGTGGTAAATGTGGAAAGTAAGGCATGGACTAAAACATAAATTTTACGGAAGAGGTGACTATTATAGGAGGAATAACTTTGAATAAAAGTAACGTTATATGGTTTATGAATGAAGAACAACCTGACTTCCCTGCCTGAGACCTGATGTCAATCTCATCCTTCAATTCGGGTAGTGAAGCAGTTTGATAAAGGAAGTGACTACTGTACCGTAGATTTTAAAGGCATAAATGGCCTTTAGCTCTCGAGGGGCCATTTCACTCAGCACCGAAAACATGTCTACAAAGTCATTGAAGCTCAGGTTCCCTTCACCATCTTCAGAAAAAGTCTTCACTATTTGTTCCTTGAATGGATTCTCCTGTGAAAACAAACAACTTTGTTACAACAAAAGCCTATCAGTCTATCCGCCTCAGTATATTAATAGTCATTCGAGTCATTTAGAAAGGGTTAATCCCCCATCACCGTACATTCACTGAATCCTTCACAAAAAAGTTCATCTTCATTACTGCTCCTTCACTCTTCAAAGGTCAAACTACATTTATTATCAAAGTTAGTACAGGTATACTTAATACAACCTTGAGATTTGTCTCCTGACAGGCAGCTATGTTTGTATAAAGTATACACACTTTGATATTAAATGCACTTTGAACTTTGAAGATTGAAGGAGACAGTAATGAAGATTCAGATTGAGGATGACTTACTTCCATTATTATTCCTTTAATGTGGGGTGGCTATTAAACACCGGCACACTAGTCTGACAGAACAAGACTTTGGTCCAATGACAGTCAGAGAACATTCTCTACTGCATGATCTTAACACACCCATACACATTTGCTTGTATACATTCAAAACTACACACAGATGCTTAGACACATTCCAACCATACTCAGATGAACTCTCTACCTAGGTCCTCCTTCCTCAACCCCTTCTACTTGCTCTGAGAGAATTAACCTTTGCTACTCATCCCAGGGCTGTGCTGTTTGGGAATTGATAGCACATTTTTTGATGGTGTGTGAAACGTGTCACTTGGTTTGAAACATTAATCAAGGAGGTGACTGTGCTGCTGTAATAATGTCAAATTGCCTAGAAACATTCACTTACTTTAACGAAAACAAGAATTGGTAAGGGTCAATGGGGCATGTCAAATTTCTTTCCTCCTGAGGAAGTAGGGACATTGATGAGTGGCTGAGGCATTTATGTGATTAGACCAGGACAGACTATTGGTAATGTTCACTCCGAGGAATTTGAAGTTCTCAACCCTCTGTTAGGACTTTCTGAACAGATTGAGATTGTGGTAAAAATTGCTAGTGCAGTTTGAGTGCCGATTTAAAGGTAAGGATAAAATAAAGGTTAGCTTTATTTGTCACATGTGCTTCGAAATATAGAGTGAAATGTGTCATTTGTGTCAGTTCAAATCAGCAAGGATCGTGCTGGGGACAGCCCACAAATGCTGCCAAGCCTCCAACTTGGCACCACAAATAGCATGTTCACTACTCACTAACCGTAATGATATGTCTTTTTGGAATGTGGGAGGAAAGTGGAGCTGGCGCCGTAATGGTGTTATGCTAACCACTACACCACCATTTAAAAAGTGAGCAGGGCTTGTTGGGTCTTTCTGTGGAAGTGGAGATTACTTGAGTTAAAGGTCTGGCAAGGAACGATAAAAAGTAGCAACACACAGCATCTGCAGATCTTTTCTTGTCCGTGACCAATAAAAAGAAGTTGGGTCTAAGCACAGCAGCCATTGTTGGAGTTGGACAGGGTTAGCAGAGGGCAGCTTGAGCCTTTGACTCAAAAGGATTCGCAAGCAGAGGCAGAGGCTAGGTTAAGATTTTTGTTAAGGCTTCTCTTTCTTTGTCAATTAGTGCCTAGCTGGAGTAGTGGAATGGATTTGAAATCCGTAGTATGCTCCTCAAGCAAGAGAAAGGAGACCTGGGAGGCCTCCAGTCGGAGAGAATTGTATCTGGGTGCAACTCCTTACAGACCATGTTAGGGAACTGGAGTTCCAGCTGGATGACCTTTGTTTCATTCGGGAGAATGAGAAGGTGATAGACAAGAGCTACAGGGTGGCAGTCCAGGAGGAAGGTAGCTGGGTGACTTTTATAGGGAAAGGGAGTAGGTAGATAGTGCAGAGTGCCTCTGTAGCCATTCCCCTCAATAACAGAATACCATTCCTCTGGGTCTACTGAAGAATTACCAAGAGAAAATTGCAGCAACCAGGTCTCTGGTGCTGAGTCTTGCTCAATGGCTTAAAACTGAAGGGGGGAAGAAGAGGACATCGGTGGAGATAGAGGATTGAATAGTTAGGGGAACAGTCAGAAGATTTTGTGCATGTGAAAGAGATACCAGAATGGTTTATTGTCCTCCCAGGGACATCTCAGGTTGGGTCCACAGCATTCTAAAGTGGGGTGGTGAACAGCTAGAAGTTGGGGTACATATTGGTACAAATGTCACAGGTAGGAAAGGTGATGAGATCCTGAAGAGAGAATATAGAAAGCTAGATAGGAAACTAAAAAGCAGAATCTCAAGGATGGTAATCTCTGGATTGCCGACAGTGCCACACACCAGTGACGGTAAGAATTGGATGATTTGGCAGATGAATGTGTGACTGAGGAATTTGTGAAGGCGGCAGGATCCCAGATTTGTGGCTCATTGGGATCTCTTCTGAGGAAGGTACAAAAAGGACAGGTTACACCTGAACTTGAGGGGGCCAATATTCTCTGGGCAGGTTTTCTAGAGCTGTTGGGGAAGGTTTAAACTAGTTTGACAGGGGGGTGGGAGCCAAAGTGATAATTCAGAGTGTGGGGCAGTTGGTGTGAAGTTAGATGCAACATGTAGAGAGACAATGAGGAAGGATACTGTAGGTAGTGGAAATTACAGTCTGTTGGTGGGTTGAAATGTGTCTACTTTAATGCGAGAATATCCCAGAGTTTGGTGAGGAGTTTGCTTGGAATTATAGTACTGAAGGCACAGCTGTAGTCAATAAACAATAGTCTACTGCCATTTCCGGCATTAGTCTTCACTCCATTGGGATTACGGCATTCCTTGTCCAGGTAATGCAGCCCAGAAAACCACAAACAAGAACCAAACTGGAGGTCTCTAAGAGATGAAACTCTAGTCTCTCTGGCCTCAGAGATGAGAAGCTACTTGACTTTTTGCACAATTCTATTGTATAGAACCACCTTTAATTTAAAAAAACTAATGTTGTCTTCAAACTCAGGAGTGGCTAAAATATTAAAGGACTTGGGTCAAGTTCTAGACCCTTCCCAATTACACTTGAAAATGAAGGCACAACCTTCGCCTGGACTGGGAAATGTGTCTGATTGAATTCTGTGAGGTTAGTACAGTTTTGCCTGCTATTGCAGCCCTCTTCTTGCATCAGCATTGTAATCATGATCCAAAATTGAAAGTTATGCAGCATGTAGGGGAGAGTGCGGAAAGCGAGGAATGATTGCAAGTGACTACAATGGTTACACAGTACATCTGCGTCATTTGGCCACTGTTCATTTTGGTGAATTATATGTAATTAGGAAACTTTAAACTTTCTTGGCATGGTCCTGATGAGAGGGAACTCTTAATAGGATGAGGAGGAATTGTCTGCAATAGTTTAATCATAAAAGTTGGTGAGAATTTATAAAAATAATTCAATCCTGTCAGGGTTTCAGAGTGTAATCAATCATTCTATATTTGAAAGGAGTCCTGCAGAAGCCACTAAATTTGAAATATCTTCCTGCTAGTACATCTGGGAACAAGTGTTCCCTAGTGTTCCAGCTTTGATTCAGTGAGTAGGAATGTCACCTTTGCATCAGACAGCTGTTGGTTTAGTTGTCCTTAAGAGATCTGAGCACACCATCCAGGCCGACATTCCCCACATTGTACTGAGTACGTGCTGCCTTCTTTCAATTCAGAGGTTAAAGATGTGGACTATCCCACAGCATCATTTTGAAGGAGGACAGGGGTGTTTCTACAGTTGCTCAGGGCAACACTTAACCCTTTGAATAAAAAAGTCAGCTTCACATTGCAGTATGATCTTAGTGTGCACAATTTGGTTGCTATATTTTCTACAACTTCAAGATACACTTCACTATCTGTTAGCTGGGCACATTGAGCGTGTAAAATAATTTTATTAGTTACAGTGTTGTGGCAAGAAATAATGAAATGTGTTGTAGAATGTTGTCCATTCATTGTTTTCTATACTTCACAGGATTACTCTATTCATTTGACCATCTCCATCAAGACGACCACCTCCAATGGCAATGTCACCATGTCTAAGTCAACTTTTGACTGCTGGAAGTCAGCAATGAGAACTTTCTTTTAGGAAAAGCTACTAAATACTGTGGCCACAAAGGCGTGGATGTCCTGTGGCATCCATCTCATATCTTGACATCCTTCCAGGTCAGAAACGTGGTGCAATGCTTTCTTTCTGTCTGCTTGATTGCAGTCCAACAACACCAAAGAAACTCAACATTATTCAGGACCAAGCAGCTTACTCGATTCATACTCCATCTGCCACCTCAAACATTACTGCCTGCTTCAGCAGTGTGAGTGCAGTTACAAAATGCACCCAGGCCATTCTCCCAGCACCTGCCACCTGTACCAGCTCAAGGATAAAGGTAACAGACCTATGGGAAGACCTTATGAAGGTGGCAGGAACATTTAAATTTCAATATTTATCATCACTTGACATCAATTTATTTGTATTCCTTCATCATCAATGGACCAAAATGCAGGAACTCTGCCCAACAGCACAGTGTGAGCACCACCTCTATACTCTTGTATGTTCTTCAATAGTTCATGAAGAAATCCTCCACCACCTAATCAAAGTCAGCTATGGTGGCCAATAGATAACAACCTTCCTAGAAAAGCCCATCTCATGAATGTATAAGAAGCTTTTTTATATGAAGAAATAACCTAATGCACACCATCTGTGTTTAGGCTCTGAGCCACAGAAAGCTCTAGAGAGCTTCATGGAAGACTAAGCACTTGGGGGAGGCTGCAGCTTAACAACAGTGCTGCATTAAACAATATGCAACATCATTAAAGTCATGTGTTTGTGATGCTGAGTGATTATCATGAAAACCCAAGTGGTTTAACAAATCTCCATCTGGAAAGGAAGTCTTACCCAGGTTAACTCATATGTGACTCCAGTATACCTTTCTCTAGAGAGCCACTCAAGTGTATGTGAGGGAACCAGTTGATGAGAAATAAATGTCATCCATGTCAACAATGTGCATATCCTGTGACTCTAAAAGATGCATGATTGCCCTCCGAGGCCTGTAACTGCTTGACAGGGTAGTCTTGGCTCATACTCAATGTTTATTTTACAGTCCTTGAAAATAACTTGTTCATGGCATGTTGACTGTAGATGAATCAGCTTATTGCATCAGCTGGCAAATCAGCTGAATGTTGTGGTTGTTTTATTAAATCAACACATAGAATCAGAGTGACAGAGCACAGAAACAGGCCCTTTCCCCATGACCATCAAGTATCTTCTTGAGCAAGTTCCATTAGTCCACATTTGGCCTGCATCCCACTAAAGCTTTCCTATCCTTGTATCTGTCAAAATGTCTGTTAAACACTGTAATTGAACCCACTTCTAAAACTTCCTCTTGCAACTTACTCAACATTCCCACCAGCATCTACGTGAAAAACTTGCCCTTATGTCTCCTTTAAATCTTCCCCTCTCACTTTACACCTGTATCCTCTAGTTACAGATCCTCCTAAACTGGGAAAAAACACCAGATGCCAAAAAAGATGAGTTTTTTGCCTCTTGGTCTTTGGATGCTCTTTTCCTCAGATGGCCAAAGGCTATAGTAATGCAATGGAGGAGATGGTAAATTTCATCTTCGATGACTGCCTTTGGCTCATAAGGTATGGGAAAGTGATCCACATTTTCCATGGTCTCATTGTAGACCTTGATTGTCAAAGGGATGGTGGTATTCCAGGAGAGATAAATAAAGATAGGCATCTTCTGAACATTTAGTATAAAGCCTATGTTATAGAAATCTGGCAACATGACCTGATCCTTGTAGAATCCAACCAAGTTAGTAAAGAGGAGGTCAGGTTTTAGTATTAAAATACTTACGCGTCAGGCTGAGGTTGCATGTGAGTTGGCCCTGGTTGGATCAGATTCTGAAGATGGATTCAAAGGGTCATAATTTAAGCAGAATCGCTGTTACAGGCAAGTTGGAGTATTTTTCCATCCATTGAGAAGTGGAGGAAGAGGTTCAATTGCAGCCAGGAGGAGAATACTTGAGCAATGCTGATGCAATAGCCAGTTCTGCAGCCAGGAGATGTCTTGCTCTGTTATTCTGTTACAGACTGCTGTGCAATTACATGTACATGAGGCACCACCTGTGGCATTACCTCCTAATATCTTCAAAAATGAAAAAAGTTACCAGACCTGGATAAGAAGGCTCTTCTTGGAAGCAATGAGGAATTAGTACAGGTTCTGACACTCTTTTTCCAGATACAGGGGTAGTTCCATGCTTTAAAAAGCAAAAAGTGATATTTGGAATATCTACCAACCAGTCTGGCTGAGACTACCACATAGAACTTAACAGCACAATACAGGCCCCATGACCTACCACACTGTATAAACTAATTAAATTAGTAACCAAATGCTCAACTAAACCATCCTCCTGCCTATACAATCTCTATTTCCTATACATTCAAGTGCCTGTCTAAGAGCCTTCTGAATGCCCCTATCATATCTGCTTCCATCAGCACCCCTGGCTGTGCATTTCAAGCATTCACCACTCTGTGTAAAAAAACTTGCCTTGCACATCTTCTTGGAATTTACCCCCTTCACCTTAAGTGTATGTCCTCTGGCATTAGATATTTCAAATGGGAAAAAGTTACTGACTATTTACTGTATGTATGCTTCTTAAAAACCTCTTTCATATCTGCCCTCAGCCTCTGCCATGAGAGTTTTATATAGCAAAACCATGACTTCCCAACTTTTGAACTTATTTGCTCAAATAATAAAGTACGCCATACTCCCTCTTTACCACCCTGTCATCCAGGGTAGCCATTTTCAGGGAGTTGTGGACTTGGACTCCAAGATGTCTCTACACAAAAACATTAAGGGTCTTGCTATTAGTAGGGTACTGTCTCTTTACATTTGATCTACCAAAATGCAACACTTCACATTTGGCAGGGTTAAACTCCGCTTTCCATCTCTTTGCTCATATCTACAAATGATCTACATCTTACTCTATTGTTTGCCAGATTCCTATTCTATCCATAATATCATCATTTTTCATATTGTCTGCAAATTTACTAATCCACCCGTCTACAACTTCATATACCAAAAACCAGAATTGGGAAACAGGCAGAGTCAATATTCAGACAGACAGAATACAAATACAAATGCTGGCAAGGCTCAGGAAAATTCACTGACCCAATCTGGCCACAAACAGGTGAAAACACAGGACTGAGCAATAAACAGAGAGGCAGATGATAGGTGGAGCACAATGAGACACAGGTGGCAGCAATACAAGTAATAATGAGAAACAGATAAGAGACAGAGGACTCAGTAATACTGGGGCTGGAGTAGAACAGGAGCACATGGCAATACAAACCACAAAAAGACAGAGTTCAACTGGAGGTACTGACACAAAGCAGCAGATGTCCCAGTACAGATCCCTGTAGAACACCATTAGTTACAGACTTCCACTCATAAGTCCCATTGACCACTACCAAAGTAATTTGAAGAAACTTGTAAGATTAGTCAGTTCCACCATGGGTACTAGTTCTCATAGTATCCAAAATATTTTCAAGGCGCTTAGGAAGGTGTTGTCCATCATTAAATATCCCCACCACACAGGACATGCCCTCATTTCATTGCTACCATCGGGAAAGAGATACAGAAGCCTGAAGGTACACGCTCAATGATTCAGGAACAGCTTCTTTCCCTCTGCTATCAGATTCCTAAATGGAAATTGAACCCATGAACACTACCTCACTACATTTTCTTTTTGTTTTATTTTAGCACTACTTATTTTAATTTAATCTATTAATAGACATATATATATAATGTAATTCAGTCTTTTTTATCTATATTTATTTATCATGTATTTCTTTGTAGTGCCACTGTAAAGTTAACAAATTTCATGACATATGCCGGTGATATTAAATCTGATTCTGATGTATCAGTATTACAGTGGAGTAAAGGGAATTATAGAGGCATGAGAGGTAAGCTGGCCAAAGTTGATTGGAAGGGAACACTAGCAGTGATGATGGCAGTGCAGCAATGGCTGGAGTATCTCAGAGCAATTTGGATGACACAACCATGGCTGACAAGAGAAGTCAAAGCCAATGTAAAAGTCAAAGAGTGAGCATTTAATACAGCAAAAATAGTGGGAACTTAGAGGATTGGAAAGACTTTAAAATCAACAGAAGATATCTAAAAAAGCCATAAGGAGGGAAAGGATGAAATATGAAGGTAAGCTAGATGAGAATATCAAAGAGGATACCAAAATATATAAAGATTTTCAGATATATTGAGAGTAAAAGAGAGGCAAGATCAGGTATCATACTGCTGGAAAATGACAATGGAGAGGTAGTAGTGGGGAACAAGGAAATGGCAGATGAACTAAATAAGCATTTGTATCCATCTTCAGTGTGGAAAGACACTAGCAGTATGCTGGAGGTTTCAGAGCATCGGGGACACAAGTGACTTCAATTGCTATTACTAGGGAGAAGGTGATTGGGAAGCTGAAAGGTCTGAAGGTAAATAAATCACCTGGACTAGATGGTCTACACCCCGGGGTTCTGAAATTGGGGGCTGAAGAGATTGTGGAGACATTAGTAATGACCTTTCAAGAATCAATAGATTCTGGCATGGTGTTGGAGGACTGGAAAATTGCAAATGTCACTCCATCTTTCAAGAAGGGAGGAAGGAAGAAGAGTGGAAATTATTGGCCAGTTAGCCTAACCTCAGTGGTTGGGAAGACATTGGAGTCAATTGTTAAGGATGTGGTCTCAAGGTACTTGGAGGCACACGGTAAAATAGGCCAAGTCAACAAGGTTTCTTTAAAGGAAAATCTTGCCTGACAAACCTGTTGGAATTTTTTGAAATAACAAGCAGGATTAACAAAGAGGTATTGGTGGACCCTATGGACTTGGATTTTCAGAAGGCCTTTGACAAGGTGTTGCACGTGAGGTTGCTTAGCAAAATAGGAGTTCATGGTATTACAGGAAAGATACTAACATGCAAAGAGCATTGGCTGATTGGAGGGAGGCAAAGAGTGGGAATGAAAAGAGCCTTTTCTGATTAGCTACTGATGACCAATGGTGTTCTGCAGGGGTTAGTGTTGGGCCCACTTCTTTTTATTTTATATGCCGATGATTTGGATGATGAAATTGATGGCCCTATGGCCAAGTTTGAAGATGACATGAAGATAGGTGGAGGGGCAGGTAGCATTGAGGAAGTAGGGAAGCTATAGTAAGAAGTAAACAAATTAGAATAAGCAAAGAAGTGGAAAATGAAATACAGTGTTGGCAAGTCCATGGTCATGCACTTTGGTAAAAGGCACAAAAGTGTAGACTATTTTCTAAATGGGCAGAAATTTCAAAAATCTGAAGTGCAAAGGGTCTTGGGATTCCTTGTACAGGATTCCCTAAAGGTTAACTTGCAGGTTGAGACAATGGAGAGGAAGAGAAATGCAATTTTAGCATTCATTTCGGAAGGACTAGAATATGAAAGCAAGGGTGCAATGTTAGGTCTTTATAGGGCACTGGTGAGGCCTCCCTTGGAGTATTGTGAGCAGTTTTGGGCACCTTATCTAAAAATAGGTATGTTGACATTGGAGAGGGTTCAAAGCAGGTTCATGCAAATGATTCCGTGATTGAAAGGGTTTGTTGGCGCCAAGCCTACACTTGCTGGAATTTAGAAGAATGGGGGGAGGGAGGATCTCACTGAAACCTATCAAATGTTGAAAGGCCTAGATAGAGTGGATTGGGGAGTGGATTTTTGAGGAGCAGAGGGCACAGCCTCAGAATAGAGGGACGTGCATTTGGAACAGATATGAGGAAGAATTTCTTTAATCAGAGGGGGGGTGAATCTGTGGAATTCATTGCCACAGGCGGCTGTGGAGGCCAAGTCATTGGGAGTATTTAAGGTGGAGACTGACAGGTTCTTGATCAATCAGGGTGTGAAAGGTTAAGAGGAGAAGGCAGAGAGGGGCACGTATCAGCCATGATCAAATGGCTGAGCAGGCTCAATGGCCTAATTCTCCTCCTATGTTTTACGGTCACATGGTTAAGGTACAACCTGTCCCTCTTGTATAGGTCACCCCAGGCCCAAAAGGGGTTCCAGTGATCCAGAAATCTGAAACACTGCCCCTATCTGACTTTCTATTCCTGGCCTATCACGTGGCACCAGGAGCAATCCACAGATTACTACTTCTAAGATCTTGCTTTTCAGTTCTTTCCTAACTTACTATATTCAATGTGCAAGACCTCTGAGACCTCTTCCTCCTTTCCATCTATGGGACTTGATAATTGTTAGGTAAAAGGCTGAAAGACTACATTAATCAGCAGAGAGGTACAGCTAATCAAGAATATTCAACACTGATTTCTTAAGGAAAGGCTGTGACTAATGAGCTTTAATTTTTTGAGGTGGTAACAAGGAGGCTGATGAGGGTAGAACCACTGATGTGGTCTACTGGGATTTTAGCAGGATACTTGACCAAGTCTCAGATGGTTCAGTAATACACAGTCCAACTACTCAAGAAGGCTCAGATCTTCAATAGATCTTTCATTTCTTTATGTGTTCCAGGTGCTCTGAACATTTGACACCTTGCCTTTTACCTTTGGCCTGGTCTAATAATGCCAGTAAGGGTAACCCTCCTCTGCCACAGGTCCACAAAAGAGGCAGAGAGCACCAGGAAGGGTCAGTGAGGTCATGCTGGTGCTCTATTCCTTCACTACTGCTCACTCTACACCTTCTTTGTAACCTTTAAAGAGCTGTCTAAAAAGGACCACTTTTGAAAACTGCAGCTCTAGATCATCTGCCTGTATATCCGACATCTCTATTCAAAAGGCAGTCACAACAGTAAATTGACGGGATTAACATGGAATCGCCAGGGATTTAATAGGCTCTGGAAACTTACTGTTTATTTTTCTTCTCTCTCCTTGGCTGTTCACTGCACTGGGTCTGGGACTGGTCTTTGGATGGTTGGTAATACCACTGTAACACAGGTATTATACAGATGTCGCTGTATATCTACTGGTTCTCGCATGGAGTACAGAATCCAAATCCCACTGCAGTCTGATTCTGTGACACAACACTAGGTGCATGGAAATTCAGTGATTGACAACCTCTGGTAGCAAGACTCATTCAAAAAATCGCCATCTCATATAATATCTGCCTCATATGCATCAAGATAGATAGTCCTGGAGTCTTGATCTCTATCTCTATGGCATTCCTCTATTCCTCAGGGCATTATCTGTCATTCCCCATTATAAAGAACTTAAAGCTCACATATCTTTGCTCTTGCCAGTGCAGACAAAGCCTATCTCTGTGTTTGCCACCCACCCATTGAACAGGGAGCAGGTTGTTGGCTGCCCTGCTTAATGCTTAATAGATGTTCTTCTTTATTGTCTTGTGGAAGTTCCTGCTACCCTCTATTAAGTACAACAATTCTTCCTGTGATTTGTACCTTGTGAAAAAAAGCAAAGAATCATACTGCTGTTAGCTGCATGACTAAATCCTCCTCAATCATACAAACCGTGCATGCACGTGAAGGATGTCCTGCATTTGACAGTGAATGGAGTCTATCCTTGTACCTTTAGCTCCGGCATATTTACTATGAGTTGAATTGGAAGTGTGACATCTGGCTCCTTGGTGTAATCCATTGGCACTATGTGAGGAGCCATCTCATGGTATCTGCCATGCAACCTGCAGAGAAATGAAAGACAATCTCTGAGCACCTTGATAACGTATGCATTCATTTGCAACTTGGTGTGTCTTTAAGCATTAGCCAGTCCATCTGTTGCTTGATTAATAATTAAGTCACTGATCATTGATGTTGGGACATTTGGCAACTACATCAATGTTATCTTTCTCATATGACTCAGTCTGAGAAATGCTACAAGCAAGGAAAAAAAGTAAATCATTGGGTTTTCAAGAGTGTCTTAATAACTTTCACTACAGTTTTACTCAGGTCCAAGTGCCAAAAATTAAACATCCTTTTCTTGTTTTCTTGTCAGTATGATTTAACTGTCTGGTGCAAAGCGGTTTGACCCATTTTCAATCGACTCACATTTTTTCCATTAGATTTAAGAGAATATTAAATAATTGGCATGCTAACATATTAATTAATTAAGATATTTAAGAGATAAGGACAGCACAGTAGCATAGCTATGAATACAATGATTTACAGCACCCGCAGTAAGATTGGGGTTCAATCCCACTGCTGTCTGTTTTCCCCATGACCGTGTGGGTTTCCTCTGGCTTCTCTGGTTTCCTTCCACATACTTTTAGGGTTGGTGAGTTGCGAGCATGCTATGATGGTGCTGGAAGCAAGGCTACACTTGCAGGGTACCCAGCACAACTTTCACTGATTGAACACAAATGAGAGATTTCACTGTATGCTTTGATGTATGTGCGACAAATAAAGCTAATCTTTCGTTCTTTATACAAGGCTGAATACTGGAAGCATAGTCTTAGAGGTGCATCTCATCATCTGGGCTCTGCCCTAAGGTCACACCAGGATGACAGTGACGATACATTTTCTCATCAACTGCCCTGCTCTTCTCACTCCTTCAGACATATTGAAATATAATATCAAGCTATAGATGTGGTTAGCTCAGACCTAAAGAACCAAGCACTGTTCTGGTCCTCACATTAAGAGAATAAAGGCAATAAAGAAGCTGAAACGGCTGGAGATTTGGACGTCGGATCACAACGCTGCACTGAACAAACCTAGATCTGAATGCAGGCCATCACTAGCCAGATGGAGACCTGGACCTGTATAAACCAAAAGACAGTGTTAGACCTGAACCCAGACTTTCCATTGAAGAGTCTAAGTTCAAGACTCATGTATCACTGAATGGTTCGCATCTAGACTAAAGCCCATCCTTGGAGGGATAAAGAACTAGGCCCATATCGTCTATAAGGTAGTTCAAAGTTCAAAGTAAATTTATTATCAAAGTACATATATGTCACCATATATAACCATGAAATTCATTTACTTGTGGCAATCACAGTAAATACAAGATACACAATAGAAACAATGAAAGACCGCACCTAACAGGACGGACAACCAATGTGAAAAAAAGCTCTGCAAATACAAAAAAACAGCAGACAAAAAACAAATAATAATGATCATAAATAATCTCGCAGCCTCCACAATGGACTCACTTTCAAGGACTCCTCATCACCTGATCTTGATATTTATTGCTTATTTACAGTATTTGTTGTTATTTCATTTTTTCTTTTGTATTTGCAGAGTTAGTTGTTGTTTGCACATTGGTTTTTTGTCCGCCCTGTTGGGTGCCTTCTTCATTATGGTTCTTGGATTTACTAGGTATGCCCGCAAGAAAACAAATCTCAGAGTTGTATATGGTTCAAAGTTTAACGTACTGCAAGATTTATTATTAGAGGATATATAAGTCACTGCATACAACCCTGAGATTCTTTATTCCTGCGGTCATACTCAGCAAATCTATAGAATAGTACTTGTAACCCTCTCATGGGGCTCATATACAAACTTGGCTTGTTAGCTAACTCTGCTAACAGCCAATGACTCAGCGGTGAGGCCACCTTTCATTCGTGATATAAGTCTATGGTCCGTATTATTTGGGGTTCCATCAAACAGGGAAGTTGGGATGTTCTGGTTAAGGAACATTAATTGTAGTGAATGTTGTGTAAATACTGCCCCATGCACAATTATCGGTTGCCAAGAAATGACAGATCACACACTGGCATAAAATTACAAAGTAAGTGTATTTACCATATTTTCGACTTTAACAAATAGTTACAGTAAAAGAAAAGAAAAATTAAAGGGCCCATTACAGTTAAACCAGTCCAATGTGTACATAAACCTTGGAGCTCATTTCTGGCATAGTTGGGAGTATCTCGTTACCCATGTGCTGAACCCACATTCTGCATGAAGGCACCCATCATATTCCAAACTTCCCTTGAAGAGCATCTTGAACAAACTGGCTCTCTCAGGAATATTGGTATGTCCTCCTGTCCTTCAGAAATCTGATCCCACCCAGCTCTACCCAATCTTCCAATAGGCAGAAAGTTACACAATCCTGAGTCAGACAATGTGGCTCCTCACCTTTAGCCAAAGCCAAAACACTCTTACCAGCAGAACACACTGCTTTTGAGAAAACTGCTGAAATAAACATACCTCACAGCTTAGTAGTAGAAATCTTAACCCAGGGTATTACAATACTATAACGGGATCAGTGAAAGATCAAGTAGAGCACAGAAGGCAACAAACTGTAAAAATGCAAATCCAAATAAATAGTAATAAGTAACAAGAGCATGAAATAACAGATAAAAAGTCCTTAAAGTAAGATCATTGGTTGAGGGAACATCTCAATAGATGGATGTAGTTATCCCCTTTTGTTGAAGAGCTTGATGGCTGACATATATGTACTTTGATAATAAATTGACTTTGGACTTTGAACATGAACTTTACTTGTGGGCGTTCCCAATAAATACAAGACACACAATAGAATCAATGAAAGACCACCCCAACCGATGTACAAAAGGCAACAAATTGTACAAATACAAAAAGATAAAAAGAAATCATAAATAAATAAATATAAAGCTAATGAGATGAACGAGTTCCTGAAAATGAGTCCATAGGTTGTGGGAACAGTTCAGTGATGGGTCGAGTGAAGTTATCCCCTCTGGTTCAAGAGCCTGATGGCTGAGGGGTAATAACTATTCCTGAACTGCTGGTGTGATTCCTGAGGCCTTTGTACCTGCTTCCTGAGAAGAGAACATGGCCTGGATGGTGGGTGTCCTTGTTAATGGATGCTGCTCTGTGTAGATAGGCTTAATGGTGGAGAGGGCTTTACCATGATGGACTGGGCTGTATGCACTATTGTTTGTAGGCTCTTTTGTTCAAGGGCATTGGTGTTTCCAAACCAGGCCATGATGCAACCAGTCATTATACTCTCCACTAGACATCTATAGAACTTTGTCAAAGTTTTAGGTGACATGCTGACTTTTCACAAATTTCTAAGAAAGTAGAGGCACTGCCATGCTTTCTTCGTAATGGCACTTATGTGCTAGAGCCAGAACAGATCCTCTGAAATGATAACAATTCAGAATTTAAAATTGCTGATCCGCTCCACTTCTGAATACCCTGATGGGGACTGGCTCATGGACCTCTCTCCTCCTGCTGAAGTCGATCATCATCTCCTTGATCTTGTGACATTGAGAGAAAGGTTGTTGTTGTGGCACCACTCAGAGAGATTTTCAATCTCCCTCCTATATGCTCATTCATCAGCACCTTTCATTCAGCCAATGACTGTGGTGTTGTCAGCAAATGTAAATACGGTGTTGGATCTGTTCTCACAGTCATAAGGATAAAGTGAGTAAAGCAGGAGGCTAAGCACACAGCCTTGTGGTGCACCTGTGCTGATGGAGATGGTAGAGGAGATGTTGTTGCCAGTCTGTACTGACTGAGGTCTGCAGGTGAGGAAATCAAGGATCCAATTGCACAAGGAGGTATTAAAGTCTAGAACTTACTGATTAGTTTTGATGGGATGTTAGTATTGAATGCCGAACTGCAGTCAACAAAGAGAATCCTGAAGTATACCTCTTTGTTGTCCAGATGTTCCAGGATTGAGTGAACATCCACTGGTTGACCTGTTGTGATGGTAGGCAAACTTGAGTGGATCCAAGTCACTTCTCAGGTAAGAATTGATATGTTTCATCACTAACCTCTCAAAGTACTTCATCACAATTGATGTAAGTGCTACTAGATGATGATCATTGAGGCAGGTCACTACATTCTTCTTAGGCACTGGTATAATTGAAACCTGTTTGAAGCAAGTGGGTATCTCAGACTGCTGAAATGAGAGGTTAAAGATGTCAGTGAACACTCCAGCCAGTTGATCAGCACAGGTCTTTAGTATTCTGCCAGGTATACACCTGGGCAATGCTTTCCATCGGTTCACCCTCCCAAAGGATGCTCTCACGTCAACCTAGGAAACTGAAATCACCAAGTCATCAGGGGCTGTGGGAATTCATGAAGGTGCCACCATGTTTTGATGGTCAAAGTGAGCATAAAAGGCATTGACAAGAGGAAATCTGCAGATGTCAGAAATCAAAGTAATACACACAAAATGCTGGAGGAACTCAGCAGACCAGGCAGCATCAATGGAAAAGAGTAAACAGTTGACGTTCTGGCCCAAGACCTTTCATCAGGACATTGAGCTGGTCTGGGAGCAAAGCTTTGCTGTCACCTATGTTGCTTGGTTTCACTTTGCAAGCGGTGATAGTATTCAAGCCCTTCCTCAGCTGTCGAGCATCCTTCAAGTCAAGTCAAGTCACTTTTATTGTCATTTTAATCATGTTACGAACCCCGTAACTGGGTCACTTACCAGCAAAGATAGAGAGGTCCTTTGAAGTCTGATGGTACTATTTTTAACAGTATTTATTAGTAAAAATACACAAAAATAATATCAATGCAAACATACAGATAATATACGTCGTCAATACTAAATCTAAAAGTGCGGGTATAATAATAATCAATAAGAAATAGGTCTATCGTTGTCTAGGGGATAAATGTATTGTCCGATGGAAATATAAAAGTCACTCAATTCATGCAGGCTGCAGCCTTTGGTTGGAGAGGGAGAGAGATTTTCAGCCGGCTTTCCTTTCATGATTTCGATCTGTCAGAGTCTCGTTGGTGTGGCCGTTCACTTGTGGCCTCTCCTTTAGCTAAAGCCATTCTTCCGTGGTGAGGCCGCCAATCCCAGGCAAGGGAGGACACACACGAGCCCCCCACCGGCTGTTGCTATTAAACGCTGTCACGGGATTTCTAGCATTTCTCCTGGTGCGTCTAAAGGGGTTGTTCCCCAGACCCTCTTTTATCCTTACTCACGGGGTCTCAGATGTCAATCAGGTTGGGATGATGCAATCCCTCAACGAGCCCACTCTGGTCGTCCCCTGAGGGCTTCAATGAATAGTACAGTACTCAATACACAATTCCGTCTCCAAGAGACAATAGCCGTTATCAGGGGTTTTTTGTTTCGCTGAGGCCAGGACACATTCCAAACCTTGAGGATTCTGCGTGTCTCTCTCTCATTTCCTGGGTCCCAGACCCGAATTAATAGCGATCTTGTGATTCTCAAAAAGGAGGGGGCGACTTTGTACCCTTCGGCCCCTCAGAGTTGTGGCACATTCGTAACAACCATAACTGCTGGTACAGTGCATAGTAAACATGAGACAGTGATTCAAGTTTGGTCCGGATTGCTACTTGACACGTGAGATGGCTTTTTGGAGATTGTACTTGATTTTCTTGTATGTAACATGGTCGCCAGAGCTGAATGCCACTAATTTGGGCCTTAGCAAGTTGCAGATCTCATGATTCATCTGGGGCTTCTGGTTTGGGAAGACTCTGAATGATTTTGTGGGGACACACTTGTCCATGACAGTTTTTCTAAGGTCCATGACAACGGTGGTGTATTCATTCAGATTCTGCGATGAATTTTTGAACAGCCCAGTCTACCAACCCATAGCAATCCTGTAGCCAGTCCTCAGTCTCCAACAACCACCTCTTTGTTGTCCTTATCTCTGGAACCTTGCTCTTTAGCCTCTGGCTGTAAGCAGGTAGGAGGAGGACAGCTAAGTGATCAGATTTCCCAGAATGTAGTCTAGGCATGGAACAATAGGCATTCCTAATCATAGTGTAACAGTGGTTGAGTTTGTTGGGACTCCTCGTGCTACAGGTCTTATGTTGATGATAATTGTACAGAGTTTTCTTCAAACAAGCCTGATTGAATCCAAACTATAATTTTAAAGGAGTCGGGCTAGGCTGTTTCTTGTTTGCTAATCACAGCATTCAAAACATCAAGTGCTTTTATCATTTGCCTTTGGAGATAGATAAACTGAGATCAGGATCATAGTGGAGAACTCTCTTGGTAAGTAGACCAGTTGGCACTTAATCATCAGATATTCCAAGTTGGGGGAACAAGAGTGCAACAAGACCATTGCGTCCAAGCACCACAAAGAGTTCATCATAAAAGACAGACCCCAACTATTTGCCTTCTCTGAATCAGCAGCCTGGTCCTTCCGGTGTATTGAGCCCTTAGGTCCTCAATCTTGTTTTCTAGCAACTGTACATTTGCTAACAAGATGCTAGTTAGAGGGTGTTTCATTCCTCAACAATTCACCCTTCTCCTCCCTCTCTTCTGGCCAACGCGATGTATCTTCATCCACTTAAAGGTACCATAGCTGCATGCTTGAGAGTTGAATCTGTTGAGTTCTTCAGAACATCACTAATTCATTAAGACAGTTCAAAATTATATTGCTTAAAGGGAAATTACAGATTGCAAATTGTAGTGAGAGTAATTCAGAAGTATATTTAGAAGATTTGTAAGCAGCCTACAATGTATCACCATGGTTTACTAACGCCATCTTGGAGTTAGAGATCCAGGCATATATCTTACACTAGACAATCACACACATGGACCTGTATCCACAACTGGACAGTTTTGGACTTGGACTTGAACTCTTGGAGATTGGGCTGTCTGTCCATCACTGGACAAGTGTGAACCTGGACCAAAATTCCCTACTGGATAATTAGAGAGCTAGACACAAATCCAACACTGGGAACTCATAGACTTGGACTCAAATTTTCCACAAACAGCTGCAGACCTGGCTACGTCCACTAATTGAGAGATGCGGAACCAGACACATATCTAAAGCTAGATGGTCAGAGGCCCTGAACCGTTTACTCCGTGGAATGTCAGTGACATACTGCAGAGTCACATTCACCTCCAGGCATTCAGAGACCTGAATTGTTATGTGCCATGGTATACTGGACAGTCAGTCTTGTTGCCATATACAACACTCGAATTTTGAAGACCTATATACATATTCAATATTGACTAGATGTAGACTTGGACTTATATCCTCTGCATCAGTCATCAGTTAGAGGCATGCAGTCATGCTCATTATTATTTTTTCTCTCCCATTCTGTAGGGAACCCACATGAACTTTAACTCATCTTTTCCATTTAACATATCCACAGAAACTTTTATAGCTTGTTTATTTGTTTATTGGTTGATAAGTATTATATTCTACATTTCCTTTCCCTTTCAATGTTGTGCCCTCCTCTGGTGAAATATTTCCAATCCTCAAGCTTACTGCCTTTCTGGGAACAATATTACCGTATTAATTTGATCTGGGATAGCTTGGTTCCTTATCTCCACAATACAGCATTTCAGAAAAGGTTTCTTAAGTACTCAATGAAGTTATACCACATAGTTATAGATCATTTGTTTTATCTAGTATGTACTTACATTAAAGTCCCTAATGATTATTTTATTACCCTTGTTACATACACTGTCAATTTCCTGTTGTGCACAATGTTGTATCTGAGACGTACTATTTGGGATTTACAGATAACTCCCATCAGTATCATTTTGTCCCTTGTTGTTTCTTAGCTACACTAACCTGATTCTTCTTGATGTTCTGAGCTAAGATCCTTCCTCTCTCTGCTATCTTAAACCCATTCTTTACTATTGAGAATATCCAACCCCTTTTCCACTTCACATTACTCTTCTGGAAGTTATGTATATGATAATATTTAGCCTACCCTGTGTCATTTTGGAGTCATTTAAAAGGTTTTTTGATGGCACTCATGTGTTTCTATTGGTGCCATTAATTCACCTATCTTGTTACAAATTTTGCCTGCATGCAATTAAAGATCTTTCAATGTTCCCAATTCCAGTAATATTTTTACATTTACTGTATGTTGTATTCTTTCTCCCTTCATGACAGACTTTGGCTGTACTTCCCTTTATTGTTTTGATTTTTTTATTAAGCTCTTTAAGTTTCCCCAGATCAGAACCCAAACACTCCTTCTTCCTCATGCTCAACCCCTTCCCTCCAGCTTTTTATACTGGCTTTGTTCTCTCTATCTTTCAGTCAAGGCGAAGGGTCTTGACCCAAAACACTAACTATCTATTTCCCTCCATTAATCCTGTTTGGCTATCTGAGTTCTTCCAGCAGATGATGTGTTGCCCTAGATTCCAGCATCTGCAGTCTCTTGTACCTCCCTCAACAAACTACGAAGTTTTATCTATAGTCTTAGATATTAGTCCCGATCAGGTATGTGAAGCTTGTCTCAACAGGATAGCTTCATCTTTCCCCAGTGCTGGTGCTATTAACCAATAAATCAAAAATACATTTCTCCCACTCAGATCTTTGAGCCATTAATTCAACGCTTTCTCAATTTGCAAGTGCTCTTGAAGTAGTCCATAGATTATTACCTTTGTAGCTCTGATTTTTAATTTGAATTATTTTTGTTAGTATTTTTTTTCAGTAGAACTTTTCCTTGTCTTGTTCTGACATAGATCACATAGGGAATTTCTCCTCTCACTCCAAATTTCTTTTCTGCCCTTAGTTGTGTTTATGCCTAAAACCAAAGAGATAATACAACCTTGGGATTCATGGATTCACCCACAGAGAACAATATTACGCACTCATAAACTATCCTCTATAACCACAACTTTCCTTTCCTATGCTCGTTTTGAGGGAGAAAATGACGTGCAGCGAGCAAGCCCATCCCACCTACAAATGACCAGGTGCTGTGTTTCACCGTGGCCGATGTGAGAAGAACCCTGTGCAGGGTCAACCCACGGAAGGCTGGTGGACCAGACAACATTCCTGGTAGAGTGCTTAGAGGATGTGCAGACCAGCTAACAGATGTTCTCACTGACATCTTCAACACCTCCCTGAGTAGCGCCACCGTTCTATCGTGCTTCAAGGCCACCACCATCGTCCCTGTGCTGAAGAAGTCTTCAGTGTCCTGCCTAAATGACTACCATCCCCTTGCACTCACATCCATCATCATGAAGTGTTTCGAGAGGCTCGTCATGAGGTACATCAAGACCCTGCTGCCCCCCTCACTGGACCCCCTGCAGTTTGCGTACCGTCCCAACAGCTCAACAGGCGACACCATTGCCACCACCCTCCCCACCTGGCCCTAACCCACCTGGATAAAAAAGACATGTACTCCTGATGAAGGGTTTCAGCCCGAAACGTCGTCACTACCTCCTCCCATAGATGCTGTCTGGCCTGCCGAGTTCTGCCAGCATTTTGTGTTTTTATGTACGTTCAAATGCTGTTCATAGACTTCAGTTCAACATTCAACACAATCATCCCTCAGAAACTGATTGGAAAGCTGAGCCTACTGGGCCTGAACACCTCCCTCTGCAACTGGATTCTAGACTTCCTGACTGGGAGACCTCAGTCAGTCTGGATCGGAGGCAGCATCTCCAACACCATCACACTGACCATGGGGGGCCCCCCAGGGCTGTGTGCTCACTCCACTGCTGTTCACTCTGCTGACCCACAACTGTGCTGCAACACACAGCTCAAACCACATCATCAAGTTCGTCGATGACACTACCGTGGTGGGTCTTATCAGCAAGAATGATGAGCCAGCTTACAGAGAGGAGGTGCAGCGGCTAATGGACTGGTGTTCACCTGGTGGAGAGTCTCACCTGGTCCCTCAACACCAGCTCCATAGCAAAGGAAGCCCAGCAGCGTCTCTACTTTCTGTGAAGTCTGAGGAAAGTCCATCTCCCACCCCCCATCCTCATCACGTTCTACAGGGGTTGTATTGAGAGCATCCTGAGCAGCTGCATCACTGCCTGTTTCAGAAATTGCACCATCCTGGATCGCAAGACCCTGCAGCGTATAGTGAGGTCAGCTGAGAAGATCATCGGGGTCCCTCTTCCCGCCATTATGGAAATTTATACTACACGCAGCATTATGAAGGACCCCACGCACCCCTCATACAAACTCTTCTCCCTCCTGCCATCTGGGAAAAGGCACCAAAGCATTCAGACTCTCACAACCAGACTACGTACAGTTTCTTCCCCCAAGATATCAGACTCCTCAATACCCAGAGCCTGGACTGACACCAACTTACTGCCCTATTGTCCTGTTTATTATTTATTGTAATGCCTGCACTGTTTTGTGCACTTTATGCAGTCTGTAGTCTAGTGTTTTTTTTTCTGTGTTGTTTTTTTACATAGTTCAGTCTAGTTTTTGCACTGTTTCATGTAACACCATGGTATGGAAAAACGTTGCCTCGTTTTTACCGCGTACTATACCAGCAGTTATGGTCGAAATGACAATAAAAAGTGACTTGACTTGACTTGACACCGTGAAAGTGAATGTAGCGGTATTAGGGGATAGTTTATGAACAGTATGAATGATCCTCTATATCATAGTACTGTGGTCAGTTTGTTCATCTATTCGCAGACACTGTTTTAATCCATACAAGGTACAAGATCTTCACATCTGATGGACATATAAAATAGCTGAGGCCTCTGCAATGATATCTGTGGATCCCCATACCTGTCCCACCAAGTGCTAGTTGACTGATGAGTTCTTTAGTACGTAGCCTAAGGAGTGTGACTGCCTCGTCAACAAAGTCTCTGCTCCTCTGATTCATTGCAGTGTGTGAAACTCTGACTAGATCATTATTGCTGTACTTGATTCCACCAACTGCAGACACCTTCTCCAGATGGATTCCAATAGTTACCATCAACTCCCATACATTAAAACGGCAACATATCAATCACCCTGCAACACAGGTCTTAAAATATCTATGTAATGTAATCATTGTCTACGTGCACTGCACTCTTTCCGTAGCTGCTACACAATACTCTGTATTCTGATTTTTCTACTTTGATGTACTGATGCATGATGTGATCTGCCTGCATACAAAAAGTTTTTCACTGTATCTCGGTATGTGTGCCAACAATAATAAACTAAATCAAATTACGAGCATTCAAATCAGTCACTGTCACCCAAGACCTTTAGTGGTAAAAGTCCACAACAGACAGACCTTTTGTGCTAAAATCTCACAGTGCTTTTGGCTGTATTTACTTTCCAAGGTAACATCAATTAACCAGTTCTAGCTAACCTAAAAAACTAAAAACTACTTTATATCACTGTAATTACAAGTTACTTTATATCACTGATTTGGACCTCTGTCTTCCACTAGACAGGTCAACCTGGATGAAATCAGACAGTCAGAGACACAGGACTATATCTCCACTGGACATTTGGAGGTCTGAACCAAAATCTCCCACAGAATCAGTTCCAAAACCAGAATTTACTGCTAATATTCTACAACTGCTGTACTTCTTCAGGAGAATGTGGTCCTACAGCTCCTTTTAGCTGAATTACAGAGACTATAAAACAAAGGCAGGATGGTATATGACTTAGAGGATAACATGTCAGTGGTGTACTGGTACTGGTACACTGGGAATGATCATAGCTGTGGAAGGTGCTGTTGGAGTAGTCTGAGTTGAACAACTTCAGTGCACACTGCAGCCACTGTTTGGCAGTGGTGAAGAGAAGAAATGTTTCGTTTCAGCTGTGTGTTTCCTTACAAGGTCCCGAGGTTCTTGGAACTACATTCATCCAGGCAGATGGAAAATATTCCATTACACTCTTGACTTGTGTCTTTTAGATCGTGGAAACTCTTTGGGGTTGTCAGGAGCTGAATTACTCACCACAAGGTACTCAGCCTTTGATTCCTCTTGTAGCTTCAATGCTTATGGAATAGTTCCATATGAATTTCAAAGGCAACCCTCAATAAATTAATGTAAGGGGAAATGACAGTGGGGTGCTTTTAAATGCCTAGGGTAGATGATGGGATTCTACCTTGTTGGAGATTGGCAATGGTTGGTCTATCATGACACGATTCTTATTTGCCACTTATCAGCCCATTACTAGTAGGTCTTGTTGCATGCAGGCATGGACTGCTTCATTTGCTGAAGAGTTTGGGAGTGAATTGAATACTGTAAAATATCAGAGAACCTTCCCACTTCTTTCCTTCTGAAGGAAGAAACATTATTGAAGCAGCTGAAGATGGCTGCATCTGAGATACATTCCTGAGGAACTCCTGCAGAGAGGTCCTGGGGATTGGTATCTAACAAACACAACCATCTTCCTTGGAGCAACATATAACTCAAAAGAACTCCAACCATCAAAGAGTTTACCCTTTGCTTTCATTGACTGCAGTATTATGGGGGTTTCCTAATGCTATATTCAGTCACATGATGCTTTAATGTCAAGAACAATTACTTTTACTTCCCCTCTGGAATTCAGCCCTTGGATCATACTTGGACACAGTCTGCAATGAACACTAGATCTGAGTGGTCCCATCCAAACCCAAACTGAATTGGTCACTTGTCGCACCCTCAAAGATACCTTCTGTCATTTTGCTGACAGCTTACAGCAGACCGATTAACCTGTACATTTGGAAATCTGAACCCATATATACAACTAGACAGTCAAAAATCTGGAACATTCTCACCACTGGGCATTCAGAAACCTGAACTTATCTACATCCTGAGGTTTGGACTTTACATTATCATCACAGACTCAAGATTAGAACTTTGGAATCAGAATATCAAGACACTAATGCATTCCAAGCAACAATTATCAGGCACTCTGCCATTCCCAATGACTTGTAGGCTATCAGTATATTGTTTGGATTTGCACATCCTTTAGTTTTCTTACATAAAATGACAGCACAGTGATTATTTATTATACTTTGCAGAATGTGTTAGCTTCAGTGAGCAAACACTAAACTCCGTGACTGAATGGTAGCCAAACTTTCCAACCCATTCTATTAAGAGAGTGCAGCTGATACCAACAGTAATCAGCTTCACTATAAAGCAAGAGACACAGATATCAGCTCATGTACCCTGTAAAAATGTGATTGAATCATCCACTTGGTTTAACGAACGATGATTACTACACTAATCTCATTGCCAGGGCTGACTTTGCAGCAGTATAAAATGAGTAATTTAACTGTCTGGCCTGCTAAATAATCGAATTGCCACCGTGGAGCTGATTCATGGCTTTATATCTCTTATGATTAAAATAAATCCTCCTCAGCTTTCGCCAGACAAGACATTCTTTATGTTGTTTCCTGACATGAAGCATTTCAATTGTTAGTTGCGCCAAAGCAGCGTTAAAGATCACATCCTGAAAGGCAAATCTCACAGAATGGAACTCAATTTACTCAATACTGACACATTTTTGATATATTTCTACATCTACTGTGCTCACCATCAGCTTCCCCAGGATTATATACAGTATTGAATTCCGAAATATAACTTGTTTTTCATATTCTGTCCTAGTATGGCTTGTTTCTTGCATGAGGGGAGATTAGGTAAATGGAATCTATACCCTCCTGAGTTTAGAAGAATGAGAGTGATCCCATTTAAAATTCTTACAGGTTTGAACAGGTAGGAATTGAGATTCTCAAAGCTGGGACAGCGAAAACCAGGGCTCAATGCATCAAAATAAGGAGTTGGCCATCCAGACTAGGATGTGAAAAAAAATCCTTCTGGTAAAGAGAAAGGAATCTTCGGAATTTAGTGCTCAGGATGTTTTGCCGAGCACCAATGTTCAGTTTGCAGGTGACTTTGAGTTTCCAGTTGTTCATCACTTCAACACTTCATCCCACTCCCACTCTCATTAACTGCCTGTGGTCTCCTGCACTGTCCAGTGAAGCCCAATGTAAACTTAAGGGACAATGCATCATCTTCGCTCTGGGCACTTTGCATCCCTCAGAATTTACTACTCGATTCAATAATTTATTAGCCAGTTCCACTTAAGTATGTATATCAATCTGTAATCCTAATTTAGTTCTCTTCACAGATATTGTCTGACCTGCTGGACATATTCCCCTTTTGTTTCAGTTCTCTGTAATTGCTCTGACCTGTATGTCACACCTTTACATGCCACTTTGCTTTATCCTAATTAATCTATCAGTAATAAACAGTCTATTACTACAGCAACCCTGCCCTAGACCTGTTAGTGATAATTACATTCATCCCTCCCCCACCCTCTGCAAATTAAAACTAACCTGTTTTGAAAGGCCTTCAATGAGAAACTGTAATTAGAAATTAGTTATGCTGATGATCTCACCTTCGAAACTGTAACTGTAAGAACCTCCCCCTCTTTAGACTCTGTCTGTATATCTCACCACCACAGCATAATCAAAGACCCCCACCAACCCTGACGTTCTTCTTTTTCCCCTGTTCCACTGGGGAGTAAGATACAAAAGCCTGAAGGCACATAGTACTAGGCTCGAGGACAGCTTCTATTCCATTGTTAATCAGACTCTTGAATAGACTTCTTGTATAAGATGGACATGACCTCACAATCTACTTTGTTATGATCTTGCACTTTATTGTTTACCTGCTCTGCATTTTCTCAGTCACTTTTACACTTTGTATGACATTATTATTTACTTTGTTCTATTTCAATGCGTTTTGTGATTAATTGATCTGTATAAACAGTATTCAAGGCAAGCTTTTCATTATATATTCATACATGTGGTAATAAATCAATACTGATAATGCCTGAACCTCCAAGAGGATCACAACCTTGTTGTGGTTTTGCGGTTTGTGTGCCTCAATGACGTGGAGAGCTATGTTGGCTGGAGTCAGGACTTTATGCTTTGGGTTTTGGTAGGGTCACCCATGCCAAACAGGTCAAAAGGTAGAGGCCAGACTAAGAGTGGTCCATCGGTCCTCCAGGTTCAGGGGTTCAGCTCAGGGGTAACAACCCTGACTGGTCTAACAAAGTTGTTACGGAAGAATTCTTTCACACCTGAGTGCGATGGTATTCCTGAGACTTGCATGACTGACAGTAGTGAAACCGAGAGGAAGCTACCGACACGATGAAGGAAGCTCTGAACACTGCCAGAGATGGAGGACCTTCATCACTGCCCTAAAGGCCAGTGGTGTAATGGGCAGTAAGATAATGCCTAATGAATATTTTGGTCTCCTGTGTATGCAATTTTTCATTTTTAGTAATTGATTACCTTGTTAATGTTTGTGGGATATGCTCTGGATTCCCCGTCTCACTGCCTGTGGTGCCTGGTGATTATGAATAGCATTATATGAATGCAATAGCCTGCTTCCTGGTGACTGGCCACCAAAAGTGCAGCAGTTAGTGCTGCTGTGGCACAGCTCCAGTGGCACAGGTTCAATCCTGACCTTGGGTGCTGTTTGTCTGGAGTTTGTGTGTTGTTTCTCTGTGTCTCCTTGGCTTCCCCAGGTGCTCAGGTTTACTACATCCCTAGAACCGATAGATAGGTTAATTCAGGGGTGTCAAACTCATTTTAGGTCACGGGCCGGATTGAGCAAAATGCAGCTTCATGCGGGCCGAATCAGTCGGATGCGTGCGAACGCAGCTTTCGTTGCCTCCGTTTTTTCAGTCTGCTCTCATGTGTCTCAGTCTCTGCTATAACTACAAAGTGTTTCACTTTACAAATTCCATTTCTCATGAAGAAGACTGCCGAGCAAGACTGCTGAATAAACACTAAAAACCCTGAAAACCTGGTACCTGAATAAACTCAGCATTAGCCATATCATACGCCATAGGCGCTTCGATTACTGGGGCCAGCTTTAATAGTAATTAGATATTATCTCGCGGGCCAGATCTGGCCCGCGGGCCTTGAGTTTGACATATATGGGTTAATTAGTTTCTATAAAATTGCCCTTAGTGCATTTGAGTGGCAGGAGAATCGGGGGAACTGATGGACCTGTGAGAAAGATTAGATTACTGGGAAATCAGTAGGGGAAAGGGACTGATGGAAATATTCTGACAACTGGCAAAAAACTCAATTTATATTATATTGTAAGAAACATTAAAATTATCAGCATTTTTGTGAATTCCATTCCCCAAGTGGCAATGACATCCATTTTGTTACACTGGCTCTATAAACTGAATAAGCAAGTGAGTAAGCTTTGGTCTTTGTGCATGGAACCTTCCCTATTGACAAAATTCAGCCTGAGGTTGGTTTTATTGCCAACGTTGGATGGGAATCTCTTGGGATCCAGAGTTTGTCAGTCTTTCACCACAATCGCTGCTGGATGCTCCTTACTCCGTTGGTTACACAGCAGGTGAATTAAATTAGCATTAACCCTTGATGTATTAAATTGTTTCTGCTTCACTTGAAGCTGGTTTGATTGCAGGCGGGTCACTTTCAAAGGTGTTTATTTCTCCTCTTGCTGCCTCACTGTGGAGTCCACACGGCTCACGTCTATTAATCTAGGAAATTGAGAGGGAAGGTGGGCTTTCAGGTCAAGACTGACGATTTATTCAAAGCCTTCAGCCTAACTCTACCCAACAGACAGATTCAATTATTAAATAATCAAATCCTTCCACACTGCTGAGCACTGAAAACAAGAGATAACGTATATAATGACTCAAATATAAAAGGATAGTCTAGGGACTATTAAAACCTAATGCATCAAAACATCTCATTAATTACAATGTGCCTGAAATTAATGTACTCTTGGATTATTACAGGCCATATTTCTTATTTATTACATTATCAGGATTACTTAAGCCCTGCAGCTAAACAAATAACCAGCAAATTGGAAAAAAATTATGCTGTACACCACAGGATTGAAATGTCTCCCTAGAGGTGATACAGCAGCTGGTAAAAGGTTTAATTACAGCTGAAATGCCATGGCAGGACATAAATTGATATCCCTTAAGCCAGCTGACTCAGCAAGGACCGGAATCCTCATAAAGCTGTGATAAAGGGCAGCTTGGCAGAAATCTGTTGGCTCTGAGAAACATAACAATATCTTGTTCACTAATCTGGGACTCCTGGAATATCTGCAAACAGTGATTCTCAAACCAGCATAACATCACATCAATGTACAGATAAAGATGCCTCCAGACTTGCACACTTCTTCTTTAAATCTCATTATAATAAAGTCCTTCAGCCACTGCTTCTGAGTGAGAAGCTGCAAAGGATGGGTATAGACAAATCCACCCTCTCCTGGATTACTGACTACCTGACAGATAGACCACAGTTTGTATGGCTGGGTAGTTCTCTGTCGGAGATGGTGGTGAGTGGAAGTGGAGTGTCTCAAGGGACTGTCCTGTCTCCATCTCTGTTCACACTGTACACCTCAGACTTTCAGTACAAATCTGAGTCTTGTCACTTGCAGAAGTTCCCTGATGACTCTGCAGTGGTTGGGTGTATCAGAGATGGGCAGGAGTCGGAGTACAGAGGACTGGTGGACAAGTTTGTGGTGTGGTGCGGGAGGAATCACCTGCTCCCGAATGTGGTAGAAACCAGGGAGATGGTGATTGATTTTAGGAGGAAGGCAAATGTGACGAGTCCTGTATACATTCTGGGAGAAGAAGTTGCAGTGGTGGAGGAATACAAATACTTGGGTGTTCACCTCGATAACAGACTTGACTGGAAAACCAACACCAAGACTGTTTACAAGAAGGGGATGAGCAGACTTTGTTTTCTAAGGACGCTGAGATCCTTCAAAGTGTGCAGCTGGATGTTGGAGATCTTTTACCAGTCTGTTGTAGCGAGTGCAGTCTTCTTTATGGCTTTATATTGGGGAGCAGCATCGGTGCTGGAGATGCAAAAGGACTAAATAAACTCATCAGTGGTGGAGAGGAGGTCACTAAGCAAACTGTTATCCATTATGGACAATTGCACAAACCTGCTCAATAAGCAATGGAGCACACTTTCAAACAGACTTATTCAGTTCTGCTGTCACAAGGATTGTTACAGAAAATCTTTCCTACTAAATGCAATAAGCACATACAACAGTTCATATTTGTGTGACTGGAGAACACACATCATAGTACAATTGTCTGTTTTATTATTTCATACATTATTATTGCACATGGTAATTTATTTTTGTGTATATTGTTATTCTGTACTTTATTATTAGTTAGGTCTACACATTGTGTGTTTTTAAATGTTGCTGCTGTAACTAAAGAATTTCCTGCACAGGATCAATAAAGTACTTATTATTATTAAGACATAAGTCTCAGGTTTGAGTGTAGTGAGAATGTGTTAAACCCCAAGTAAGTCATGAATTGGAGGGTTGAGGGTTATGGCAGTTTGGAAATACTCATGACTGGGCCCCAGTGAATAAACATTCTGGGAGTCAATAGGTTTTAGAAAGGCTGTAAAAGCATTACAAACACACCGTTCTATGAATTGTGTTTATATGTATATCGGTTTGCGATCACGTGGATGTGCATGCTCTACGCACATAGCATATTGTGTGTACTCATTATAAAGTAATTATATTTTCAGGAACATTTGTGACAGCAAAATATCTCAGCAATGTTGCAACAGCCATGATACTTTGTTATATTTATGATCAGTATATGCTTAAATCTCAAAGATGGAACGTGACTCCTCTTATTAAGAAAGCCTATGAGTTCTACTTTGGGTGTAAAATTGGTGACCAAGACAAAGCCTGGGCTCTTCACATTTGTTGCACAACATGTGCTGTCGATCTTAAAGCTTGGCTCAGAGGTACTTGCTCAGAGGTCAATGCCGTTCATTGTCCTGATGATATGGTGTAGAGAAGGAACATGTGACAGACTGCTACTTCTGTCTGACCAGTGTGTCTGGTTTCTCTGCTAAAAGCAGGAAATCCACTGAGTAACCCAGTCTCCCTTCTACCATGAGATCTGTGCTCCAGTACCAAAGCCACTTGAGACGTGGCATCTAGAGGAAGCAGATGAAGATGCGATGATGCACGAGCCAGGAATGGAAAATGACACTAATACTGACACAAATTTTGAACCCTTTATTTCGAGTAAGTATCATCTGATAACTCAATCTGAGTTAAATAACCTGGTCAGTCTTGGGAATTACTGGGTTCAAGACTGCAAGGGTGGAATCTGCTGTCACCAGGAACAAACATTTCCATGAAGATTATCAATATTTAAGACAGATGTTTCCCAGAATAAGAAAGGCATTTTTGTTGGTCCAAAAGTCAAACAGGTCATCAATGATAGGCAATTCTAAGAAATTCTAGTGGGGCTGGAGAAAATCACATGGAAGGCATTTAAGGATGATGTTGAAAATTTTCTGGCAATTACAGAGCACCAAACTATGTGCAGCTGGTTAACAACAATCTTCAAGCATACAAAACCATGAAGTGCAGCATGTTACCAAAAATTTATTTCCTGCATTCCCATTTAGACTTCTTCACTGCAAATCTTGGCGCTGTTAGTGACAAGCACAGTGAAAGTTTTCACCAGGACATTGTGGTCATGGAGAAATGGTATTAGGACAAGTGGAGTCCTTCAATGCTGGCTGATTATTGTTGGACACTTAAGCAAGAAGCTTCAGACACTTAGTACAAAAAAAAATCATCAACAACACATTTTTAGCTTAGTTGAACTTTTGTAAAGCGTCAACATTATTAATGCGATTAAACAATTACATTCAATAAAAACTAAAGTCCTGTTTCTCCAAATTCCTATGTGATGCACATAGTCTGAAATTATACTCATGTTCAGCTTCAAATGGTCTATCATAACCACAGAAAATTTCTGAGGAAGCAACACATTTGAAAAAAATTGCTGTCCAATGCTTTTATTGAGATGGGTGTTGCTTGGGCAGAGGGCAATAATAGGCTTAGGTTTCACATCAGTATCCTTTCACCTATTTGTCCTCCTCATATCTCATCACTATGTCATCCTGGAAACCCTCATCTGTGAATTACAGATAGTTTAAGCAAGCACCTCTTCAGTTCCTCCAGACTACCATATCCTTGTAAAGCCAATCCTTTACCATTCTTATTCAAGAAAGGAAACTTGGCCAGAGAGCAGAAGAAAATCAAGGCATCAATGACGAAGTCACTCCAGCCCTTCATTTCAAAAACTCAGACAGTGACAATAACAATGCTGGACAGTGTAGTGCAGCCAAAGCAGGTGTCATCGAGAACATGAAAAACTCAGATGCAGATTCTGCTGGAGAGGATTTACTCAAAAGCTTGGCAAAGTTCACGAGCCACAGTTAGCTCTCTTTGACCATGGAACAGCAGAATGCAACTGGGAAATATTGCTAATATATCAAGCATCTGTTAAAACTCCAGTAAATAAATGTTTGCTGCTTTAGATGCCATAATAACGACTGACAATGCAGTCCTTGGTCTACTGTGAAGTTAGAGGTGTGGCTGCAACAATTACCAATATACAAAATCAATGCCCTCTGCGAACTGCAAACAACCCTATCAATTCCCGGTGAACGTCAGGTAAGAAAAGTGCCCGATGAATATTCTGGGCTGATATCTCCTCCCAGGAGGTCTACTTTCTCTTCTCCTTCTCCTCTGACTTTAAGAAGCTTGTTCCACTTTTCCATCTTCCCCAGAGGAGATTTCTCATTCCAATAGGAAGACCCAACTAGTGTACCTGTGGTTGGAAAAGTATAGTTGTGTATCTGATTATTTATTTATTTGGTGATACAGTGTGGAGTAGGCCCTTCCAACATTTGAGCCATGCCACCCCAGCAACCCCCAATGAACCCCATTAACCCACTATCTTCAAACCCCAAACCCTATTAACCCATTACCTTCAAATCTCCAACAAACCCCATTAATCCACTACCTTCAAATCTCCAAATCCCATTAACCCACTACCTTCAAACCCCAAATCCTATTAACCCATTACCTTCAAATCTCCAACAAATCCCATTAATCCACTACCTTCAAATCTCCAACAAACCCCATTAACCCACTACCTTCAAATCTCCAAATCCCATTAACCCACTACCTTCAAACCCCAAATCCTATTAACCCACTACCTTCAAATCCTAAATCCTATTAACCCACTACCTTCAAATCCCCAGCAAATCCCATTAACCCACAACCTTCACTCAATAAACCCCATTAACCCACTACCTTCAAACTCCCAAATCCCATTAACCCACTACCTTCAAACCCCCAAACCCCATTAACCCACTACCTTCAAATCTCCAACAAATCCCATTAACCCATTACCTTCAAATCCCCAACACATCCCATTAACCCGCGACCTTCAAACACTCAACAAACCCCATTAACCCATTACCTTCATGCCCCCAACAAATCCCATTAACCCACTACCTTCAAACCAAAGGTGTAGCTAACGACACGCACATAGGTCCCAGCTATGCCTGGCTTTTTATTGGCTCCATGGACTAGTCCATTTTCCAAGACCACACCAGTATCATTCCCAAACTCTTTCTACGCTACATCGATGACTGCATTGGTGCTGCTTTGTACACTCATGCAGAGCTTATTGACTTCATCAACTTTGCCTCCAACTTCCACCCTGCCCTCAAATTTACTTGGTCCATTTCCAACGCCTCCTTTCCCTTTCTCAGTCTCCTTGTCTCTATCTCTGGAGACAGTCAATCTACCAATATCTTTTACAAACTCACTGATTCTCACAGCCACCTGGACTATACCTCTTCCCACCCTGTCACTTGTAAAAATTCCATCCCCTTCCCTCAGTTCCTCTTTCTCCACTGCATCTGCTCTCAGGACGAGGCTTTCAATTCCAGAACTAATGAGATGTCCTTCTTCTTCTTCAAAGAAAGGAGCTTTCCTTCCACCACCATCAAAGCTGCCCTCATCCAATCTCTTCCATTTCTCGCACATCTGCTCTCACCCCACCCTCCCACCACCATAACAGGGATAGCGTTCCTCTTATCCCCACACTCCACCCCACCAGCCTTCAAGTCCAGCACATAATTTTCTGTAACTTCCACCATCTCCAACAGGATCTCACCAACAAGCACACCTTTTCCTCCCCACCTCTTTCTGCTTTCCGCAAGGAATGCTCCCTATGTGACTCCCTTCTCTACGTGTCCCTCCCCACTGATTTCTCTCCTGGCACTTATCCTTGCAAGCGGAACAAGTACTACACCTGCCCCTACAGCTCCTCCCTCACTACCATTCAGTGCCCCAACCAGTCCTTCCAGGTGAGGTGATACTTCACCTTTGAGTCTGTTGGGGTCACCTACTGTATCCGGTGCTCCCAGTGTGGCCTCCTGAATATCGGTGAGACCTGACGTAGATTGGGAGACCATTTTGCCAGGCACCTATACTCCATCTGCCAGAAAAAGCAGGATCTCCCGGTAACCACCCATTTCAATTCTACTTCCCATTCCTATTTGACATGCCAGTCCATGGCTCCTCTACTGCCATGATGAGGCCACACTCAGGTTGGAGGATCAACACCTTATCTGGGTTCTATCTGGCTAGCCTCCAACCTAATGGCATGAACATCAATTTCTCAAACTTTCAGTAATGGTCCTCCCTCACCACTCCCCATTCATGTTTCCCACTCTCCCCTTATCTCCTTCCCATCCCTTCACCTCCCTCTGGTGCTCCTCTTTCCCTTTCTTCTATGGTCTTCTATCCTCTCTTATCAGATTCCCCTTCCTCCAGCCCTTTATCTCTTTCACCAATCAAGTTCACAGCTCTTTACTTCACCCTTCCCCCTCTTCTGGTTTCACTATCACCTACCACCTTGTACTTCTTCCTCCCCTCCTCCCACCTTCTTACTCTGACTTCTCATTTTTTCCCCAGTCCTGATGAAGGGTCTTAGCCCGAAACATTGACTTTTTAATCTATTCCATAGATGCTGCCTGGCCTGCTGAGTTCCTCCAGCATTTTGTCAGTGTTTCTTTGGATTTCCAGCATTTGCAGATTTTCTTGTGTTTGTAACCATATCCTAATCAGTGGATATCTGACAATGACCAACTAACCTACCCGGTACGTCTTTGAATGGTGGGAGGAAACCAGAGGACCTGGAGAAAACCCACGCATTCCACAGGGAAGATGTACAGAGACTCCTTACAGAATGCCACTGGAATTGAACTCTGAATTCTGGAATGCCACAAGCTGTCATGCTACCCGCCACACTACCATGGTGCCCCAAGTGTAGAACACTTGAAAGTCCCAGCAGCTGATCAGACTTGGCCTTTCCTGTTGAAATTTATGAAAGGGAATCCCCTTATATTCAGTTAGAAGTAAGTCTCTCTGACTGCTTTACTTCCACAGGTGATGCCTGATCTCCAGTGCACCATGAACTTAATTAAGTTTAAGTTCACACTTCAAATATCTATAGTATTTTAAATACTGTTTAATATTGTCTGCAGATTGAGGTTCACCTTCAGTGTGATAGCCCAGTCTTTGTCTACCTGAGGAAAGGCTTAGTTAAAAATTAAGACCTCAAAGTTTCCAGAGGAGCTAGTAGTTCACCGTGCAATGATGCTTGCCTTCCTGTATGCTTCTGAGATGTGGACAAAGCATGAAGCACTTCAAAGCACTAGAGAGATATCACCAAATCTCAGTTACCAAGAGCACAGGAGACTGCACATTCTGAAATCTGGTGCAAAAACATAATGAGCTGTGGGAGGAAGTCAGTGGGTTGAGCAGCATCCGTAGAAGGAAATAGACAGTTGGTGTTTCAGATCAAAATCATTCATCTGGACTGAAAAGTCAGAGGGGAGATAGCCAGCAGAACAAGATGAGGCAGAGGGGTGGGGAAAAGCCCAGCAAGTGAAAGGTGGATCCAGGTGAGGACAATTTGATTGGCAGATCGAATCAGCTGTAAGGGAAGAGTGGGGAGAGCAACAAAGGCTCGGAAGTGATAGGTCGAAGCAACAAAACTCTGCAAATTATGGAATCTGACCATGAAGTAGGGTGAAAAGGAACCAAATAAGCTACCAAAGAGTTTGCTGGACCATTTTACTTTTCTACTTTTATTGCAAGCAGTTTTAAATCCAATAAACAGCAGTTTTTACAAGACTGAGCAAAAGACATAGGCATCCCAGCTATAAATATGTGCCTAAGACTTTTGCATAGTACTATATTTATCAATACAGAGCGGAAAGCAAGTTTGTAAATCTGGCGGAAGCAAAAGATGTTGGGAATGGTGAGAATGGAGCACTGTGGGAGGGGTGCAGGTGTCAGGGAAGGAGTGCCAGGAGTGGGAGGTGGCGCGGGTGCAGACACACCCAACACTGAGACACGAGGCACGGTCATTTGATTCCTAACAGTTGATTTATTGATCATTACTGAGTGTCTCGCTGCTGCTTCCTGCTCCGTCCACACATTCTTCCCCCTTTCCAAACCATGATTCCCCTCCCCCCGTACCCTTCCCACTCTCAGTCCTCAACAGGGATAGGTTGACTCACATATGTCGTGAAATTTGTTTTTATTTTGCAGCAAAAGCAGTATAGTGCAATACATAAAATTGCTACAGTACTGTGCAAAAGTCTTAGGCACCCTAGCTGCAGTATGTATATGTGCCTAAGACTTGTTCACAGTTCTGTATTTCCATCTTATTCTTGGACTATTACTAAAGGGTAAAAGGGAAGCATCTGTGTCTGTTAAAATTTAACAGACACAGATGTCTACAATAAAAGAATGCACAGTGAATAGAACCATTAAATCTGATCATTGATAATTGATAAATCTGATAATAACAGATATCTGGTATCTTCTAGCCTAGGTGCCACCTTCCAACCTTCAATGTGTGACAGTCTTCTGCATCATGTAGAATAAAAACAAATCAGTGCAATTGATGGGCATTTAAACACAAGTGAGAAGTAAGGAGTGGCAGAACAAGTGAGCCCTGCAAAATTCACACTCGGTCTCAAACAAATGGTGCCAAGGAAGCATTTGCTCCATGAGCAGCCGGTTCCAAAAGCAGACCCATGGGAATCACAAGGCCACACAAGCCCTACAGAACTGCTTTAAGCATTGAGCTCAATGTCAAAAGAAACATAAAAAGCTGGGTTCAGTGAAGTGACTTTGAAGCTATTAGATTCTTGTAAAAACAACTACGCATTGTTAGTTTTTAGATAGAAGTGTTTGCACTTGTACAATTCACATGCTAGTTTTGAAGTGTGGCCCCTGACATAACCAGTGTGTGTCCAAGCTTTCACAAATAGCTGTAACATAATGGCCAGATAAACTGTTTTACTGATATTGATTTGACAAATAAATATTGACTAGGATACAAATGAGAACTATCTCAGGATATTTTCCTTCCAGCTGGGCAGCATATTGTCCTCAGGTTAACATCCTATCAGCCTTCCAGTACAGTGTTTCCTCAATAACCATGAACATTAACTCCATATTCAACCACGAATTCTAACACCAAACAAAATACCCAGGCAATCCCCAAAATTATCCTTAACCCTCACATCAACCTCTAACCTGAGTCCGAAAACTGTAAAAGAAATGAGCCAGTGCTTTCCCTTGGGGAAGGGTGATCTCTAAGACCCTTTGATCTGAAGGAAATAATCCTTTTGCATGACCTCTTGGTTCTTTCTTTATGCCAGTTTCAAATCTATACTACTCTTGACCCTATAATTTCATGGGTCTTAATTTTGCTAACAAATCTTCCTCTTGGATTTTATTGAATGCCTTCTGAAGGTCTAGGTGGACATCTTCCTTCTTGGATTAATAAGAAAAGTTAGAAATGACATCTACCTCTTCTTTCTTTCCATATCCCTCTTGATTGCTATCTTTAAGCTTACTCTCTCCCATGACCCAGCTCTTCCATCCTTAAAACCCTTCTTATTAAACTACAGACTGATTTAACTTCCATTCCAGGTCTCTATCAACTCCTTCTTAAGCCCATCACCCCTTATAGGCCACTGACAGCAGCTCACCAGAGTCCTTGGTCCTTGGGCAGTCTTTCATCTTTCCAGGTGTAGCCATTCAAAAATTGTTCCTGTCCCAGGGATGAAGTCTTTGGAGCTTCTGTTGGCGTTTCTGTGCGTAGGGTTTTTATGGAATGAGATTGCTAGCTCTATGCCCAATCCTCCTCCCTTCTGCAGTCAGGCAGAGTTAGGTCTCTATCTGCTGATGTTATTAATGATTCTCATTGCTACAATACTGCCGTCTTTCCACACACCATGCCCCCCTCTAACCTCCCTTCATCATCACTCTAAACAAAACAATCTTTCGCTTTCCTATCTTTGCAAACTGTTGTCCTTTCTCTCTAAGTGAAAATGTTGGGAAATCTGTGCTTGTTCTTCCAGGAACATGTTTGAATCCATGCCATTTGGTTTCCATCCCTACCATGGCTCTGGCCAGCTCTTTCCAGGTACACCAATGGCATGCTATGGGTGAAGAGGGTAACCCAAGACTCCTCATCCTTCTCAACAGCCTGCAGCCTTTACCACATCACCTCCTGTTAGCCAGTTTGTAAATAGTGAAGAGGCTAGCTAAAGACAGCAAAAGACATGGATTAGCTAGCTGAATGGGAATATAAGTAGGAGGTGAAATTTAATATAAATAATTGTTAACGGATACACTTTGGCAGAAATAATGAAAAACAATTTAGATTGAATAACACTGTTCTTAAAAGTGTGAAGAATAGAGGGATTTGGGTACAGTTGTGTGTTTGGAAATTGACATTTCTCTTTAACCCCCTCACCGGATACAAGCTGTAAGACTGTTGGTCTGGCATTCTATATTGGCAGAGCAGGAATTTCCTCTAACTAAATAGATATTTGAAAAGCCGAAGCAATCGTCTTATCTCCATATTGCAGGCTCCCATTTCCTAAGCAGTGTCCGTTCCCAGTGAACGTTTGACACTGAACTAAATGTGTTGCTAATCTTGACTCTGTGATCAGCTTAACATGACATGCCTGTGCTATCACTAAGCATATAAACCTCCATGTTTGTAACATTGCCCAACACTGTTCCCACCACAATTCCATTGCAGGAATTACAGATTCCTGCAGACCCTTACCAAACATTGCTACCTCACTTTACTCATTCTGCATGTCTTCCTTTGTCTGCCCTGTATAAACAAGGTCAACCAAAGCTCAGAGGCACATGCGTAACTTATTCAGATAACACACTGACTGATGGTTGGGTTGACTTGTTCTCCAATCTTGGCAATTTACTGTAAACATTTTGTTACCACACAAGGAGACATTGATTACGGTGTGTCCTCTGAATACTTGGCTTTTATGTACTTATCAATAAGTTGATCGGTCATCATTTTGGAAATTCAGTTGTGATGTGGGGAGGAAATCTCATTGCTGATTGGTTGTGTGGGGAACTTCAGGCATTGTGGTCTGAAATTATGCCTGCAATGGCTCATAAATGGGATCAGAGTCTACATGTTTCTTTAAAGAATTGTTCACAGAAAACCAGGCTTCTAGGAATTGTCTTGAATGCCGCCTGTTTGCTTGCGCCATGACTTTTACTGATGCCCAGTCAAATTTGTGCTCCTTTCAATCTTCAGGGGTAGAGACTAGGGAGAGTTGGTCACACTGCTTTACACCAGTTGATGTTCATGGATCCTTGTGGATAGCTTTCTCCCATTTTGGCCGACGTAATATTTACTGCTGTCCCTGCATTGCATTTTGTAGATCACATTGGTCTAGTCTAATAGCTTGGTTCATTCTTTTGGTCTGCAAAATACTCTCCTCAACATTGCAGTTGGCTTATGCACAACTGAACTTCTATGTTCTTGGAGCAGTCAGGCTGTCACTTTCTAGATATTTCAAATGTGTGGAAGGATAACCTGTTTGGTCGCTTCTTGGTTGGAGTGTTGTCGACCTCGTACGCATCTTTGTATGAAGTGCTGTGGCCAAGCATTCAGAGTACACACCACAATCAACAATGCACTGACAATGTCTCCTCATATGGTGATGAAACATTTGGAAGTAAATTGCCAAGATTGGAGAACAACTCAACCCAACTATTAACACCCAAGCTGCACATTTTCTGAATTATTTCCAACACTGAACTATGTTCTATAAACCTCAATCTTAAAGTATTAATCATTTCTTTCAATCCCTGCATGACCTTAAGCCTCCCTGATTTGGTAATCTCCTCAAAAACCAAGAAATCCATGCTCCCTATCCAGCATAGTGACACAGTTAAGGTGGTCTTTTAATAAAGGTACATTGTCGTAAATGTAATTTTAAACTATATAAACATAGCACCAATAACAGAGCTACACTCAGATTTTTCCATGTCTCTTGCCCTGACATCAGAGGCAATTCCAAGAACCACCATTCACACCATTCCTCTAGCATATCATCTTTGTCACTTGGCTGTGACAAGAGGAGAAGAGAGGAGCTTTGGCCAGCTTCCTGCTCCATGTACTAGACTCAGGGCAACAGCTGCTAACTGAAAGCAACCTGAAACCTCACGAGCAGGATAAATAAATGCACGCTTGTCAGAATCACCTGGGCCAGGCACTCATTGGGACAAGTAACATCAGTACGTGTTTTAGTCTCTGTTCATTTCTAAGTATTTAATGCCTAGCAATAATACCCCCTGTCATTTATTCCACAGTTACACTTTCAGAATAGATCCACAGAATTCTTGTCAAGACAATGGAAATGTGAGACTCACACATGAAATTTCTCCACACAAACAGATCATTGTACTGTGAAGCTGATATTACATTGGCTGTTATGAATTAGATTATATATTTTAAACAGAAGCTCAATTACTAGACATCTTTTGAGTAGTACATAGACTGTGTTTCATTGGCCGTTTATAAACTAAAGAGCAGTTCTGTCATTGTCCACACACCTGCTAACAAAGACAGCCCACAGAGAAAAGGCAATACTGCTCCTGTGAAATTAATCACATTACAGATGCTTTTAATTAAATTTAAATTGTTTACCTGAGTTTCCTGTAGCTGCCAGTTTACTTATATAAGTTTGACTGAAAATAAATAATCTGAGTTTGTTCACCTCATCCTTTCAGCTCCTGTGAATTTCCCTTGTGGTAATCTTCCTCTTAGTCACCTTCCAAGGAGAGATGAGTAGGCAGCGCATCTAGAGGGAAGTTTGGTATCTCCAACTAAATAAGTTCTATTTGTTGCTTCAGCCAAGTTCAAGGTCAAGAAGTCCAGCCACCATCAAACCTCCAATAGATAAACACTCATACTCAAAGCACCGGAAAACCACTGACAAAGCAAGCAAGCCCTTGGTAAGAGAGTTGTGGACTTCAGGAAAAGGAAACTGAGGGAACACAGTTTCAAGTTCTGGGTGTCATCATCTCTGAAGATCTAACCTGGCCTCAACATATTGATGCAGTCACGAAGAAGGTACAGCAGTGGCTATATTTCATTAGAAGTTTGAGGAGATTTGGTATGTCACCAAAGACTCTAGAAGGTTTCTACAGATGTACTGGGAAGAGCATTCTGGTATCGCCGTCTGGTATGAAGGCACCAATGTGCAGGATTGGAAAAAGCTGCAGGCAGTTGTAAACTCAGCCAGCTCCATTATGGGCACTAGCCTCCCCTTCCCTCCCCCCCCCCCCCCCCCCCATTGTGGACATCTTCATAAGGCGATACCTCTGAAAAGTACGTCCATCATGAAGGATTCTCACCATCCAGAACCTGCCCTCTTCTCATTGCTACCATCAGGGAGGAGGTACAGGAGCCGGAAGATGCACACTCAATGTTTTAGGAACCGTTTTTTTCACTTTTGCCTTTCAGATTTCTGAATGGTCCATGTACCTCATGGATATTCGCTCATTATTTTGCTCTCTTTTTGCAATACTTACTTATTTAAATATATTCTTATTGTAATTTATAGTAATTTTTAGGTATTGTGCTGTACTGCTGCCACAAAACAACAAATTCCATAACATACATATGTCAATGATAATTTTCAGTAAAGTAATGAAACAGAGGACCATGAAAGCTTACAATTTCCTAAGAAAGCCAAAACTGCAAAACTACCGCCTCCCAACACCTGTCCAAATCACCCATGTTCCACCAGCTCCTGACAACTCCATGAAGCTCACTCCTGCTAAAGACCAGGAGACATAGGAGCATAATTAGGCCATTTGGCCCAATGAGATTGATCTGCCATTCAATCATGGCTGATTTACTTTCCCTCTCAACCCCAATCTCCTGCCTTCTCTTTTGGGTAAATATACCCAAACATGAGTTCGTACTTTGTTGCAATCTTCATCGAATCAAGAGATTCACTTTCTTTAACCTTTTGAACAATATTTTCCCTAAGCCTCAAAAATAACAATGTATTTAAGCCATCGTGACATACATTTTCCAGGAACAATCAAAAAATATTAGTAGTTGATGAAAACCTCTTACAAATATCTTAACAAATTCCTTTACTGCTGTCTCATTATAATGACAGTAGGATTGTCTATCAAGTATGGGATTTTATTCAACCTATTGTCCTAGAAAACTTCCAGTTCTCAAATGCATTCCACACGCAGTTTCTTCATCTCCATATGCTGCATCCCCTGGGATTATCTGTCAGTCAGAATTCCAGTATTCAATATGTGAATTGACTGCCCCAATAACATTGCCCATTAGTCCATGATGCAGCAATATGCTATTTTTATTGTATTTCATCTCATCATAGCCCCAGAACACTTGTTTGCTGAGTGCATGACAAAACAAAAAGTATTTCAGTGGAAGCACAAAAATATCCATCACATAAAAGATGGTCTGAGTTAATTCTTGCTAAATCTCCGACTATCAGTGTTGCAAAGAGGAGGGACAGCTGCGTAATGGTGAGGATCTAATTTAGAGATGAATCATGGGATTGAATAGAGTCCAACTCATAGCTCCCAACATAAATAAAGGCCTAGAATCTGTTTAATCCTTTCTCAAATTATCTGAACTCTTCAGTTTAAATCCTTCTGTAGGTGGAAATGCTCAAAATGGTCTCAGAAGTTTGAAAATGTACATTACATTCTTGTCTCTGACCACGCTCCCCACACCACCCGCGTGCAGAACTACTGTGTTCTATGTTTAATTCAAGGGACCAAAAAGTTTCTATCCCTAGTTTTATGTAATTTATTGTAGCAGGGGATTTAAAGGAAAGGTCAATAAATGGATTGGAATATTAGATCAACTATGATTAAGCAGATTGGAAGAACATGTTTCAAAAGTTTCTGAATAATTTATTCCTGTTCATAGTCCAGCCATGAAGTATGAAATTGGTCTCATTCCTCATTCTTAGAAACACCCCAGTAAATATTCTCTGCCTCTTCCAAGTTAAGTTAAGCAAATTAAGTTACTAGATTTTCATTTCTTTCTAAATATTAGAACGCTGATACTAATGTCTTTGTTAGCCTCACTATATTGAAGTTCATGTTTCTCCATCTTAGTAACTACATCCATTCTGCAGCTTGGATCTCAAGTACACTAAATGATTTACAGGATCTCTAAAAATACTGTAAACATGATATGGTAGCATCACTGAGGTAAAGTACCAGCTTTAAGCCATCATGAGCTATTCATTTCTTTAAATGACTACTTAATCTACGTCAGAGATCTGGAAGTACGTGAGATTGGAAATACAAGAAGATGAGTCAGGCTACGTCTCCTATAACATTTTATTGTTTCCCTCCTTAAACAGTGTTACAGTAACCCTGTTTAACCTGTACAATTCTTTCTTCAGTACTTCCAGAGTATTTCATCGAGAATGAGTATGCCCCTCAAGGTCTGTTGCACACTCCACACTTGCTACCATAAATCTGTACTTAGTCTGTCATTGAAAAAACCCCCAGCTCTTGTAAGGTTACGTTGCTGAAACTTTAAAGTTGACAGGACAATTTCATCCTTCATGGCTGGACTATGAACAGGAATAAATAATTCAGAAACTTTTGAAACTTGTTCTTCCAATCTACTAAATTATGGTTGGCGTAATACGTATTGCAAACCATTTGTTTAAATTCCTTGTTACAATAAATTACATAAAACTAGGGATAGGGGCATGGAGTATAGTAGTGGCTGTACACAGGACTTTATTTTCCAAATGCATCTCCATTGGAAACAAAGATTGGAATTGCAGTCCCTATTAAACTGTGTTCAGCCTTTCATTGAGGATGAATTTCTGATCATTGGAATTCCACAAAAGTCAAAGCCTTTTAGAGGAAACCTTCCTGAGTTTATTATCTATCAAATGAAGACCTGTTCCTGATTTCATTTATAAAGTTAATTTAGATCTCATTGCCCCATTTCAGAAAAAATAGTGTTACCAAATCAACTCCATCAAACCCCCTTCTCATTTGAAGCAATCCACTGAAATAAAACCTCAACATATTTAGCACTATATAAATAATCAAATTAACTAGCTGCAGTTCTATTGTATGTTTTGAAATGTCTAAAAAAATTACAGCTAATGAAAGATTTTGAAGTCTAACTCTTGTAATATAGAAAAGACAACGCCCTTCTGAACCAGCATGGATAACTTCACTCACCTCAGTCTGAACTGATTCCACAACCTAAGGACTCACTTTCAAGGATACTACAACCTCGCATCCCTGTATTTATTTATTTATTTATTTATTTATTTGTTTGTTTGTTTGTTTGCACAGATTGTCTTCTTTTCTGTAGCTTTTCATTGATTCTATTGTATTTCTTTATTCTACTGTGGATGCCTGCAAGACAATGAATCTCAGGGCAGTATATGGTGACGTATATGTATTTTGATAATAAATTTTACTTTGAACTTTGAAGTAGGTGGAGACACACTAGACTGCAGATGTTGGAATCTGGAACAGAAAACAAATTGCTGGAGAAACTCAGTAGCTCAGAAAGAATTGATTGTGATGAAGGGCCTCAACTCTTTATTGTGATTTTGGTATTGAGCCATTGTTTGTTCAATTAAAATTTGGCTCAGTTGTGTCAATGGTTAGCAAAAGGAAGCTGTTGTTGATTAATCCAGATTGCAACTCTGAAAGGAAATTTGCTTTGGGGTGAAAATGATATTGGAATTATACCCCAGGAGCTTGCCTGGCTTTGACATTGATTGTAATTTCTTATTGCCATTGGACTTTCTGCGAGGAGGACCTTTTGACCCAGGTGGGAGAGTAAGCTATATTTTACTTCACTCCACCAATCAGGCTATTGCTGATCAGGGGCACGATCTACCATTCCAATCTTCAAACACCAATCTGGAGGAGATGACAACCAATGTCAAAGCCAGGCATGAAGACAGTGCCACAGAAAGTTTAATGATCTCCCATGCATGGTACTGGACTGTGAAAATACCTTTGGATCTCAGCCCCAGTAACCAGGGTTGATAGATGACCGGCAAACTGACAGTGCAGTTATTTTGACAGTGGGAGTTCTTCCTTTTGTGAAATGGCCAGGATTAATACACATCTTTGTGGTCTGACTTGACAGCATCAATATCAAAGCAGCACTGCAGAGGTGTTATTGCAAGTAAGAGAGATATACACATGCTCCTGGCTTGCTAAATTGCTGAATGATGCAAATTGTGCTAAAGTGAATGCATGCTATTCACAGAAGAAATTGTTAGGAGATCTTACATACAGTATGTAGCATCAAAACAATGGGCCAAGTTAGCAGCCAGATTTTTGCCATATCAATCAAGTTTGGTAGCCATTTATCTTTCAATGAGTTCTTGTTACTCAGTTCATTTGTTCCAAAATTATCTATTATATTAGAAGTTCCTGCCATTTCTGCTTTCCTGAGTTATTGATTGCTTTGCAGTTAACTGTGCACTGTGAATCACTCATTCATCTTGATATAAAATTTCCATATAATCTGCATTACTGCAGCCTTTTGATGTAAAATGACATGTTAACACTTATTCAGTCTTTAAAGTCACAAAACATCTCAAAGTGCTTAATTTGGACACCAACCACACAACTACATACCTGAGCAGATAAACTACTCATTGCAGGGCTGGGGGTATTTATTGAGACACAAAGGGACAAGGGCAATGGAAAAATTATAAAAGGATTAGGATTGTAAATCACAGGCATGGTAATCAGGGATCATTATCAATGTGTGAACAGGACCAGAGTTACAGGCACAGTTGGGAGATCAGCCACTGAAATGGGCAAATCCAAAGGGCTTCATCCTTTTCCCAGAGAGGTCAGAGCAAAATTATCTACATTGAAACCTCTGCTCCTTAGCTTATAGTTCAAATAATAACAACCCAAATGATGCTTCAAGCCCTACATGATTTATCATATTTGGAGCAACCAGACCACTACATAAATTAGTGGAAAGATAGGGAAAAGTTTTTACTGAAAACTTCTTGCACTTAAGGTCCAATTCATATCTCCACTTCCTTGATCCTTATTCAAAAACAACTTTTGATTCTGCAAGGTTCTCTTTTAAAGTCCTTATACTGCCATTTTCAAACAACTTGAAGATAAGGAATGAATACACTTGCACCTTCCTAGACAATACTACAACCTTAATGATCCTAAGATTCGTTATTGCTGAAAATAAAATTCTTTCAAAGGACCCTTCCTCCTCTGAATAGAGAGACAGTGGTAAATGAAACCTATGAGATTTGCCTTTTAATTGGTCATTTTTTAAGCACTCTGTATTTTGAGATGCTGGGAATCAACAAATCATACAGTGACTTGCGTAGACTCTTTTCACTGAGGCCGGCAAACTTCTGGAATCTCTGCCTCAGAGAGTTATGAAGTCTAGATCACTATAAGTATTTAAAATGGAGCTAGTTGATATTTTGAAAGATTAAAGGTTGAGGGCCATAGAATCTGGCACAGAAGGGGAGTCAACGCCTCAGGTGGGTTTGCCATGATCATATAGAATGTCAAGGCAGGCTTGAGGGGCTACCCCTACCCCTGCCCCTATTTCTTTTGTTATTGTGGAAGTGGAGGAGTCATTTTGAAATCACCTGCAGTTCCCTGTTGAATGACCAAGAAGCACTTGAGTAATGCAGAAAAGCTTATGGATTTGATAGAAGTCAAAGAGAGCTTGCAAAGCTTTCTTTAAAAAAATTATGGAACCTATAAATTAATAGTGCTATTCCAGAGAATGTACTTGACCAATAATGATAAAGTTAGTACTTCACAGGGTACATAAAGATAAACTCTGCTTACTCGGTGTCAGCTTTACCTAATTGTGCAAGATAAAAAATGTCTATAGTGTTCAATCACTGAGGTATCTAACCACAATTCCTTTACATTAGTGAATTAAATTGTCCAAAAATCATTAGAATGAAGATTGAAAATGAAGCTGCATGGAAATGTGAATCAATGGGCCTGAAATGAGATGACAATAACTGGAGACAGACTATCTACTGATATCTTTTATATATCAGCTGACTCTCACAGCTAGCTTGACTATGCCTCTTCCCACCCTTTCACATAAAAATGCTATTCCTTTTTCTCAGTTCCTCTGTCTCCACCACAACTGTTCTCAGGATGAGGCTTTCCATTCTAGAACATTATAGATGTACAGTGCTGTGTGAAAATCTTTAGGCACATGCCCTAGCTAGGGTGCCTACGACTTTTGCACAGGACTGTATCTACTAAATGTTAACCAATATTAACAAACCCCATAGGTATTGTTGTTTCAAGGGCAAATCAAGAGTGGATGGAGATGGCTGTCTTTCCATGGCGCACTTAAAATCAAAACCAAATTAATCCATGCAGGAAAGATATAAAGAATCATTTACAGTACCGTACAAATCTTAGGTACGCTAGCTATATATATATATATGCCTAAGACTTTTGCACAGTACTACAGTTTCTCTTCCATTACAATCGATACTGCCTCACCTACATCTCCTCAATTTCCCGTATATGTGCCCTCACCCCATATTCCCACTGTTATTACAGGGATAGGATTCTCTTTGTCCTTACCTAACACATTATTCTCTAATACTTCAGCCATCTAGGAGGGGCAGAGCAAAGTTATGATGGCTCTAAATGGCAACTCCTTTGATTGCATCTTTGGAAACAGCTTTATTTCTATCTTTGATATCTCTTTTTTTTCCTTTTCAAGATTCTTTAGAAGGCCCTGATCTGGAGTTACACTCTGACTTTGTTTTTTTGTGGGAATGGGACCCACTCTTAGGGTCTCATGGCTATCTGCTTTTTGATATCCCAAGGACGCAGCCTGGAAGATTAGCGCGCCTTCAGTGTGCTGGATTTTCGTGGCTCTGGAGACGGGCTGATTCTAGGCCAGTACCCCTGACTGAGGCATCGCGGGAGAACTCGGAACATTGGGAGCTGCGGGTTAGCTGCCGGGGGTTGTGTGTTCAGAGAGCTGAGCCTTTCTGGGGCCAACTCTCTGGGTGCAGAGCTTGGAAAAAGTGACACAACAGACCTTTAATGTCGTTAAAATCAGTGAGTTCTTTGTTCTGTCTCCCCTCCTACTGTGAAACAGGGATATGTCTTTTTCCCTTATTAGACAGAGAGAGAGCCTGTGGTATGTCGAATTACTGGATGAACAAGTAGTCTTTGGGGTTCTGCAAGTCTGTGTCTTTATTGATGCTTTGCAGCATGCTTGAGTGTTTGGTGGAGGGTGTTGATGCCTTTTGCTGGTAGGGGTGGGAGGGGGATCATTGTCTTGTTGCTGCTTGTGTATGGGGGAGCTTTGGGGATTCTAACTGTTAACTGTCATTCATTCTTTGGGTCACTCCTCTGTTTTTACGGATGTTTGCTAAGAAAAAGAATTCTCTTTCTTCCATGGTTGTCTATACTCTCCTATCAGATTCCTTCTTCTTCAGCCCTTCAACTACCACCCCCAGCTTCTTTCTTCATTCCCCCACCCCCGCCTACCCATCATCCCCTCACCTGGTATCACCTATCGCCCTTCCTCCCCCCCCCACCCCCACATTCTTATTTTGGTTTCTTTCCCCTTTCTTAACAGTCCTGATGAAGGGTCTTGGCTTGAAACACCAACTGTTTATTCTCATCATCGCTGACGATCAACGCTGGTGCACGTCAGGGATGTGTGCTTAGCCCACTGCTCTACTCTCTCCATACTCATGACTGTGTGGCTAGGTATAACTCAAATGGCATCTATAAATTTTCTGATGATGCAACCATTGGTGGTAGAATCTCAGAATGGGATGAGAGGGCATACAGGAGTGAGATATACCAGCTAGTTGAGTGATGTCGTAGCAACAACCAAAGAGCTGATTGTGGACTTCAGGAATTTCCAGGAGTTAACCTGCTGCTGCTTATGCATGGAAGAGGTAAGCTGGGGTTCTAACATTTATCTGTCATTCATTCTTTGGGACACTCCTCTGTTTTCGTGGATGTTTGTGAAGAAGAAGAAGTTCAGGATGTATATTGTATACATTTCTCTGACATTAAATGTACCTATTGAAAGCTATATCTTGGAGCAGTTGTCCATCCCTCAAAGTAAACGAGTTCAAAAGTTGAACTTGTTCTTGTCAAAGGGAAAGGAGCAGTGTCTAAATGTATGAATTATGACTGACTGATTGGTTGTCTGTTGTATCAAACGATGACAGAGGACCTGTGCAGGAGAGTTTTAAAATTAGGAAAGCCATTGCACTGGGACAGTTCCATTAACCTCAACCTTGGCAGTTCAGGTCCAGTCTTGTTAAAAGAAGACAAGGTCAGAGGTACTCAGAAAAGAAAACTGAAAGACAAATAGCCAGCTAGTTGACATGGCAAGAGTGACAAATTTTCTATATATTGTGTAACCTACTAAATTTAATAATTTGATTTATCCTAACATTTTCCCTGTTTACATTTTCAACTTTACGGTTTGAGGACTTGTGTTATTCTCAGTACAGTACATGGGACTGGACCTGCTTCCCAGAAGGCTGATGAAACACACTGCAGCCATTAGTGTCCACATCAGATAGTAAGAGCATTTCTCCAGGCTATTAGATGAATAGAAACTGGACTAATGAGATAAATGTGTGCGCAAAAGGTCCTCAGGATTCCCGCAGGCTTGGTAACCTAACCTTCAATGGAGTGCTCAAGGACTACTATCTTCTAGATGAAACCTAAACCAAGGTTTTTCAGGTGGACATACTGAAACCATTTCAAACAAGAACTGATGAGGTCTTCTACTGTTTAGCGTTCAACACAGATTTTAAAAGAGCAATTATCGGATCATATTTTACATAGATATTTGTGAGATACTGCAGTGTACAGATTGGCTCTGTGCTTCCTGCATTGCCTCAGTACTTCACGGAAGTAAAAATTTGAGACAGACTGACTTTGGGTGGGCTTTATATGTTTCTTGGGGGGGGGGGTCAGTGCTGTTGAAGTGAAGAGCAAAGTTGGATTTTATAACTCCTGTGAGGTACAAAAGATACTTGCTGAGGTATCTTGGCTTTACGCTCATTTGTTTGCTCTTTAACATGATCAGACTGAAGCTGTGAGCTGACCAAAATAGACCCAGGCTGTCGGAGAAATGTGCTAGGAACACAGCCAAAGATGAAGAGACTTAACCTGGGATGTGCCTTTTCATATTCTTTCCCTGGCAACAAATATGATCTGAAATAATGAATAACTAACAAGTTAACCTTAAGTTAAAAGATAACAGAAACTCGGGCTATTGCCATAAGAAATGCTCTTGGATGATAAGATTTCCCTGGACAGAATAATAATTTCTTTGTTTTTGCAGTGCTCACTGCACATTCTGATTATGCATCCACCTCTGCCAAGATTCTATTGATTATAAACTAGATTCCCTTGTCACACAGCTCTGTGTGTCCTGTTTACGTAGCTTTTCATATACTCCTTGAGGCATTTATAAACTATGGCTGTCAGATGGAATTCCCAAAAGATTGGTCGGAGTTGGAGGTTTGGCAGATCTCATCAGTCTTACAGATCAGGAGGCCATTTGCATTGAAATGAGTGAAACCTGAATCAATACTTCATTGTTTCCTTTGATTGATGAGCTTCAGATGCTCAGGCACATCCAGGTCAAAGCGAACAAAGCAGCCAGGCTAATCAGAGTGTGTGTGCAGGATCTAGCAAAATGTCAACAAGTCAAGGCTTGCTTTGGGACAACTGAACAGGAAATAGAAAATTACAACGTTCCACCTGCAGGCCAGTAGTTCTCCGGGAAAGGGACACAAGCTGATAATTAAGAGGTCATACTGAGGTAATAGGGTGGGCCAGTGTGTCAGTCTTTTTAAAGCATCCACCTCCAGGGCCCCATCTGCTGATAACTGTCTAATCACCACCCGAAGATCTCCAAAAGTATGCCAAGATTGGAGACACTGCTACTGAAGGAAAGGCTTGGAAGATCAAGAAATAGTCATGTGGGCAATTGTCTCCACACCTGTAGCCTGTTCCACACACTATTAGATAATGGCTGATCTGTTAACATGACAATACAGTGAAATGCCATCCAGCCAATTAGAAATCCCAATGGTTTGGCATCTACCTTACCAGATAGTGTCTATTGTGCTCCCTTTCCACTTATGAGTGTCTCAGTTCCCACAATGTTTTCCACATCCCAGGCCCCTGTGTTGCAATTCATTCAGCATGTTCCTACACCCATGCTCCTGTTCCACTCACTGAGACTCCGGTTCCCACACTCACATTCTATTTATCGGGCTCCCACTTCCCATGCTTTATTTAAACTTACCTGATTCACTGGAAAATGTATTACATTGCCTAACATTTAAAAAAGTGGATTATAATTATGTTGGTATATTAATCACAGTATTTACCAGATCAGAGCTCTCTGTACCCAACAAGAAATCTAGCTGAATGATCTGCTGCTTGACCAGCAACCTATAACTGAGATTGGATCATCTCACAATTTTGCTGCAGTTGCCTGATTGGGTAAGAGAGACGACATGGGTCCCAGTTTCAATCAATCATGTGTCTAAGCCAAATTCAGCTTTATTATTCAGATATTGGCAACTGATCACAAACTCTTTAACCCCAGTTGGCAATCTGCTTCAAGTGAAAAGATCTACAGTGCAAGACACTCAATATTGTTGGAGGATTTAGGTTCAAGAAAATGGCACTGAAATTTCAGAAAAGGGCAAATGATTCTTCTCATAATTGGCTCCGTTTCATTGAAATCCTGAGGTAAAATGTTCAGAGAAACAGGGAGTGGTATGACCCACTATTTCTGTGCCAACTTTCTGGCTTAATCTAATTTATCCCCATGGTCTGAATTTACCCTTTGCCCTCTCATGCTTTCCCACTAAAAACACAAAATATTGGAAACTCTCAACAGGTTAGGTGACATCTGTGAATGGAAAAATAGTTAACATTCTGGGTCTGAGATCTCTCGTCAGAACTGAGAGAAAAGTACAAATTAATTTTCAGTTGGAAAGAAGTTGAGGGATGTGTAGAACCAGGAAAAGTCTCTGATAGTGTGATTCCAAATGGGGGCAGTTACTCAGTAAACGCTTTCCCATCCCGAGGGTAAAACCTGGCATTCTTTCTGCAGGTTTAGTTGTTGTTTGTCCATTAGGCTTTTGGGTCTGATTAATAGATCAGGGAAAGAGGAACAGTTTTAATGGGGTGGGCAAACAGAGGTATTATGCATTTGAAGTTCTGCCCTGATCTGAATGAATGAAAAATTCCTAGTGTCAGAATGGCCTACTCTTTGACCTAACGTTCTCCCAGAGTACTGAGAAGCAGTTAGAACACATGAACATAAGAAATAGGAGCAGGAGTAGGCCATCTGGCCCTTGGAGCCTGCTCCACCATTCAATAAGATCCTGGCTGATCTGGCCATGGTCTCAGCACTATCAACCTGCCTTTTCCCCATGACCCTCAATTCAATCCCTATGCCAACCTCTAACTAACTGTGTCTTAAATATATTCAATGAGGTAGCCACTGCTGCATCCCTAGACCAGGGGTAGGTAACCTACGGCCCATGAGCAAATATTGGGATACTATGCTTATCTGGCCCGCGAGCGATTTTTCCTTATTCTGAGTGTTTCATGCAACCACACTGATAACACTGACGGTCTTGTTTCCCTTGCTCCAAGTTCCGTTTTGTTTCGAACCAAACACTGGTATATACGAATGACGAGAAGGTAGACTACCTTATTAATATGTAATAGATACTCTTTGTGCACGCGCAGGTTTTCAGATGGGATCGTTCAAATTTGTAAACAGAAACAGCATCACTGTGTTTTAACAAGAAATCCACGCTAAATATCCAGATATTTACATGTGCTACTATACTTGCTGAATAACTCGTGTTTCGAAATAAAATCGAAGAAAAAAATTCCAATGGCAATGAATGCAAAGCGCAGAAAGGCAGACACTGAGTGCTGAAATTTCCAAGACACTTGAACACTACATTATTTCTTTATCGAGCAAACTGGGAAACCAGTTTGTCTCATTTGCCTAGAAAATCTTGCTGAGTGGCAAACATCAGGCGACATTACGAGACCTGCCATAGAGGAAATTTTAACAAGTTTACTGGGCAAGCAGGAAAGTTGAGTGAATGAAGGCTAGTTTCGGAAAACAAACATCATTTTTTGCCAAGAAAAGCAGTGAAATGAAGGAAATACCCGTGCCAGCTATGAAGTCTCAAACATATTGCAGAAAAGATGAAGCCTTTTACAAATGGAGAGTTTGTCAAAGTATGTTTACTGGCAGTGGTGGATATTGTTTGTCCTGAAAAGAAATCTTTATTTGCATCTATCAGCCTCTCAGCAAGAATGATCACACAGCGAGTTGAAGAAATGTCGACAGATGTTAAAAGTTATTTAAGGGATGCCTGCAACGAATTGCAATGTTTTTCAATTGCACTTGATGAGAGCACAGACTTGAGAGACATTGCTCAACTTGCAGTGTTTGTGCAAAGAGTGACCTCAGCTTTTCAAATTTTTGAAGAGCTTATTCAATTAATTCCTATGAAGGACACATAACTAGATGTATTTAAATGGATAATTCACATATTTCAATTTTTTAATGACATTTATCTGGCCCACCGTCCGCTCATTAATACGCGATCCGGCCCACAGAGGCAAAAAGGTTACCAACCCCTGCCCTAGACAGAGAATTCCGTAGATCCACATAGAAAAGTAGTTTCTCCTCAACTCCATGCTAAATATATTCCCCTGGATCTTGAGGCTATGTCCCTAGCTCTAGTCTCACTTAGAAGTGGAAAAAAATTCTGCCTATATCCATCTCTTTCATAATTTTATATATTTCTATAAGATTCCCTCTCATTCTTCTGAATCCCAGTGTGTATAATCCCAGGCTACTTAACTTGTCCTCATAGGCTAACCACTTCATCTCTGGAATCAACCTGGTGAACTGCTTTTGCACTGTCTCCAAAGTCAGTATATCTTTCCTCAAGTAAGGAGACTAAAACCGTACACAGTATACCAATTGTGGCCTGACCAGTAACCTATACAGTTGCAGCATAACCTGCTTGCTCTTAAATTCAATCCCCTTAGTGATGAAGGTCAACATTCTATTTGCCTTCTTGATAGCCTGTTGTGCCTGCAAACCAACCTTTTGCGATTCATGCACAAGCACTCCCAAGTCTCTCTGCATAACAGCATACTGCAGTCTTTCACCATTTAGATAATAATCTGATCTTCTATTTTCCCTTCCAAAATCGATGACCTTGCATTTATCAGCTTTGTACTCCATCTGCCAGATCCTTGCTCACTCACAACCCATCTATGTCACTCTGCAAACCTTGGCACTATTTGCTTTTCCACACAATTTGATGTCATCAGCAAACTGCTATGCTACACTTGGTCCCCTCTTCCAAACCGTTAATGTACATCATTAACAGCTGCAGGTCTAGCACACTGACCCCGAGGCATTCTGCTCACTACTGGCTACCAACCACAGAAAGACCCATTTATCCCAACTCTCTGCCTTTGGTTGATTTCTGATTTCAGATTCAGATTTATTTATCACATGTACAAGGAAAGTTACGGTGAAGTGCCTCACTTGTGTTAACAAACAACACACCTATGGATGTGCTGGGGGCAGCCCGAAACTATCGCTACACAATCTGCAGCCAACACAATGCTCAGCAGAGCCACATAAATCACAACAAAACAGAACAGAACAAGCATCAAAACAACAACAGCAAATCAAGTACGTTGCCTCCCTCCCACACAAATGGACAGTCCTCCAAGCCTTCAGCCTCCAAGCTTCAACTTCAGAACTTCCAATCGGCCTTCGGGCTTCCATCTTTGGTATCAATCCCTGGAGCCCAAACTTCAGGTCCCAAAATCCAGCTCACCAACTGACAGGCCCTCATGCCTCCTGCTCGCATGGACATCTGATCCCGGGATAGTCCCAACATCCACGGACATACTTCATCACCCGTCCATGTTGCTGGCCTTCTAGCCTGTGTGGAAACTTAGATTCTGGATATTCCTCGACCCACATCCACATCGCTAGCCTTCAAATGCAGAGTGGAAGCCTGACCTCTAACCTGTCCACATCTCTACCCCTAAACCTAACCTGACCCCAACTCCCCTCTTTGTCCCCAAAACAGAGGCTTGTTGGTTAACCAATCCTCTATCCATGCTAATACAATACCCCCAACTCCATGCAACCTTATCTTATGGGTAAGTCCTTTATGCAGCACACTATTGAACACCTTATGGAAATCTAAGTATACAACATCCACCTGTTCCCCTCTACCCACTCTGTTTATTATATCCTCAAAGAACGCCTGTAAGTTCGTCAAACAGGACCTGCCCTTTGTGAATCCGTGCTGTCTCTTTTTGATGGAACCATTCAATCCAGATATCTTGCTATTTCTTTCTTAATGATAGCCACCATTTTCTGCTTTACATAATTATAAAAGTTTTTATTATCTCTTTTTATATTTTATGCCAGTTTACTTTCATAATCTATGTTCCTTTTCCTTATTGCTTGCTTAGTGATTCTTTGTCGCTTTTTTAAAGTTTTCCCAGTATTCCGGTTTCCCACTGCTCTTGGTAACTTTGTATGCATGAGCTTTTAGTTTAATGCCTTCTTTTGTTTCCTTTATTATCCAGGACAGGCTCTCCCCACCCTTACTGCCTTTGCTTTTAACTGAAATATACTTTTGTTGAATACCATGAAAAATCTCTGTGAAAGTCTTCTACTGTTCTTCATCTGTCCCACCTGTGTTTCTACTCTATGGCAGCCAGCTCCTCCCTCATCCCATTGTAGTTTTGGAAATATTGAGGTGACAACTGCTTCTCAATGACAAGATTGATGACAATAAACAAAATTGTGGACCTGAGGACAAGATTACTGCATTGGAGAGAAATCAGGGATTGGTGTATTCTATGTCTGAGCGAGATGTGGCTTTCTCCGAGCACACCAAATACAGAGATCAAATCAAATTAATTTTCCAAATGGACAGAAATGTTGATTCTGAAAAGGCAAAAGGTAGAGGTGTATGTTTCATGGGAAACTCTCAGTGGTGTCCGTTGTGGCGTTTTTTTTTTTAACTCGTGTTCCCTCAAACTTGAACACCTAACAATCAAATACCAACCATTCTAGTTCTCTGCCATAATCGTGACTACAGTTGATGTATCACCAGCAGCCAACAATATTCAAGTATTTGAAATACTACACGATGCCACTTCCAAACGAGAAACAGTCCATTCTGAAGCATTTCAAATCATAGTCAGGGATTTCAACCAGGCTTGTTTGAAGAAAACCCTGTCCAATTACTGTCAGTATATAGCCTGCAGCACCAGAGGTCCCAACATACTAGACCACTGTTATACTAAGATAGGGAATGCTTATCGTTCCATGCCCAGACCACATTTTGATAAATTGGATCACTTGTCTATCCTCCTACCTGTGCACAGGAAAAGGCTAAAGAGCAAAGCTTCAGAGATTAGGACAACAAAGAGGTGGTCGTGGGAGGCAGAGGAATGGCTGCGGGATTGCTTCGAGTCGGTGTGTTCAAGGACTCATCTGTGAATCTGAATGAATATACCACGGTTGCCACGGACTTTATCAAAACAGTTGCAGATGAGTATGTCCCCACAAAACCATTCAGTCTTCCCCAATCAGAAGCCCTGAATAAACAATGAGATCTGCAATCTGCTGAGGGCCAGATCAGAGGCATTCAAGTTTGGTGAGTTACAAGAGATCTAGGAATGATCTCCAGAAAGACATCTCATGGGTGAATGGGCAATTCTGGACTAGAATCAACAAAGGATCCTTGTCAGTTGTGGCAGGGCTTAAATACTATCAACTATTATAAACTTAAACTAAGCGACATAGGCGACAGCAGAGCTTCACTTCCAGATGAACTCAATTCCTTCTATGCTCACTTTGACCATCAAAACATGTGAGGAACCATCACAAATTCCCATTGTCTCCAATGATCTTGTGATTTCAGTCTCTAAGGATGATGTGCAAGCAGCCTTCAGGAGTGTGAAAACAGGAAAAGCATCTGGCCCAGAGAGGGTACCTGGCCAAGCTGTAAAGGCCTGTGCTGGAGTGTTCACTGAAGTCTTTACCCTCTTGCTTCGGCAGTCTGAGATACCTGTCTGCTTCAAGCAGGCTTCTATAATACCGGTGCCAAAGAAAAATGTGGTGAACTGTCTCAATGACTATCATCCAGCAGCAACTTACATCCACAGTGATGAAACGTATCAACTCCTGCAGAGAAACAACTTAGATACACTCCAATTTACCTATCAGAGCAACAGGTCCACAGCAGATGTCATTCCATTGGCTCTGCACTCAACTCTGGAACATTTGGACGGCAAAGACACATACATCAGAATACTCTTTATCGACTACAGTTCAGCATTCAATACCATCATCCCCTCAAGATTAATCAATAAGCTTTGAGACCTTGGCCTCAATACCCCCTTGTACAATTGTATCCTGGATTTCCTCACTTGCATATCCCAGTCAGTTCAGATTGGCAACAACATCTTCTCCACAAACTCCATCAGCACAGATGCACCACCATGCTGTGTGTTTAGACCCCTGCTCAACATACTTTACACTTAATGACTATGTGGCTAAGCACAGCTCCAATGCCATGTTTAAGTGCGCCGAAGGCCCCAATGTCATAGGCTGAATCAAAGGTGATAATGAATCAATATATAGAAGGGAGACTGCAAATCTGGCTGAATGGTACCATAACAATAACCCCTCACTCAGTGTCAACTAGGCCAAGGAGCTGATTATTGACTTCAGGAGGAGGAAACTACAGGTCCATGATCCAGTACTTACTGGAGCATTGGAGGTGGAGAAGGTCAGCAACTTTAAGTTCCTCGGTGTTATAATTTTAGAGGACAAGGCAGCTCCTCTACTTCCTTAGGAATTTGCCAAGATTTGGCATGACGTTTAAAACTTTGACAAACTTTTATAGATGTGTAGTGGAGAGTATATTGCCTGGCTGCATCACACCCTGGTATGGAAACACCAATGTCCTTGAATGGAAAATCCTACGAACAGTAGTGGATACAGCTCAGCCCATCACAGTTAAAGCCCTCCCCACTGTTGAGCACATCTACATGAAATTTTGTCTCAGGAAAGTATCATCCATCATTAGGGACCACCAACACACAGGTCATACCATCAGGGAGAGTGTTCAGGAGCCTCAGGACTCACATCACCAGGCTCAGGAACAGTTATTACTCCTCAGCTGTCAGGCTCTTGAACCAAAGGGGATAATTTCACTCAAGTTCACTAGCCCCATCATGAAATACTTTTTCAACCTACGAATTCACTTTCAAGGGCTCTTTATCTCATGTTTTTGACATTTATTGCTTAATTATTTATTACTATTGCCTCCTTCTTTTTGTATTTGCATTGTTTGTTGTCTATTACACACTGGTTGAACAGGCAAGTTGGTGCAGTCTTTCATTAATTCTGTTATGGTTATTAATCTATAGATTTATTGAGTATGCCTGCAAGGAAATGAATCTCAGGGTTTTATATGGTGACATATTATGAACTTTGATAATAAATTTACTTTGAACTTCAATTCAAACACTTCAAGATTGTTCACTTTATCTCTGTGTGATTACAAGATATTTCCTGGAGTTGTACTGGGAGCCCATGAGATCTTCATGTATTGATTTTCTCACTGGCTTAGCCTTGTGAGGTCAAAGATTGTTTTTTTTATTGATTAATCTCAAATCCTAAAACATTGCTTTGTTTATGAAAACATAACCTTGTATTGATTGAAAGGAACGCAATATACATACTGTAAATAAGAAGAGTAATTGTATGGTGAAGACAATTTCCCCTTTCATTCGAAGCTGAAGCCATCACTTCTGCTGCTCACTCATTAGCTTTATTAGTGTATCAACAAACAACAAGTTTCACAACATACGTCAGTAACAATAAAGCTGATTCTGCCATTTAGGATTGAGAGGAGCAAAATCTTTTCCAATCAGAGGTGGTGAATCTTTAGAATTGTCTACACAGGGCAGCTTTGGGAACCTCTGCATTATCTTTATTTAGAACAGAAATTGGTAGCATTGTGGACATTCAGAGAAGACATAATAGGTAGAGCTGAAAATGGCACTGAAGAGAAAGGTCAGCTGATGTAGATGGGTGGCTTGAACAGCCAGATGGTATACTCCTTCTTCTCTTTCTTACCTTGTTATGCTTATGCTCAAGCCTCTTCTCTTCTTTCTTACATTGTTGGCTAATTTTGCCATTGATAAAGCACTATAATTAAATATTTAGTTAATTTCCTCTCAAGAATTCCATTTTCACATCACTAATTAGCTAAAGTAAACACAGGTATTGTTTTGTCTGTTCAAAGCTGTTTCAAAGGGGGAAGGCTTTTGTGCACTATTTACAGTTCTGCTTTCCAATTTCCTCCCTGTGGTCTTGCTCCTCCTCACATCCATGCCAGTCTCATGGATCAGTGGTTTTCTTAATTTGGAATTATTCTGAGAAAAAAAAAGAAGGGAGTTCTCCCTGAAACCCTACCCAATATTTATACTTAACTGAGAAGACAGAAAGAGATTGCCTGTCAATCTCACACTGCTGATTTTAGAAATTTGCTCTGTGAAAATTGCCACAATTTCTACTGGTGACTCCACTTCAAGATAAACTACCTCATTTTCTAAAAAGACAAGTAGAGTATGCTGAAGTAATAGAATGAAAGGTAGAAACACAATCCTTTGGTGAAATTACAAGGAAAGTGGGACACAATGTTCAAGCAACTTTTGCCTATAGACTTCTGACTACTCCACAGAAGGGCTGGATTCATCAGCTGTTGAGTATCACGAAACAGTGATCACCATCTCAAAGTTGGAAGTCAGGTGAGAAGAATTTTTTTAGTTTGGAGCATTGTTAATCTTTGCAGTTCTCTATCTAACAAAGCTGTGGAGGTATTCAAGACAAAGTTTAATATTTTTGATATTAAATAAATTAAGGAATATAAGGTTAGGACAGGAATGTGGTCCTGAGATGAAAGATCAGCCATGATCTTACTGATGACTGAGCAAACACAAAGGACCAAATGGTATACACTCATATACCCCCTAATTAAGTTCTTTTGACAAAAAGCTGGGGGAATGTTCCAACCATTCTTTGACCTTACTCTCAGCATTCAATGTGACAAGCCTTGCTTAATACACCAAGTGCAAAACATCAGGCATGTCCATCAGTGTGCGTGGCAGGTGTTAATGCTGAATACAACTTGGTGAAGATTGAACACAAGAAATTCTGCGGATGCTGAAAATCCAAAGCACAGAAGCAAAATGCTGGAGGAACTCAGCAGGTCAGGCAGCATGCATGGAAATGAACAAACAGTCAACAATTCGGGCTGAGACCCTTCTTGAAGTCTGGAAAGGAAGGGGAGGGGAAAATGCCAGAACAAAAAGGTTGTGGTGGCGAGGGCAGGGGGGAGAGGGAAGATAGCTAGAAGGTGATAGATGAAGCCAGATGGGTGGGAAAGGCAAAGGGCTGGAGAGGAAGGAATCTGATAGGAGAGAAGAATGGACCATAGGAGAAAGAGAAGAAGAAAGGGTCCAGGGGAAGGTGATAGGCAGGTGGGAAGAGGTAAGAGGACAGAAAAAGGGGGGAGGGGAAAGAATTTTTGTATCAGATGGAGAAATCCATCAGATTGGAGGCTACCCAGACTGAACATAAGGTGTTGCTCCTCCACCCTGTGGTGGAGATTAATTTGCTTCAAACAAAGGACTCCATATAGGATCAAACAGGCCCATCAGTCTAACCTCTCATGCTATGTTTGAGCCTCCCCTCAACCTCTACCAATGACAGCCTTCCTCAGATAGAAGCTGGTGAAACATAAATCATATGGGAAGATCTCCTATGTGGGTAAAAGCAATTCTGCTGCAGATTTCCCAGCTCCTAGTTTGCGAATCTTCTTGCTGAGCCTGTGTCAAGCATTGTGACCATGTCTGCAGCTCAAAGCAGGGACATTTCCAGCTTTAACTGAAGTTGCTCGGCTCTTTAAACACAGTCACTCTCATAGTATGAGTGGGGGGACAATTCTGCCTGTGATGTGGCGTTGAGGAACTCAGAGACTGCTGACTGTGGGCAGAGAGAGTAGCCGAGAACAACACTGGAGCTGTCAGTTGTCACCAACCCGAGCTCACCCTAGATTAGCCTGAGCTCAAAAAAGCAGCTGGAATATTAGAACTTTAGCAAGTTTTTGACAAGAACAGGCCATTTGGCTCAACAAGGCTTGCCAAATTCCTCTTCATATAGTGTGTTGAAATAATTATTGAGTTTAGATTTGAAAGTCTCTAAGGTACTACTCTCAACTCCCAACAAGGTACTTTGTTCCATGTGCCCACAACTCGCTATGTAAAGAAATGCTTCCTGGTGTAGTCTGAAATCTCCCTTTACCTGTGGCCCTGTGCCCTTGATGATGGATTAATTTTGAAGTAGCAGCTGGCATCCACCTTATTTATACCCTTAATGATTCTGAACATTTCTATCATGTCTCCTCTCATTCTACATCTACTTAGGCTAAAAAGATTTAATTATTTCAATCTTCCTTCATAGCTCGTACCCTGCAGATGTGGAATGAGTCTAATCGTCCTTCTCTGAACTCTCTCCAGTGCCTTCACAACCCCTACACAATATGGAGACCAAAAGGTTGCATCAAGTTTATACTGTTGATGTAGGAAGATCTTTGCTTCCTCTAAAAAGAACGTGAGTGAGAGAGAGAGAGAGAACCCTTCCGAAGCTCAGAGCAATTGGGATTTTGAAACACTGCAGCCAATTAGTGCAAAACAAATAAAAGTTGGCCAGGAATCGGGAAACTCTGCTGCTCCTCATGTAATCACACACTGAATTTGGAGGTCTGTGGGGGCCACAGTTTAATGCCTCATAGCTGCATCACTTGAACTAATATAAAAACTCTACAGCTATGGAAATCTGAAATGAGTTGTGTGATTACAGGAAATAGGGCAATAAATTATGAAAATGACATAAGATACTTAGCTATAATGGGTTCAGTAAATGGCAAAGATCTATCTAATATGGGAAAATGGGCAATTGATCATTTTAGCTGAAATAATAAAAATACATAATATTTAAGTGGTGAGGGATTTTGAGGCATAGAAGGATCTTGGTGTCCTCACTCTTAATTTGCAAAAGATTAGTCTGTAATTAGAAAGATGAATATAATATTCACTCTGAGGGGAATTGCACGTAAAAATAGGGAAATTTTACTTCATTTACATTGGGCATTAGTGTGACCATATTTGGAATGCACTTATGGTCACAGTGCTTAAAATAAAAGGCAATTAGAAATTTATCTCAGAGCATCAAAATGTGGGATATGTAACTGGTTGTCTATTGACAGGTAGGTGACAACAGAAGAAGTGAAAAGAGAAAATGAGAAAGATATGGGGAAAGGATGAGCAGGAGAAAGAGAGAGATAGAATTAGAAAGAGTGAGACAGAGTAGAAGAGAAAGAAAGAGAAAATAACGTTTAAAACCAAGGGAGAGAGGAGGGACAATAACGAGTAAATCAGAGAGCAATGGAGAGAGAAAAGGTATAAGGATAAAATAGAGTGGGAACAAACACAAGAAAATAAGAGAGAAAATAAAAGAGAGAAGATCAATCAAAAGAGAACAGGTATAAAAGTGAAAAAAGGAGAAATAAACCACAGGCAACACACACAAAATGCTGGAGGAACTCAGCAGGCCAGGAAGCATCTATGGAAAAAAGTACAGTTGATGTTTTAGGCTGAGACCCTTTGGCAGTCCTGATCAAGTGTCTCAGCCCAACTGCCAACTGTACTCTTTTCCACAGATGCTGCCTGGCCTGCTGAGTTCCTCCAGCATTCTGTGGGTGTCGCTTAGATTTCTAGCATCTGCAGATTTTTCTCTTGTTTGTGAAATAAATCACAAGATCGAACTGCCAGCGTAAATATCTGTTATGGCTCTTTATGCATTAGTGACAAATATGACTTCCTACTCCATGCAAAAGTTTGTGAAGAGTATCTCACAGATTAAGGTTCTGTTCATATGAAAATGCAGAAACATAAAAATTAGTTCACACATTAAGCAACACCCTCTACACTTGTCCCACCATCGCCTGCCAGGGCAGATTTCTGGCCACCTTCTGACTGCAGCTGAGGATTTATCTGACAAGATGCAGCAAAGATAAGAAGTGATTTATTATAGAACATGGCAGGGAGGATTTATGCCAATAGGCTGATATACTGTACAGGAGTTCACAGTATATGCCTGATTGAGCTGCAAGTGACTACACACAGAGAGCACAGATAAGCACCTCAAGTGGCAATCAAGACAGCGCAGCTTAGCTCGGTGCAGTGGGGTTTGTCTACAGATCGCATGACACAACATGAATGAGTACGGCAGCGTCGGAGGCACCAGCTTTCAGATGAGATAGAAAGAAGAGCAAAACACTAAGTGTCAATCTTTCAAATATATTTGCAAAGAAAAAGCTAAATGAAAGTAAACATGAGTCGCTTAGAGGCAGAGGCGAGACAAAACAACCATGGAGCATAAGGAAACAGAAATACATTGTGATTAATATAATGGTTAAAAGTATAAATAATGGATAATCAAGAGTTTTATCAAAAAGAGAAATATAAATAAATCAGCTGAGTCAGACCTTGATTTACATACAGTAGTACCTTTTGGCATAATTTCAGTCATGTACAAGCAATAAATTGTGATGCTTTATTTTTATATATTAATGATTTCCCCTTTACAGGGTACAGTGTGGTGGCCAAGATTGCACAAATGTGGCTAGAATACACAGGCCACTCAGCTGCCTCTCCATTCAGTTACTATGAGATATTGTCTCACAAACATCATGGCCCACGTGCCTTTACCCACACGTTATCTCCTGTTGTAAATGTTCACTATGAGCTTAAGGAGAAAATTACATGAAATTGATTCAAAAAGTGACACAGCAATGACATTGTCTGTGCTGTGACAAGACCTCAACTTGAACACAGAAAATGGAAAGGCTGAATAAGCTCCTAAAAGTACAATGAGACACTTGAGCCTGTAGACCAGGGAAAGGAGGCAAAAATTAAAACAAGTATTTCTACAAATTTATCAAACAATACTCAACTACTGTTTGATATTAGTGAGGCATTCATACAAAAGATGAAAAAACTCAAACAGAGAAAAAAAGCAATTGCATAATCACTTAAAACAGGGAGTTGTGCCAACTTCAGGAAAGAACACAGCAGAGCAGTTAAATAAACCGCTTTAATCGCTTGGAGTTGCAAAAAAATTGTCGGTGCTGGAGGAACTCAGTGAGTCAGGCAGAGTCTGTAGAGAGGAATGGGCAGTCAACATTTTGGATTAAGTGCCTTGATGCAGATAGGTTCTTCTAAAAGCTTGTTTGTTTTTTTTCTTTGTGCTTCAAAGGTTAGTTTGAGAAACTCTTAGAGAATCAATGCTGCATAACGCTAAACTGGATGGAAAAGCTGTGCCTACACCACAGAGCAGACGGCCAAAATCATTAAGCAGAAAGGTCACAAATCACAGCCAGTTTCTAACGCAGATGAAACTGGCACATTTTGAAAGTGGATACCAAAGGAAACCGTTTTTTTCTGAAGAAATTAGAAATATGTCCTGGGTTCCAAGGTTGCAAAAGACCAATTAATCTTTCTCATCTGTAGAAATTCAACAGGGTATTTTAAGGTAAAACCTATACTCCTTTATCCAAACAAAAACCTGTGTGCTCAAAGTCAAAAATAATTTTTGCTATCAATGTTTATGAGAGCTAGCTGATGTACATGAGTCGCCAGTGCTGTTTAAGAACTGGCTTCATTGTTGTTTTCTGCACGAAATGGAATAGTACTTGGGATCAAAGAACATGGATAATATCCCAGGCTACATGAATAGCTACAAGCTGTGCATCCTAATGTAGAAGTGGCTTTTCTTTTTCCAAACATACACAACACCCCCCTAGTATGTGTTGTGGCAGGAGCTTTGTAAGCAGTTTAGAATTTTTAAAAATTATAAATGTTATTGTATTTATTAATCCTTCATAAGATGTGCATAGTATGGTAATAGTTCATATGTTATTAAGCTTAACTAAATCTACTGTGCTATAATAATTGGCCATATGGCATGAGAGAATTAATATGTGACAAAAATAAGTTTTAGTTATTTGTATATAATTAGGTTTTCCATTGATGGAGAACTTCACCTTTGGAATAAAATTGTGAGCTGTATCAAGGGCCAAAAGCAGAGCACTTGCTGTTCCCAGGAGCCCACAGAAGCAGAAGGAGTGCGAGAACACTACTTTGCTTGAGAACTGTTTGCTTCCTGACTTCCATTCTGAACTATTCTCAAGGTGGTATTAAGGGCTCTTGCTGACACTATACATCTGCTGTCACTAGGGATCTCCAATCTCAGTAGGGCTATGAAAATTGTGTTTACTCCAATAGACAAATGGTTTACTAACTGCTTCATCAAACAATTTTCTCATAGATATTGACTGAAGTGTAAATACTAATGTAGTAACCAATTGAAAGGGATTACTTATTTATGCAGCACCATAATTTCAAGATAAATCAGCAGTTGATTAAAGGTAGGCACTGTTGTAAGGTGGAGAATACTAGAACCAATTTGTACACAATGAGCCTTCACAAGCAGGTAATAAATAAATTTTAAATATTATTAAAATATTTCTTTAGAATGTACAGTATACAGAAATAGAATTGAATAGAATTACTCAGAGTTCACACTTGATCTGAATTTGATCACAGTGGTTGCCTGAAATTATGGTGCTATATGAATAAAGTCATTCCTTTCAATGGTAGAAAGATTGCACTAATCCAATTTCAAAAATATAGTCAGCTTAATGTAGTTGGAGTGAGGTTTTGGTAAGTTAAGTTCCCTTGAATTATTATTTATATCCACTAACGCTAAATTCAAGGCAGAGATTCCAACACCGATTCGAAGCTACCCATGTCAAGGTGACATGAAAGATGCATTTTTCATTCAGAAATTTTGTGCAATCGTTCATTACCATCATGTTTGACAAAATGGAAACTCAGCCAGACAAGAAAACCCAAATTCTACCCCCTGATGTCATCACTCACCGAAGGATTTCTTTGCGGGTAAAAAAGGTGCAGTCCTAAAAGAGAGAAGACAAGAGTTTTAGTTCAGTCACAGGGAACGAGCTATCACAATAAGCTCAGGACCAACTGAGGGAACCTATACCATCACTAATAGCACCATGGACACTCAATATCTTCAGTCCAGCGCCAATAACAACATTTTGAAATCTCAGGTTTACTGCAGCTGATTTCATCAAAGAATATGATGCAGTGGTTGAGGTTTCGAAACTCTGTCAACTGAAATAAGTGATTAGTTTAATACTCTTGGCACAAAATACCACTTCCTCTTTTATTCAGATGTTCTATCCAACTATAGCAAACTGAATAATACAGAAATTCCTGGAGGTTTTCACCGCTGGGATGAAATATCCACTAGGATTTGCTTATACCATCAACCCCCAAAGGAAACTAGGGTATGAGTTAAAGCATGCTCTAATTTCCAGGCTCTTTGAAGTGTTACAGCAAACAGCCTGAAATTGATTATTCAATCTCTGCACCTCAGTCAAGATCCTGATTTACCTCAGTTAGTCCATTTTGTACACAATTAACATAAATGGGCAAAACAAAACCATCACCCAGAGTGAAATAATTCCTCTTTCTTCATATTTAAAAACATATTAGCTAAAACCTGTTCAAACATTATTGAGTTCCCCGTATATTGTGTGCATAGCATTGTTAGGGTGTGCATAGTGTTGATATTGAGAACATGCTGTGTTCATCTTGTGCCTGTTGTGTATTTTGTGTGTACAGTTTTGTTTGGTATGCCCATAGTACATTGTGTGCATGATCTATATTTTGCGTGCACATGGATCATTTTGTGTACAGGATGCTTGCCTCACAAGTGCAGGTAGATTTTGTGAGCAATTTTTTAGCTTTGTATGCAGGATATATTTGCTTGCTGGCTTACTTTATAGTATATATTTTTAATCAGAATCAGGCTTCTAATCACTAGCTTCTATGAGATGAAATTTATTGCTTTGTATCGCGTGCACATTATTTATTTTATGTGTAGTGTGTGCAATGTCTGTCCTCTGTTCATGGTGAGCATCTTGGAAATACATATACAGAGGTGTATCTTCTGCACACCTTTATCACAAACACACAATGCATAATTTCTGTTCATGGTGTGTATTTTTGTTTTGTATGTGCCAAGTATATTTTCTGTACCTGGTGGGGTTTTCTACGTATTTTCTAGGCATGACACACATTCTGTGCATTTTCTGTGCACAGTTTATACTTTTTTTTGTACACAATGAGCATTTTATTTTCATAGTGTTTGCTTTGTGTGTATGAAGTACAATTTATGTTCTGTGTGAAGGGTGTGTATTTTGAGTGCAGACTGTTTGCAAGGTGCATTATTTATGTACACAGTACATACAGTGTGCAATACATGTATAATGTTTCTACGGTATTTGTTCCCAACAGTGTGGAGTATTTCACAACGACTGCACACAAAATGACCACACATATACAGAGCACATACAAAATACACATGATGTTTTCAACTACGCACAGCATCGGTGACTGGAGAGTGCACCCTCATTGCAGGAATCGATCTGGTGAATTTTGTTGCACTCTATCACAAGCAGGTCCTCCCTAGGTTATGTGTACTGGACTTACGGGCAGCCTGTATATACAAATGAGTGCTTGGAGTCTGGCAGGATAGACTTGCTGGCTGCTGTGCGTCTACAGGCATCAACTATCATGTGGGAACTCAGTTTGTGGGAATATCATTGCATCTTGCAAAGAAACCTGAATGTTTGGTTTAACTACATGTTGGCCTTGGTTGGGCTATGGTTTCATTGCTGGGTGGCCAACTTTCCAGCTTACGATCTATATGCAATATTCTGGTTGCCCTGTGGAATCGCAGCAAGACAGCCTTCCATTTGTACTAAAATCCTCTTGTGGCAAGTTGCTGTACCAGTGCACTAACTTTTGATGATTCATGTTTAAGGACACTCAGGTAGCTCTGCAAACAGCTTTTAATGTAAGTTTGCAGGGGTACCTGGGTGTCCTTGTACACAAATGCTGCAGAAGAAGCACTGCTGGGTTGTTGCACAGAATTTTGTGGACGCTAGCTTGGTGACAGAGGTGCATGGGTTGAAATGTATAAAGACTGCCAATCAAGCAGCATGATTTGTCCTGGATGGTGTCAGATATCTGGACTCCCAGACAAATACAGCATCTTCATCACATTCCAGTTGTATACCTTGTAGATAATGGTAAGACTCTAATAGTTAAGGATTCATTGTAGATTACCTGTCTTCAGTCTGCTGATGGCCCAAGACTTAAAATTCCAGGCTGCCAAATCACCATCATGTTGTTTGCTTTAAGCTATCAATATCAATTGACCATAACACAAAGAAAAACTACTTATGTTCGAAAAGTTTCAGAAATTAATTGGACTGAAACACTTATCATCATTAGCATATACACTAAGTGACTCTGAAATTCTATAGAATGAAACATGAGACCAGTGGGGTAAGCACTTCAATTAAACAAACAGAAGTCAATCCAGATATTAGGGCAGGATTATTTAAAGTGTCTAGTGTTTCAAGATGAGCCTTCACTTCAGTTTCTATTTCATTATTAAATTCCACTGCATCCCTCTGGACCTTGTATGTTCTTCCTTTCCAGAACCAATGTATTATGCTTTGATATTGTGTTACCTCAGGGACAGTAGGACAGATCTAGCTCAGCAGCCAGGCAGTAATAATGGGGACTGAAACTGTGCATATTGAAACTGGAGCCACACTCAGTTTAACGTTCAATCATAAAAAGTCAGAAATTTCCCGGTCTCTCCCTCCTTCTTTACAAACTATAGTCAGGTTAGTTGTCAACTCAAGGCACATGTTCAGAAATGTAGCCTGTACTATATTTTCTAATCAATAACAAAGTTCATTGATAATATAAAAGATCATGAACACAGAAATGAATGACCAATGCCCTATAAACCATTCTTATCTAACCATTTCAAACCAACTTTCTACTTCTCACTCATGTCTATCTCATATTCCATTAAATTATGATTACCATGAAGCAAATATACTAATGTTTGATAGTAACTGGGTTATACTGCAGTGAAAGAGAACAGCAATCTGGCAGATAGAGTCATAGAGTCATAGATGCTGGATATTTTCTAGTATCTTCTAATCTTGTGTCAAAGACCTTACTAGATTTTGAAGTTCAAATACAACTAAAAAGTTGCAGGAGACTAAAGAGTTGCCATTTATTTCCAATCAATTACTTAAATAATTTGACCTGATGTTTAAAGAGTTTGTGAGGTCTAGGGAATACTGTATATTGAATTATTGCAATAGTAATTCCTGTGTTACACCATCTTGTTCACTATTGGTTGAATGCATGTGAGGAACGAGTCTACCTGGATATTAATCTGAGTAAACAATCAGGCTCTAAGGAAAGCTCCAAACCCACATTATTTATCTAAAATAAGAATATTTAAGTTTCAGCTTCTGTACATTGATCATTGGTCACGGACAAAGGACATAATGCTTTGAAATATGTTCAAACAGATATACTATCCAGAACAGGTCACAGTGAGATAAGTTTTAAAAATACAGATGATAATAAAACACCAGGAAAATCACCTTCTCTCCTGTTACATCTAGGAATCCAGATAAATTTTGAATAACAATATTCAAACAATTGCAATTGCAGGAACCCTGTAACACAGGGACAGAAACAATTTGTGGACACAGGGACCACCATAAAAGACTGAGGATATTTGGGTGTAAGTACCTCAAATACACACAAAATTCTACCACCCCTTGACCTCTTCCTATTATACACCATCTCCTGCCCCTAATTGCTTTTGGGCTTTGTAGGCTGAAAACTTTTCATAGTTTGTGATTGATCACCTCCTTAAACTCTGTTCAGTTTGGCTAGGATCGTGCATCATGACCACAGCCTTTTACCTAGGTTACTCCACCTAAAATTAAAACACTGTTGTAATGTATTTGAGTTCAGTTGTTTGTTAGCCTTTAACAAAGTCTGCTACAGCATGTATGGGATGAATTGGAATTGAAAAAAGTTTATTATTGTCACATGTACAGGAATACAGTGAAAAGCTTGTTTTGAATATTGATCATACAAATCAAATCATTACACAATACAGTGAGGTGGAGCAAGGTAAATCAATAATAATGCAGAATAAAGTTTAACAGCTACAGAGAAAGTCAGTGCAGGTAAATAATAAGGTACAAGATCATAACAAGGTAGATTGTAAGGTCAAGAGTCTACCTTATCATACCAGGGGTTAGAAGCTTTTCTTCAGCCTGGCAAGATAAACTCAAAGATGAAGTGTATAATATAACAATGGCTCTTTGTAGGTCATCGGTGGAATTTTTTATAGTCACGTTGTTATAACCCAAAAAGGAGATAGTTACATGACAGACATTTTAAAGTGGTAATAACCTTTAAACACCATTATTATATATTAGACTGCTTAGAAAATATAATTTGATTTTACAATTTTAAGAATTTAACTGAGTTCAGATGTTTGATGTCATGGCAGTGTGACTTTACTTTTGTTAAACTTGCAGATTCACCAGATATTGGAGCAACCTCCAGCCCTGGGTTAGTAAATACTAATCTTGACTCCTAGAAAAATGGTGTGTTGTTCCCAAACAATTTTGAATTCACTTTAGGAATGTGTTCACTGACACAATCCTCTTCTTTAGTACTGTTATTACACACTATAATGAAATGGTTTACAAGAATTCCTCACCGATACTCATGAGATATTATTCTTATATTCAGTTATTTCCCTGACATTCTATCCTCTTATTTCTAAACTCCCAGAAGACACCAGTACAGGAACTCTAACATGCAGATGGAATCTTTTCTCCTGTTATAATTTTTACTGTTTCCATTGCCCTCCCTGTTCCAAATTGTCCTAAGTAAAATCAAACAGTACCCTGAGTATACCATGCTCTAAAATTCCTGCAGACATGCATCTTTTGTGGGGTCTAGCCCAAATATAAATCTTAGCAAAATGCAGCAAGTCAATGTTTCATGGTAATGTGTGATTGATCTGCCTTAACCTGTATCTTTTTAACTCTGCAGGCTAACCTTTCTACTTTTCCATTTAAATTTGGGTGGTAAGGAGAAGTAAAACAGTGCTTTATTCCATTCCTCTTCATTAATTGTGAGGGATTATCAGACATGCCCTTTTCCAGAAGACAATGTTGTTGTTGTTCCTCTCCACACCTTGTGACAGATTAGGTGGAATTTTGCCATTTCTTTAGCATTCATCTGCTTTTTTACAAGGCTAAGTTGCTAGCTCAACACCCAATTCAGCACGGATGGAAAGTGTGCAAGGTGCCGGCCAGGTTCGAACCTGGGACCACTAGCCACGAAGTCCGGTGCAGAAGCCCCTACACCACAGGCTGGGAATGTAATGGACTTTAACTCTTCTAATATGCACCCTTCCAGTGGCAGCATGGAGATCCATCTCTACCAAAGGAGGTGTAAGGTACTCCTTCCCTCCGCCAGCCTGCAGGTCACCCTTGGGCAAGGTGTAGCACCTGCTTGGCCCCCAGATCAGAGTCACTTGAAGCCATGGAAGCAGGTGGATGATGGTAACATGAGTAGGGGGTGCATACCACAAGTCCAGGTTATGCAACAACTGACACCAGGTAGTTTATCTCTGAAGAGTATTGATAATGGATGAGGTCACCCATCTTGTAAAGACATTACCCAGAAGAAGGCAATGGCAAACCACTTCTGTAGAAAAATTGCCGAGATCAATCATGGTCATGGATAGAGAAGGAAGACCATGATGGCCCACGTCATTAGACACAGTACATAATGATGATGATGATGAATATGCACCCTGTAAGTGGTGTATGATCCCAAGTTACTGACTTCTGACTATTTTGGATGACTATTGATTAACACTAAAAGGATACCCAGCACAAGATGCATGTTAGATGAATTCTTATTGGGCCAATTGAAATGGACTTGAAGTTCATTTCTAGCCTCAAAGGCAATGTTGTACAATGTTGTGTTCTACAACCTTAACATACTAATAAACTGATGGAAAAACTCCCCAGCCACAGTCTTCATATTCGTTATGCCCAGGTAAATTTCATGAAGTTTGTCCATAAACTTGCTTTGCTGTTGTATCAGCAACACTGCAACACTGCCACTTTCCTTAGTAGACAATTCAGTGTACTTTGTCAGACCCATATCTGAATCAGTGCATGCATCTAAATTATGTTCATACATTTCTTCAACAATTGTGTAGTTTTTCATAAATCGATTCCCTACTATTGCAGTGTTGAGAAAATCATATCCCACTGTCTGCAGAGTATACATTTTGCTTTTTCCCAGTTGCCAACCATTTTAATTCCTATCCCCATTCCCATTCTGACATGTGAGTCCATGGATTCCTCTTTTTCCATGGTAAGGACACTCTCAGAGTGGAGTAGCAACACTTCATAGGTAGCCTCCAACCTGGTGGCATGAACCTCAGTTTCATTTTTCAGTAATTATTTTCCCTCCCCTTCACTCCTCTTCTATTCTCCACTCTGGCCTCTTACCTCTCCTCACCTGCATGTCACCACCTCTTGGTGCCCCTCCTTATTCTCTTTGTCCCATGGTTTACTCTCCTCTCCTATCAGATTCCTTCTTCTCCAACCCTTTATCTTTCCCACCTACCTGGCTTCACCTATCACCTAGTTAATCTTCCTTCCCCTCCCTCACCCCCTCACCTTTTTATTCTGCCGTTTTCCCCTTCCTTTCCAGTCCTGAAGAAGGGTCTCAGCTGTTTATTCCTTTCCATAGATGCTGCCTGACCTGCTGAGATTCTCCAGAACTGTGTCTGTGTTGCTCTGAATTTCTAGCATCTGCAGAATCTCTTGTGTTTATAAATTTTGCTTTCTATGTTCATTTAGTGGTCTAAAGATGTGTGCCCATACGGTTTGGATGTTCTATACTCAGTATCACAGTTGCACTGAGACAATAGGACGGCTCACCTCTATGCCTGCCACCATAAAAGGAACAGCAGATGGACCCAGAACAGATAGACCTTGTGGCCAGTAGCTAGTGAGTTAGTGTAAATGATCTTTCCAGCAAGAACTGGCAAAAACTTGAAGTTCTAAATGGAACCACCAAATCCTCTTTCTTAACCAGGGAGTTAATTTTCTCTTTTGGTCAGAGGGTAAGATACATAAGCAAGTGGCCACTCACAGGCCCAGTCCTTGGTGTGATTAATCACTACCTCAACTGCATTTAGAAGCATTGAAGGCAAATTTTATCATATGCCTTCAAACAATTTCCATAGCAGAGTTTGTTTGACATTCTCCAAAATCACTAGCAAGATGAAGTCAGCAAGGACGGGTGGGTTTTCAACGTCGTCTGTCTGCATTTGATTGGTCTTGCTCTCCCTCTCACTAGCTGCTGTCAGAGGAACATGCAGGAGTCCCTATTGCAAGTGAGGTTATGGACTCATTTTGGGGTCTTTGAGGTTCATGTTGAGATTCTGGTTATTTTATTTTGTTGTTTTTGAGTGGTTTGATCGATGCGGACTGGGGCACTTCGGCAAAGAATGGCCCTGCGACTTGCGGTGGGCTAGTGGCAGAGCGCCGAACTGATCTAAACTGAACACTACTGGACTGCTGGTTTGACGTTTGATATTCTATGTGGTGTTCACCACTGGCACAAGTTGTTCTTTTTTCACGCGATAGGTGTTTGATGTTTTCTTGAACCCATGGTGTTTCCGTTTCGTGGCTGCCAGTGTGAAGACAAATCTCAGCTGTATTCTGTGTACATACTTTGATAATAAATGTTCTTTGAATCTTTGACTTCAGTTCAAGCGTCAAAGGCTCATACCCGACTCTACGACAAATTACTGTACTGTACTAGAACAGGTTCTTTAGGAGGCTTCAAACACACAGAAAGTAAACATAAAATATAAAATCACAAACAATTCATTATTTAAAACAGGCTTAAACAAATTAATAACTCTATTGCAAGATTGCAATGGTATTTTGTTGTCATGTTTTTGATGTAATCTGAGCAACTCTTGATGCAATCAATTCCTTGTGGATCACTTCAAATATAAACTCACGGTAATCGATACAGCAGTCCGTTTTGTTCAAAATGCACTTTCAATAATAAAAGTTAAAGATTTCTTTCTGATTCTCCATACAATTTGTTTCTTTACAATATTTTTATTTGTGCATATTTATAGACATGAAGGCTGCTAGAATCTATATGCTTATTTGTATAAGTAGATTAATGTTATGCACATTTGCATTGAGGATATAGTATATTAAACACAATTAAGATTTGCGTATATTTGAAACTGTAGGCATCATGTGTGCTACAAAATTGTATATGAACAAGAATGATGGCAGATGCTATATATTGTTACACATGGTTGTCAGTTGGTTTTTGGCCTGGATATTCCTGATGCTTAACTAGAAATTGAGCTTTAGAATCATGAAAGCACAAATGACTATTATGCTTCAGCAGAGATTGCTCTGAAGGTATAATTTGTCTGTGTGAGTAAAGAGAAACATACGTATGAAATAATACTGGAACAGTTTACTTGGTGCCTGAAGCCCACTCCTGCATTTAATAAAATCTAACTGCCATAGATTTGTGTCCACAAGGAAGCCTTCAGCCTGTCACATTAGGGCTGAGAACTGCATTCTTTACTCTAAATGTTTTGATAACATTTTGATTACAAAACAGTAAAATTCCTTGGTGAAAGATTACTGTGTATTCTTATAAATCTTTTACTGAAAATGTTACAGAACTATACAAAATATGCTTACCTTTCTTTGACCTTAACAGTCACATACTTACAGATACTGATTGCACCATTTCAATGGTAAACCCAACCGTCTTCCTTGGGCACAAGTTAGTCAAATGACAAGCCCCCCTAGAGACACCTCCTTATATATCCTAAAGGTATATCTGTAAGTATGTGACTGTTACAGTCAAACGATAGTATGGATAGAACTGATAACCAGTCATAAAGAATCCTTAGTCAGTTAAAATATATTTACAATGGAAAAACTGCTAGAGTTAGTGATTAATTATAGTAGTTAATTTATGGTACCATTTCTTGGTGTGTGACCCATTCACTTCAATGCTTCTTTGCCAAAATTAAGAGCACTGTATCTGGAAGCTTGGGAAACTATGAAAGAAAGACTTGCATATACTCAATGCTTTCCAAGCCCTCAGAATGTCCCAAAGTACTTTACAACCAATTGAATACTTGTAAACTACCATTTTATACAGCATCAACATCTTACAGACAGGAGTGAGATAATGCTGGTCAATTTCTTGTGGTAGTGTTGGTTATGTGATAAATACAAGGACACAAAGGAGAATTCCCTACTCTTATTGGAGATAATGCCTTGGCTTTCCTTATTTCCAAACCTGAAGGCAAGACCACAGTTTAAAATTTCAGCCAAAGAGTAGTTTCTTCATCTGTACTACTTCAGCTCTCTTGAATGAGACTTGAACTGTCATTATAACTGGTAAGGTAGATTAATTAACGCCTACTGCTGAGAACAAACCAAAACTGCAAAAGCCTGCCAGCTATAATATGTGAGAGGTGCTCCTGGAAGTTTCTTGCAATTACTGGCCCAAACAAGCTTATAAAATTTCCACACAGGAGAGGCCACTCAAACAATCACGTCCATGCCAGAATAAAAAGAGTTATCTAGTTTAATCCAACTTTCCAGCAGTCTATAGCCATGTGGATTATAGATCTTGGTGCACACCAATTGGCATTTAGTTTAGGAGCTGAGATACTATGTAACAGTTACACAAGATAGTAACGAACCATATCTGGAGTCTTGTGTACAGTTTTGCTTGCCCTGTTATAGGAAAGGTGTCATTAAGCTGGAAAGAATGCAAAGATGACTATTGACAATGTTGCCACTCAAGGGCCTGAGCTATAAGGAAAGTTTGGGCAGGCTAGGTCTTTATTCATTGGAGCATAGGAGATGGAGGGGTGATGTTATCAAGGTGAGTAAAATCATTAAGGGCATAAAAAAGGTAAACACATACAGTCTTTTTCCTGGGTATAGGGGATCAAAAACTGGAGGGCATGGTTTTAAGATGAAAGGGAAAAAGATTTAAAAGTGGCCCATATATGGATTGCACTGCCAGTGGAAGTGGCTGAGGCTGGTAGAATGACAGGTACATGGATGGGAAAGGTTTAAAAGGACAATGTCCAAAAGCAGCAAATGGGCATCTTGGTTGATGTGGACAAGTTGGTTTGAAAGGCTGTGTTATTCTCTGTGCTGTGTTATTCTATGAACTAAGTACTTTTTAAGTATGATGAGGATTTTAGCTTCCATCATCTTTAGTGTTCCAGTGCACTACCCACACCTCCTCCTGCCAGGTGAAAACCACTGTTGAGTCCCATCAAACACATCTACAAATATAGTTATTCATGATAGGAGGCTCACAACTATATAAAATTCAATTATGTTATTCTCCCCACCCATCCCACCTCCTCTATTGCAAGTAAAAAGAACCCTAAATTGGTCAGCCTTTTTTCATAGCTAACATTTTCAGCCCTGGCAACGTCACTGTAAAAAAAACGATGTTGGAAATACTCAGCAAGTCGAAGACGATCTGTGAAAGGAGAAAATTAATAGTTGAGACCCCAGGTCCTTCACCAGAATGCTAGAGTTGTTTCAGCATTTTCTGTATTTATTTCAGTCTTTCTTTCCTGTGAGATTCCAGCATCCGAACGCCTTTGTATTTTTCTTTCAACATCCTGGTAAATCTCCTGTCCAAAGTTGCAACTGTTCTATAATATGGTAAACAGAACTACATAAAGTTTCCAAGCTGTGGTTTAACCAGTATCATATAAAAATCTAGTCTCACCTCTCTGCATTTATACAGTATTCTATGCCTGGGGTAATAATGGAAAGTCCTTTTACCAAATTACCAACCCGACCTGCTGATACCCTTAGAAGCTGTGGAAAAGCATATCTGTATCACATTGCTCATTATCCTCATACTTAGTATCAATTCCCACGTCCTCTTGTTCCAGTTCCCCAAATACATTAGCTCAGACTTCTCCTAATTAAATTCAATTTGCCATTTTTTTCTGCTCAGGAGAGCAAACCACCTCTATCTACCTGCAGGCTGTCATTTTCCTCCTGACTTTAGCCCCAAGTTTTGTGTCAGTTCCAAACTTCATCATGCCCCCTACGTTTTCCTAAATTATTAATAAACAGATACTTAGTATTCAACCCAATGTAACCCCACTGGAAACGCCGTTCAGTCACAAATACACCCGTCAATCTTCATTTCCTGTCACTGGGACTCTATTGGATTCAGTTTTTCACTCTCTCCTGAATCCTAAACGCTTTGAGCAGTCTTCCCTGTGGAACGTTATCAGAAACTGTTCTAGAACCAAACAGTCTCTATCAAACGCACTGCCATTGGTAAGAAATCAGTCAACTAGCGGTTGGAATGTTTCCCCTGAAGCTCACTTCACTGGAGATTTGAATCTTACATTCTGCACATTGTATAATGGTTTTACAACGCTTTGTTTCCCCTTCTGCCGAATAACGCAGTGAAGAATTAATCGGGTGTTCTGGCACTCCATGTGGTTCCCTGGGAATATTGCCTGCGTTAAAAGTTAACCAAAACCATTCATACTTTATTTCAATTATGCAATTAATATGAATAGCTTCATTTTCTTACAGCAGTCTACACTTCGATTAGCCCAAACAGACGGACCTCGTGGTTGACTCAGTGCGTGAAACTGATGCGAGATTTACAACCACTCGGCTGCAGGACACTGCGGCTAATGTGGACTGCAACGTTTTGTCACTAAACTTACATGAACATATCCGCATACAGAAAGCTCAGATTGTTTTAGATGTAATGTTAAATTGTTCTTCTGCATGTTCCCTATATCCACTCTCGGTACCGCCTGAAATAATCGTGGTCGTACGCAACACTGAACAGCTGTCAGAGCCCGGGGGGATTTAATGAAGTTTTTTGAACTACGGTGAGTCGAGAAAATATAAGCACAATTAACATATTATAAATTACTTCGAGTGGACAAAGTTTCCCGTTCAAATCAGACAATTTCACCGCCCCGCCTTAAACTTTTGAATAGATGTGATAAATTTCAAGTTTAATTTTGCCTCTGTTCAGCCGATCGATTGAAAACGAGACAGCAATAAACACGCTTAATCGATGTTGCCATTAGCATAAAAATAAATCTACACCGTTCAAATCAACAGGAATGCCACACATAAAAGTAAACCCTTCGAGAAGAGACATTTTGTCTCGAATTTAACAACCAGCCGATGTGTTCAGACTGATTTGGTTAGTTTTGAGACGGCTACGGTAAGACTCCGAGCCCAGCACATTTCGTGCACGATCTTCTGCGATTCCCTTTCCATCCTCTTACCTGGTAGGCGTCTAGTTGTTCATCCGTAAATATCGTCTGCTTATTACCCATCTTAAACCAGTGACATTCCTCTTGTAGAGATGCATCACACTAGCCGTTCCAGGCGCTCCTTCTACTGTAGTCATTTAGGGCATTTACACGGCGTGATCCCACGCAGAAGGATCCCCAGCCGGCATTGAATTTCAAAAGCACCAGCCGGCATCTGGTGAGTGGCTCGGTGTTTTCTTCCTCCTTCTGGTGTGTACAGTCTTCCCCCGGTGGAGACTGGGTTAGAAGGGAAAGGGTTACATTTTCCCTCCCTTAGTCTGTTGTCTTTCGTTTTGATGTCTCCTTTCCCTGCTCGGTGGCAGTTTCAGCAGGGACAGCTCCCTGAGCCCCGGTTTGTGCTCAGTATTCGCCAATCGGCCCTGCCTTGCCAGCCAGCCGGAGACCATTAGGGGGCGCAGAGGGGTCCGGGCAGGACTTCAAACCCGTACTTCGGCTGTATGTGACTGTGATTAAAGTACCCCTACAGTGTGGAGTGCTGCACTGAACGCTCAATGCCCAAAGCTCTCCAATGGATCGACAAATCAGCTGGAGGAACTCGGTAGGTCGAGTGGCATTTGCTGGAGGAAAGGAACTGCCGACGTTTCGGGTCGAAACCCTGCACCGGGTCCTCGGAGGGAGAAGGCATTTTCCCCCCAAAGACGACACACTTTATTAGCGGAGTACAATGGAGACAGGAACAATCGACCCGAAATATTGAGAGTTTCTTTTCCTCTCAGATGCTGCCAGATCTTTGTTTCTTCAGTGGATTGCTTGTTTCCGCAGATCTCAGCACCTAGTCTTGTGTCTCGACTCTCCAAGTGATATTTCTGTCACTGACCCCATCCCCCTTTGGGGGCGTGGGGTTGAGACAGTGCTGCAACACTAGAGCCGCTGCCTTTCCATAAGACATTAACTGAGGACAGTACTTACTCTCACAAGCAGCGTTAAAGACGTGACAGGGTATTAATTGGGTTAGAAAACAGTGAGTGGGGGGAATTCTCACCCTTGTTCTGGTCTCCATCTAGGCCCGTAATTGTGCGATTTTCCTGAGCGCACATTGAAAGCTAAATTTTCTATATTGCAACATGACCTACCTCGAATTTGAGTCTATTTCTTGGGCAGTGACATGCTCCGGGTTGTCCTGAAGTCCTGAAAGATGTATTCGGATACTACTTTAAATGTAAAGTAGTATCCGATGGCGGGAATCAAAAATATGACGCCGAATCTCTTGGCCAAAATATGCTCAAAGAGAGAAATGAAGGCAGTGAGGCTGTGGGGTTCTCAGAAAGAATGTTATAGCTTAGGGCAACTATAGCTGAAGACAAGGCTGACAGTGGTAGAACTATTAAGACAACTGGAGACGTGCAAGAGGTCAGAATTAGAAGATTGGAGGACAGTTGCTGGAGCAAGATAAGCTGGAACACTAGAATCTCCCTTTACTCCTCCCCCCTCCCAGATGCTGCTTGAGTTCCTGACATTGATCGTGTGTTGCTCCAGTTTCCAGCATCTGCAGCCTGTTTTGTCTCCATCTGCATGCTGCATGTTTCTGATTACTGACTAGTGACCCCTGGTGGAGAGCATGTGAGTGGCAGGACAAAACTGGTCCCACAAAAATTCAGCCTCCTCCCACCTTACCACTACTACAGTATCTTCTAACCCTTTCTCCTCTCTGTATTTTCCTCACATCCACACAATTTGCCTTAACTACAGCGTGGTAACAGGTTACACATCCTTCCAATAACAACCTATATTTTTCATGAACCTATCTTTGACTCTTTGAATATTTATCAGTGTGATTGAACAAATCATAGCACTTAACTGCATTAGAAAGATTATTATAGTTGATAGAGCCTGATCAAAGGGCAAAACAGCTTCACCTAAATTTCACATTGCTTTTATTGAATTTATGTATGGATTTTGAGGACAGAGTAAATCATACCCAAACAAGTAAATTTGGCTTCATCTACTATTACAGTATCTGTATATTTCACTGAAGGCACAGTCCTAAGTGAGGCACAAACGATGTTGGGCCATTGAATGATTTCTTTTCATGTAAAATTTAAATATGTTACTATCTTTAGGCCATTGGGAGTTGGAGAGATCTCAGGATTGTTGGTTTGTCTCATCAGATACATTTCAGCATAAAAGAATCACCTTCTACCCATTGCCTATACAACTCCGCTCAATTTATAAACTCCTTCTCAATCCTATGAACTTTCATCTTAACTATAGTTCTTTTTCATGAAGGACTAAATTAAATAATTTCTGAAAGTCAAGATCAGCAACATTGCTTTCATCAATGGGCAGGGTTAGATCCAAAAAGATTGCAGTAAATAATTAGAATTTGACATTTCTCTTTCTATGCCTTTTGATTTATTCTATTCATTTTTCCTCATTCTTTGACCTCTGTGCCCTTCTGTTATTAACAATTCTGCAATAAAACTCATAGTGTAGTTCTTCATTCAGTGGTATTGACAGGAAAAAATACTCTTCCTTCCCTTTTATTTAGTGCCAGGAAGCTGGACATTGTTTTGTTTTGGCTAGTTACATATTTTCCCTGCTGTCTTAACAGATAGAACACAGAGCCGTACAGCACAGGAATGGGTTCTTCAGTTCATGATGTCTGCACCCACTATGATATGAATTAAAATAAACCTTCCTGGCTGCATACAAAAATATGTATAATTTATGTTTTTTTCTAGTGAATGGCGCTTATTTGATACTATGTGCCTATGAAGCTGCTGCAAGTGAGGTTTTCATTGTACCTGTGCATACACAGACTTGTTCAAATGACAATCAACTTGACTTCAGAATCAGAATCAGGTTTATTATCACTGACAGAAGTCATGAAATGTGTTGTTTTGTAGCAGCAGTACAGTGTAAGCAGAACAAATTACTATAAACTACAATAATAAATAAATAAATATTGCAAAAGAAGAATAGTAAGTGTTCATGAACTGTTTAGAACTCTTTATCCACTACAATTCAGCATTCAAAACTAATCAATAAGCTACAAGACCTTGGCCTCAATACCCCCCTTGTGCAATTGGATCCTCGATTTCCTCACTTGTAGATCCCAGTCAGTTCAGATCGACAACAGCATCTCCTCCACAATCTCCATCAGCACAGGTACATGACAAGGCTGTGTGTTTAGCCTTCTGATCTATTTGTTTTATACTTATGACTGTGAGGCTAAGCACAGTTCCAATGTCATATTTAAGTTTGCTGAAAGCACCACTACCATACACCAAATTAAAGGTGGTGACGAATCAGCATATAGGATGATGATTAAAAGTCTGGCTGAGTGGTGCCACAACAAACTCTTACTCAATGTCAGTAAGACCAAGGGCTGATTATTGACTTCAGGAGGAGAAAACTGGTGGTCCATGAGGCAGTCCTTATTGGGGGATCAAAGGTGGAAAGGGTCAGCAACTTTAAATTCCTCAGTGTCATCATTTCATGCTGGGCCCAGCATGTAAGTCCAATTACGAAGAAGGCATGCTTGTACCTCTACTTCCCTAGCAGTTTGTGAAGATTCAGCGTGACATCTAAAACTATGACAAATTTCTATAGATGTGTGGTGGAGAGTATATTGACCGATTGCATCACAGAGTATAGAAACACTAATGCTCTTGAATGGAAAACCCTAGGATACGGCCCAGTCGATCACAGATAAAGCCCTCCCCACCAACGAGTTTTCTTTATTTTTGTATTTGCACAGTTTGTTATCTTTTGCACACTGGTTGGTGGCGTCTTTCATTGATTCTATTCTGGCTACTGGATTTACTGAGTATGCCTGCAGGAAAATGAATCTCAGGGTTGTATTTGGTCATATATATATACTTCGATAATAAATTTACTTTGAACATTGAGAAGTCTGATGGCAAAAGGGAGGAAGCTGTTCCTAAAACGTTAAGTTTGTGCCTTTGTCTTTGATCCACATATTTCCTGCATGTTTATGTGATGTTTAATATTTAAACTTAACAAGCCACAATAAATGCCAACTCATGAACTGCTAGGTCAAAGTGAGAGATTGCTGAATAGTTTTTATTTATTTCCAATAGTACAAAAGGTTAACAGGATATCTAGTTCAAGATAATTAAAAAAGATTAAGTGAAAAGAAAACTTGGGAGCATGGAGCACGGAGGAACATCTAGAAATCTCCAGGAAGGCCCTCTTCACTGCTGCTGCTGCTGTGAGGTTCGGGTCTCTGCTGAGAAGAACAGGCCCCCAGTCCTTGGGATCGCGTTGCCGGTGGCCGTTGGCGGGGGCGTCTTAATACGCTCAGCAGAGGATGGTGCTCAGAGAAGCTGTGCCGGAGGGGATGGTCGGAGGCTCGGAGGTTCGACTGACTTGGAGTCTGCTGTGGTCAGGTCACTTTCAGTGTGTGCTGTGTCTGTGAGGCTGGGTTCGACGGAGCTTTCATTGTGTGCTGCGTCTGCGAGGCTGAGTCGGGCGGTGCCATGGAAGTCCATAGCAGGGGTATTCCCTTCTGCCAGTGTGGGATGACGAATCTATTGGGACCCTGAGGACTTATGGAAACTGTGTGGTGGTTTCTTTCAAACTTACAGTCTTTTAACATCTTTGGACTATTTTTACCGTGCCCATGGTCCGTTGTTTTATCAAATTATGGTATTGTTTGCACTGTTGTAACTATGTGGTTTTGTGCAGGTCTTGTAGCTTTAGTTTTTGGTCTTGTTTTGTCTGGTGGATTTGGAGCTCCTTTCTGGGGAATGAGCTAAGATAGTAGCGCAATATTAATACGCAGTAGCCTCTCCGGACTCTGGATTGGGGATTGCCAAACGTTATGTGGATTTTCTGGTGTATTCTGTTTTGTCATGTGCTTTGTTGATATCATTCTGGAGGAATGTTGTCTCATTTTTTAACTGCATTGCATTTGTGGTTTCTAAATGACAAATAAACTGAATCTGAATCTGAAAATTAGTTTTATTTATTTATTTTCAATGTCAAATGTACATTGAAATTTACAGTGAAATGTGTTGCCTGTATCAATGACCAACAGTCTGAGGATTGTACAGGGGACTTAAGTTGTTTAGGGGAATATCTGTTCACAAATAAGAGGCTTGAGAAAAATCCATAACTTCTCCCCTAAAGGCTGTTGAGGCAGACTTAATGGAAAATGTCAAAACTGATTGCAAGATCCCAGCTTATTGTTAGTAAAAGACACACAATTAAGCTTAGTAAATGGAATTAGAAGGTAGATCAGCTTTGTTGAAATTGAATGATGTAGCAAGCTGAATGTCATATGCTTCCTTTCTTTATTGTCTTACCTCGGGTATTTCACTGCATCAGACACATTCCAACATTAATTACATTGTGACTATAATAATGAATATATTTTTACAATATATGCTCTATTTGGAATTGCCACTGAAAAAGGTTGGGAAATTTCTTTCAGAATCAGGTTTAGTATCACTGACATATGTCATGAAATTTGTTAGTTTAGCGGCAGCAGTACAATGCAATAATGATAAATATAGGGAAAACCACTGAATTACAATATGTATATTAAATAGTTAAATTAAGATCAATGCAAAACATTTTTTTAAAGTAGAGAAGTAGTGCATATTCCCCACAAGTTTCAATCTGAAGGAATGAACAGCAGTGTCTAGCTGTGTGTTACTGAATTTCAGAATCAGAATCAGGTTTGATATCGCTGCCATGTGTGGTGAAATTTGTTGTCTTTGCAACAGCAGTATAATACATAATAATTGGGGGGAAATGTGAATTACAGTAAGCAATACTGCAAGTAATTATACCAAATCATTAAATTAAATAAGTAGTGCAAAAATACAAATAAAAACGTAGTGAGGTAGTGTTCATGGGTTCAATGTCCATTGAGAAATCACGTTTTCAGTCTTGTACAGCTCCCAGGATGTATTACATGGTCCTATCTCAGTGCTGACCTGGACCTTGGTATAGACAAGGAGGATATACACTGATTTTTTTTTAAAGGATTTCCTTTTACATTTTGGCTCACTTCATCACCAGAAATCTAATGAAATTTGGGAATTTAAGTAACAACAACCTTGTAGAATGTAATTAACTAGGCTGTTCGAAAAATCTAATTACTAAAGCTATTAGCATTTACATACTGTATAAAATTTTGCTTAACTGTAGTTGAAGGATTTCTGGAACTTTCGCTGGAGACACGTGCGGGGCGAGACCGGCAATTTTTCTAAACTTTGTCCAACAATGTTTGACAGGTAAAAAGAGTTTGAGGTGACATTAGTTTATTGTCGCGGTGCCTATTATCTCAGTTCGCTGCCGCAGGACCTGCGATCCCCCAGCGAACAACCTCCTCCCGCCATTCGCCCGCCGGCAGCTCAGCGCTCCGTCGTGAAGCTCGCACTTTGCGACACGGAAGCTCCGGCCGACGCGGCTCCGATCATGGCAACGGTTGCTAGGGAACGGGTTGGCGGGGCGCTGGGGTAATGTAGCGCCGTGGCGACCAGGCTAACAAACGGCGGCCGGTGAGTGGGGCTGCAGGGGAAAGGCTAGAGAGAGAGCGGCCGAAGGCTTCGGCAGCTGCCCAGCAGGGATGGGGCAGAAGGTCGGAGCCGGTGAGTGTTGGAGAGGGCTCGGGTGTTTCCTGCCCCGCAACGGGATCAACAATCATCCCAACTGTGGTCAACACACACAACTCAATAGGTCCTTTCATCAGGACCCTTCTTCCACGGATGCTGCCTGACTCCATCCGGCACTTTGGACATTAATCAAGATTTCCAGGATCTCTTGTGATCTTATTTTTATTATTTTCAGAGGAAGAAGGTGTCAAGATCACTTCTGAGCTGCTCAAATCGATCACTGGGGAGTTTGACCTGGAGTCGATTTTGTTCTTAAAGCTGACGAAAATCGGTGAGTGCAATGATAGTTGGCTGATAAACTCGTTTTTTTTTTAAAGCAGGTCTCTTCCCCCCCCCCTCTCTCTCTCTCTCTCTCCCTCTCTCCCTCTCTCCCCCTCTCCCCCTCCCTCCCTCACTCCCTCTCTCATCCTCATAGGTCCCATTCCGGGGTAGTGTTGGTATGTTGTTAGTCCATTGAAGGAGTTGCCGTTATTACACCTTACCACCCGTTAATAACTTTCCAAACAGCTCTTACAAAAATTGATTATTATTTGACATGCAAACATGTCGCCAGACACGATTTACAGGCAAATTTTTTTCCCAAAATTACTTGATTCAGAAATATTACAAAATAAAGTTATTTACATAGAAAAAAACATCCAATAAATCTGAGTCCTTATACAATAAAGTTATTTACAATAAATTATGCGTTGACTCTCTGTTCCTATTCAAATTAAAGATGTTTACAATAAGACATTCATTGACTCTCAAACTTTAGACAAGGATTAAAGACTTATTTACAATAAAATGAAATTATTAACAATTAACATCCAGGCGTTGACTCTCATTCCTTTACCGAAGTTCCTTTACGGTCTATACATTTCCAGCCACTCCTGGGGCACCATGTTGACTCATCTATCCACACTGCTGATGAGGGGTATTCTCCCACTCCCGTGGGTGATGAACCTTAAACTGTGGTCCTTCCCCAATGGGCCTTCATGGTGGCTGCACCAAGCCTGAATGCAACCCTCAGCATGTATTCCTGCTGGCAAGAATGTGCCAGCCGTCAGCACTCATCCACGGACATCTCCATGTGCTGGTAGACCACCAAGTTTCGGGCTGACCAAAGAGCGTCCTTCACCGAGTTGGTGATCTGCCAGCAGCACCGGATGTTTGTCTCTGTGTGCATCCCCGGGAACAGCCCGTAAACCAGGGAGTCCTCAGTTACGCAGCTGCTGGGCATGAATCTTGACACCATCCCTTCCATCCTCTTCCACACCTTTTTCGCGAACCCACAGTGTGCAAAGAGGTGAGTCACTGACTTCGCCTCATTGCAGTCCTCCCATGGACAGCGGGGTGTGGAGACGACGTTCCGGGCATACAGGAAGGATCTGATTGGGAGGGCCCCTCTCACCGCCAGCCAGGCGAGGTCTTGGTGCCTGTTTGTGAGGTCTGGCGATGAGGCAATTTGCCAGATGTACTGGACAGTCTGCTCAGGGAACCACCCTACTGAGTCCATCTTGTCCTTCTACAGTGCCTGCAGGACATTACGTACCGACAAATATGGTCAACAGATCCACACACAGCTCGGATCCAAAACAGGCCGAACGGCCAAATAATTCAGACACGAGACTGCAGTTGCTGAAATCTGCTAGGCTGTAAATTCGAATGAGCTGCGACAAAACAGATGGATTATTATTAAAAAATCAGCTGGAGGAACTCAGCAGGCTGAGCAGCATCTGTAGGAAGAAAAGAATTGTTGACGTTTCAGATTCAAACTCCGCTCAAGCCCTAATACTGGGTTTCACCCCAAAAAACTGGCAATTCCTTTCTCTCACAGAAGTTTGACCCACTGGGTTCCTAGAGCATATGGTCGTTGGGCAAAATAATCTACTGTTCCATTGCAGCTAATTGAGCAACAAGATAAAACAAACCATCAAGAGCGTCATCTGTTTATTTAAATAACAAAGACTTTCAATTATGTAACATAACATCTTTTGTCTTTAGGTACTTTTAAGTATAATTAAATAAATGGAGCAGGAGAATTTTATACTAAACTTCTGACAATCCTTTTAGTTGGCAATGTCAAATTTTAGAAGGTAAAATCCAAAATATGATGTAAACCCAAGTATCTTTTTTAACAAGGGGAGTTACAGAAAGGAGATTTATGTAAAGGAATATCTGTGTTGTTGCTTGCTTTAGACATCTGCAATCTTGGATGCATTGGAGATTGTGTAAATCTGGAGAGGTTGGACTTATCAAGAAATGACATCTCAAACCTCAAGCCCTTGGCATCACTCAAACTTCTAACTGTACTCAACTTGTCAGCCAATAGAATCTCCAATATTGGTAAAGTAACTATCTTGAACATTCCAAAAAATGATTTTATAAACAAATATCACAAACTTTCATCTGCTGACATAGTAAAATGTAATTAACCTTTAAATGTTGACTCTATTTCTCCCTCATATGGTTCTGAATATTTCCAGCCATTTTCTATTTTTTGTATCACAGAATGAGAATGTGACTTTTACTTCTTTTAATATTTTGTTGAGAATGATCATCCAGTAGAACTTATGTTGTTCACTCATACACACAATGTTACAATGACATGCACTAGGAAGCTTCTCATAACTACTTTCTGATGAAGGGAATTCAGTTTGAAACACTAACTCTGTTTTTCTTTTCACACTTGATTCCTCATTTGTTGTTTTATTCCAGTATTTTTAAGTCCCAGGATCTAAACTTTCACTCAGTGGCCACTTTATTAGGTACACCTGTATTTCTGTTGGTTAATGCAAATATCTAATCAGTTAATTACATGGCAACAACTCAATGCATAAAAGCTTGCAGGCATGGTCAAAAGAGGTTGTTGTTCAGATCAAACATAGGAACAGGGAAGAAATGTAATCTAAGTGCCTTTGGCCATGGATTGATTGCTATTGCCAGATGGGGTGGTTTGAGCACATCGGAAACTGCTGATTTCATGGGATTTTCACGCACAACAGTCGTGAGTTTACAGAGTGGTGTGGAAAAACAAAAAGAAAATCCAGTGAGTGGCAGTTCTGTGTGTGTGAAAACACCGTGTTAATGAGAGAAGTCAGAGGAGAATAGTGAGACTGGTTCAAGCTGACAGGAAGGCGATAGTAACTCAAGTGCTTCTTTAGTGGTGTTCAGAAGAGCATCGAACCTTGACGAGGATGGGGTACAATAGCAGAAGACCATGAACATACACTCTGTGCCCACCTTATTAGGTACAGAAGGTACCCAATAAAGGGGCCACTGAGTGAATAGAGCCATTTTTACCTTCCAAACTAAACTCCACTCAACATTGTTCCACCTCAAATTACCTGCATAGAATATTTTCCAAAACAGATCTCATTTGTATTTCAAAGCAGTAATGCTAACTGATTCATATATATATCCTGGGAGATAATTTAATTGACTCACTAAACTAATCTTTGAAGACTAATTTTGAACTTGCCTTCTCTTGCTCCTTCCAATAACTTCAAGTACAAATACAGACTGATTACATTGTGCACTAGTAGCTGAAACATCATGTGGTTTACTGAATTCTCATTCTAATGCTTCCTTTTTAAACACCAGCAAGTTTAACTTACAGATGTCATAATCTAATCACTTGAATCATTCTGATTTATAAATAGCTGCAATATCCCTTAAGTACTTTACTGATGTTAGTTCGCTGGCCTGCAATTGTCCATCTTTTCCCTGCTGTCTTTTTTCAATAGAAAGTACATTCATTATCCTCCAGTTATTCCATACCACATCTATGTTCAGAAATTTGAAAATTTCCATCAAAGCCACAGCAAATTCTGCCCTTGAATCCCATATTGTCAGGCCTATCTTAATACCTACTTTCCAATGACAATTTCAAAGTCGAAGTAAATTTATTACCAAAATACGTATATGTTACCATATACCAGCTTGATATTCATTTTCTTGCAGGCATTTACATGAAAATAAAGATATACAATAGAGTTTATGAAAAACATACATAAAGACTGACAAACAACTGGTGTGCAAAATAAGATCCATCATGCAAATAAAAAAAATACATAATACTGAGAACATGAGTTGTAGAGTCCTTGAAAGTGAACACAAAGTACACTGCAGATACTGTGGTCAAATGAACACGTACAAACAAGCTGGATGAACTCAGCAGGTCGGGCAACATCTGTTGAAATGAGCAGTCAACGTTTCGGGCCGAGACCAAGGGTCCTGACGAAGGGTCTTGGCCCGAAACGTTGACTGCTCATTTCAATGGATGCTGCCCGACCTTGAAAGTGAGCCTGTAGGTTGGGGGAGCTGTTTAGAGTTTTGGTGAATGAAGTTATCCACTCTGGTTCAGGAACCTGATTGTTCATGCACCTGGTGGTCTCGAACCAATGGTGAGAACCATGAAGGTGTGGTCAAAGGAAGTGGAAGCTCGTTTACAAGACTGCTTTGAGTCGGTGCACCAGGCAATACTCAAGGATTCGTCTATGAATATGCCACAGTTGTCACCGACTTCATAGAGGCCTGTGAATGAGTGTGTGCCTTTAAGAACATAACTAACATACCAAAACCAAAAGCAGTGGATGAACCAGGAAATTTTCAGTCTGTTGAGGGCGAGATCCTTGATGTTCGAGACTGGTGATCCAGAATTAAGCAAGAAGTCCAGGTATGACCTACAGAAGGCAGAAAAACAATTCCGATTGAAGTTAGGAGACGGAATCAGATGCTCGTCAGCTCTGGCTGGATTTGCAGGCCAATACTTCCTACAAGGTGAATCCTAACATCATGAACGGCTGTGATGTCTCACTCCCAGATGAGCACAATGCCTTTTATGCACGCTTTGAAGGGAGAATAAAACTACACCTGTGCAAATCTCTGCAGCGTTTGGTGACCCTCTGATCTCTGTCTTGGAGACCGACGTAAGGACATCTTTCAAGAGGGTGAACCCTCACAATGTGTCAGGCCCCAATAACGTATGTGGTAGGGCTCTGAAAACACGTGCCAACCAAATGGTAGGGTCGTTCAAGGATATCTTTAATCTCTGACTGCTGCATTCGGAGACTCCCACTTGCTTCAAAAGGCTTCAAGTGCCTAAGAAGCTGCCTCAATGACTATCACCCAGTTGCGCTCACAACTATTGTGAAGAAGTGCTTTGAGAGGTTGATCATGGCCAGAATTAACTCCTGCCTGAGCAAGGACCTGGACCTACTGCAATTTGCTATCGCCACAATAGGTTTACATCAGATGCAGTCTCACTGGCTCTCCACTTGGATGACCCGGACAACAGCAATACCTACATTAGGCATTCATCATACCCTCAGTACTAATCAACATTTGTGGGTGGAGCTAAGGAGACAATGGCACCTAACAGCAACTCCTTTGCTTGCATTTTTGGAAACAGCTCTATTTCTATCTCTAATATCTCTATTTTTCCCTTTCAGGGTTCTTTTGAAGACCCTGACTTGGAGTTACATGCTGACTTCGGTTCTTTGCGGGAATGGGACCCGCTCTCGTGGTCTCACAACTGGCCGTTATTTGCTATACCAAGGACGCGGCCTAGAAGATTAGCCCACCTTTAGAGTTCCGGGATTTCATGGCTCTGGAGACCGGCGGACTCGAGGTCGGTGCCTCTGCAGGGAATCGGTGTGTCGTGGGAGATGGGAGATTGAAAGCTGCAAGCTGGCTGCTGGCTGTGAGCCCAGAGACTCGAGTCCTTTGGGCACAGAGCTCGGAAAAAGTGATGCAACAGACTTTTAACATTGTAAATCAGCGAGTTGTTTATTATGTCTCCCCTCTCGCTGTGAAATGTTACACTTCTTTTTCCCTTATTAGGGAGAAAGAGAGCCTGTGTTATGTCGAATTACCAGGTGAACAAGTAGTCTTTGGCGTACTGAAAATCTGTGTCTTTATTGATGTTTTGCTGCACACTTGAGTGCTCATGGGGGGCACATATGCTTTTCTACTGGTGGGAGGGGGAGATCGTTGCTTTGCTGCTGCTTATGCATGGGAGGAGGGAGCTGGGGTTCTAACATTTAACTGTCATTCATTCTTTGGGGCACTTCTCTGTTTTCATGGATGGTTGCAAAGAAAAGGCATTTCAGAATGTATATTGTATACATTTCTCTGACACTAAATATACCTTTGAAACTTCAAAACCTAGGCCTCTGTACCTCCCTCTGCAAATGGATCCTTGTCTTCCTCATTGGGAGACCACAGTCTGTGCAAATCAGAAGTAATATCTCTTCGCTGACAGTCAACACCAGCGAAGCTCAAGGATGTGTACTTAGATCACTGCTTTACTCTGTCCCCTACACCCATGATTGTGTGATAGTCAGAGCTGAAATACCATCTATGTTTGCTGATGCTGATTGTTTGTTGTTGGTAGAATGACAAGGGGGCACACAGGAGTGAGATAGATCAGCTGGCTGAATGGTTCCCAACCATTTTGCACTCAATGCCAATAAGATCAAGGGATTGATTGTGGACTTCAGGAAGGGGAAGTCAAGGGATCATGCACCAGTCCTCATCAAGGTATCAACAAAGGAAAGGGTGAGCAGTTTCAAGTTCCTGGGTGTCAACATCTCTGAACACCTATCTTAGACCCAACATACTGATGCAATTACAAAGAAGAAATAACAGCAGTTTTATTTCATTCGGAGTACCGAATTTTCTAGCAGATTTCTACAGATGTACTGTGGAGTGTATTCTAACTGATTGCATCACACCTGGTATGGAGGGACCACTGCAAATTCAAATTCAGTTAGCACCAACATGGGTACTAGCCTCCCCAACACTGAGGACATCTTCAAAAGGTGATGCTTCGAAAGGTGGCATCCATCATTAAGACGCCCATCACCCAGGTCATGCTCTCATTGCTATCACCAGGGAGGAGGTACAGGAGCTTGAAAACACTCAATGCTTTAAGAACAGTTTCTTTCACTCTGCCATCAGATTTCTGAACAGGCAATAAGCCAATCCATGAACACTACTTCACTATTATTTTTGCTCACTTTTAGCACTGCTTATTTCTACACCTTCTGATCATATGTCACCTCCTTCTAATGATTTGATTTCATTTTTACCAATAGAGCCACCCCATCCCCTTTGCCTACCTGCCTGTCCTTTCGATACAATGTGTATCCTTGGATGTTAAGCTCTCAGCTATAATCTTCTTTCAGCCATGATTCAGTGATGCCCACAACGTCTTACGTGCCAATCTGTAACTGCGCTACAAGTTCATCTATCTTATTCCGTATACTGTGTGCATTCAAATATAACACCTTCAGCCCTGTATTCATCATCCTTTTCGATTTTGTTCCCCTTTTACATTGCAGCTCATCCTGTTGACTGCAACTTTGCCCTATCATCAGCCTCTCCTTGCAAGCAGTCTCACTGCACACTGTCTCCATTTGTAAACTAACCACTCCATTGTCGGTACCATCACTCCAGTTCCTGTCCCCCTGCCAAGTTAGTTGAAACCCTCCTGGTCAGTTTCAGCAAAGCTGCCCACGAGGATATTGGAGGCTAAGTGTAGTGCCACTGCAGTATACTGGCTAAGAATTGTTATGCTAAAATTAGGGATAAAATCTTCCTGGACTGTTGTAAATTTTATGCAGTAATTTTGTGTGCTAAACTAGTGGAGTGATCCTTTTAGACTGGGTGATGTTTAAAGGTTGTAACCATGTTTTTATATTAACTAAGCGAGGTTTTGAATACTAAATGTATTGCCTTGGGGTAGTTCATCCTATCTAATCTATTTTCATTTCTGATTTGTGATTGATCATTGTGAGTCAGGAGATTTAGTTGCCTACATTAGGTATGTACCTTAACTGTACAGCAGTGCAATAATCAGAAAAATAAATGCATTTATAGTGATACTGCTGAAATCTAGTCTCACTACTTCATTCCTTTGAGGAGAATTGGTATGCCACCAAGGACACTCACAAATTTATACAGGACTGCCTTGGAAAGCAATCTAACTGGTTGCATAACTGTCTAGAATGGAAGAGCCACAGCACAGCATTGGAAAAGCTATAGAAAGACATAAGCTCTGCCAGCTCCATCAAAGGTACTAGTCTCCCCAGCATCCAGGACACCTCAAAATGCGATGCCTCAAAAAGGCGGCATCCATCATTAAGGACCCCCCCCCCCCCCCCAATCACCCGGAACATGCTCTTTTTTCATTGCTACCATCAAGCAGAAAATTCAGGAGCCTGAAGACATACACTTAACATTTGAGGAACAGCTTCTTCCTATATATATATAGTACTTACTGTAATTTATAGTTTTTATATTATGTGTTGCACTGTACTGTTGCTGCAAAACAACAGATTTCACAACATATGCCAATACTATTAAATCTGGTTCTGATTTATTAATAGAGTTGTGTTCTGCTCATTCGTTGCTTAGCAGAAACCCTAATTGGAGTTAACAGTCTCTAATAGATTACATGCTTGACATCGGTGGTTGGGAAGTTGTTAGCTTGAGATCAATGGTTGGGAAGTTGTTGGAGTCGATTGTCAAGGATGAGGTTACGGAATACCTGGAGGCATATGACAAGATAGGCAGAACTCAGCATGGTTTCCTTAAAGGAAAATCCTGCCTGACAAACCTAGTGCAATTTTTTGAGGAAATTACAAGTAGGCTAGACAAGGGAGATGCAGTGGATGTTGTGTATTTGGATTTTCAGAAGGCCTTTGACAAGGTGCTGCACCTGAGGCTGCTAAACAAGATAAGAGCCCATGGAATTACGGGAAAGTTACATACGTGGATAAAGTGTTGGTTGATTGGCAAGAAACAGAGAGTGGGAATAAAGGGATCCCATTCTGGTTGGCTGCCAGTTACCAGTGATGTTCCACAGGGGTCCTTGTTGGAGCTGCTTCTTTGTACATTGTATATCAACTATTTGGATTATGGAATAGATGGCTTTGTGGCTAAGTTTGCTGATGATACAAAGATAGGTGCAGGGGCCGGTAATCCTGAGGAAACAGAGTCTGCAGAGAGACTTGGATAGATTGGGGAATGGGCAAAGAAGTGGCAAATGAATTACAATGTCAGAAAGTGTACAGTCATGCACTTTGGTAGAAGAAATAAACGGGCAGGCTATTATTTAAGTGGGGAGAGAATTCAAAGTTCTGAGATGCAACGGGACTTGGGAGACCTTGTGCAGGATACCCTTAAGGTTGACCTCCAGGTTGAGTCGGTGGTGAAGAAGGTGAATGCAATGTTGACATTCATTTCTAGAGGAATAAAGTATAGGAGCAGGGATGTGATGTTGAGGCTCTGTCAGGCACTGGTAAGACCTCACTTGGAATACTGTGTGCAGTTTTGGGCTTCTTATTTAAGAAAGGATGTGCTGACATTGGAGAGGGTTCAGAGAAAATTCACTAGAATGATTCCAGGAATGAGAGGGTTAACATATGAGGAATATTTGACCACTCTTGGACTGTACTCCTTGGAGTTTAGAAGAATGAGGGGGGACCTCATAGAAACATTTTAAATATTGAAAGGCGTGGACAAAGTGGATGTGGCAAAGTTGTTTCCCATGGTGGGGGAGTCTAGTACGAGAGGACGTGACTTGAGGATTGCAGGGCGTCCATTCAGAACAGAGATGTGAAAAAAAACTTTTAGCCAGAGCGTGGTGAATCTATGGAATTTGTTGCCACAGGCGGCAGTGGAGGCCAAGTCATTGGATGTACTTAAGGTAGAGATTCATAGGTATCTGAGTAGTCAGGGCATCAAAGGTTATGGTGAGAAGGCGGGGGAGTGGGACTAAAGGGGAGATTGGATCAGCTCATGATGAAATGGCAGAGCAGATTCGATGGGCTGAATGGCTGACTTCTGCTCCTTTGTCTTATGGTCTTATGACCAAGGAGATGGTGGTGGACTTTAGGAGATCTAGGCCTCATATGGAGCCAGTGATCATTAATGGAGAATGTGTGGAGCAGGTTAAGACCTACAAGTATCTGGGAGTACAGTTAGACGAGAAGCTAGACTGGACTGCCAACACAGATGCCTTGTGCAGGAAGGCACAGAGTCGACTGTACTTCCTAAGAAGGTTGGCGTCATTCAATGTCTGTAGTGAGATGCTGAAGATGTTCTATAGGTCAGTTGTGGAGAGCGCCCTCTTCTTTGTGGTGGCGTGTTGGGGAGGAAGCATTAAGAAGAGGGACGCCTCACGTCTTAATAAGCTGGTAAGGAAGGCGGGCTCTGTCGTGGGCAAAGTACTGGAGAGTTTAACATCGGTAGCTGAGCGAAGGGCGCTGAGTAGGCTACGGTCAATTATGGATAACTCTGAACATCCTCTACATAGCACCATCCAGAGACAGAGAAGCAGTTTCAGTGACAGGTTACTATCGATGCAATGCTCCTCAGACAGGATGAAGAGGTCAATACTCCCCAATGCCATTAGGCTTTACAATTCTACCGCCAGGACTTAAGAACTTTTTAAAAGCTATTATTAATGCTTTTTGAGATAGTGATTTAGATGCATATCATATTCTTTACTGAGTTAAGTATTGTATGTAATTAGTTTTGCTACAACAAGTGTATGGGACATTGGAAAAAAGTTGAATTTCCCCATGGGGATGAATAAAGTATCTATCTATCTATCTATCTATCTATCTATAAAACCTTAAATGTTGAACAGAGAAGAGCAGGGCAGCAGCAGTAGTCATTGCTGTTTTGTGTATCTTGTAGCTCAGGTCTGCCAAATTGGAGGGAAATAGATGTTTGATTTTGAGTTAACTTATGGTATGTCTATATTCCAAATGCTTACATTATCACAAAATTCTTCCTCTTCCTCCTCACCCTCCATCCTCCACATCATCATCTCGTCCCTTCCCACCCATGGGTTCAAGCAGCATATGCTTCCACTCCAATTCTGAGGTAATTGATGAGGCCAACATGGGGACCACAGAATCCTCAGCGATTAGGAGGAATTGCCTAATGGGGCAGGTATGTGGAGAGTTTGTCAGGTACTGTTCTCCTTCCATTGTTCATGCTGAGCTTCTGTGTGCTAGTAAGGTTCTCAAAATCATCCCAAATACTCGAGTTTGAAAGTTTGTAGGCTTGGGATTCCTGGAAAGCAGTTGACATGTTACATTTTCTCAAAGAGGCTTCAAAACTCCAATAGATACAGGCTTAACCTGTCAACCTTTCTTTGTTATATTACTCTAGTAAAACTTTCTCTGGATTTCTTTCACTATGGAGATCAATACTACAAAGAATACACAAGAGCGATCTCCCCAATACCCATGTAATTGAAGATTAACCTTCCCATTTTTTATTTATTTCTGCTAACAATAAGTAAAACAAAATCGGTAGGCATCTTGATATCTTGTTTTATATGCATGTTAACTTTTCGTGAATTCTGTATTAGGACATCCAGACGCATCTACATCTTAGAACGCTGCAAAACCTCACCATTTAAGTATGTTTTTTTATCTGGGCAATTTTGCAGTTCATGCTCCATTAGCCAGGTCTTTGCATGCCCAATAATGTATCTGTATCCATTTAAATCTCTTTACATTCATTCTTTCTCAACTTGGTTTCCTGTCTACTTTTGAATCACTAGTAAACATAGCAATTATATTTTCAGTGCCACCTTCCATTGTTCTGTAGTAATATCTAGCCTAAATTTCAGCAGCACTTCATTTGATGGACTTTTTTTGGCAAGTAAAACATACAGGATGGACGCAGTTGATATTTATTTTGTGTTTTCAAACACTACTTAAGAATGTACAACATACAAAAAGTGGGAGGAACTCAGCAGGTCAGGCACCATTTATGGAAGGAAACAAACAATCAGTGCTTTGGGCCATATGGTTGAGTCAATAGTAAGGAAGGCAAATGCAGTGTTAGCCTTCGTTTTGGGAGGACTAGAATGTAAAAGCAAGAGTGTAATGTTGAGACACTATAATGCATTGGTCAGACCACATTGGAGTACTGAGAGCCATTTTGGGCCCCTTATCTAATAACGGATGTTCCTGACTTGTGCCTTGTAAATCGTGGGAATACCTCTGTCAGGAGCTGAGCCCCTTATTGGAAAATAAGCAGACTTAGACCTGCTCTTGTAACCATGGTATTTGTGTGGCTGGCTTGGTTGAGTTTCTGGTCAATGTTGACCTGTAGAATATTGATGACTGGATTTGGACATACTAATGTAACTGAATGTCAAGGATAGGTGGTTTGATTCTCTCTTGACAACTGCCAAGTGGTCTTTTATATCTACCTGAGAGGGCAGAAACCTTCCATTTTCCTCCCTTGTTCTTTCAGACTCAGAGGGATTTTTTGGTTTATAAGAAGATGCCTTTCAGTTTGAAATTTGTTGAAGGCAGCAAACATGACCAAATAACATAGTATTAATTGTAGTTGGGACTTTGGCAATTTCATCCCTGTAGTGGAAGCAGATAGTTTCCATTTTGTTTTAAAAGAAAGGAAGCACGAATTGTGTTTCAAGACTGATCTGCAGAAGTAATGTGTTCCTATTTATAAAGTCCAAATGATCATTTGTGTTGAAATACATATGACTTGGCCCTGACTCCATATGCCCTTGTACAAGGGAATATCAGAGATTAGGTTTTCTAAATGCAGCTGAAAATATAGATTTAATTTGGAAATAGTTTTTGAAATCAGGAATATAATAAACTGAGTTTGTGATTAAATCTTCTGTGGAATAGCATTTCTGTTTTTTATTATTTTATCTAGAAAGAGTGTGAAACAGGCCCCCTTCTGTCCAACAAACTACACTGCCCAGCAATCCACCTATTTCACACTAGCCTAATCACAGGACAGTTTACAATGTCTAATGATGTGCCCCTCCACCAAAAATGTCTTTTTTTCTTTGTGTACGTAGCATAGGGTGTAACTCCAGAGAAATAAACGAGTGCTACAGCAAGATTTGAGATGATCAATTGTCTTTCAGTTGATGGGTTGAATTAAGGATTCCTCTGCATTCTGGGTAGATGTAAAGGAGTTCAAGGCACTAGGTTGAAGAAGAACTGGTTCATTGGTCATTGTGTCCTAGACAAAAATGTAATCCTTCAGCTAACATTATCTGGTATTTGGTCATCAAAATGTTGCTGATGGTGGGTCAAAGAGTCAGAGAGTCAAGCAGTAATGGGTCCATCAGCTGTGCAAGTCCACACTGACTGACCAGTACCCATAATTACTAACCCTTCACTAATCCCCTTTTTGGGATTTGTGTGGTTGACAAATTTTGCAATGGTATATTAACTTACTACATTGGCTGTAATGGTTTTTGGGCTAAAGATGCAAAGCAGCTATATTAATTTAAATGTTTTAGCTGTTCCTCAATTCTTGCAGCTCAAAGCAATATTTTTAATTGGTAAGGAATGGACAATTTTGCAACAACTTCATAATGAAAAATGGAGTAGTAAAACTAGAAGCTTGGTTGTGCAGTTTCATGCTTTTTTCCACTCTTCAAAATTTCTTCAAAATTGTAACTTTTTTTAAAAAATTGGAGGCATCTGGATCATATTGTTAAACATTCTGAACCTGCGAAGTTTGCACTATGGTTTAGTTCATGCACTACATTCAGTCAGGTCTCTTTCACTTTCAAGAAGGTATCTAGATTATTTTCTACAGCTAGGTACAATAGGATACCAGTGTTGTACTTATGGTCAATTGCAACACTTGAAGAGTTAGGAACAGGAACTGTATAAAACACTGACACAGATTAGTGATTGTCTACCTTCCTGCAGTGGGCTGTTGTTGGAAGTGTTAGTCATGTTTTAAGTCAACTATCTTTTCTGAGATAGTGGGAATTTGTGCTTGGTGGTTAAGTTAGATAGCACTGGAACAATCCATATAAGGAAGAAGGGAATATATAAATCTGGATGCAGGGAAAGTGAAATTAATATGTGAGGACCTTTGTATGTGTGTGTGTGGGGGGGGCTAAATACTAGTGCAGATGAATATAGTAGCTTGTTTCTGCTGTAGACTTAATAGTTAATACTTCCATAGTAATCTGGATTAGGATATTTCGTCATCTAGAGCAGTTTGTCTCAATAAAATACTTTCAAAAAAATAAAATCACGGTGCTCTCTGTCGATCTCGGACTTTTACTTGACATTCAGTGATGGCAGTAATGTAAAATGAGCAGCATCAGATCTCCTGCACATTTAATAAAGTGTTGAATATGAATTTTCCCTGATCTCTAATTAATGTAAGTTTATATCTTATGTTTTTGAGCCTTTGGTTTTAATAACAGTTCATTGGAAATATATATTCAATAAAGAATTTAAATCTGTGGTTCATAATATATTTTTCTTGGAAATGCAATTTACACTTATCACATGTTACTGATGTGCACCCAAGAGTCTGGTTTACACTGTTGAGGGCAGCAAATAGAAATGTTTGAAACTTTGCCTAGCATTCAATTGATGCTTCCGTTGGAAACGATGTAGTAGTGCCACCCTCAGTCTGAAACAAACTAAAGAGTCGAAATGATGGAAAAACTCAGAAAGCATTTATATAAAGAGAAACAGAATTAACATTTTGTACTAAAGTATTTTATTTTGACAATGCATTCCAGCATAGCAAAAATATACTCTCTTTTTTAATTTAATTTCTGTTAAGTGTTTGGTCATTTAAATGTACTATTTTCTCCTCTGTCTGGGGATGATAACTTCAGAGGTGTTGAAGCCATCATGGAAAGAGAATATGCCGTCTTCACTCTCAATTTTTCCGTCTTCAAATGTAATCAAATTTTATTTTCCATTCTAGATCCTCTGCGTTTCTGTGAAAATTTGCAGAGCCTCAATTTGGCAGGAAACCTAATCAGCAGGTGAGTGTGTAAAAGTTGTTTGCAGTGCCTATTTGACAGAAATTGCTTGTTTTAGCAGTTGTAAGTTTTTTTTAATATATCAAGCCAATTTTTGTATATCTGCACTGCTCTTTAGTGCTGATGTCCTCTGCTCAATAACTGAGCTGAAGAAACTAGATACGATTCGATTGAAAGATGCAGTTTCCGGTTTTAGTAATCCAGGTAACTCATTATCTTTGCTGTGACTCCGTTCATATTGAAACCTTTCAAGTCAAAAGGATTTGGATCTGAGCCCTTCAATAGAGATTTGAGGGTAAAACTTAGACTAATATTCCACAGTAATGAGAGCAATAATATGGGCAATTTGGAATTTCAGAGATGAGATAATAAACTGAATAAATTGTCATATCCCTCCTAATGGTTTCAAAATCCCACAATACTACCTCAAGTGAATTCTTTTGGATGCTAAAGCTATCCATTCATTAATTCACATTACTGAAGGCATTTATCACACTGATATTTATGAGATCCTGTGTATAAACTGGATTTGTGTTTTCCTTTATCCCATTGCACATAAAGCACTTGGGAACACCCAAGATTGTAATTCTGTTCATCCTTGAAGGCAGTGTGATAATTAGATGAGAATTTGATTAATTTCTGGCCTGGGTAAATTGCAGATCTGCATTAGTGCAAAGGCATAGAATAAATCATATGCTTTCTATTATTTATGGTGTCTCACCTCTTGGTAATGTTACAAGTTTAAAGAAAGGGCAAATTCATTTAAAGGTATTTGATCACCATGTAATGCTTCTTGTAGATGTAGCATATACTTTATGTGAAATGTTAAAATGCTTTTATAGGACAGCATAATTGCTGCCTCAGAGTTAACACTCTTATAACACTGTAACACATGGAGCATACATAACAAATACAAATATTTCTGCAGAAAAATGTGACTGTAAGTCTTTGTTTTCAGTGTGTATGAATACATCATATTCAAGCACAATGTTGGACATGTTCCCAAACATAAAGGTATTAGATGGTGAGTAACTTGAACAATTGAGAAATTAAAGTTTCTCTTTTGAGAAATTGAGATTGAGATACTGGCACAGATCTTCCCCAATACCAACATGAGTGCTAGAGTTTATCTGTACATCCCCATAGAAATACAGATTTCTATCACTGGTATCAGACTGAAGCACAGGCATCATTTTCTGCCTTGCCACAGTCACCGCTGGCTGCTCCTGTGGACTCATCTAAAGTCCCAACAATACACTACAGTTACATGCAGGCTTCTTGACTCTTTGTGCTGGAAAACCTGTCTGCTGACCATGCACAACAATTCCCATTCAAGTGACTGAGAGACTCTTGATGTAGGGCAAAAGGTACTATATTTTTTTTTATTTAAGTGTTAATCACTTTTAAATTTAGTATATAAATATAATTTCAAATGCATATCAGATTTTAACTTTTTTTTAAATGTCCTAATGTTCACAGAATTGCAGAATGGTTTCAGCACTAATGGAGGCCATACAGCCTACTGCATCCTCACTATTCTATGTGAAACAAATCCAGCTAATCCCACTCCCCTTAACATTGCAGTTTCTTTCCTTTCAGTTATCTGTTCGGTTACTCTTTGAAAAGTACAGTTGAATCAAATTCTGGTGGTACATTCCAAACCCTAACCACTTGTTGTATGTACATAAAAGCAAAGATTCTCTTAGTGGTTCTTTTGTCAGTCATACCCTATGGCTCAATGCCCTTTCACGAGTAGGAATAGTTTCTCTCAGTCTATCTCATCCTGATTTTAAATATTGCTGTCAAATCCCCTTGAAACTCTTTAGTTCCAAGAAGAACCAGAGATAAAGGAAAGTCAGGTGCCGTATTTCTGGTACTAGTATGGAAATGGAGTCAGGAAGAATTGAACACTCTTCATCAAAATCATTAACATAAGTTGCAAATAGTTGAAGTCCCAACATTAATTCCCCCCCCCCCCCACTGCACCACATTAATTGATTGCCAATCTGTAAATGATTTGTTTATCTCAACTATTTTCTGTAGTTGACCATTTCATTATCTATGACAATGTATAACCTACAACTTAATAATTCTTGTGCACTGACCTCTAATGTAGCTGTTGTCAAATGTCTTCTGGAAATCTAAAACCACTGTATCAACTTAAGTCCATTATATCACCATTTGTTACGTCCCTAATTCAGAATTTAAAAACTGATTAGATTGTCCTTTTAAAATCCGCTATCTGCTAACATATCCTATTGGTCAACTGACATCTTACATCTTTCTTCAAACAAGCTTCTACTTGACAGTGATTCTTACTATTTTCTGAAGTTGCTCACTGTATTGCAAGGTGAAAGAATATTCTACTAATTTTAAAACAAATTTGTATCTTTTCTCTACTTGATGCTCAGTTCTTCTTGACCCTTTCTGATTGGTGTTAAAAATGCAGCCCCAAACTTTCTTTTCCTTTGTCATTTGTCTTTCATTATATTGAGGGACGATTTGTTGCTGAATGTCTTCCTATAGCAGTGTGATCAGCATGGAATCTGATGGATAAAAATCAGGACCTGAACAGTAAGCTGGGATGCTAGTGATTTTATTGTAAATGAATTCTCAGTTATTAAGATGTTGCTGGTGCAGTTCTTGTAAGAGAACTATTATTACAAACTTATCTTTAACATTGAGCAAATCTAATAGACTTGGGCTTCCAGCTGGGTTACAGGTATCAAGTATAACCTTGATGACGGACCTTCTTCAGGGATGATGCCAGGATATGACTAGACTGGTGGTAATTATACCCCTGTAGTCTGTCCCTCCTGATTGGCTAATCCTCATCCAATCAGGTTTCCACTCTCCATCTTGCTTACAATTGAATTCCAGTTCTTACTTAGAGCGAGACCATCATCTTTGTTAAAATTCTTTTATGTAGTTTTAATTCAATGGCTTCCTTTACCAAAAGCTATTGTTATGGCACAGTAGTTGGAACGATTGCCGGGATCCTGAAGAAATACCGGATTAATACCGACCACAAACCCGTAAGGAAGCTCAAGTCCCAGCTTATGCGGGTCAAAGATGAGCTGGGACTTGGGTCGGCTGGTGTTTACAGGATTTTCTGTGAATGTGGAGCAGCGTATATCAGCCAGATGGGACGCACGATGGAAACATGCATCAAGGAGCACAGGAGCTGCATCTGCTTGGGTTACCCAGAGAAATCGGAAGTAGCAGAACACTGCATTCGCAATGGCCATAGGATTGATTTTGACAGCACAAAACTCTTGTGCTACACCAATGGCTTTGGGGCTGCCCGATAGAGGAAGCCATTGAAATAAAACTAGAGGAAAAGAATTTTTACAGAGATGATGATCTCACTCTAGGTAAGAACTGGAATTCAATTGTAAACAAGGTGGGAGAGTGGAAACCTAACTGAATGAGGACTGACCAATTAGGAGGGACAGACTGTGGGGACATAAATACCACTGGTCAAGATATACCCAGGTATCATCCCTGAAAAAGATGGCAGAGTCTGTCATCGAAACATCAGTTATAATTGATACCTGTAACTGGTTGGAAGCCCAAGAAGAGTTTATTCATCATATACGCCAGGAAAGTAGTAGATTGTTTTTCACTGAGAAAATTTGTTAATTGTGTAATGTTTGTTTTGTATTACCACATACTATCAACAAGTATTACCATGTTATTAATTGTCTTTCCATGTATTTATTTCTAATAAATGAAAAGAATCATAATTGTTTTTGTTTCATTCACAGGAGAGAGGGTGATGGGTAAGGGTAGTGATTTGTACCGACTGTGTAAAGACATTGACAGCTCTTTGAAAGGTTTGACAGCGTTTTTTTGTTTTGATTGTAACTTAAATTGTATTTTCACTCCATACTAAAGTGAGTACACACAGTAAATCATGGACAGAATTAAACTTGAATGATGTACATGCTTTTCAATGCTAGGGTCCAGTCTGACTTTCCCAATGTCATGCTGATAATGAATTTAATCTGAAATCATTTAGTTGGCTTCACTAGATTTTTGAAATGTTCTTTGCGTTTCCACAATTGTAATTTGCAAACAGCTACTTTAGATATCACTCACAGTAAGTCTATAGATAGACTTCCAAATAACTGAGGGGTGCTAATTAAACTAAAGTTGACAAGGAAAATATAACGTGCAGAGGAAACACTTGATAAATGCTGTGCTGCTAACTTAACCAAATTAAAAGAACAAACACGAGGAAATCTGCAGATGCTGGTAATTCAAACAACAACACACACAAAATGCTGGTAGAACACAGCAGGCCAGGCAGCATCTATAGGGAGAAGTGCTGTCGACGTTTCGGGCTGAGACCCTTCGTCAGGACTAACCAAAAGGAAAGATAGTAAGAGATTTAAAAGTAGTGGGGGGGAGGGGGAAATGCGAAATGATAGGAGAAGACCGGAGGGGGTGGGATGAAGCTAAGAGCTGTAAAGATTTGCGAAAGTGATACAGAGCTGGAGAAGGGAAAGGATCATGGGACGGGAGGCCTCAGGAGAAAGAAAGGTGGGGGGAGCACCAGAGGGAGATGGAGAACAGGCAAACAACTAAATATGTCAGGGATGGGGTAAGAAGGGGAGGAGGGGCATTAACGGAAGTTAGAGAAGTCAATGTTCATGCCATCAGGTTGGAGGCTACCTAGCCGGTATATAAGGTGTTGTTCCTCCAACCTGAGTTTGGATTCATTTTGACAATAGAGGAGGCCATGGATAGACATATCAGAATGGGAATGGGACGTGGAATTAAAATGTGTGGCCACTGGGAGATCCTGCTTTTTCTGGCAGACCGAGTATACTTCCAGGTGAGGCGACACTTCACCTGTGAGTCGGCTGGTGTGGTATACTGCGTTTGGTGCTCCCGGTGTGGCCTTTTATATATTGGTGAGACCCGACGCAAACTGGGAGACCGTTTCGCTGAACACCTACGCTCGGTCTGAAATCCAAGTAAATGACATCCATTGTGTCTTCTCTGTCCACCCTGCTTGTTACTTCCTGGAATTAAGTGTTTCTTGAAAAGTCATGACCATTGCATTCATTATCTCTTCAGCAACCTCTCTCAGGACTCTGGGATGTAATCCATCTGTCCAGATGACTTGTGCACCTTAAGACCTTTGAGTTTGCTAGCACTTTCCCTTTGTAATAGCAATAGCACTCACTCCTCTCCCTGACACTCACAAACTTCTGGCACACTCCTCGTGCTTTCCTACAGTGAAAATTGATGAAAAGTACCCATTAAATTCTGACACTATTTAAACACTCTTTGGCAATAATGACCTGTCCCAATTAAGTGGCATAGTGTCCCAAATAAACAAAGAGAATCCCAGCTATTTTCTTGATCAGTTTTAGTTCTTTAAGAGTTGTCTCAAATAAGCAGCTATCCCAGTTAACCAATAAGCCTAATTAACTGAAATCCACTGTCTATACAATTATGAAAAGCATAGATATTGTAGATAATAGAGTGTAAAGGGCGGAAAATTGAAAGTAAATTTGCAAAGTGTGTTCTCTCACATAGACTGGAACTCACTGCCCGAGAAGATACGATAACAATGTTTATAACCATTTATAGACACTTACGTAGGCAGGGAATAAAGGGTTACAGACCACGTAAAGACAGATAGAATTGGGAAAATTTGGCATCATAGTTGATGCAGAAATAGTGAGCCAAGGGGCCTGTTTAATGTTTCTGACCTCCGGAGTTGACCAATTAAAAAGACTAATGTAATTAGGTAAAATAGAAATGTCATATTTTAACATGACACTTAGAGATGTAAGTTTCATTGTTATTGTATTCCTGTGGTATGTTATGTAGTTTATTGTTAGCATAATAACTAAGCAAAAAAAATTATAACAGGTGTTCTCTTGTGCTGCTTTCTCTGACTCGGAAAATAAGTGCTGTTGCCTGTTGTAAGTGGTCATGGCTTCAGATTTTTAGAACCAGAAAATCTGTACAGTACTGAATGAGCACTGTATTGTCAGGAGTACCATCTTCAGGATTGGTAAATGACCCCTACCTGTTTTCTCAAATGAGAGACAAGGACGCTGCAGCGTAATTTTAAAATGAGCAAGGCAGTTTCAGCGAAGTTACGTTGTGAAAATTGTCTGTAATGCTTAAGACATTAAAACAGATAAGCCATTTTTATTGGCAGCAATTCTTTTTTGGGATATCTTTAGACTGTGAAAATTGTTCATATAAATTCTTGTTCTTTTTTAAAGTAATTGACAGCAGTGCTCCTCTTAATGTACCACTTGGTCTTAAAAAATGGGTTGAGGACAATTACTGGGAACTTCAGCCAGTGCAGCAAACACAGGCTGCTGCAGCTACAGAACAGTTTTACGGTAAGGGCTCTCTTGACTTCAGTAATTTGAACTTGTAACAATTGATTAAGGTTTAAGTAGAAATTATTTTTTCAAACCATTTATTTTGAAAATGAATGATTCTTATTGCTACTCTTTTCTTAATACTTAGAACTTTTGAATGAATGCAGAAAGCTCAACAGTAAGGCTGCTGATGTCATTACAAAAACCAAAAGGACGCTAAGGACAATGAATTAAGCAAATACCTATGGCAACATCAGCAGTTACTTCAAGAAACTCGAGCAATTCTGAAAGAGGCCACAGATTCATACTGACACATCACCTAAATCATTTCTTTATTATGAAGTTGTTATTGAAACTAAAGGAAGGATCAGATCCTTCTACTATAGGTTGTTTTCTATATGCTTCTATACAGGTGGAATATATGCCACCCAAAGTTGTGAAAACAAAATCAGTAAAGATGTATAACGTCCTGAATTGAACTGGGTTTTACCACCTCAATTCCAACAGACAGATTTGCCTGCTGGTCAATTTTTATGCCTTCTAAATGAACTTGTGCACTGTTAATGTGCCTTCTTCAAGGCACTGACTACTGTATTACACTATACTTCTGTGAGCAAAATTTGTGAACTAAACTATTTATTCATACATATTTGTGACCAAGTGAATAGTGATTTATAGCTGTTGTCTGTGGTGTTGTATTCCAAAATATTAATCCCACAGTGAGCAATATATTCACAAAAGATGCAATCTTAAGCTATTTAAATGCTTCCTGAAGAGTGCTACAGAAATCATATTCCACAAATGCAAATCATGGCTTACTAAAAATTCTGATTATAGTCAGAAGACAGGACAGGTTTACCAGAGAGGCACATAGCGTTATCAGTTTGGTTAATGACCTTTCGTTAGAACTATTATTAATATCATATAAAATCAGATATAATTGATTTGTTTTGGTTCTTGTATCTGAGGTGATAAAGCTCTGATAGCTTCCAACTATCATGTTATCGCCAAAGAGTATAGCTTCTGCGTCTTTTCAACTTCCAAATTATGATTCTTGGTTATTCTTGGGAGCTAACCACAATTTGCCTGACTTGTGTGGTGAAACTTGCTAAGCTGTTGACGAGGTGCTTGATGAAATGGGTGAATGCCACTGCTTGGCTTTAGGTGTTAAATACAAGCTTCTAAAATCCAGTCTTTGAAAGCAGTAAAACATCAAAACAATCAGAAGGGCAAGCAATAGGTAGGCTTAATAGAAAGGGAATTTAAACTGCAGAGTAAAGAACACAGAATTTGTATATCACAGAAAAAGGCTTTTCTGTCCACCTTATCCATGCTCATGCTGATGCCTGTGTGTAGTAATTAATCTACCAGTGCCTTTTATTTCCAAGTACCTGTCCAAATGCCTCTTAACTATAATTATAAAAGTAACATGTACAAAATGCTGGAGGAACTCAGCAGGTTGAGACCCTTCATCAGAACTGAAACACTGTTCCCTCGACTTCCCCTTCTTAAAGTTCCCAATCAATTCCATGGTCTTACTGATGTTGAGTGCAAGATTGTGTTGCGACACCACTCAACTGCTTCTTTCTGCAAATTTTTCTTGGATGCAAGATAACAGAGCTCTGAAGCAGCCTGTGCTGTTCAAAGCATGAACAGTGATGCTCAACATTTTATACTTCGTGGTCTGACTAGGAATGAGTAAGCTATTACAGACCAAAGTGGTTTCATATTCATTAGGTTAAACACTGTTAATTCTACAGTCACTATCATCAGGAACTCAATGCTAAATTGATTATGTTTCAGTTTATTAATGATGCAGCAGGTAATTAGAAGTAAATTGAAAAGGAAATCAGGTAGATTCATTGACTGCACAAGTCAAGTAATTGGCAAAAGAACTATTCTAGCGATCAACAATCCTTTCATAATTTAAAATTAACCTGGAAAACATTGTTTAAAAAAGTGACAAAAGGCAATTTTAGAGTGACTTTAAAAAGAGAGCCTGTGAAATTCTTGGCGACAAGAAATTAGGGGAGCCAGGTAGAAACAGCAAAGGTTTGAGACTAAACTGGGGAATTGCAAAAAGCCTAACACTGTGAATGGCTGTGATGCTTCACCTCAAAATGAACTCAACATCTTTTATGCAAGCTTTGAGATACGGAATAAAAATGCATGTGTCAATCCCTGCAGCATCTGATGACCTGTGATTTGTCTCAGAGGTTGATGTCAGAATATCCTACAAGAGGGTAAAACCTCACAAGGCCTCAGGCCCCAATAGCATACCTGGTAGGGCTCTGAAAACCTGTGCCAACCAACTAGCAGGAGAGTTCAAAGACATCTTCAGTCTCTCACTGCTGCAGTCAGAGGTTTCCACCTGCTTCAAAAGGGTGACAATCACACCAGTGCCGAAGTAGAGCAGGGTGAGCTACCTCAATGACTATTACCCAGTTGCACTCACATCTACTGTGATGAAGTGTTTTGAGAGATTGGTAATGACTGTTGCCTAAGTAAGGACCTGAACCCACTATAATTTGCTGACAATGGCTGTACTTCATTAGGAGTTTGAAGAGACTTGGTATGTCACCAAAGACTCTCACAAACTTCTACAGATGTACCCTGGAGAGCACTCTAACTGGCTGTATCACTGGTATGGAGGGGCCACAGCACCGGATCTGAAAAGTTTGTAGAAACGTGTAAACTCAGGCAATTCCCCAGCATTGAGGACATCTTCAAAAGACAATGACTGAAAATAGGGGCATCCATCATTAAACTCTCCCATCACTCAGGACATGCCCTCTTCTCATTGCTACCATCAAGGAGGAGGTACAGGAGCCTGAAGACACAAACAATGTTTCAGGAACAGCTTCTTTCCCTTCGCCATCAGATTTCTGAATGGACAATGTACACTACCTCTCTTTTTTGCATATGTACTTTAATTATATTGTTACGAATATGCCGCAACTCTGAGGGGCCGAAGGGTACAAAGTCGCCCCCTCCTTTTTGAGAATCGCAAGATTGCTATTAATTCGGGTCTGGGACCCAGGAAATGAGAGAGAATCCACAAGGTTTGGAATGTGCCTTGGCCTCAGCGAAACAAAACCATTGATAACGGCTATTGTCTCTTGGAGACGGAATTGTGTATTGAGTACTGTACTATTCATTGAAACCCCTCAGGGGACGACCAGAGTGGGCTGGTTGAGGGATTGCATCATCCCAACCTGATTGACATCTGAGACCCCGTGAGTAAGGATAAAAGAGGGTTTGGGGAACAACCCCTTTAGATGCACCAGGAGAAACGCTGGAAATCCAGTGACAGCGTTTAATAGCGACAGCCGGTGGGGGGCTCGTGTGCGTCCTTCCCTTGCCTGGGATTGGCGGGCTCACCGCGGAAGAACGGCTTAGCTAAAGGAGAGGCCACAAGTGAACGGCCACACTAACGAGACTCCGACGGATCGAAATCATAAAAGGAATCGGCAAGTTTTTCTCCAAATCTCTCTCTCTCTCCAACCATTGCAAACCCAGCGGTCCCCAAAGGCTGCAGCCTGCATGAACTGAGTGACTTTTATATTTCCATTGGACAATACATTATCCCCAGACAACGATAGAGCGTATTTCTTATTGATTATGATTATACCCGCACTTTTAGATTTAGTATTGACGATGTATATTATCTGTATATTGGCATTGATATCATTTTTGTGTATTTTTACTAATAAATACTGTTAAAAATAGTATCATCAGACTTCATCGGACCTCTCTATCTTTGCTGGTAAGTGACCTAGTTATGGGGTCGTATTTGATACCAAATTGGAGGGCCAGTGAATCGGGCTTTTAAGTCCAAACGTGGGTCTGGTTGCGCGGGTAACCAGACGGGAAACCAGTAAAGATGGACGTTGACGAATTTATAGAAAACCCGACTCTGGAGGCGCTAGAGGCTGCCACAAAGTCGGACTTGATAAATATTGCGAAAGGACTAAATCTCACAGAGGTGAGGTTGTCGATGAAAAAGCGGGAGGTGCAGAGGGCCATAATTCAGTATTATATTGTGAAGAATGTGTTTTCAGCTGAGGTATTGGAAAATATCCCTGAAAAGGTACCAGCTAGTGGGACGGCTCAGTTAGAGTTGGAGAAATTAAGGTTGGAACATGAAATTAAGTTAAAGCAGCTGGAAGCAGCCGAAAAGGAAAAAGAAAGAGCCGAAAAGAAAAGGGAGCAGGACAGAGCTGAGAAGCAGAGGGAGCATGAAATTAAGTTAAAACAGCTGGAAGCAGCTGAAAAAGAGAGGGAGAGAGCCGAGAAGGAGAGGGAGTATGAGGAGAAAGAGAAACAGAGGCAACATGACATGGACATGGAGAAGTTAAGGCAAGAGTGAAGAGCTCAAGGGTCAGACCGAGAGGAGTGGTTTAACGTTAGTCGGGAGTTTAGGTTAGTACCTCCGTTCGAGGAGGCGGATGTTGATAGTTATTTCTTGCATTTTGAAAAGGTGGCAATGAGTCAGAAGTGGCCCAAAGATCAGTGGGTGGCGTTGTTACAAACTGTGTTAAAAGGGAAGGCACAACGGGCATATGCGGCGTTGTCCATGGAGGAGGAGGAGTCTGAGAATTATGAGAAAGTAAAGGAGGCCATTCTTCGGACCTATGAATTGGTACCTGAAGCGTATAGACAAAAGTTCAGAAATTTAAAGAAAGGGTGGAATCAGACGTATGCAGAGTTTGCCTATGAGAAGGGTGTGCTCTTGGATCGCTGGTGTGCAGCAGAAATAGTGGAAGAAGATTTTTGGCATCTCAGGGAGTTAATTCTGATTGAGGAATTTAAAGGTTGTGTTTCGGATGATATCCGGATGTATTTGAATGGGAAGCCGAATAAGTCCATCTCCGAATTTGCTAGGTTCGCAGATGAATATGCCCTAACCCACAAGACAAAGTTTTCCTCGAATAAAAGTTACCAGAGAGACCATGGGAACGGTAGAGAAAGCCCACCGGCTGAGGCAGAGGTCCCGCCAGGAGCTAGTGGTAAAATTAAGGAGGAGGTAAGGCAAGATGGCAGGAGAGGTCCTGGCTTGACCTGTTTTAATTGTGGAAAGGTGGGTCATATTGCATCTAAGTGCCTTGCTCCGAGGAAGGAGATGAAAAGGGAGAGCAGCAGTACCTATAGGCTGTATTGCGTCAATCAGAAAATCGACGAGAGAGCCCCAGGTAGATAGAGTACAAGAGGGGCGTGAGAAATTTCGTTCAGAAGGAACCGTGTCTGTGAAAGAGGGAGACACACCAGTTCCAGTGCGGATCTGTGGAGACACGGGAGCTGAGCTGTCATTGTTTTGCAGTACGGTACTAGATTTTGGTCCTCAGACTGGAGAGGTAGCTTTGAGAGGCATAGGAAAAGGGACAGAAGCGGTGCCCTTGCATAGGATCATTATAAATTGTGAGCTGGTATCTGGACCAGTTGAAATAGGGGTGCGATCAGAATTCCCGAGAACTGACGTCGACCTCCTTCTGGGTAACGATTTAGCTGGTGGTGACGTTTGGTCGGCCATGGAGCTGACGAGCCAGCCTGTAAGTGTTGAGGACCCGCCCCTAGATTCCAAGATCTATCCCGCATGCGCGACCACTCGCAGCATGTCGAGAAAGACCGCTGAGAAAGAGACCAGTTTAAATCAGGCCAGTATTGATTTGGCCGAGATGTTTTTACCGACCCTGTACCAAGAGGGTTTAGAGGGTGGTAAAATGGAGAATAGGAAAGTGAAAGAAAGTAAGGGAGAGGAGGTAGATCTTCCCTTAGCCAGGAGGAAATTTATAGAGGCACGGAGTAAAGATGAGAAACAGATAAGTCTGTTAAAAGGTCCAGGGTTGGACATGGATGATCTGTCTGGTTTGCCAGAACTGTTTGAAGAAGTTGAAAATTTTAAATGTGTTCCCGATAATGAAATGAGGGCAGTCCAAGATGAAAAGGATGCCATTACCTTGAAGAAGTCTGCTGGGTTGGCAGATGAGGTTGTTTCAGTCCGCGGGGTTGAGTTTACTCCGGAAGAGAGTTGCCCAGAGAGGAACTGGGAGGATCAGGGGAATTTAGAATTTGAAAAGGGAACGGGTATTGAAAGCCTGAAAGAGGCAGATGTCCCGTTTGAGTGTGTTCAAGATGTGGATGCATGTGGTACTGAACCTAGTAATGGAGCTCAGAAAAAGTCTGAGGTATTTGATTCAGTTGAAAAGGAATGCAGTCCTTGTGGGTCAGATGGACTTGGTTCAGTGAAGAAAGGGTTAACCTTGGTAATAGTGGGAAATGAGAATTCCCAGTCGTTTGTGTTCGAAGGTGTGTTAAAAGTTAGTGAGGAGACAAAAGGTGGTGAGGTGAATATTATTATTGAAGGAAAAGGGAAAAGTGTAGTTCCTAAATTGAATGAAGAAAATTTAAAGTCTGGATCGATGTCAGAAGCAGCAACCAGGCTGCAGAGACAATGGCTTGGTAACACGGTGCCTGCGAATCAATTACAGGTTGATTTGGAATGTAAAGGTGCCCCATACGCTATTGTTATTCAAGAGAGTGCTGTGAAGAGGCAGAAGGGTCCTGAAGATAAAACTAACAACTTGCTTAAAATTAAAGAATTGTGTGGAAATTCGGAAAATGGTGTAAGTTTGGAACACATTGTTGATAAAATAACTCCTATGAAAGGAGCATGCAAAAGCCTATTCCACACTGGTGCACAAGTTAACCACGTGGGAGTTAACTGGAAAAGGGGCGAGGGTTGATGGGATGCCATTTTAAATAACAGGATCCGGTTTTAAGGGATTTCGACAAAGCATGTGAATAATAAAGACAACCCCATGGAAGATTGACTGTTAAGTTTGAAAGTAACATAAAGATTAGTATTTGCATGAACTTTTGTAGTATACACGGAAGCTAAGATCACAACTCTTTAGTTTTTGTTTGCTGAAGAAAAGGAATAAAAATAGGTGGTTATCAAATTGGAGTCTGATGCTACAAGAATTTATTAAGGTACAAGATGTTAAGATATTAAAGGAAGTGACAATGTAATCGCTAACTGTTTAGATGCTGACTTGAATGTATAACTGTATTACTCTGTAGTGAAAAAAAACTCTTTTGTATTGTGTTAGATTCTGAAATCCTGTAAGACTCTGTATTAATTAATTTTTACCTGTTGGTAAAAATCTCAGAAGGAAGGGGGTGTTACGAATGTGCCGCAACTCTGAGGGGCCGAAGGGTACAAAGTCGCCCCCTCCTTTTTGAGAATCGCAAGATCGCTATTAATTCGGGTCTGGGACCCAGGAAATGAGAGAGAATCCACAAAGTTTGGAATGTGTCCTGGCCTCAGCGAAACAAAACCACTGATAACGGTTATTGTCTCTTGGAGACGGAATTGTGTATTGAGTACTGTACTATTCATTGAAGCCCCTCAGGGGACGACCAGACTGGGCTGATTGAGGGATTGCATCATCCCAACCTGATTGACATCTGAGACCCCGTGAGTAAGGATAAAAGAGGGTCTGGGGAACAACCCCTTTAGACGCACCAGGAAAAACGCTGGAAATCCAGTGACAGCATTTAATAGCGACAGCCGGTGGGGGGCTTGTGTGCGTCCTTCCCTTGCCTGGGATTGGCGGGCTCACCGCGGAAGAACGGCTTAACTAAAGGAGAGGCCACAAGTGAATGGCCACACTAACGAGACTCCGACAGATCGAAATCATAAAAGGAATCGGCAAGTTTTTCTCCAAATCTCTCTCTCTCTCCAACCATTGCAAACCCAGCAGTCCCCAAAGGCTGCAGCCTGCATGAACTGAGTGAACTTTATATTTCCATTGGACAATACATTATCCCCAGACAACAATAGAGCGTATTTCTTATTATTATTATACCCGCACTTTTAGATTTAGTATTGACGACGTATATTATCTGTATAATGGGATTGATAACATTTTTGTGTATTTTTACTAATAAATACTGTTAAAAATAGTATCATCAGACCTCTCTATCTTTGCTGGTAAGTGACCCAGTTACGGGGTTCGTAACAATATTGTGTACTTTAATTATATTGCACTGTACTGCTGCAATATTTCACAACATATGCCAGCGATATATTAAACCTGATTCTGAGTTGACTGGCCTGTACCTTCAAGTTTGCAACATTGGTGGTGGCATCTGTCGGTCTTGAGAGACCATGGGCGCAGGCCTGGGCAACCCAGGGTTGTATGGGAGACCAAGCCCAAGGAGATGGTGGTGGACTTTAGGAGATCTAGGCCTCATATGGAGCCAGTGATCATTAATGGAGAATGTGTGGAGCAGGTTAAGACCTACAAATATCTGGGAGTACAGTTAGACGAGAAGCTAGACTGGACTGCCAACACAGATGCCTTGTGCAGGAAGGCACAGAGTCGACTGTTCTTCCTAAGAAGGTTGGCGTCATTCAATGTTTGTAGTGAGATGCTGAAGATTTCTATAGGTCAGTTGTGGAGAGCGCCCTCTTCTTTGTGGTGGCGTGTTGGGGAGGCAGCATTAAGAAGAGGGACACCTCACGTCTTAATAAGCTGGTAAGGAAGGCGGGCTCTGTCGTGGGCAAAGTACTGGAGAGTATAACATCGGTAGCAGAGCGAAGGGCGCTGAGTAGGCTACGGTCAATTATGGAAAACCGTGAACATCCTCTACATAGCACCATCCAGAGACAGAGAAGCAGTTTCAGCGACAGGTTGCTATCGATGCAATGCTCCTCAGACAGGATGAAGAGATCAATACTCCCCAATGCCATTCGGCTTTACAATTCAACCGCCAGGAGTAAGATATGTTAAAGTGCCGGGGTTAGGACTCAATGTATTTAAGTAAACTACTTAAGAACTTTTTAAAAGCTATTATTAATGCTTTTTGAGAGGGTGATTTTAGATGCATATCATATTTTTACTGAGTTAAGTATTTTATGTAATTAGTTTTGCTACAATAAGTGTATGGGACATTGAAAAAAGTTGAATTTCCCCATGGGGATGAATAAAGTATCTATCTATCTATCAAAGGGAAGGGCACCCATGCAGCTTGACGTCGCAGAGCGATGTGTTGTTAAGTGCCTTGCTCAAGGACACAACCAGTGACCTTCAGGTTACTAGTCTGATGCCTTGCCCACTAGGCCACGCACCAACACTTGCATTAGTAAGTACAATATAGAGAGTATCGGGAAATAACGGTTGTTTGGTCCACCTTGGCCAAATCCCAAAAATGAGGAGCTGCATGTCTGAAAATTCTCTTTTTATTGCGGTAAAGATGGGGCTTCGTATGTGCTATAAGAGAGCAAAGAAACTTGCATTGTTCCCCTACAACTCTCATGTACATAGTCCTGTGACTCTCTTTCAGGTTTCAATACTGTGCTGGGATACTTACACCTTAGATAGCATTCAGGAAGATGTATCACTTTCTCAGTGTTACACGTGCAACAGCCTGACACTGAAGCGGGACCAATCCAAGACCCTCCGACTAAGGCACACTGCGGCCGGTAATGTGAAGAGCCTGCGTACAATTGGCTGCTACGGACTCTGAATCAGAAGCTCCAAGAGGTGGCAATGACAACTGGCGCATTCGCGTGGACTTAGCTCGCAACTAAGCCAACCTGACCATATATCCGCCCAGATAAACCCGTCCTGACAAAAGCGCCCCGTTGAATCCTTGAGTCTCCTTGCTCGGTGGCCTCTCTTAGTCATCAGACCGGGGGCGGTGTTCAGAACACTCCGATGGATCGTATCCCGGTCGGTGGGAGGGTGGGACTTTCCCGCTGCGGGTATCTGATTGGCAGGGTTCTCGTCCTATGGCAGGATGACTGAACATTGATTTACCAGAGCCAGCCCGTGATTGCGGGGATTACCTCGTATCTCCCCCTTGACAGGTCGGGTTTTGGGCCGCCCGGAGTCTATGATTGACATGGACCGGTTCGAATGAAGACGGGAGGGAGGAGGAAAATGGTAGCGTACCTGAGTCTATGATTGGTACGGGCTGGTTCCTATGGTGACAGGATTAGGGGCGGGACTCCAGCACAGCGGAGCCAGTGATTGGTTGTGGCCGGGTCCTATGGTGACTGAGAGAGGGGATCACGGAGCTGCTGGTTCGAGTAGTGCAGCGCGAAGATGGCGGCTGGGTTGTGGAGGAGCACGGTGAGGGGCGCCGTGGAGATGGACTCCGGGCCCAGTGCGTGGGGTTGGGGCTGTTTCGTGCCTTGGCACCCGTTATGGAGCACCCCCGAGAGGCGAGGCTGCAACATGTTTGCCTCCGACGCCCGGATGCTCGAGCCACATGGGCGCGGAGCGGGCGGAAAAGGAGCCGCCGACGTGGGCGGGCATTTGGCATCGGGCCAGGGTTGATCAGCGGGAGGGTCATTTAAAGGGTAGTAGGTTCTGGGTATACGTGAGGATGGCATGGAGAATGGTGTCCATCCCGAACCCCTATGGATTTTTGTTGTGTTCCCAAGTGGCCATGGACTGGAAGGAGCTGGATGCTGGAGGGCAGGGGGAAGCTGCTGAGGCCCTGAACTGTGGGCAGGTCAATGAAGAAAGTGGATAGGAAGGACAATGAGGGTAATCGAGGAGGAGCTGATGGAAGGGGGAGAGGGCTGCCATCTTTGGGTGTGGGGGAAGATCTTGGGAACCTATAGCGTGGGTGAGTTGGGGTGTCTAGGGCATTAGGAAGCTGAGGCTCTTAAGGGTGATGGGACCCTGGAATGGTTGGTTTGGGTAGAGCAGGTGTGGGGTGACAGAAGGAGGGTGAAAGGCAATTTGAAGGACCTTATGGAGCAGATTATGGTTGCTACAGCATTTCACATTGTTATCCTGTAGTTCAAGTGACTTGAGTTCAATAATGTTATTGGCTGCTGTCTTGTGTGAACTTTGTGTTCTCCCTGTGGCTGTAGCTTTCCTGTAGTGCCTCAGTTTTCTCTGTGCCCAAGTAGGTTAATGACAACTGTGAATGGTTCCTCTTTTTTGTGGACAATGGATGGGAAGTTGATGACTATGTCAGAGAGTATAGGTCATGGTAATAAGTGGGGTAATGGGAACACTCTGGTCGCTAACATAGGTTTGATGGGCCACATTAACTCTATCATGAAAGATATATTACAAGATAGGGGTGTAATAAGTGCAAGTTGGGCCTGGGGTTGAGGGGTTGTCCAGAGTGAGATGGTGGAATTCAGGGGATAATGGAGTTAGCTGACTTAGATGAAGTTGCAGTGGCATTTCTCCTGTTTTGTCTTTCAGGTTTCCCGTGTAATGGGAGCAGTAAAGAGTCACCAACCAGTCGCCAGGACCTTGTCTGATGTTAGTATTTCAGCCTTTCTCAGGGTCGCTGTGACCTTTGCCTAAATGTGCCTATAATTCTGTTAATCTGACTTTGTTGTTTGAGATATTCTCTTTAATACTGTTTATTCATTATCATATAACAGTAACTTTGTATTAATGCACAGCATGGTCCAGGTTCTGCTGTGCTTTCTGTGCATAATAGAAAGGCAATTCAAGTGTTTCAGAACACTGCAGCATTTTGTCTCGTATGTACATTCATTGCAGAATAAGAAAATCAATTATTTCCAGCGTGTGGTTTTAATGTTCTCATGAAGGGGTTCTGACTTAAAACATTTTGACTATTTTAAAATTTATTTCTTATTATACAGCCTAAGCTGCTGAATGTTGTTGACATTTCATGTTTCTGCATGCTGAGCATTGTGTTTATATTTGTTCTTTGAATCAGTGTCCTTGAGAAGGTGTGTATGTATCAGAATCGATATTAAGGAAACGAACATCCAACAAACTGGTATTTCTAGATCTGCCATCACATCTGAAGAACTATAGTGAAGTCAAGAAGCATTTCTTAAGGGTGTTGAGGCTTAGAAATCTTTACTAAATCTAACCTCAGATCAAAGGTGGAGATGCGTCTGTATCAAAGGAGGTGTAAGGTGTTCCTTGGGCAAGGTGTAGCAGCACCTGCTTAGCCCCCTGATCAGGGTCGAGTGAAGCCATGGGTGCAGGTGGTGAATTGTCATATGAGCAATTGGTGTATATCACAAGTCCTCATTATGCAACCACCAACACTAGGCAGATAATCGCTGAAGAGTATTGATAATGGCTAGGGTCACCCGTCTTGTAAAGTCACTCCCCAGAAGAAAGCAATGGCAAACCACTTCTGTAGAAAAATTTGCCCATAACAATCATGGTCAAGACCATGATCACCCATCACCCATAGGTTATACTTTGTATGCACAGCATATGGTCCAGGCTCTGCTGTGCCTTGTCTACATAATAGAAAGACAATTCAAGTGTTTCAGAACACTGCAGGATTTTGTCTTGCAAGTATATTTGTTGCAGAAAATGAAAATCATTGATTTCCAGCATCAAAGAAATAACTTTTTCTGATATCCAGAACTGCTGTCAGGGTGTGATCAGACAGTGGAAAAGCTGAAGATCATAAGGCCAGAAGATATAGGAGCAGAATTAGCTGTTTGGCCCATTGAGTCTGATCCACTATTCTAACATGGGTGATTTTCTTTTTCAATCCCATCCTCCTGCTTTCTCCCTGTAACCCTTCACCTCCTTACCAATTACGAAACTATCAGTTCTGCCTTAAATGCACCTTCTGTGGCAATGCATTCTGCAGATTTACCAACTTCAGGCTGAAGAAATTCCTCTGGATTTCAGTTCTAATGTGATGACCCCTTATTCTGAGGCTGTGCCCATGGATCCTAGATTTCCCACTGATGGAAATATTCTCTCCATGTCCACTCTATTTCAGGTCTTTTTCAGCAACGATACTGAAAATCTGAAGTAAAAACATAAATGCAATATTCAACAAGTCAGGCAGCCCCTGAAGGGAGAGAAGCAGTTAATTAATGGCCAGCTGCTCGGACCAATGGTTTGGTCAGCTGGTAGAGCCTGTAAGCTTGGGTTCCAGCTGTGTTGTCTTCATACTGGAACCCTGCTAATCCTAGTTGCCCTGAAATTGTGTTAAATCTTTAGCAAATCCACACATAGTCTATCTTGTGGATTTTCTTTCCTCAAATAAAGGGAATATATCCTTGGAGCTGAATCCTCATTGAATTCTGGGATTTGGGGATTGTTTGGGAGGAGCGGAGGAAAGAAGATTGGGTGACTTGGCCCTGTCCTTTATGTAGTTTGAAAGAATGAGATGGAATCTTATTTAAATATGCAAGATTTTTGAGAGAAGGCTTGACAAGCTAGTTACATAATGCAGATTTCACATGGTGTGGGTCTCGGATTAGAGGGCATTGTGTCATAAAGAGGTCACCAATGAGATGTGGCAAAATTTCTTAATTTGTGTTGTGCATCTTTGAAATTCTCCACTCCAGAGATCTGTGGATGTTTAGTCAGTTAAAGTATTCAAGAATAAGTTTTTTTTTGGAACACAGTGGAGTTGGGCATTATTGAAAATTCAGCAGAATATCAGAGGAATAACCAAAGACTACAAACCACAAGATTGAAGTGCAGAGCTTGCTTAATACGACACGTGTTTCTTACACTTTCACAATCAGAGGAAATTTATCTCTTTTTTTAAAGTGAAGGTATTTAACAAATAGTAAACACGGGGAAATCTGCAGATGCTGGAAATTCAAACAACAACACACACAAAATGCTGGTAGAACACAGCAGGCTAGGCAGCATCTATAGGGAGAAGGGTCAGGACGAAGGGTCTCGGCCTGAAATGTCAACAGCGCTTCTCCCTATAGATGCTGCCTCGCCTGCTGTGTTCCACCAGCATTTTGTGTGTGTTGTTGTTAACAAATAGTAAACTGAGTTTTGGATAAAAAGTATTTACAACTTTCTGGTGCTTGAAGCACTTCTCATTGAACATTGACTGGGCTGGGAAAGAAAGGACATAGAGAACATGGTGGCTGAATTCTTTGGGTTCTGGTCCTCGCATATATTGTTCAACTCACTTGAGCATTATTAGTTAATTTATCATCTGAAATAGTAATGGTTGTGCTAGATGTCCAAATAAATTGGCTACCTCACATATATCTCTAAATAGTGGTGCGGTCCCCTTAATGCAAACATATTTGAATGAGGGAGGCATCCTTTTTTGAAATAATAATTGTGTAATTGAGTTTTCAGATTTTTAAAGCAGTGGGAAAATGACACTGAGGTTAAATACCCGTTTGTAATTTCTACATTGAATAGTTTCTAGTAAAGAAATATAATGAACATTCTGGATAATTGTGATGTCCATGGGAAGTCTCACTATTAAAATTGCAGTACTTGTCTCTGCATGAATGCTCTGTGCTAGCAAACAACTTGGCAAGTTGTTCATCTGTTGTGAAGTAAAAATATGTAGTTATGAAATCATGAGGCACGGGTAGGCCAAAAATAACCGACACATTAGAAATGCTTTGCATGCAATTGCTTCATGTCCTTTTGTGTTTCCATCTTTGAAATACTTATTGACATTGTATGTAAACTGTGCTAAAACTGTGTTTCCATTTAGACATAATCTTACAACAGTTAACAATTGCAGATACAAAACTAATTTGCATTTGTTTCCAACATCAACTGTACATGCATGGGAAAAACCTGCAGGATTATAAACAATATATTTTTTTTGCAGCAACTGAGTCACCAGTGTGGGTAGAATGACTGTAGAAACCAGTTTTGTAAATATAATCACATTTTTTAAATGCCCTAAACAAAATTTATAAGATTCAATATTCTTGGGACTTGTTTCAGATACGAACTGTAACATTAATCCCAGGTGATGGCATTGGCCCAGAGATATCTGATGCTGTAGTGAAGATTTTTGATGCTGCTGAGGTAAATACTTTTCTCTCTTTTGTTTATTTAATTAAGTGTAGTTATTAAATCTATTTAATTGAATGAATATTTAGTATTAATGTAAATGGGTGGTTGATGATCAGCACAGAATTGGTGGGCTGAAAGGCCTGTATCTGTGGTGTCTGGAGAACTCTGATCAGCTTTCAAATGGCTGTTCAGGTTTTTGTTAGGCATTTGAACAGCACAGTGGTAGTGAGTGCCTCCCAATGTGTGAACCTGACAAAAAAAACTATTTTTATCATAAACTGCTTGCTAATCTATCTAAAAATAAATTAAACATGCCATGACTTCCACGTAATGAAGCCACAACACCTTAACTGCTTGTTGAGCTTTGTCAGTCTTTGCAGCTGAATGTGACGGGGAACTCCAGAGCACAAGACTTCCCTAAAACACTCTTTGGTGCAAGACAAATTCTCCAATTTCACTTTTATTTTTGGTACCTGGTAACTTGAGTTGAAGTTTTTTTTTCTATGTTCATCCTAAATTAGGCAAAGACTATACAACCACATCTAACCTCCATTATATTCAAATTCTACAGACTAAGTAATGTCTGTAATGCTTGATTTCTTTCTTGGGGTAGGGTTAGAATTCTTTTAAAGGTTAGTGCATTAAGTTGGTGTACATTTTAATGGGAACAGTATGGATAGATGCATTGTTTGCAGCTCTTCAAATAACCAGATACTGAATTCAAACATTGTTTTTACTTTATTAATGAAATGTGATCATTGCTGCCAAAACCATTAGAACATGAGAGTGTAGCAGTATAGGAACAGGCCTTTCAGCCTGTAACGTGTCAAACTAAATTAGTAATCAAATGCCAGCATACACTAATCACTTATGCTACACAAATCCATATCTGTCCATTTCCTACACATTCGTATCTTGAATCCCTATTTTATTTGCCTCCACCACCACCCTGGGCAGAACATTTCAGGCATCCCCCACTGTACAAAAATAAAAAAAGCTCCGTGCATCTCTTTTGAACTTGGATGCATGGCCTTTGGTAGTAGACATTTCATCCCTGTGGATAAAAAGGTCTGGCTGTCTATCTATGCCTCTCATAAATCTATCCTCAGCCTCCATTGCCCCAGAGAAAATAGGGGTCTAATCTCTCTATATAACACGATACTCCAGGTGCAGTCTAACTAAAGTTTTATAAAGCTGGTTTTTGAAATTCCTTGACCAATAAAGGCAAGCATGCCATGTACCATTTTTACCACTCTATCAACCTGTATAGCCACTTTCAAGGAGCTATGGACTTTGACCCCAAGCTCCCCCTGTACATTGCTTTACATTTGATCTCCCAAAGTGCAAAACTTTATATTTGGCTGGGTCAAATTCCATCTCTTTCTGCTGCCAATATCTGCAACTTATCTGTATCCTGCTGTATCCTTTGATGATCTGCAGTATGCAAAACATTGTTGTGAATTTACTAATCCACCTATCCACATTTTCATCCATGCCATTTATATACATAACAAACAGTAGCAGTCCCAGTACAGATCCCTGCAAAACATCATTAGTCACAGACCTCTTGACAGAATAAATCCCATCAACTACTCCTGTATTCTATGGGCAAGGCAATTCTGAATCCAAACAACAAATTCATTGTAGATCCTATATATCTTAATCTTATGGTTGAGGGACCGTGTCAACCATCTTGTTTAAACTCATGTGGTCAACATGACAACTCTACCCTTGTCAGTCACCTTCATATCCTTCTCGAAAAACTCAATCAAGTTAGTAAGACACAACTTCTCTGTCAAAGCTATGCTGCTTGTCCCTAATTAGCCACTGTTTTCCAAATGCTTATAAATCCTATCCCCAAGAATCCTTTCCACTAATGTCCATACACTGGTCAATAGTTTCCAGGATTATCCTGATTTCCCTTCTTGAATAAATCAAATTTACTTTCTCACCTTCTGAGATCTTGCCTGTGGCTAGAGAAAACATGAAGATCTTGGCAAAGGTCCAGCAATCTCATCTCTTGCCTCTCCCAATAACCTTGGGTGTATTTCTTCAGGCCCTGGGGCTTGTCCACCTTAATGTTTTGACCCAACATTACCTCTGTTTATCTCAAAATACCATTGCAGATTAGTATGCTCCACATTGATCTCACTCCTTGGTAAATACTGATACAAAGTACTGATTTAGGGCCGCACCCACATCCTCTGCCTCTAAGCTCATGTTCCCTGCTTTATCTTTGATTGGTCCTTCCTGCTCCCTTTTTTATCCTCTTGTTCTTGATCTATGTATAGAGAAGCTGGAGGTTCTCTTTAATTCTACTTTTCAAGTACTTTTAATGGACCCTCCTGGCTTTCCTAATTATTTATTGCAGTTCTTTGCTGGCTTTCTTATAATCCTCAAGTGCCCTGTTTGATTTTAGCTTCCTAAACCTTACATACTCTGCCTTTCTCTTCTTGACTAAATTTGCCACCTCTCTTGACAGTCAGGGTTCCTTTACCTTGTATTCCTTGTCCTTCCTTCCTTACTGGAACGTTCCTGTCCTGTATTCTGTGCAGCTGGTCTTTATACACCCTCCATGTGTCAGATGAGGACTTACCAAAACAAAGCTCTTCCCGATTTCCCTAGTTCTTGCCCAGTCCTCTCATAATTTGCCCATCTCTTCTGAATGCTTCATACTTGTGTTTATCTATAACTAACTTCAAATTTAAGGAGACGTTATCACTGTTCCCTAATTGTTCTCCTGCTGAAAGGTCAATCACCTGGCCAGACTCATTACCCAACACCAGGTCCAATATAGCCTGTTCTCTTGTTGTGCTGAATACATATTGATATAAGAAACACTCCTGGATACTCCTAACAAACTTCTTTTTCTTCCTAACTTGCTTAATTGTCCTTGTGAAGATGATAGTGATTAGCTCTCTTGAACCACTGCAGACCTTCCATTATAACTTCTTCCATAACTGAAGAAGTTAGTTATCTAGTGATAGGTCTCATATTGGTGTAATTAGGGAAAGTGGAATCATCTGAAAATGCAGAAAGATCAGGTAATAAACTTGAGCTGATGTGGAAGAACATGCTTGATCCACAAATGCCAGGCAACCGTACTACCATTGCAAAATCTCCAGTGTTAGCATACTGGTGTGTTTCTTCTATTGCCCTTTGCATGCATTGTCATGTTTAATGGTTATGCTTAAAGGTTTAAGACTTTTTCGTAACCCTCCATTTTGTGTTTCCTCGTCTACCTTTTCATATTATGTATGTGCTTTATTTCAAACATTTTATTTCACAAGTTCTGAGTGTTAACTGCTTCCATCTCCACTGATACTGCTTAACCTCTTCAGTGCTTCTAGTATTTTGTTCTAGTTTTTGTTGTGTGTAGTTCAAGCAATTAATTAAATTTGTTTCCTTCAGTCTAAGCACATGAATTGGGGTGCAGTGGGAGAACTGAAGAGCAATTAAAGTTGTTACTACAAAATTCAAGTAATTTTCTCAAATTCCTTGCATTTTCAAGGCTCCCATTCGTTGGGAGGAGAGGACTGTGACGGCCATTCAATCATCAAGTGGAAAATGGATTATTCCTCCAGAAGCTAAAGAATCAATGGATACAAACAAAATTGGATTGAAAGGTACATAGTAGGTGCTGGTGCTGAAACACTAGTGACTTGTGTCTTATTTAAGTAGATGTGAGTTCAAAGTGAATTCCAAAAACTAGTCTCCAGAGATTCACTATGCAGTCAGAAGTAGTGAGCTCTGAGTCAAGGAGAGATACCAAGCCTGAGCAGACAACCATCCATTTAATTCTAGTCCTATTTCTTTTAAATATTGTTTTTATGTAGGACTAAACTAAAGCCCTTTGTGTCTCAATGAGGATATATAAAGATCCTGTGGCACTGTTTTTGCTATTTTGATTAGGGGAATTACTTAGGAATAAAATGATCATTATCTGGTTATTATGTGCTTATCTAAGAGTTCATAAATGCCCTTAATGTATCTGTCTCTACCATTACCCCTGGCACTCACCACTCTGTAAAGAACTTACCTGCAGCATTCCCCCCCCCCCCCCCCCCATACTTTCCTCCAAAAACCTTAGTTATGTCCCCTGGTATTAGCCATTTCCACCCTGGGGAAAATGTCTGACGATCCACTTGATTGATCTATGCCTCTTATCAACTTGTATACCTCTATCATGTCACCTCTCATCCTTCTTTGCTCAAAAGGGAAAAGCCATAGCTCGCTCAACCTATGTTGAGGTTCTCTAATCCAGGCAACATCCCATAATATGACATGTTCTCTAATCCAGGCAACATCCTGGGAAATCATCTCTACACCCTCCCTTTAGCTCTACATTCTTCCTATAAAGTGACCAGAAATTAGCACAATAATCCAAATGTGGTCTAACCAGAGTATTATAGAGTTGCAACATAACACTGTGGCTCTTAAACTCAATCCCCTGACTAATGAAGGCCAACAAGGCATACTCCTTACCACTGTATCTTGTGCAGCACCTTTGGGGATGTTGGGCTCTTGGATCCTGTTCCTCCACACTGCCTTCAAATTAGACCTTGCAAAGTTAATCGCTTCACTTGTGTGCTACTTTTGGGGAAACATCTGATGCATTTGCTGTAGTCCAACGATAATTACAATTTTTAAAAAAACATTAGTTAGAGCATTTTGGTTGAATCTTGAAATTTAAAAGGAGCATTGTAAATGTAATTTCTGTTGTGGGAGAAGTAACCTTGGACTCCACTTTGATAGTTGAGTGTGCCCTTCTTCATGTTGTTTCATTTTATTGATGCTTTCCTCTACTCTGCAGCCTCCACCTTCATAAGAAAATGGGCAGATCAGCTTTTTTATTGCATTCCTAAACTGTGGAACTGAATATCTAAAACTATAAGGATTGCAGACTTGGTCAATACTTCTAAATATCAGCTCAAAATCTTCTAATGCTTTTAACTAATCATTTTGTCTTCCATTTTTGTTTGTGCTTTATCCTATTGAAAAGTACTTTGAATTACATTATTTATGAAAAGTGCTCTATAAATAATTACTTATGAATTAATAATTTATAAATTCATTCAATTCTCTTTAAGCTTGTTTGTAACTTAGACACGGGCAAAATTTTTATAGAGTATTTCCATTGTAGAGTTAATAGGTTCCTGTTGCTTTTTAATTGATTGAGAAAGATTGTGTAGATTATAACAATAAACTCAGATTTATCATAATTGGAACTTGCATTGGTAGGGCATTGAAGAATGCAGTAGAACAGAGTGATCTAGGAATAATGGTGCATAGTTCCCTGAAGGTGGAATCTCATGTGGATAGGGTGGTGAAGAAAGCTTTTGGTATGCTGGCCTTTATAAATCAGAGCATTGAGTATAGGAGTTGGGATGTAATGTTAAAATTGTACAAGGCATTGGTAAGGCCAAATTTGGAGTATTGTGTACAGTTCTGGTCACTGAATTACAGTATAGGAAAGATGTCAACAAAATAGAGAGAGTACAGAGGAGATTTACTAGAATGTTACCTGGGTTTCAGCACCTAAGTTACAGAGAAAGGTTGAACAAGTTAGGTCTTTATTCTTTGGAGTGTAGAATGTTGAGGGGGGACTTGATAGAGCTATTTAAAATTATGAGGGGGGAATAGATAGAGTTGATGTTGATAGGCTTTTTCCATTGAGAGTAGGGGAGATTCAAACAAGAGGACATGAATTGAGAGTTAGGGGGCAAAAGTTTAGGGGTAACACGAGGGGGAATTTCTTTACTCAGAGTGGTAGCTGGGTGGAACGAGCTTCCAGTAGAAGTGGTAGACGCAGGTTCGATATTGTCATTTAAAGTAAAATTGGATAGGTATATGGACAGGAAAGGAATGGAGGGTTATGGGCTGAGTGCAGGTCGGTGGGACTAGGTGGGAGTAAGCGTTTGGCACGGACTAGAAGGGCCAAGATGGCCTGTTTCCGTGCTGTAATTGTTATATGGTTATAAAGACTTGTTTTTTATAACTGCCTGTAGTATTAAATTGTTTTGAATTGTATTTCAAACTTTGGTTCTTAAAATCAGCATGATTTTAAAAAGGCCAAAAATTGTCTTTTATTTTTCTCACCTACAGGCCTGGGCCACTGTGGCTGTTTCTATCCTTGTTTATTCTATTATACTGATTCAGCTTAGTAGTTACTACTGTGATACTTTCTTAAGCAGGTGTGGCAGTCTATGTCTGAAAGATGAAGACGTGGATAAGATCTGAGTGTGGATAGATTGGTAGCAAGTAAAATCATGCCATCTGCCAGATAATAATTGACTATAACTGTTTGAGCTTGATATTCAATGTTGTCATCGTCGTCATTGCCAAGTCACCCTTCATTAACATTACTGGGTATCACCATTAATGAGAAATTTAACTGGACTAACAATAACTGCTGTGATGGCTACAGAGGCTGTGTATCCTGTATCAAGTGAGTTGATTTCTGACATATCAAAACCTTTTTACAATATATAAGGCACAGTTCAGGAGTGTAATGAGATCATCTCCACTTGCCTGAACAAGTGCAGTTCCAGCTCTGAAGCTCAGAAACTCTGCGCCACCCACGCCATACAAATCCTGTTGCTTGGCACCCCAGTTTGGATTCTAATTATTACCTGCACCATCTGCAAAATATACTGTAGTTACTCACCTGGCAAACTTGCAGCCACTATTGCCAAGGATAAGTTCAAAGCTCAAAGTAAATTTATTAGTGAAGTACATGTATATCACCATATATAATGCTGAGATTTGTTTTGGGGGCATTCTCAGTAGAATCAATGGAAGACCACATCCAGCGGAGTCGATGAGCAACCAATGTCCACAGACAACAAACTGTAAATACAAAAGAGAAAATAAAGTAAATAAGCAATGAATATTTGAACATGAGATGAAGACTCCTTGAAAGTGATTCCATAGGGTGTGGAAACAGTTCAGTGATGGGACAAGTGAGGTTGAATGAAGTTATCCCTATTGGTTCAAGAGCCCAATGGTTGGGGGATAATAACTGTTCCTGAATCTGGTAGTGTAAGTGCAGCGAGAAGAGAGCGTGACCTGAGTGGTTGGGGTCTCTGATGGATTTCCTGTGACAGTGCTCTGTATCGGTGTGCCCAATGGAGGGGAGGGCTTTACCAAGATGGACTGAGTTTATTTTTTGTATGATTATCCATTCAAGGGCATTGGTATTTCCAAACCAGGCTGTGATGCAGCCAGTTAATACACTGCACCACACATCTATTGAAGTTGGTTAAAGTTGTAGATGTGATGCCAAAACCTTGCAAACTTTTAAGGAGGTAGAGGCACTGTCATGCTTTCTTCGTAATTGGACTTGGGTGCTACATCCTCTGAAATGGTTACACTGAGGAATTTAAAGTTGCTGACCCTCTCCACCTTTGATACCCAATGAGGACTGGTTCATGGCCCTCTGGTTTTCTCTTCCTGAAGTCAGTAATCAGCTCCTTGGTCTTCCTGACATTGAGAGGATATTATTATCGCACCACTCAGCCAGATCAGCAAGTACATTAGAAAATCAGCACCTCCAGGCTCTGAGTTGCACACCATTCTGCTTAGAAATGTATCAAAAACCTTCCATTCTCATTGGTTCTAAATCCTGGAAATCCTTATCCAATGGCCATGTGGAAGTCTTCAGAGGGAAGGTGATTCTGCACAAGGGCATTTAGAAAGGATAATATTCTGCCTTTAACTATTATTTAAGAAAAAAAACTAAAAGGAAGATGAGATAACATTTGTTATATTTTTAGAATATTTTGATGTCTGCAATTTCTCTTGACCTTGTGTAATTAGTTATTATTGATATATTTTGCTGAGCAATATTTAATAGCCAGTTTTAAACTTGCAGGACCCTTGAAGACTCCAATTGCAGCCGGGCATCCTTCAATGAATTTGCTACTTCGTAAGACCTTTGACCTTTACGCAAATGTGCGCCCTTGCGTATCAATTGAAGGTTTTGAGACTCCATATAATAACGTGAATCTTGTTACGATTAGGGAGAACACAGAAGGTGAATATAGTGGCATAGAACATGTGGTAAGTTAGTTTTTGAATAATGTGATTTAGTTTTACCTTTGGAATGTGACTAATGCTATCTAGGAGGGCGTATATTGTCTGCTTATTCTAATATACTGAGCTTACTGTTTGAATCACCACCACCTTTGAGCTAATTGCGCAACCACCATATGTTGGAAATGTGAGACAGTGATTAAATGAGCATTACTGTGCGCACTGGGGAAAATTTGGAAGTAATGTGTTATAACAACATTATTCTTTCCAGCCATTGAAATAATGGTTACAAAGAGAGGTGCAGCAGAAATTAAGTTTAAATGTATCTGTGGATATTATGCATGTTGGTCGTTTCAGAGGGGGTTGAGGGTTGATTCAAAGATCAATAGCATGAATCGGTCAATCAAGTTGCCTTATTCTGGTTTATGCAATGCTTCAAATGTACCCGTGTATATAAACAGTGAAATCATATCCAAGTTTTCACTTGCCTTATAGTGGTGGAGTGGGTTTTGGGGCTCGAGTGTCCAGCTTCCCTCATATTGGCTCCCTGTCAGCTAGTCAGTACTGATCCCTGACACATTTTCTCTCACTGGAAGATTCTACAACAGCAATGCATTTAGAAAGTGTTGGGATGATGACTGGGCTCTCTGTCTCAAATTAATTGAGCCTCATCTGATAGTTCAGGAGGATAAAAAAGACCCTTCATATTTAGAATAATGCTGATAGTTATCTCTCACTTCCTGGCCAATGTTTAGCCTTCAATCAACCTTTATAAAATTGATTGGTCATTACCACATTGTTTGCAGGAGCTTGGTGTGTGTGCATTTGCTATCTTTTATTACTATATCACAATAATGATTATACCTAAGAAGGGCACCGTGTCATAAAATAAAAAGGTATGAAGGATGCTATACAAAGTTTAGCCTCCACATTCACATTTGGTAGGTTGCTGTTACAACACTAAGGTTATCTATTCTTGCCTATGCTTTGCCATTTAGACCTTGCGTTTACTCTTGGGTGAAATTCTGAACCACTAAATGAACAAGTAGCCAGATGTCCAAAGGGACTTGGAGGGGAGACAATTTCAAAGGGAAGCCTGACACAATATTTTTTTAAGAGAAGAACAATATATTTTTAAAAAGAGCTGGCTTTGTCTTTCCTTTGTTGGTGCAGATTTACTTCTCACGGTAAATAAAAGCAGAGATGAATACTTTGATTGCAAAGTAGAGGTGACCCCCACCCCCATGTAATAGCTGTTCTGGTGATAGAAAGTTGCCCTTCAGAAATCATTCCCCAGAAATTTGAGATGTAGCGTATTCAAGGCAATAGACAAAGAACTTGCTCTGTACTCCAAAGTGTCATGGGTACCGTTGGTGCATGGCGGCTTGCAGAGCTAATCGTCTTCCCTTGTAATGAGTATGGAAGTTTGTGAGTAACTGAGGTTGAGACAGTGTGGGGGCTGGAGATGTCAATTGTAGTTCTTACTCTGATCAATCTTGCTTGTCATCTCATCCCTTTGAGAGACTTCTTCATTACATAATCATTCTACGTGTACTTTGTTGAATTGTGTGCTGAAGTATACTTTCAAATACCATAAGTGTGGCTTGGTAGAGCATCAGTTCACTGTGGTGTACTATGTCACTTAGCAGAAGGGGTGGGAAGAAGAAGTCAAGTCAAGTCACTTTTTATTGTCATTTCGACCATAACTGCTGGTACAGTACATAGTAAAAACGAGACAACATTTTTCCGGACCATGGTGCTACATGAAACAATACAAAAACTACACTGAGCTACATAAAAACAACACAGGAAAAAAAACTACACTAGACTACAGACCTATCCAGGACTGAATAAAGTGCACAAAACAGTGCAGGCATTACAATAAATAATAAACAAGACAATAGGCACAGTAGAGGGCAGTTAGTTGGTGTCAGTCCAGTCTCTGGGTATTGAGGAGTCTGATGTCTTGGGGGAAGAAACTGTTACATAGTCTGGTCGTAAGAGCCAGAATGCTTCGGTGCCTTTTCCCAGATGGTAGGAGGGAGAAGAGTTTGTATGAGGGGTGTGTGAGGTCCTTCATAATGCTGTTTGCTTTGCTGATGCAGTGTGTGGTATAAATGTCTGTAATGGCGGGGAGAGAGACCCCGATGATCTCAGCTGACCTCGCTAAGAAGAAGAGTGCACTGGATGAGCGCTGATTGTTACAGAAGTAGAGAGGAAATGGCTGTATCACCATTATGTTTGCCTAAAGATGACCAGTAAAGATAAATTTGGCATCTCTACTGTTGTTTTGAATAGCAGGTCAGGTTACCAGTTTTGCATGTCTCAGCTCTGTATCCCTTCTGGAAGTACTAAAGAGAGTCTTGCACTCACTAAGAATCAGTGGATATCAAATTTGGGTACAAAACAGTAAGTCATTGAATAGCGTGGTTGATAAATCAGGTCGGTCATATTCTCAGCTGTGCAGAAAATGCATCAGTTCTGGCCAATGCCAGCAGAACTAATTCTGGCAACACAGGCCATTGAGGCACTGGAAAGAGTCTGAGCTAGAAAGTAAAATGTTCCAGGGTATCATGATGTAATGTCCTTTACAAATAATATGTGCCGGTAGGTGTAAGGAGCAAATAGAATGGTGCTCTGGTTTAATGTTCAGTACAGTTCAGAGATACTTACAACTAATATTTACAATCCTTTTCAAAAAAAAATTCAAAAATTGTTGGGTAGATAGGAAATGGTTAAGATGAAGTTATTTCTGTTGCAGCTGTTATTTGGCTTCCAGAATTTGTCCAGACGTACTGTTCCAAAAAAAAACCTTATCTGATTAGTGAGCAGTCTGTAAACATTTTGTGTGACCTTTTGCCCATGTTGCAGATTGTCGAAGGGGTGGTCCAGAGTATTAAACTGATCACAGAGGATGCCAGCAGGCGGATTGCAGAGTTTGCCTTTGAATATTCACGGAACAATAAGAGGAATACGGTCACAGCTGTGCACAAGGCCAACATCATGTAAGTGGACTGGAATGAGTTTCAATGCGAAGGGGCATGTTGGGAGCTCCTTGTGTTTAATTTGCCATATACGGTTGCCATGATTTGCTTACCTGACACAGTAGTAGATGATTGTGGATGAAAAGGGTTGAAGAAACCATGAGCCCATGATGATGACCAGAGTGGCCACTGTACTTCAATTGGACCAGAAACTTGTTGTGAAGCCCTCCTTATTTAATGAGGACAGATCTGTGCATATAAGCAGGCTCTATGGCTTGTGAGAGAGAGAGAGAGGTTTAAGATGGGGTAATGGTTATGGGATAAGTTGCCTTGAGATGGTGAGCTTGAAAGTGCTGATACAGCAGTGAAATTAGAAGGGTTTTTCTTGTGAGCTTTTCTGGCAAGACAGGAGATGGTGCTGAGCCTGCTTGAACTTTTACAATCTTATACTCCCACAGTGCCTTTAGGATTCAGAGTTCCAGAGCTTGCAACTAGCAAAATGAAGGAACAGTGATAAGATTCCCACGTCGGTCTGTTTGGGGTGATGGATAGAATACCAACAAGCAGACAGTATTACTCTGGATGGTGTTGAGCTTTATTGAGTGTTATAAATATGCTCATCTAGGCAAATAAGTATTCCACCACATTTTTACATGCCTCTATGCGATAGGAGGATTTGGGGAGCAGGTGGTGACCTTCTCTCAGCTGGAAATTCAACCTCCAGCTTATTCTTGTAGCCATAGTATTGATGTGACTAGGCCAGTTGACCTCATCAGAGATGACCCCAGGATGTTGATGCTGTGGATTCAGTAATAGTAATGTCATTGAATATTAAGGACAGGGCATGGGATTCTCTTATTGGAACTGATTGTTGCTCGATACTACTTGTTGAGCTGATTTATGGTAACTTGTACATATCTGCATGTGTCTTGGTTTTGCTGTACTCATGCAGGGATTGTTTCAATTGCTGATAAGTTTCAAATGAATTTGAGCATTGTACAATCAGGGAACCAACATATTTCTGACATTTATAGAAACATCATTGACGTATGAGGTTGATTGTGTTCTGGACACTGTCCTGAGAAGTTCTTGTGGTTGTGTTTTAGGGCTGGGATAATTGACCACTGTAACATGGCCCCAGTTTAGAGGGGATTAGAAGGGGTTTTATGAACAGTGAGCCATCTGAAAATGTAATATTTAAAGGAAAGGCAGATTAATAAGGTGAGCTTGGGATACCAGTGGAGGGGTTAGCTATAGCATGGGTGACTTTAATTTTAGATTCACAATGCTAGGATCTTTTGGGAAGCTTTGGTTTTGAGTTTGTGGTGGGACATCCTGTATGGCAAATAGAACATAGTTACCAGTCTGGCAATCCAACCCAACATGTCAGGGTTTAATGTACATGCTCATGGACTGTTTAGACTCTGCAGTCAGTGAATGAGATGGGCAGAAAGAAAACTTTTATGCTGAGAATGTGTGACAGTCACATTAGGTCAGGAATTTGTATGTAGATGTAGTCTGGTCCAACTTCCATTTTGGACCCAAAGGAAATTCAGACTCGCAGGGAGAATGTGTAAACTCCAGATAACATCCAAGATCAGTATCAAGCTTGTGTCAGTGGAATTAAGAGACAGCATTAACTGCTGTGCCACACACAGTGTTGCCCGAGATCAGTATCCTAGAATCACCATTGACCAGAAACTCAACTGAACCATATACATAATATTGTGACACAAGAGCAAGTCAAAAGCTCACTGTTCAGCACTGAATAATTTACCTACCAATTTCTTTTTCTTTTTCCTCAAAGCCTTTCCACCATCTGTAAGCACAAGTCAGGAGCATGATGAAAAACACTGCTCTTGCCTGGGTGAATACAACACAAAAATCTCCAGCTGAGTGGCAACATTCAGGACAAAGCAGTTATCTTGATTTGTGGCCCATCAATGTTCATTCCTTCACCATGGGCACACAGTAGTTGCATCTACAAAATGTTTTGATTATTCACCTAGAATGATCCAATAGCAACCCCTCCCTAATTGCAACCTCTACTTTGGCACCAAGAAAGGCGATGGCAGCAGAAGCAGGGGAATGCTACAGCTGACATTCACACAATATATTATACTTGGAAATATACCATACAGTCTAAATACTGGGGCTCCCTACCCAACAGTACTGTAGAACTACCTTCACTGAAATAGTGATAGGGTTTCAAAAAGTGGCTCGTCACCACTTGTCAAAGACAAATGGGGCTGTAGATGTTGGCTACTCTTGCAATGTTAGTTCTTAAAAAATTAATTTTCTGAATGTGTGCTTCTTGGATGGGGTTGGAAATGGTGAAAACGTTGCCATTTAGCAGTTTTCTTTGCCCTCCTTTTCAATACTAGATTAGGAAGGGATTTTTGGGGAAAGCTTTTGTGAGTGAGGTGCTTCTGCCCTGGATGATGCAACGACTTTTTTTTGTGTTAACTGACTTTTGATTCCTTTGAGAGTTGTGGTGAGTTGCATGCTGCAAGCTTTCCTCTCTTGTGCTCTTGTAGCTATGGTATTTGGGTAGCTCTTGCTGTTAAATTTCTGGTCATGAAAAGCACCGATAAGTTAGTGGAACCTCCAATAGGACCACAACCTTGTCATGGTTTGAAGACCTGTGTGCCTCAATGACCTGAAGATCTATATTGGCTGGAGTCCTGGCCTTGTGTTTTGGCTCTTGGTAGGGTCACCCCAAACAAGTCAAAGATGGTGGCTAGACTGACTGATCTACCAGTTCTCCAGGTTTGGAGTTCAGCCTGGGGCTAACCCTGACTGGTCAAAAAATACTGTGATGGAAACAGCAGTGAAGTATCGTTCTATGTCTGTTTGCGATGGTATGAAGTGTTGGAGATGGATTGGGCATGTGAAGAGAAGAGAGGTCAACTCCATCAAGATAGTACGTAACTGGACCTTTGAAGCATGGAGGAAACACAGGAGATCAACAGAGATGGAGCACCTTCATTACTGCCCTAAACGTCAGCGGTGTCATGGCAGTAATATGAATGGAAATTAATTGTTTATAGAAGTGGTCAGCTTTTTTTTTTTGTAGAGACATTATCTGTTGTGAAATAGAATTGTTTTACTAATTAGTTTAAGGCTAAATGCCTATGCATTGAATGAATTTTAAAATGTATGTCATCATATTTAAGTTGTTTAGCATTGACATCATATGTGTCTGGAGCCGATTATATGCATCATCAAAACAGTGTGGGAGACTGAAGCCTGCCTGCACTTAAGCTCATTTGTATGAATGTGTTGCAGGCGAATGTCAGATGGACTATTCCTGAGGAAATGCAGAGAAGTAGCAGAAAACTTTAAAGATATCAAGTTCAATGAAATGTACTTGGATACAGTCTGTCTTAATGTAAGTATTGTGATTATGAAATTGACTTCTTTGGCTTAATAAAAATGAAACCCATTGAGCAGAATTACATTTAAAGTCTGTGTTCCTTTCCTTATCCTGGTAGAGCAGGATGGTGGTGTAGCAGTTAGCATAATGCTATTGCAGTGGCAGTGAATGGGGTTCAATTCCCTCTGCTGTCTTTAAAAGAATTTGTACGTTCTCCTGGTGACTACGTTGTGGAAATCAAATCTGGATAAAGTCACTCAGAGACTGTATAAGTACAAACACTTTATTCAAAGCTCCCAGGGCTTACTCAGTTAGTCACTCAAACAGGAACAGTCTGTGACTGTTCCTGTCTGGTCCACCAACTAACTCACAATTCCCCTTACAAAATGGATATAGTCGTTCAGATACCTCCACACATACCAAGCTGGAGTCAAACTTGTCTATTGCTTGACAGTACTGAGAGACAAATTACAGAATGGGTATAATGGCCTCGTACACAGAACAGGCTGGTCATATCTCTGCACATAACTGCACAAGAACAAGGACCTTGAAGCACTAGCTGGCTAACTTCAAGAAGAAATATTGCTCAGCATTGAAAAGCACATCTGTTGATCATCAACGGTTTCTTTCGGAGAAAACGGCCTGCTATGTTTAACTGACTGTGTTAACCCTTTACATATTTTATCAGCATGGGTTTCTTCTGGGTGCTCTGGTTTTCTCCCATATTATCAAAGACATATGGGTTAATGTAAATAAGTTGTGGGCATGCTCTGCTGGCATCAGAAGTGTTGGTCATTGTTGCAAATTACAAATTTCATTGTGTATGTTTTGTTGCAGAATGACAAATAAAGCTAATCTGTCTTTTTTTTTCCCTTGTTAGATGGTGCAAGACCCGTCACAATTTGATGTGCTTGTAATGCCAAATCTCTATGGTGACATCTTAAGGTTGGTAATTTTAGACTGAATGACCTTTGTACAAAGTGTTTGCATACTCTCCCTCTTGTCATTCTCCAAGAGTCATTGGGGCTGGCAGCAATGTTTTTAATTAAACATGGTCAACATGGTAGTCGAGTCTGGTAGTGTAAAAATATTTTGAAAAGAGCAATGCTGTAAAACTGAGAAAATAGGAATTACAAATTATAAGATGACTGGGTAACAAGTGTTCTGTGATGGGGTGATAAGACAGAGAGATATGGCAAATACAGACCGAGAAGATTGGTCAGACAGGTTTGTGTTGCAATGGAAGAGTCCTTATTGAAACTTGAAAAATTCTGGTGGGGTTATAATTTGTCCAATCGAAGTTGAGTTGTTGTTTGTTGATGTGAGGAAGGGGTTTCCATTGGAAACAGACTGGAAATTAAAGTAGCAACTGACAGGAATCTACTGGGGAATAAGTCTCACCAACATAGTGGAGAATACATCATTGAAAGCAGAAAAGGTAAGTGATCTCTTCACCTGGTTTTTTTTTTTTTTGGAGTATGATTACCAATATTGTATTACAGCAATAAAGGGAAAATTAGCATGAAGGGCATTGTGTAAGTGCCCACAAATTCAATCATACAACAAGATCCTGAGAGCAACACAGATTCAGTAGGTTATACTGTTATCTCTAATCAAAGCCAGTGCTCCAGAAGGAAAGGAAAAGGACGACAGCAAAATTAGAGTCCATCTAATGATCTTGGTGACAGGAAATCCTATAGGAAGCACTAATGTAGAAAGCAGAATCTTTCAAATGTATGCACAGAGAAGGAAAGATTTAAAAGATGAGCTTTATTTGTCACGTTACTTTGAAACGTACAGTGAAATGCTTTGTTCACATCAACAACTAACAGACCTGAAGATGTGCTGGGGGCAGCCCCACAAGCATCACCATGTTTCTGGCACCAGTGTAGCATGCCTACAATTTACTAATCCTAACCTGTATGCCTTTTGGAATGTGGGAGGAAACCCAATTGGTCATGGGGAGAATGTACAAACCTCTTTCAGTCAACAGCAGCAATTGAATCCAATCTTCCGATTGCTGGCACTGTTTAGTATTACGCGGAACTCTACATGATACTGCGCTGCCTTGTTCTCGGCACAAGTATAGTCAACGGGTTTATTAGTCAGTGACCTAGTCTCAGGAGGTGCGAGTCAGACGTGACTTCTGAAGGAGAGACGAGACTGGAATTTGACTGCAAAATTGATTAGATTTTCCAGCTTAATGAAGGTAAGAGCAACACAATTACTATCGTCAGCGAATCAGGAAGATGTTAGAGAAATGGCCAGGAGTGGGTTGCAGGTGAAGCCAGGAACTCTGAGTACTTTAAATGTTCACATTTTGAGATGTTATGTAGGTGCTCTATTTACACCTACTTGTTTTTCTGACTGTTTTCCTTGTGTTTCAGTGATCTATGCGCTGGGTTGATTGGCGGTCTGGGAGTTACGCCAAGTGGAAACATTGGAGAAAATGGAGTTGCAATTTTTGAATCTGTAAGAGATGACTTGTCTTTCTCAGAAAAATTAAAATAAGATTGAATAGATAAAGTGCATTGCTGTATAAATATGAATTTTGTCTCATTAGAACTCTTTAAAAAAAAAAAAAAAAAATCTGCGTAAGATATGATTGCTGATCTCCCACAAATCTTAAATCAGAATCAGGTTTAATATCACAGTCATATGTCATGAAATTTATTGTTTTGTGGCAGCAGTATAAGTCAATACATAATACTAGAAAAAAACCTACAAATTACAATAAGAAGTGAAGTGTTGCAAAAAGAGAAATCTGGAGGAGAGGAAGAAGCTGTTCCTGAAATATTGTATTTCTTCAGACTGCTGTACCACCACCTTGATAATAGCAATGAGAAGAAGGCATGTCCTGGTTGATGGAGGTCCTTAATGATGGATACTGTCTTTTTGATGCATCACATTTTGAAGGTGTCCTCAGTGCTGGGGAGGCAAGTGCCCATTGTGGAACTGGCTGAGTTTACAACTTTCTGCAGTTTTTTCCGATCATATGCAGGGCCCCTCTATACCAGACAGTGATGCAATCATATAGAATGCTCTCTAAGGTACATCTGTAGAAATTTGCGAATGTTTTTGGTGACATACCAAGTCACCTAAAACTCCTAATGAAATATAGATGCTGTTGTGCCTTCTCTGTAATTGTATGAATATGTTGGGCCCAGAATAGATCTTCAGAGATGTTGACACCCAGGAACTTGAAAATGCTCGCCTTTAACATTGCTGATCCTGCTGAGGACTGGTGTGTGTTCCCTCGAATTCCACTTCCCGAAGTCCATAATCAGTTCCTTCGTCCTATTTGTGTTGAGTGCAACACTGTTGTTGGAACACCACTCAACCAGCTGATCAATCACACTCCTAAACGCTGTCTTGTCACCATCTGGAATTTTGCCAAAAGTAGATGTCATCGGCAAATCTACTGATGCCAGTTGAGCTGTGTAGCCACACAGTCATGGGTGTGGGGAGGGTAGAGCTGTGGACTAAGTACACATCCTTAAGGTACATTAGTATTGATGGTCAACAAGGAGCAGATGTCATGTCCTATCCACACTGACTGGTCTCCCACTGAGGAAGTCAAGGAGATACAGAGGCCCGGGTTTTGGAGCTTGATGATTAGAACTGTTCTATATTATTTCCCTATGTATTTCAGTTCCCTTATCTTTCAAGAATATATGTAATTCATCTTTATATCAGCCAATGATTTGCACTCATTCCAGGATTTTTTTTCCTTTCTGCAAGAAGTACTTGCGTGGTACAGGCTGTTCACATAAGACCATAAAACATAGTAGAATTAGCCGTTTGGCCCATTTAATCATGGCTGATCCTTTTCAGTTCCCTTCCTCAGCCCCACTCCACGGCCTTCTCCTGGTAACCTTTGACATGGTGTCCAATCAAGAACCTATCAAGCTTTGCCTCAAATACACCCAACGATCTGGCGTTCATGGCTGCCTGTGGTAATAAATTCCACAAATTCACCATCTAGCTAAAGAAATTTCTCTGCATCTCTGTTTTAAATGGATGCCCCTCTACCCTGAGGCTGTACCCTCTTGTTTTAGACTCCACTACCATGAGAAATATCCTTTCTACTCTTTAAACATTCGAAAGATTTCAATGAGATCTCAACTCATCCTTCAAAATTCCAGTGAGTACAGACCCAGAGCTATCAAACATTCCTCTGAGATAACCCTTTTCATTCCCAGAGTCATCCTTGTGAACCTCCTCTGAACCCTCTCCAATGCCGATACATCTTTTCTTAGATGAGGAGCCCACATCTGTTCAAGGTGAGGCCTCACCAGTGCCTTATAAAGCCTCAGTATCATGTCCCTGCTCTTGTATTCAAGACCTCTTGAAGTGAATGCTAACATTGCATTTGCTGCCTTCACCTCAGACTCTACTTGCAAGTTAAGCTTTAGTGTGTTCTGCACAAGGACTCCCAAGTCCCTTTCCACCTGGATTTTTGGATTTTCTCGCCTTGTAGAAAGTAGTCTGTACATTTATTTCTTCTACCAAAGTGCATGACCATGCATTTTCCAACATTGTATTTCATTTGCCACTTTCTTGCCCATTCTCCTAATCTGTCCTAGTCCTTCTACAACCTATCAGTTTCCTCAACACCACCTGCCCTTCCACCAATCTTTGTATTATCTGCCAACTTGGCAACAAAGCCATCTATTCTATTATCTAAATCATTGATATACAGCATAAAAAGAAGTGATCACAACACTGACCCCTGCAGAACACCAGTAGTCACTGGCAGCCAAACAGAAAAGGATTGTTTTATTCCCACTCCCTGCCTCCTACCAATCAGCCAATGCTCTAATCATGCCAGTAAATTTCCTGTAATACCATGGGCTCTTAACTTGATAAGCAGCCTCGTGTGGCACCTTGTTAAAGGCCTTCTGAAAATCCAAATATACAACATCCACTACATCCCCTTTATCTATCCTACTTGTAATCATCTCAAATTTCCAATGGGTTCATCAGGCAAAATTTTGCCTGAAGGAAACCATGCTGACTTTGTCCTATCTTGTCCTATGTCACCAAGTATTCCATTACCTCATCCATAACGATTGACTCCAACATCTTCCCAACCACTGAGGTCAGGCTAACTGAACTATAATTTCCTTTCTGCTGCCTTCCTCCTTTCATAGAGTAGAGTGACATATGCAATTTTCCAGTTGCCTGACACCACGCCAGAGTCCAGTGATTTTTGAGATCATTGCTAATGCCTGGACAATCTCTATCACTACCTCTTTCAGAACCTTACCTGGTCTGGGTGACTTGTGTACCTTTAGATCTTTCAGCTTTTTGAGCACCTCCTCCCTTTTAATAGCAATTGCACTCACTTCTCTTCCCTCACACCCTTCAGCATCTGGTACACTACTAGTGTCTTCCACAATGAAGACTGATGCAAAATACTCATTTAGTTCATCTGCCATTTCCTTGTCCTCGCCCCCCCCTCCCCCGTTCAGTCCAATAAGTACGTGACAATATGTTGCTCGCCCATCGAGCCCCAATTTCTTGCCTTTGGCCCATATCCCTCTAACCTCTCCCTCTATGTACCTATCCATGTGCTGTTTAAATTATACTATTGTACTTGCCTCAACCACTACTTCTGGTAGCTCTTACCATATACTTACCATTGTGTGGAAAATCTGCCTCTCAGGACCCTTTTATAAAAAAAAAAAAAAAAAAAAAAAAAAAAAAAATCCCCTCATTTTAAATCTGTGCCCCCTTGCTTTGGACTCCTCTGTCCTGGGGTAAAGACTGTTACTATCCACCTCCTCTACAACTCATTTTTAAATGTCAACTTTCTATGTTGTCTCATTCGAGATCCTCCCACTAGTAGAAACAGCTTCACATTTACCCAGAAGATTCAGTAAATCATTCCTCATTCTTCTGAACTTGAAGAGAGCACTGCTCATTCTTTATGTGAAAACAGCTAGGGCTTTTAATGATTGTGATACTACTACTTATTTGTAAAAATAAATTTGTGGAATTTTGAGGTGTTTGTGAGTCTTCTGCACCAGAATTTAATTTTTAATTGCTCTGTGCTCTTTTCCCTGACCAGGTTCATGGTACAGCACCAGATATTGCTGGGTTGGATATGGCAAATCCCACAGCCCTTCTGTTAAGTGCTGTAATGATGTTGAGACATATGGAACTTCATGACTATGCTAACAAAATAGAAACTGCCTGCTTTGAAGCAATTAAGAATAGAAAGGTAGGCACAGCAAATACATTACATAAATAAATGGGGATATTAGAATTTGAATCCTTCTCAACAACTGAGTGGCCTTCAAAATTGATTTGCGATGCAATAACTGTGGTTTACAATTAGACTTTCAAGTTGGACAGCTAGCCTCTAAGTTTACCACATCAACTTATAATGGGATCTGCACTATCTTAGGTAATAAAATACTTAACCTGGGACACTATCTCCATCTAAAGGGTTTGAAAGCAGCTTTTCCTTTGAGTGAGACCAATGTGTGAGAACTTCTATAAGTGAAAAGGAATACAGTAATGAAAATGGGTATAAGCCTCTAAGGAATTTGAGGTAGGAGAAATTGCAATACAGATGTTGTCATTATTTGCAAAGAATGGTTTTCTGAGGTGAAGTGTACAGTTGTACAACAGACAAAGTGGCCAAGGGATCACCCTTGCTGCTGGCTATTGCTAATTTCTACATGGAGGACTTTGAGGAGAGGCTATTACACCCCAAATGCTGCTTCGGGTACATCGATAACACCTTCATTGTGTTGCTTCATCGGCTCCAAGACCTCCAAAAGTTCCATGACCATCTGAACAGGATACATCCAAACGTTCAATTTACGATGGAGATGGAGAAGAGTGGTTGCCTCCTGTTCCTGGACATTGTAATACAAGAGAAACTGGATGGTAGCCTCGGACATGGCGTCTGTTGGAGAACCACTCACAAGGACTTGTACGTCAGCAATAACAGCCACCAATCATACCTCCCAATGTAGAGCAGTTCTTTCTACTGTGATTAACTGGGCGAAAAACTATTTTGGTCCCTGCGAGTCTCCAGGAGGAAATAAGACAATTACACACAAAGTACCTATAGAATGGCTACAAGGTGAAGGAAATCAATCAGGGGGCTTGAAAGGGCAAACAGAAAAATCATGAAACCTAATAATGAGGAGGAACTTGTTGCTACCGCCTGTCTTCCCTATATTACCGTGGTTTCTGGTAGGATCGGCAGAATCCTGAAGAAATACTGGATTAATACCATCTGTAAGGAAGCTCAAATCACTGGGTCAAAGATGATCTGGGATGAAAGATGATCAAAGATGGCTGGCTTTTACAAGGTTCCCTGTGAATGTGGAGCGGCGCATATTGGCCAGACGGGACGTGCAGTGGGATCCCACACAGGAGGTGTATCCATTTGGGTTAACCAGTGAAATCAGTGGTAGCAGAATATTACATTCACATTGGCCATAGGATTGATTTTGGCACAAAACTACTGTGCCACGCCAATGGCTTTTGGGATCATCTGGTGAAGGAAGCCGTTGAAGTAAAACCAGAGGAAAAGAATTTTAACAAAAACTAAGGTCTCAGTCTAAGTAAGAACTGGAAAAAAGGTAAACAAGGTGGGAGAATGGAAAACTGATTGGATGAAGACTAACCAAGCAGGGGGACAGACAAAGGGGGTATAAATACCACCGGACTAGACATACCCAGGCATCACCCCTTATGAAGATGGCAGAGTTTGTCACTGAAATCTCAGTTAAGCTCGATATCCGTACCTGGCTAGAAGCCGTAGAAGAGCTTAATTGTCATATACGCTGGGAAAGCATTAGATCCTTTTTTGTACAATAGTATTTTTCAGGAGTCGGGACTGGGGCTGCTGTTTTTCTTAGTATATTGGCTGCATTGGGCACAAGCACAGAACTTGGTCTGGTAAATTGAGATGGATAATGATAAACTTCAAGATGATGTAGTCATATACTATCATGAAGAAGGATAGCGGGTAAAAGATTAATGCTGAGAAGTGTGAAGTTGTAGAAGTAGAGGAACACCATAAATCAGAAGGTTTAATTCTAAACGGCATGTTAGAATGGAACAATCTAGGTGTATACTTCCATAGTTGAGAGTGGTAGGGGAGTAGCAAGCATGGCTTAATGACAAATGGGATGCTATGTTTTATGAATAAGAAAGATAAAGTACAAGACAAAGGAAGTTGTGATAGTGTAATGCCTTGGTTCACATCTTTACTGATATGCGGTAGTGATTTTATTTAGCAGCTCTGTTCTGTTGTTAGCCTATTGGGGTTATTGTTGAAGATAAGGGATGATGTGGAATGTGTGCCATCCAATTACTGGGAGGTTTTCTTGGTGAGGGGCAATAAGGTTGGGCTTGGGCTTTTGTTCATCGGGAGATGAAGAGAGAAGATGCTAGGGAGAACCAGTCGTAGTGTACGATCCGGTGGGAGACCCGTTTGTTTGAGATGGATTGTGAGTGACATTCAGAAGGTGGTGTGGGTGTTCACGTTGCCCGAGGGCCCGGCATGTGAGTGACAGAGAAGTTCAAGCTGAGGCTCCAACTTGACTTCTTAATTAGAATGGGCCCTTTTTCTTTTTGTTGTTCTTTACTAACCCTTTAGTTAAGATCCATAACTATAATTCCTTTAATTGTATGCAGTGTACTGTCTGTTATTTCATGCCACTAATTTGTAAGAGGGTAGCAAATTGCACAGCATCCACACATACCGGGTTCAGGGTGGGTCTCAATCTCGGGTTTGGTGGGACTTGAGAGTGTCTTCCCTAGACTTGTGCAGTCAAGGAATCCAGGATATTTCAATAAATTTTAATACAACACTGATTTCGTCACATATAGAATATTGCACCTAATTCTGGGCATCACATTTTTGCATAGATGTGAAAGTTTTGGTTGTTTGGAAGAGATTTACCAAAATGATTCCGGGGATGTGGGACAGGTACATTTATAGAAAAAGGTTTAGAGGGATATGAGTCCAACTTGGGTAGATGGATCTAGCTCATATAGGATGCTTGTTGGAAATGGGCAAATTGGGCTGAAGAGCTTGTTTCTGTACCGAATCTTGTGAATATGCACCAGAGAATCTGGGATTGTTTTCCTTGGAAGAGAGGAAGTTGGGAGAGAAAGTATTTAAACTGAGGATTATTGAGATTGGGTAGAGAGAAACCACACCCCACCCGCTTTGACAGGGTGAAAAGGACAAAATCAAGTTAATTAGTAAAAAAAAAATCAAATGAGATGGGAAAAGCTGTACATATTTAGGATCTGGAGTGCCATGCCAGGAGCGCTGATAGACTGATTCAGTTGCGGCATTCAAAAGGGAACTGGATAAATATCTAGAAGGAAACAATTTGAGGGATGTGGAAAAAGAGTGAGAAGAACTTGCTGAGTTGATCTTGTATCAATCTGGATGAGATTTGATGGGCTGAATGGCCTCCACTAGCATGTTGTGATTCTATTATTGAACTGCTTTTGGTGCCTTTTACTATAAGTATCTCTGTCATTTCTTTATTTTCCAATATTGATTCCCCAGTTTCATCATCTTAAGGAACCAATGTATATCTTAGTGACCTTTCTGTGGGAGTGTGTATGGTCTTTTCATATTTCTGTAGCTTACTTGTAATTGATCTTAGTCATAGTTTGGCTCCTAAAAGGCTTCTGATCCTCATAAGCACTAATCATTGCAATGCTATATGCTTCTCTAATTTGTTACTGGTCTTAATTCTCCTCTTAGAACCTTTATTTCTCAATGACAAAAAACATCTCAATTGAGAATTATATCACCTTAAGTCTGTTGCTGTATATATGTGTCTTGGCTTTCGATCTGTGTTCTCAATTCGTTTTGGAAAACCCTTTTGCATGTGTAGTAGTCTTTAAGGCACTGATTTCAGACATTTCTCAAATATCATGTTTAGATTATTCTACCATGTTAACATTAATTCTGCTTCCAGAGCAATTTGCTAACAACTAAACTTGAAAAAGTGTTTTGTTACTGTTTTAATATGGGAGTTGCATTGTGTGCACAGAGCTCTCAAAACAAGTGTGATGGTCACTGCATAACTGCTGTTGATTTGAGTACTAATACTATAGACAATAGGTGCAGAAGTAGACCATTCGGCCCTTCGAGCCTGCACCGCCATTTTGAGATCATGGCTGATCAATTACTATCAATACCCGGTTCCTGCCTTGTCCCCATATCCCTTGATTCCCCTATCCATAAGATACCTATCGAGCTCCTTCTTGAAAGCATCCAGAGAATTGGCCTCCACTACCTTCCGAGGCAGTGCATTCCAGACCCCCACAACTCTCTGGGAGAAGAAGTTTTCCCTTAACTCTGTCCTAAATGACCTACCCCTAATTCTCAAACCATGCCCTCTGGTACTGGACTCTCCCAGCATCTGGAACATATTTCCTGCCTCTATCTTGTCCAATCCCTTAATAATCTCATATGTTTCAATCAGATCCCCTCTCAATCTCCTTAATTCCAGCGTGTACAAGCCCAGTCTCTCTAACCTCTCTGCGTAAGACAGTCCAGACATCCCAGGAATTAACCTCGTGAATCTACGCTGCACTTTCTCTACAGCCAGGATGTCCTTCCTTAACCCTGGAGACCAAAACTGTACACAATACTCCAGGTGTGGTCTCACCAGGGCTCTGTACAAATGCAAGAGGATTTCCTTGCTCTTGTACTCAATTCCCTTTGTAATAAAGGCCAACATTCCATTAGCCTTCTTCACTGCCTGCTGCACTTGCTCATTCACCTTCAGTGACTGATGAACAAGGACTCCGAGATCTCTTTGTATTTCTCCCTTACCCAACTCTACACTGTTCAGATAATAATCTGCCTTCCTGTTCTTACTCCCAAAGTGGATAACCTCACACTTATTCACATTAAACGCCATCTGCCAAGTATCTGCCCACTCACCCAGCCTATCCAAGTCACCCTGAATTCTAACATCCTCATCACATGTCACACTGCCACCCAGCTTAGTATCATCAGCAAATTTGCTGATGTTATTTTCTATGCCTTCATCCAAATCGTTAACGTAAATGGTAAACAGCTGTGGTCCCAATACCGAGCCCTGTGGCACCCCACTAGTCACCACCTGCCATTCCAAGAAACACCCATTCACCGCTACCCTTTGCTTTCTATCTGCCAACCAGTTTTCTATCCATGTCAATGCCTTCCCCTCGATGCCCTGAGCTTTGATTTTACCCACCAATCTTCTATGTGGGACCTTATCAAATGCCTTCTGAAAATCGAGGTACACTACATCCACTGGATCTCCCCCGTCTAACTTCCTGGTTACATCCTCAAAAAACTCCAACAGATTAGTCAAGCATGATTTACCGTTGGTAAATCCATGCTGGCTCGGCCCAGTCCTATCACTGCTATCTAGATATGCCACTATTTCATCCTTAATAATGGACTCTGTCATCTTTCCCACCACCGATGTCAGGCTGACAGGTCGATAGTTCTCTGTTTTCTCCCTTCCTCCTTTCTTAAAAAGTGGGATAACATTAGCCATTCTCCAATCCTCAGGACTGATCCTGAATCTAAGGAACATTGGAAAATGATTACCACCCAATGAAATAGAAACTTTAATTCAAAAAGGAAAGATTAAAAAATTTATCTCTTGTATGTATAATTTGATTCAAAAACAGGCAATTAAACAAGGAGTCCATAAGTCAAGACAAAAATGGGAAAGTGATTTGAATATCAAAATTGAAGAAAAAAACTGGTCAAGACTATGTCTTGAGATTATGACAAATACAATAAACGTTCGATTAAGATTAGTGCAATACAATTTTTTACATCAACTATATATTACACCACAAAAAATAAATAAATTAAACCCAAATTTATCTGATCAGTGTTTCCGATGTAACCAAGAAATTGGTACTTTTTTACATTCTACTTGGTCTTGTTCTAAAATTCAACTTTTTTGGACAAATTTAAGAGTTTTACTGGAACAAATTATTGGAATACAACTTCCACACAACCCAATATTACTTTTACTAGGTGATATTGAAGGGATAAAACCGATATCCAAATTGCATAAATATCAGAAAGAATTTATAAAAATTGCATTGGCAGTAGCCAAAAAAGCTATTGCAGTGACTTGGAAATCGGATACATATCTAAGTATAGATCGTTGGAAGAACGAAATTTATGGCTGTATTCCACTTGAAAAAATTACTTATAATTTAAGAGATAAATATGAAACATTTTTGAAAATTTGGCGCCCTTATTTACAAAAGACAGGATTAAATATATAGGTGCTCCGAAGATGAAATAATTGGTTACTTGGGGAAATAAATAAATATATATACTAAAGTTATTACGAACTCCATGGAGCATGTGGGGATCTTCCAATATCCAGGCATTCCTTTTTTTTACTTTCTTTCTTATTTTTTTAATAGGGATGTTAGGGGGTGGGGGCTGGGTAACATTTTGTTTATACACATTTATTCTGTAACTATTTGAAAACAATAAAAAAAGTTTTAAAAAAAAATGATTACCAATGCATCCGCAATTTCCAGGGCCACCTCCTTTAGTACCCTAGGGTGCAGACCATCTGGACCTGGGGATTTGTCAGCCTTCAGTCCCATCAGTCTTCTCATCACCGTTTCCTTCGGAATGTCAATCTGTTTCATTTCCTCTGTTACCCTATGTCCTTGGCCCATCCATACATCTGGGAGATTGCTTGTGTCTTCCTTAGTGAAAACAGATCTAAAGTACTCATTAAATTCTTCTGCCATTTCTCTGTTTCCCATTAACAATTTCACCCAATTCATTCTTCAAGGGCCCAACGTTGTTCTTAACTATCTTCTTTCTCTTCACATACCTAAAAAAGCTTTTGCTATCTTCCTTTATATTCCTGGCTAGCTTGCGTTCGTACCTCATTTTTTCTCCCCGTATTGTCTTTTTAGTTAAGTTCTGTTGTTCCTTAAAAACTTCCCAATCATCTGTCCTCCCACTCACCTTAGCTCTGTCATATTTCCTTTTTTTTAATGCTATGCAATCTCTGACTTCCTTTGTCAACCACTGTGGCCCCTTTCCCCCCCTTTGAATCCTTCCTTCTCTGGGGGATGAACTGATTTTGCACCTTGTGCATTATTCCCAAGAATACCTGCCATTGCTGTTCCACTGTCTTTTCTGCTAGGCTATCCGTCCAATCAACTTTGGCCAGCTCCTCCCTCATGGCTCCATAGTTTCCCCTGTTCATCTGCAACACTGACACCTCCGAGCTGCCCTTATCCTTCTCAAATTGCAGATAAAAGCTTAGCATATTGTGATCACTACCTCCTAATGGCTCCTTTACTGCGAGATCGCTTATCAAATCCTGTTCATTACATAACACTAAATCCAGAATAGTCTTGTCCCTGGTCGGCTCTCGTACAAGCTGTTCCAAGAATGCATCCCGTAGGCACTCTACAAACTCCCTATCCTGTGGTCCAGCACCAACCTGATTCTCCCAGTTCACCTACATGTTGAAATCCCCCATAACTACTGCGACATTACCTTTGCCACATGCCAATGTTAACTCCCTATTCAACTTGCACCCAATATCCATGCTACTGTTTGGTGGCCTGTAGACAACACCCATTTGGGCCCTTTTGCCCTTACTGTTCCTCAGTTCTATCCACACAGACTCTACTTCTCCTGACCCTATGTCCCCCCTTGCAAAGGACTGAATCTCATTCCTCACCAACAGGGCCACCCCACCCCCTCTGCCCACATTTCTGTCCCTACGATAGCATGTATACCCTTGTACATTCATTTCCCAGGTCTGATCCCCCTGCAGCCATGTCTCCGTTATCCCAACAACATCATAGTTACCCATTTGCACCTGGGCTTCAAGCTCATCCGCCTTATTTCTGACATTTCGTGCATTCAGATATAGAATTTTTAGCCCATTTCTCCTCTCTGTTTGAATTGCTGCCTATTGTGCTTAACCCAGCTCCCCGAACTCCCATCGGGCTATACGCCCCTAGAATTTTGTTGTCCTTCCTAAATTTACTTATTCTTTCAACACATTTAACTCCATGTTCCGTCAGACCATCCCTCTGTACATGAGTCCTCCTTATACTGGCCTGGACTCTGGGGAATGCTATCCAATTCTTTGGTATTGTAGAATGGTACAGCATACAAATTGGCTACTCAGACCAGCTCATCCCTATGAACCAGTGGATGCCCTTCTGTATTTGTATTCCAGTGTGGTTTCAGAGTATTTGGAGGCACTTGACAAAATAGGCCAAAGTCACCATGGTTTCCTTAAGGGAAAATCTTGCCTTACAAATCTGTGAGAATCTGAAGAAATAACAAGCAGGATAGACAAAGGAGAATCAGTGGATGTTGTGTATTTGGAATTTCAGAAGGCATTTGACAAGGTGCCGCACATGTGGCTGCTTAACTAGATAAGAGCCCAGGGTGTTACAGGAAAGCTAGTAGCATGGATAGAGCATTGGCTAATTGGCCAGAGGCAAAGAGTGGAAATAAAGGGATCCTTTACAGATTGGTTGCTGGTGACAAGTGTTCCACAGCAGTCTGTGTTGGGACTGTTTTATAAGTTATATGTCAGAATGATGGAATTGATGGCTTTGTGGCAATGTTTGTGGACAATATGTAGATGGATGGAGGGGGGCAGGTAATCTTGAAGCAGAGAAACTGCAGAAGGATTTGGACAGATTGAAATGGGCAGAGGTGGCAGATGGTATTCATTGTTGGAAAGTATATGGTCATGCACTTTGGTAGAAGGAATAAAAGCACAGACTGTTTTCTAAATGAGGCGAAACTTTAAAAATCTGAGGTGCAAAGGGATTTGGCAGTCGTCTTGCAGGATTCCCTAAGGTTAATTTGCAGGATGAATCAGTGGTGAGGAAGGAAAGTGCAATGCAAGGACTAGAATATAAAAGCAAGGACGTAATGCTGAGGCTTTATAAGGCACTGGTGAGGCCTCATTTGGGAGTATTGAGAGTAGTTTTAGGCTCCTTATTTAAGAAAGAAAGTGCTGACACTGGAGAAGGATTCAAAGGACGTTCACAAACATTATTCCAGGATTGTAAGACTTGTTTGATGGTTCTGGACCTGTACTCATTGGAATTTAGAAGAATGAGGGGGGCGGATCTCATTGAAATATATCAAATGTTGAAAGGTGTAGATAGTAGATGTGCAGATGGTGTTTCCTTTGGGGAGTCTAGGACTAGAGAGCACGGCCTCCAAATAAGGTGATATCCATTTAGAACAGTTGAGGATGTTCTTTAGCCAGATGGTGGTGAAACTGTGGAACTCATTGCCACAGGAATTCACCGAGTGCATTTACAGCAGAGGTTCATAGGTTCTTACTTAGTCAGGGCATGAAAGGTTATGGGAGAAGCCAGGAGAATGCAGTTCAGAGGGAAATGGATCAGCCATAATGAAATGGCAGAGCAGACGATGGGCTGAATGCCTAATTCTGCTCTTATTCCTGTTTCCCTGCTGTTGATCCATGGCCCTCCTTATCCACGGGGGATTGGTTCCAAGACCCCCCGCAGATACCAAAAAACGCAGATTCTGAAGTCCCTTATAGAACCTGTCACAGTGTGGTGGTCTTCAGGACCCAGTGGAACCCCAGACTTTAGTTAACATGGTCAGTGCGGTGGACATCAGGACCCAGTGTAGCTCTGAATCCACGGTGTTTCTGATCACGAAAATAATCATGATCGCGATTGAAAATAAGGTGGAAGTGATAAAGCGATTGGAAAGAGGTGAAACGCCATCGGTCATTGGAAAAGCATTAGGCTACAGTCGGTCAATAATGGGAACAATTTTAATAGAGAATGTGAAAGGCCTTGTCCCGATGAAAACTGCAATTATTACTAAGCAACGCAGTGGTTTAATTATTGAAATACGTATGTTTCTTAAGTGTTTGATATGCATAGCAGGGTAAAATCTGTACTATATACTAAGAAAAACGTTTGACTAACTGACGCTAAATAATACCGATGTACCTGTTCAGACTTCAAATCCGACTTAAAGACGGACTCAGGAATGGAATTCATTCATAACCCGGGGACTGCCTGTACTTTTAAGTCATTTCTAGATTACTTATAATACCTAATACAATGTAAATAGTTGTTTATTGTTTAGGGAATAATGACAAGAAAAAATAGTCTGTACATGCTCAAACAACGAGTGCTGGAGAGAGAACTTCCAGGTTTTCCCGATCTGCGGTTGGTTGAATCTGCGGATAAGGAGAGCCAACTGTACGCACCTAGTTTTTTTTTAAAAAGTCAGTGATCCAGCTCGAGCTACTCTTTCCAGTAGTGCATTCAGGCATTTATGATTTCTGGGTGAAGGCCCCCCTCAGAGCTCTTCCCCATCTCCTGTACCTATCCTCTAGCTTTATTTACATCTAATATGGGAGGAGAGGAAAGTTTCCTGCAATTTATACCTTATCTATATTCCTCATAAACCTCACTCACATTCCTTCTTAACCCTTTCTGCTCCAGAGAGAACAGACCTAGTTTCTCTCGCCTCTCCTTATAACTGTAATGCTCTATTCAGGAAGCACCATCATATCTCTTACCACATCATGGAAGTTTTTTATTCCCACCACAAAGAGCAGTCATTAAAATAAGTTACCACTGACAGTGAAGCATGTCGGTCTGTGCTCAAGTTGAGAGTAGAACTTGTTCACTTAGCAGTCACTTGCCCAGAGCCAAGAGTACTACAGACTGAGGCATGATGAGCACTACTGCTACTGGGACCAAAGATCCATCTTTTTTTCCTGCCATACGACATACCACACGGAACACACCTTTAACCTCAGCTAATATAAACTGACAGTCAGGTACCCATTTACATTCATCCCACTTTATTTTTTCCTGTCAACTCCCATATTCTGCAAATCACATCTACATTAGAGCAAATTGTAACATCCTATTAACCTGTATTGATTAGCTTACTATTGGTATTGGTTTGCTGTTGTCACATGTACCAAGGTACAGTGAAAAGCTCGTCTTGCATACTGTTCATACAGATTAAATCATTACCCAGTGCACTGTGCTAGAATTCAGTAAAACAATAACAATGCAAAATACAGTGTAAAAGCTACTAAAAGTCCAGTGCAGGTGAACAACAAAGTGCAAGATCATAACGAGGTAGACTGTGCGGTCTGTTCAAGGGACTGATAACAGTGGGATAGAAGCTGTTTATAGATAGATAGATACTTTATTCATCCCCATGGGGAAATTCAACTTTTTTTCCAATGTCCCATACACTTGTAGCAAAACTAATAACATACAATACTTAACTCAGTAAAAAATATGATATGCATCTAAATCACTATCTCAAAAAGCATTAATAATAGCTTTTAAAAAGTTCTTAAGTCCTGGCGGTTGAATTGTAAAGCCTAATGGCATTGGGGAGTATTGACCTCTTCATCCTGTCTGAGGAGCATTGCATCGATAGTAACCTGTCGCTGAAACTGCTTCTCTGTCTCTGGATGGTGCTATGTAGAGGATGTTCAGAGTTTTCCATAATTGACCGTATGTCGCTTATGTCGCTCATAATCGCTCAGCTACCGATGTTAAACTCTCCAGTACTTTGCCCACGACAGAGCCCGCCTTCCTTACCAGCTTATTAAGACGTGAGGCGTCCCTCTTCTTAATGCTTCCTCCCCAACACGCCACCACAAAGAAGAGGGCGCTCTCCACAACTGACCTATAGAACATCTTCAGCATCTCACTACAGACATTGAATGACGCCAACCTTCTAAGGAAGTACAGTCGACTCTGTGCCTTCCTGCACAAGGCATCTGTGTTGGCAGTCCAGTCTAGCTTCTCGTCTAACTGTACTCCCAGATACTTGTAGGTCTTAACCTGCTCCACACATTCTCCATTAATGATCACTGGCTCCATATGAGGCCTAGATCTCCTAAAGGGATAAGTACTTTCGAGCTTTTTGATCCTGGTGGTGGAATAGCACAGTAAACACTCTTGATGGTGATGTACAGTGGTCCAGTGTGTTGTTTCCTCTGGTAGTACAAGTGATTTGTTAGTATTAATTATTTAGAGACTTTTCCAACCTGGTGTGGTTAAAACCCCCCAAAATGATATGGAAAGCATCACCATTTACTTTATTATTTTCTAGCCAATGGAAGAGGGGAGGACAGAATATCTGGGATAGGTGGAGACTTTAGTTATGCAGACTGCCTTACTGAGTTAGCGAGAATTATAGACAGAGGCTGTGGAAGGGGAGGCTGATTCCTGTGTGCTGAGCTCTGTCCACAATTCTGCAGTTTCTTGCAGTTGTCATACATCCAGACAGAATGTCTTCTGTGGTATATCAATATAAATTGGTAAGAGTTGATTGGGACATGCTGAATTTCTTTAGTTTCCTGAGAAAGTAGAGATTTGATGAGCTTTCTTGGCCATGATATAATTATGGTTGGGCCAGAACAGGTAATATTCACACCTAAGAACTTGAAGTTCTCAATCTCAGTGCCATTGATGTTGACAGGAGAACCATTAATGTGCTGCCTCCCTTTCTGATTCGCATTACTTTGGGATATGGGAGGAAACAGGGTTACCCAAAGGAAACTTGTACAATCACAGGGAGAAGCTGCAAACTCTACACAAGCAGCATCTGAGGCTGGGTCACTTGTTCTGAGGTAGCTGTGCCACTTGGCTGCTCTGGCTTTGAAGTATTTTAATCTCATCTAATTTAGTAAATGGATTCTTTATTATGTTTTCACAGGTGCTAACCAAAGATCTTGGTGGCAAATCTAAATGTTCTGAGTTCACCAGTGAAATCTGCCGAAGAGTGAGGGATCAGGATTGAGTCAGCGCAAATTTGCTACCGTATTCAAATCTCATGAATTAACCTGCAAAATCAGCTCTACTGAATAGAATCAGTCTGTCACATTCATGTAAACAATTGTTGTGAATTGTCATTTAAATGTCCTGCTAATTTACAATTTCCTTTTTGGTTATAATGTGCTTTCATGGCCTTCTGATTATTTATTGAATGAGTATTTTTTGACTGACCTGAAGTGTTATTTTTTTTATATAGAAAGCTGCTATAAAGATCGTGCATGATGTTTCCTTATTACTACTTCCATTCCACTTAATTAAAGCGGTTTCAAAATAGCTTCTTGCATTTGTTATCTCCCGGAGTGGTGTTTTAATGATTTAAAACAACTTCCATTCTGCTATTGAACATGGGATTTCAGTGTCTGTCTATTTCCTTGAATTTTTTGCAGTACCTTTTATTTAAGTGTTGCTGAAGACTAGCCTCGTTCCCCTAGGCTGAATAATTTTGACTAGAATCTGCTAATTTCCTTTATATGCAGGCAGGCTTAAAAAGATTTTTTTTTAAGGTGCAAAAATGCGCTGATACTCATTTTATAAGAACGTTCAACTACTGTTAAATTTACTCATACTGTAAGTTTAATAATTTGATTTTTTAATTAGGTTGCTCACTGGACTAGCTCTGATGCTATTTATGATAAGCCAGTTTTCATTAATTAAACCACAAATCACTGCTCTTAATATTTTTTTAAATGATGTTGTAAAATCCTTGCCAATCATGACTATTTTTAACATCTGGTAATATGTATAACTGAGAAATAGTAACAAAAACCTTACTGCAAAGTTTTCAGGTTGAAGGCTAAGATTCTTAGTTATCAATATGGATCATGAATTTTAAATATGTGAAATCCAATTGTGGTATTGCCAGCGAAGTTTTAATATTTTTAGTTCAGATGTTAAATTTGGAAATTAATTCCTTGACATGTCATACTTAATGTTGCTTTTGGCAATTTTGTTCCTTACCAGTCTTGCTATAATTATTTTGGACAAGCATAGCAGCATTGGAGAAAGAAGAAAACAGCGAATATGCAGGATCTGAATGGAACATTTGTGTTCAGAGGTGGTCCATGTGTATAGTTCTCCAGATGATGTGGCATCATTTACTTTTATTGAAAACTATATAAGGGTAATGTGGCTAATGTAAATATAAAATAAAATATAGCAGATTCTGGAACTACTCAGATTGAATAGCATATGTAGAAGAATTGTGTCTTTGACCTTTTCAGTGGGTACCACCCTTGGTTCACACAAATGTGTTAGCATATGAAGGCCACACGTTTATGCATTTTAACTGTCATATTAAGGCACATCAACTAGATAAATTTGTTTGTATTTGAACTTTATATTATTCTTGACTTCTGATACAAAATAAATAATGATGAAAATTCTGGGTAAGTATGAAAATGCTGTTAGTATGCAAAGTCCATTATTTGTCGCAAGAAACAGATTTAAAAAGCGGAGCTTGGTGGGAGTTTCTGTTTGGTCTCGGGTAGTAGAAGCTGTTACTCGGAATGAGAAGTGGGAGATTTTTTTTAAATTGGTCCTTTCTGTTCAGTTTAAAATAGATCAGATAAATCACAATTGGTGTTTTTTTTTAAAAAAAGTAATAAATTAGGTTTAAGTGGAGCAGCCATTGTGGGAGTGATCATAGTATGAATGGGCAGTGTTAGAGTGGGAAACCAAGGCTTTGTCTTAAGAGGCTACTGTGAGAAGAGGTAGAGGTTAGGTTGAAGTTTCTGTCAAGATTCACTTTGTTTATTGCATAGGTGGAGCTGTGAGAATGGAAGCCAGAGAAATGGTGTGCTCCTCTTGCATGTTGTGGGAAGTCTTGGAAACATTTCAATGTTCCCAGTAACTACACCTGTGGGAAGTGCATCTGGCTACAGTTCCTTACAAGACAGTATTAGGGAACTGGGTGACCTATGAATATTTTGGAAGAATGAGTTGATGAGAACTACAGGCAGCAATCACACCTGAGTCGTAGTTGGCACACAGCTGGGTGACTGTCAGGAGAGAAGGGAATAGGCAGAAAGTGCAGGCTACCCTCCGTTTTTAAAAAGAGTACTGCTTTTGGGGGGGGGGGGCATATGATCAGATCTCTGTCACTGAATCTGGCTTTGTGGCTCAAAAGGGAAAGATAAGAGGAGAGCAGTGGTGATGGGGAACTCGGGATCAGACAGGAGATTTTGTGGACATGAAAGATACTTCTGGATAATATCTTGCCATTTTGGTGCTAAAGTATGACCCAGACTGGGTCCACAGTATTCTGGCATGGTGAGCAGGTGGAAGTCATGCTACATATCGGTAGCAATGACATGGGTAGGAAAAGGAATGAGGTGCTGAAAAGAACATAGAAAGCTAACAGTAGAAGGTAAGTAATCTCTGGATTGCTGCCTGTGTCATGTGCCAGTGAGGATAAGAATAGGATGATAAAACAGGTGAACATGTGGCTGAAGAATTGATGCAGGAGGCAATATTTCAGCTTTGTGTGTCATTGGGATCTTTTCTGGGGAAGTTATGACCTGTACAAAAGAGACAGGTTGCACCTGAACTTGAGGGGACCAGTGTCCTTGTGGGCAAGTTTGCTAGCAGTGTTGGGGAGGTTTTAACTAGATTGGCAGGGGCATGGGAGCTAAGGTAATAAGTCAGAGGATGGGGCAGTTGGTGTAAAGGTAGATGCAATGTGCAGAGTGACTAAATGCTGTCAGTTGGATGGGTTGAAATGTCTCTAATACAAGAATCAGGAATGAGGATGATGAACTTAGAGCGTGGATCTGTACATGAACTATGATGGGACCAATACAGATACTTGGCCGTCACAAGGGATGTATGTTCCGAGGATAGGGATGGGGAGTAGCATTGCTAATCAGTGAAAGTATCAGTGCTGCAGAAATTGAGAATGCCATTGTCCACTGAGACAATGTGGGTGGAAGGTCAGACAGTAAAGGAGTGTTCATTCTTTCGAGCCCCCCCCCCCCAACAGCAAGATATTGGGGACCAGATTTTGAAAAGATGCAAAAATAACGGTTGTTGTCAAATTCCCTAATATTGATTGGCACCTCCTTTTGTGCAAAAGGTTTAGATGGGGCTGAATTTGTTAGGTGTCCAGGAAGAACTCCTGACACACTATCTGAACAGAGGACTAAAGGAGAGGCCACTTCTTGATGTAATGCACAGTGAACTTGGTAAGATGACAGATCTCTCAGTGGGTGAGCATTTCGGAGTCAAATAACGTAACTCCCTGACCTTTTGTGTAACCTTGGACAATGAAAGGAGCAGACAGTATTGGAAAGCATTTAATTTGATGGGTGAATTATGATACTATTAAACAGAAACTTGAGAGCAATGTCTTCAGGGAAATGTACAACAGAAATATGGAGGTTGTTTAGACCTCCTTACATGGGGTGTCCCACTAAAACAGGGAAAGGATGGTAGGGTGAAGGAACTGTGGCTAACTAAAGAATTGGAACATTTAGTCAAGAGTCAGAGGAAGTATATTGAATGTTTAGGAAGCAAGGATCAGACAGAGCTCTAGAGTTCTAAGGTAGACAACAAAGAGCTTAAGATTGGGCTCCAGAGAGCTAGAAGGGAATATGAGAAGGCCTTGTCTAGTAGGATGAAGGGAAATCCCAAGGTATTCTACATGTACATGGAGATCAGGAGGATGACTAGAATGAAGGTAGGACTGATTGGGAATAAAAATGTACCTGGAGGTAGAGGGAATTCCTTAATAAATATTTTGCTTCAATATTCTCCAGTGAGAGGGATCTTGTTGAATATGAATTCAGCATAGAACAGCATAATATGCTGGGTCACGAATTTAAGAAAGGACATGCTGGAACTTTTAGAAAAAACATTTGGGTAGGTACAGGCTCTAGACGAACTGTGTGACGTAATAAAGAGGTTTGAAATAGCACATCTTGATGCCTTCCGTATCATTTTGGGGAATTTTAATCAAACCAGGTTGGAAAAGTCTCTAAATAATTAATACCAACAAATCACTTGTACTACCAGAAGAAGCAACACACTGGACCACTGTACACTACCATCAAGAGTGCTTACTGTGCTATCATATGCCTGTTCTTTGGGAAGACTGATCACCTGGCTGTACTTGTACTCTGAGTATAGGCAGGGACTGAAGACTGCAGCACCAGTAGTGAGGAACAAGAAGGTATGGACAAGGGAGGCACTGGAGCGCTTACGGGATTGGTTTGAATTAGTGGACTGGGCTGTATACGGGGATTCATCAGTGTCTGAATGAGTACACCACAGATGTCACTGACTTCATTAAAACCTGTGTGGATAAGTGTGCCTACGAGAACATACTCAAAACAAAAGTCGTGGATGAACCAGGAGGTTCATAGTCTAAGGTCTAGAACTGTGGCATCCAAGGTCTGTACAAGAAAACCAGGTACAACTTGTGGAGGGCTATCTACAGACAAAGGAACAATTCCAAATGGAGGTAGAATTGGATGCATGTCAACTCTGCAGGCCGTTACTTCCTACAAAGCAAAACCTAACATCGTGAATGGTGGTGATGTTTCACTCCCAGATGAGCTCAGCACCTTTTATGCATGCTTTGAAAGGGAGAAGAAAACCACAGCTCTGAGGACACCTGCAGCATCCAATGACCCTGTTTCAACAGGCCCCAACAGAGTCTGAAAACCTGTGCCAACCAACTGGTGGGGTGTTCAAAGTCATTTTCAGTCTCTCATTGCTACAACCTGAAGTTCCCACCTGCTTCAAAATAATTATACCAGTGCCCAAGAAAAGCAGGGTGAGCTGCCTTAACAATTATCATCTGCTTACACTCACATCTATGGTGATGAAGTGCTTTGAGAGATTGGTTATGGCTAGAATTAACCTGTCTCAGCAAGGATCTGGACCCACAGTAATTTACCTATCTCCACAATAGGTCATTGGCTCTTCACATGGCCTTGAATCATCACCCAGACAATATAAATACCTAAGTCAGAATGTTGTTTATTGACAAGCTCAGTGTTTTTTTTAACATTATAGGTCTATAGTTCTGATTGAAAAGCTCCAGAAGCTGGGCCTCTGTATTTCCCTGTGCAACTGGAAGACCACAATATGTGCAGATGGAAATTACCGCCTCCACCTCGCTGACAATTAACAGTGCATATACAGGAGTGAACTATATCTGCTAGTTGAGTGGTGTTGCAGCAACGACCTTGTAAGACCAAAGAACTAATTAGGAACTCAAGGTTTAAATGAGAGAACACACACCAGTCCTCGTAGAGGGATGAGAAGTGGAAAGAGGAAGCAAATTCAAGTTTCTGGGTGTCAATATCTCTGAGGGTCTAACATGGATCCAATATATCAATGCAAGTACGAAGAAGGCGCTTAGCAGCTATATTTCATTAGTTTGAGATTTGGTATGTCACCAAAGACACTCGCAAATTTCCACAGATGTACTGCGCAGTGCATTCTAACTGGTTGCATCACTGGTATGGGGTTTGGGGGAGGCTACTGCACAGGATTGAAATAAGCTGCAGTTATAAACTATGGCAGCTTCATCATGGGCAACAGCCTCCATAGTATCCAGGATATCTTAAAGGAGTGATGCCTCAAAAAGGTGGCTTTAAGGATCCGCATCACCCAAGCCACGCCTTGTTCTCATTGCCACCATTAGGAAGGAGGTATAGAAGCCTGAAGGCATACACTCAACGTTTCAGTAACAGCTTCTTCCTAATCGTAACTTTTTCTAATCAGGGTAAATGCTTTTAACTTTTAAGAAAAACTTGGACAGGTACATAGATGAAATGATATGGGCCAGGTGCAGGTCAGTGGGACTAGGCTGAAAAATGGTTCGGCACAGCCAAGAAGGGCCAAAAGGCCTACTTCTGTGCTGTAATGTTCTATGGTTCTATGAACCTGTCCATTGTTCTCACAGAACAGACCTTTGTTGCCACAAACAGCATCAATGACATTGACTCAAGGGCCAGCTCCTGAGTAAAAGTGGGGAAAGGAGAAGGGGAAATATTCAACTTGTATACAGTAAGGTATATTTACATTAGTCTGTAGAACTAGTCCAGGAGGGTAGAAAGCAGGATATGACACCTTACAAACAAGTCATTATTTAACAAGGGCACTGAAGACAAACCAGGGAACTACCATTGAGTTTGACAAAGGTGGTGGGTATGTTACTGGAGGGGATTCTAAGGGATAGAATCTACAAATGTTTCGATAGACAAGATCTAATTAGAAATGATTAGAAAGGCTTTGTGTGGGCAAATTGTGTCTGGCAAATCTCTTAAAGATTTTCAGAGGTAACCAAGAAGATAGCGGGAAGAGCAGTGGTCATTGTCTTACAGCTTTTGATAACAACCTTCATCCTTCATAGCCTACTAGTCTGAACAGTTAGATTGCGTAGTATCAAAGGAGAGATGGCCAATTGGATTCATAACTGTCTCGATTGTATAGAGAGATGGTCAAATAGTCTTTTTAAGACTAGAGGCTTATGACTTGGTGTCAGTGCAGGACCTTTGTTATTTATATAAAAGATCTGGATGTTTGAGGATGGTACTAAAGTAGGTTGTATCATAGGTGATGAGGAAGTTTTTAAAGAATGAAAGGTGCATCTTGATCAACTAAATGGGCTGAAGTTTGGCATGCAGCTTTCAATTACGATAAGTGTGATTTGTCCTATTTTGGCAAGTCCGATGAGGGTAGGACTTGTATTCTGAATGGTTGGCCCCTGGTGAGTGTTGTAGAACAGAGGGATTCCAGCAAATGGGACTTTTGATGGAAAGAAGGAGGGGGAGAGAACTCATCATGGATGAGTTGGGTTGCAGGATGTTTCCATGCTCTTTCACCAAGACTCATCACTATGACAGCGAGCTGTTTACTATTTACCTGTGCTGCACACCACATTCATATTGAATTGTGTTTTATTAACTTATGGTAATATTTTGTTTTGTGGGTGCACTATGGTCCAGAGGAACATTGTTTCATTTGGTTGGTTGTATATATGTACAATCAGATGGCAATAAAATTGAACTTAGATGTCCCTGGTTCAGCCTATGATTTGTCTTGGGTGAAGTTGACTTATGTCAAAGGGGTAACAAGTATTACAAATAGTTATTCACGCCCAGAATTTATATAGATTTTTGGAGTCACTGCCCCATATACAAGGCTAATTATTCCTAAACTTTCTTTACCAACATTAACATGATTATTATAATCTGCTCAAAACGTTGTGCATGTTGTGTGGTGTCCCTCTCTTTCGATGGATGTTGGTGATATCACGGGCTGGTTATCGTGGTTCTGCATTTATGCATTGCACTCTTGCGTTTATGGACTGTGGTCTCTTTTTTTCCCAGACTTTTTTATGTGTTGTGTGTTTTATTGCCCATTCCTTTTATGTTTTGTTGGGGGTTGATTTGTATGGGTATGGGTTCTTTTTTTGGGGGGAAGGGGTTTTTGGGGATTGGTGATCAGGATGCATTCTTTCATGTTCTTTGTTTCGTGAATACAAATTTCACTGTTGTATAGGGTACATGCTTTGATAATAAATGAACCTCTGAATTTTAATGTGCGAGGGGTTATTGATAAGTTTGTGGCCTGCAATAGGAGTGAATTTTAGAAAACCTAGCACATTTATTTTTCACCCTTCCCTAGTGTCGCCACCATGTCTTTGGGGATCTCCTTGGGTGATAGGCCCTTGAGACCGAGGTAGAGGGTGACTGCTCGAAGGCCAATGTTGTCCATTTTCTCAGGCAGTGCTTACTTGCAATTTTCAATGATCTGAAACCGAAATACCACAAAAGTTATTAACTTCAAACTTTCCACATAATCAAAGAGCCAAACTGCACGTGCATGTAAGGAGAGCTGTATAACTCATCGCCTTCTACCTTAGGCCACGAACTTATCAATCACCCATCTGTGGACACTTTCTGGAGGTCCAAGATCCGTATGCTCCACGACCGCTGGACTAAGTGTGTAAATGCAGGAGGGGACTATTTTGAAAAATAAATGTGCCAGGTTTTCTAAAATTGACTCCTTCTACCTCAGGCCACTAACTTATCAATCACCCCGGTACGCTGTCAAACAGGTAAATCACATAAAATAGTGTGGGAGATGAAATTACTGTAGATTTTGTTCATAAGATTCAAATAGGTACGGTTAGTTTAAAAATATGACATCCTGTCGTTGTCATGCACATATATTTTTATTTAGTATTGCCAAGTCTCACGTCGCGGAGGAGACAGCCGTGACTGGGTGCCCGGCTGCGGGCGATGGGATCTGCCTTCACCCCACCCTTCCCCGCACAACCCGGCGCGGAAAGTTCCAGAGGACCGCCGCGAACTTTCCAGAAGTTCCCCTTAACGACCACAGCGTTCCCACAGCAACAAGAAGCGCGGCGTCGCGACGCGAATCCAGAACCTTCTGGCAACCGGAGCGAGGTGACGCGGCGCGGGGGGGGAGGGGGGGGCGGGGCAGAGCCGAGCCGCGCGAATCCGGAACCAGCGGGCGGCGAGGATAAAGGCAGCGCGCTGGGGGGGCGGGGCGGAGCGAAGCGAATCCAGAACCTTCCAGCAACCGGCGAATAAAGGCTGGTCGCTGAGCGGCGAGTCCGCTTCAACTCGTCGCGGGAAGGAACCACGTCCAGCGGGGCAGTGTGAGCGCTGTCAGCTCGGTCGGGCCGGGTCCGCTGTAACCCCGCACTCGGCCCCTAGTGATCGATCGGCCTCGGCAGAGCGGCGATGGTGAAGGAGACGGGCTACTACGACACCCTGGGTGTCAAGCCCAGCGCCTCCCCGGACGAGATCAAGAAGGCGTATCGGAAGCTGGCGCTGAAATACCACCCCGACAAAAACCCGGGCGAGGGTGAAAGGGTAAGAGACAGGCCGGCTGGCCTTGCAGAACTTTCCAGAACATTCTAGGTGGAGGGAAGGAGTGAGCAAGCGGCTCCGCTTTGAATCCCAGTGTTTGTTAAACCAGGGAGGTGGACTCCATCCGAGCTCCGTGTATATCAGACCATCCCCCGGGGGTGGTGAATGAGTGTGAGCCGCACTCACTGTAACTGTACACATCGGTACCTGTCCAAAACACCGAAACCGTCCATAATATGACCTTCCTATTTCTTAATTAAGTAGATATTACAATTTCATAATCATGACACTATCATTTCACTGCCCTTTATCCCATTAAATAGTCCCGCCGCTGCCTATATGTGACTGCGTGGGTTTCCCCCGGGTGCTCCTGTTCCCTCCTACATTTGGTGGGGTAATTGGCCGTTGTAAATTTCCCCATGATTGGGTTGTCGGGGGTTGCTGTATCTCGCTAAATAAGTACCAATGGCCTGACTTTGCTAGGCTTGGGCCTAACAGGTTATTACAGTTGACAAGTGTACCTTTTTATTTTATTGGTCATTATGAAGTTTGTATTTTTTAAAAAAAGGTTAATAGAGATATGGAAGTGATGAAGGGTATCGGCAGTCTCCTCAAATGCGAGCTTGGGAAGTGAAAGGGACTGATCTGTTTGCTGGTGGTGTATGGCAAGTGTAATGGAAAGGTGAGGTGAAGTGGGATTGCTTTGGTGTGAAAGGCATGGAGCCAGTGGTGCTTTTAAAGTGCGCTCTTGGTAGTGTTTTGAGCTAGTCGATGTGTAGTTGTAGAAAGTTGTTTGAACCCAATCTTAGGAAATGTAGTGGGAGAAGTGAAGTGTCAGTAAGAGAGCATTTTGGAGTTGGTGGCTATACCTGAAGGAAGATGTATTAAGTTCTGAATTAGGGAAAAAGTTAATTTCAGTACTATAAAACAGTACCTGAGAGTAGACTAGTGGCTGCTTGCAGGTATGTAAATCTGAAAAATGGGATTTTTTGCACTATTGGATGTAATTCTCGTTAAAACTATAATTCACATTTCTGGGCTATTACACTGTAATATATTACATTTTTTCCAATGAATCAGGTCCTTCAGGAGTTTAGGAAATTTACGTGGTTTGGGAGGGTTATATAAACTAGCAGACTAAAGAAGGTACATTACATGAAATATTGTTGGCAGGCTAAAGAACACCCTGAAATACTTAAAGTACGTATATTAAGGGAAAGGACATGAGCAACAAATAGAAAAAAAGCAATATTTTGTAGAGTCAGGGCGTAGATGAGCTCTTAATTAATTGAAGAGAATTGGGAAATTCAAGGTGCTATTCTTAAGAATCGGGTGGTTTTGGATGTCTTAAAGATGGAGGTTGCAATGAGAAGCAAGCAAGGAGACTGCTAGCATCATGGCAGATCTTTAATCTTCACTGGCCATGGCTGAGATGCCAGATAATTGGAAGATAGCAAATATACAGTGGTATGCTAAAGTTTGGGCACCCCTGTCAAAATTTCTGTTACTTTGAATAGTTAAATGAGTAGAAGATGAACTGACAACCAAAAGTCATAAAGTTAAAGATGAAATATTTTCAATGTTTTTTGCAAGATTAGTGTATTTTTGTTTTGTACAATTTTGGGGGGGGGAGAAGAAAAGGAGCACCATGCAAAAGTTTGGGCACCCCAAGAGATTTGAGCTCTCAGATAACTTTTACCAAGGTCTCAGACCTGAATTAGCTTGTTAGGGCTATGGTTTGTTTACAGTCATTGTTAGGAAAGGCCAGGTGATGCAAATTTCAAAGCTTTATAAATATCCTGACTCCTCAAACCTTGTCCCAACAATCAGCAGCCATGGGCTCCTTTAAGCAGCTGCCTAGCATTCTGAAAATTAAAATAAATGATGCCCACAAAGCAGGAGAAGGCTAAAAGAAGATAGCAAAGTGTTTTCAGGTAGCTGTTTCCTCAGTTCATAATGTAATTAAGAAATGGCATTTAACAGGAACAGTGCAGTTCAAGTTGAGGTCTGGAAGACCAAGAAAACTTTCTGAGACAACTGCTCGTAGGATTGCTAGAAAGGCAAATCAAAACCCCCATTTGACTGCAAAAGACCTTCAAGAAGATTTAGCAGACTCTGGAGTGGTGGTGCACTGTTCTACTGTGCAGCGACACCTGCACAAATATGACCTTCATGGAAGAGTTATCAGAAGAAAACCTTTCCTGCATCCTCACCACAAAATTCAGTGTCAGAAGTTTGCAAAGGAACATCTAAACAAGCCTGATGCATTTTGGAAACAAGCCCTGTGGACTGATGAAGTTAAAATAGAACTTTTTGGCCACGATGAGCAAAGGTATGTTTGGAGAAAAATGGGTGCAAAATTTCTTGAAAAGAACACCTCTACAACTGTTAAGCACGGAGATGGATCGATCATGCTTTGAGCTTGTGTTGCAGCCAGTGGCACGGGGAACATTTCACTGGTAGAAGGAAGAATGAATTCAGTTAAATGCCAACAAATTCTGGAAGCAAACATCACACCAACTGTAAGAAAAAAAGCTGAAGATGAAAAGAGAATGACTTCTACAACAGGATAATGATCCTAAACACACCTCAAAATCCACAATGGATTACCTCAAGAGGCGCAAACTGAAGGTTTTGTCATGGCCCTCACAGTCCCCTGACCTAAACATCATTGAAAGTCTGTGGATAGACCTTAAAAGAGGAGTGCATGCAAGATGGCCCAAGATCTCAGAGAACTAGAAGCCTTTTGCAAGGAAGAATGGGCGAAAATCCCCCAAACAAGAATTGAAAGACTTAGCTGGCTAGAAAAAGCATTTACAAGCTGTGATACTTGCCAAAGCGGGTGTTACGAAGTATTGACCATGCAGGGTGCCCAAACTTTTGCTTCGGGCCCTTTTCCATTTTTGTTATTTTGAAACTTTAGATGGAAGTAAAAAAAGTAATCTTGCTTAAAATATTAAAGAAATGTGTCATCTTTAACTTTATGCCTTTTGGAAATCAGGTCATCTTTTACTTGCTTTGCTATTCACAGTGACAGAAATTTTGACCAGGGATGCTCAAACTTTTGCATGCCACGGTACCTTTTATTCAAAAGAGGCAATAGGGGCAGGATGTATAATTACATGGTTGTGAGTGTATCACATTTGAATAGGGATTATTTACCACATAGTGGTGTTAGGTAGTGTTCTTGTCTGATAGTTTTGATTGAATTTGCTTGAAATAGTTTAATATATTGATAAACGTCTTTGGGTTTCAAAGTGACTGAGATCATTATGGATATAGCAGTTTCTTCTATCAAAGGGGCAGATAAATAAGCAGTTCGTGATGTGGCATGTTCCTTTGGCCTTGTGGATGCTATCAGTGCCATTCAGAACACTCTTCCATTGTGAGTGACTGTGGACCAGTGATTTTCAGGAGTGGGTAGGGATGTTGTACTACTTCAAGAAGGCTATGAGGATATTCTTGAATCTTTTCCCCATGCTCCTCATATTATTGCATATCATTTCATTGCAGAAAATGGTCTGTTTAGAGGGTCTAGTGTCAGGTATGTGAATGGCATGGTCTAACCAATTGATTGAGTGTAACTCGGGCCTTAATATTAGGGATGTTGACCTGGAAGGCGTTACTGGTGTTGGTCTACTCATCTTTTCAGTTCATTGGCAGAATATTTTGGATATGGTGTTGAAAAAGTGTAGTAGTAAAGATCTTGAGCTTTGGAAGGGGAGTGGATTACTGCTAATTGGTAAAGCATAATTTTGTAGCACCTATGATGTCTGAATTTTCAAATATCAATTTTCCTTGGGCAGTTAAAGGCTTGCTGGTGTATTGAAAGAAGTGGTGAAATTCATTTATTGATGAAAGCAATGATCAATGAAGTGATAAGTGTAGAGTCGTCCAGAATTTAATCCCAGCAATGTAAACAATGTTTAATGCTGGAAAAACAAAACCATGCAGTGAATCTCAGTGCCAATATTGCCTGCTGTTTATTAATAAACCTCAATGTATGTTGCCATCTTTATGCAGTGCCCTTGCTATCCCCTTTGGTTACTCTTGTCAGTTCTCCTACTGCCCTATTTGTCCAGGAAATTTTGGAACCTCATCCACGTATCAGAAATGACAAGCTTTCACTTCCATCGTTGGCTGTTTGTCTTTGTGTCTGCTACTCTTTCACCAAAAACTACATCAATGCCACTTTTCCCAGGACTCATTTCTAAGTCAAAGTAAAATTTATTATTGGAGTTTGTATTTGAGCCGGCTGTTGGTGTAGTGGCATCAGCACTGGACTTCAAGGCAGATGATCCTGAGTTCAAACCTAGCCAGGTCCCAACCTGGACAGCAGCAGTATCTGCGCGAAAGAAAGGCCTGGCAAACTACTTGTTGGATTCCAGACCTAACCAATTCCCCTCTACCACCACTCTCCTCTGTCTAGCGGAATTAGTTCTCGCTCTCAATAATTTCTCCTTTGGCTCCTCCCACTTACTCCAAACCAAGGGTGTAGCCGTGGGCACCTGTATGGGTCCCAGTTATGTCTGCCTTTTTGTTGGCTTTGTGGAACAGTCCATGTTTCAAGTCTATATGGGTATCCGTCCCCCTCTTTTCCTTCGCTACATCGACGACTGCATTGGCGCTGCCTCCTGCACGCATGCTGAGCTCATTGACTTCATTAACTTTGCCTCCAACTTTCACCCTGCCCTCAAATTTACCTGGTCCATTTCTGACACCTCCCTCCCCTTTCTTGATCTTTCTGTCTCCATCTCTGGAGACAGCTTATCTACTGATATCTACTATAAGCCTACAGACTCTCACAGCTACCTGGACTATTCCTCTTCCCACCCTGTCTCTTGCAAAAATGCTATCCCCTTCTCACAATTCCTCCATCTCCACTGCATCTGCTCCTAGGATGAGGCTTTTCATTCCAAGACGAAGGAGATGCCTTCCTTTTTTAAACAAAGGGACTTCTCTTCTTCCACCACCAACTCTGCTCTCAAATGCATCTCTCCCATTTCCCACACATCTGCCCTCACCCCATCCACCCGCCACCCCACTCGGGATAGGGTTCCCCTTGTCCTTACCTACCACCCCACCAGCCTCCAGGTCCAACGTATAATTCTCCGTAACTTCCGCCAACTCCAACAGGATCCCACTTCCAAGCACAATTTTCCCTTCCCCCCCCCACCCCTTTTTCTGCTTTCTGCAGGGATCGCAGCCTACGCGATGTCCACTCGTTCCCCCCCCCGCATCCCTTCCCACCGATCTCCCTCCTGGCACTTATCCTTGTAAGCGGAACAAGTGTTACACCTGCCCTTACACTTCCTCCCTCACCACCATTCAGGGCCCCAGACAGTCCTTCCAGGTGAGGCGACACTTCACCTGTGAGTCGGCTGGTGTGGTATACTGCGTCCGGTGCTCCCGGTGTGGCCTTTTATATATTGGTGAGCCCCAACGCAGACTGGGAGACCGTTTCGCTGAACACCTACACTTGGTCCGCCAGAGAAAGCAGGATCTCCCAGTGGCCACACATTTTAATTCCACGTCCCATTCCCATTCTGATATGTCTATCCATGGCCTCCTCTACTGTCAAAGTGAATCCAAACTCAGGTTGGAGGAACAACACCTCATATACCAGCTGGGTAGCCTCCAACCTGATGGCATGAGCATTGACTTCTCTAACTTCCGTTAATACCCCTTCTTACCCCATCCCTGACATATTTAGTTGTTTGCCTGTTCTCCATCTCCCTCTGGTGCTTCCCCTCCCCCTTTCTTTCTCCCGAGGCCTCCCATCCCATGATCCTTTCCCTTCTCCAGCTCTGTATCACTTTCGCCAATCACCTTTCCAGCTCTTAGCTTCATCCCACCCCCTCCGGTCTTCTCTTATCATTTTGCATTTCCCCCTCCCCCCACTACTTTCAAATCTCTTACTATCTTTCCTTTCAGTTAGTCCTGACGAAGGGTCTCGGCCCGAAACGTCAACAGTGATTCTCCTTATAGATGCTGCCTGGCCTGCTGTGTTCCACCAGCATTTTGTGTGTGTTGTTTGAATTTCCAGCATCTGCAGATTTCCTCGTGTTGGCAAACTGCTTGTGTATCTTGCCATGAACACCCTATTGACCCTTTAGTCAATGAGATCACGAAGAGTTGGACTCGACTGAACAACATATATGTTGCCATATGCTACGTTGAGATGAATTTTCTTTCATTTATCTACTGGAAAAATAAAGACGTACAATAGAATTTATTTAAAAAAAACTATGCATGAAAACTGACAAATAACCAATGTGCAAACAAAAACAAATTGTGCAAAAAATAATATTGGGAATATGAGTTGTAAAGAATTATTTGAAGTGAGTTTACATTGCAGACAGTTGCCAAGTTACAGCAGACCCTGTTACTGACACTTCACCTGTGAATCTTTTGGGGTTGTCTATTGTATCTGGTGCTCCAGATGTTGCCACCTCTTCATTGGGAGACCACTTTGTTAAGCACCTCAGCCAAAAGCGGAATTTCCCAGTGGCCAACCATTTTAATTTCTATTCCCATTCCCATTCTGACATGTTGGTCCATGATCTTCACTTGTGCCACAATGAGGTCACTCTCGGGGTGGAGGAACAACACCTCATTTAGCCTCATGGCAAGAATATCAATTTCTTCTAGTAAATGTTTTCCCTTCCCTCATTTTCTGTACCCCACTCTGGCCTCTTGCCTCTTCTCACATGCCTATCACCACCCCGATAACCCTCCTTCCCTTTCTCCCATGATCCACTTTTTTCTCCGATCAGATGCTGTCCTCTCCAGTCCTTTGTTTCCTATGCACCTGGCTTCCCTTATCACCTTCTAGCTATTCTTCTTCCCCTTGTCCTCTTTCTTCACCCCCCCCATCCTTTTACTGGGGACTGTTTGTAACTTTACCTGTCAAAAATGAAAATAAGTGTGGGAGAGGATCACAGAAGTAGCTGTGACAGGAGACTGAGCAGGCATGGGAGGAGGACTCATTGGGTGAATGAGAAGACATGCTATGTTCCCACCTGACAGAAGATTCCCACGACAACCAGAAAATCCATACTTGTTCATCCTTTCCATCTCCAAATGTGGTACAGGTTTCCCCCACTATCCAAAAGTAGAGCATTCCTATGAAACCTTTCAAAAGCCAAAATGGCGTAAAGTGAAGAAGCAATTACCATTAATTTATATGGGGAAAATTTTTGAGCATTCCCAGACCCAAAAAATAACCTACCAAATCATACCAGATAGTACATAAAACCTAAAATAACACTAATGTGTAGTAAAAACAGGAATGATATGCTACACAGTCTATATAAAGAAGAAACAATGTATATATAGTGTAGTTTCACTTACCAGAATTGGGGAGATTTAGCCAAAACTGATTTGTAGAAAAAAAAAGGCATGTACATGCATACACACACCTGCCTGCGTGAGGCTTCATTGTCATGGTAGTCTTTCTTGGGGTAAACACAAGTTTAAAGCGGGCGCCTTTTTTCATAAGAATGAAAATCCTCTGGATTTCTTCAGGTTAGCAAAAACAGGTACTAATGTAGGTCTTTCGTGAAAGCAAAGTGGCATAAAGCGAACTTTCGTAAAGCAGGGGACACCTGTATACAGTTGGCCCTCCTTATCCGCGGGATTCAACCAACCACAGATCGGGAAAATCTGGAAGTTCTCTCTCCAGCACTCGTTGTTTGTGCATGTACAGACTTGTTTCTTGTCATTATTCCCTAAACAATATAGTAAACAACTATTTACATAGCATTTACATTGTATTAGGTATTATAAGTAATCTAGAAATGACTTAAAGGTGCGGGCAGTCCCTGGGTTATGAATGAGTTCCATTCCTGAGTCGGTCTTTAAGTCGGATTTGAAGTCGGAACACGTACATCCAGTTTTATTTAGTGTCAGTTAGTCAAATGTTTTTCTTAGTATATAGTACATATTTTACCCTTCTATGCATATAAAACACTTAAGAAACATACGTATTTCAATAATTAAACCACTGTGTTGCTTAGTAATAATTGTAGCTTTCATTGGGGCAGGGTCTTTCACATGCTCCATTAAAATTGTTCCAATTGTTGACAGACTGTAGTCTAACGCTTTTCCAATGACCGATGGCATTTTACCTCTTTCCGATCGCTTTATTATTTCCACTTCATTTTCAATCGTGATTATTTTTATGAACAAAAACACTGCGGATTCAGAGCTGCACCGCTGGGTCCTAATGTCCACCAGACTGAGACATGTTAAATAAAGTCTGGGGTTCCGCTGGGTCCTAAAGACCACCACACTGCGACAGGTTAAATAAGGGAATTGAGCATCCACGTTTTTTTGGTATCTGTGAGGGGTCTCGGAACCAATCCCCCGCGGATAAGGAGGGCTGACTGTATGTGCAGCCTATCTGTAAGTCCACTATTTGTAACCTGTGAGGCATCAGGCCCTAGGCAGATCCTTTGGCTATCATTATCTCTGTATTTGTGCTACCTTTATAAATGCATTTAAACCAAAACACTGATTAATTCATCTGGGTGACATTTTGAACTGTCAACTTTTTGAGAATCCCTTTTAATCTTGGGTCTTCTGGTCCTTCCACTCTGATTTACTTCTATCCATATAAATTACTTTTTCAATTTTTAAGTTATTTCATTTTTATCAGGAGTGAGTAGTTATTAGAGTAAGATCTGCTTTGGCTTTAATCTAGAAAACAAAATAAAGATCTGATATGTATATAGTGACCATTTAAAAATAGTTTAAAATAAAAAGGAAAACATACAGAAAAAGAGCATGCCTTTTGGCTTCTTGTGCCTTGCCATTTTGTGACATTATTTTGGTGTTCTAGAGAGGTCCAAGGCTGAAGTGAACTTTTGATGACTAATGTTCTAAATTATATACAACAGTTGACCGTAATTTGCCAGTAATGTCTTCATATTATTAGAATATTACAAGGAAGTTCAAAATTAATAGGACTGTTAATCCAGAACAAGAATGCCATTTTGGTGTTTGATTCTGAATTGTTGGTGTCTCAGTAATAATTTTACTTAGTGCAGTTTTTCCCTTTAATTCTCATTTTATTTTGTACAACACATTCCTGATGAAATGCAAGAGATGTTGTCATGGTTTGCTGCATCTATTCTTGACTACTTAGCTTAATATCCTGCCTCAGCTTGTGAAGTGCTTTGAGATGAAATGATAAAATTCTCTTTTTGCCTGATCTTGATATAAAATGCTTTCAAGATTGGTTGGTATCACAGTTAACCTGGGCAGTCGAGGTTCATAAATTTGAACTGTCGTAATTTACAATTCTCCATTATGTGTGTGCTGTTTTTAAATATCCCTGTGTGACAAAACTACATTTTTTAAAATCAGGAACAGTTTCTTTAGAGTATTGATATTCAAGGTGGTAGCGGGAAATGTCTGCATTTTAACAGTTTATTAACTTCATTAAATGTTTTGGGAAATGATCCACCTTTTTCCCTTCAGTTGGTCATTTTGAAGTATTCCAAGGGTAATTCTATTTGTAAAATTTAGTTTTTTTTTGCCTGTAATTTAAATTTATAGCTGTTTTCATCTTGGATGATTTTCTTTCTCTTTTCCTCTGATTTGCTTGGATAAATAAGTTTTAGTGGTCTTACAAAGATTTTTTTTTTCTCTCCAAATGATAGAGAAAAGATTTCTCTGCAGAACTTGACCTTCTCTAAGACATTTTTTCACCAGTGACTTTTAGGAATGGTTGGACGTGATAGATAATTTTTTAAAATTTTCTTTTGCTTCTCTTTTAAATAGTTCAAACTTATATCACAAGCCTATGAGGTTTTATCAGATCCTAAGAAGCGCGACATCTATGACCAAGGTGGTGAGCAAGCCATTAAAGAAGGAGGAGTAGGGGGTGGTGGCTTCTCCTCGCCCATGGACATCTTCGACATGTTCTTTGGTGGTGGTAGCAGAATGCAAAGGGAGAAAAGAGGTACAATATTTCATCCCTATCTCAGTGGAAATTTGGTGGGTGGGAAAAAAATTCACAAACATGGAAGTAAAAACACCATTATTTGAATAGAAAGATAAATAATTGGATAGCAATTTTGTGCTACCTAAATAAAGAGCTTAAACTTTAGATGGTAGCAAGATGCTCGTTGTGCCTGCAGGTGCTATGTTAAAAGGGGGAGAGTAGTGTCAGTGAAAGATACAAACTTAAACCTAGCAGTTGTGTCACATCTGCAAAATAAAATAATGTTGTGATTCAGCTAAGAATCTATGGAAGCGAAATGGATTAAAGATGAAGACTGAGATAGTGAATGGAATTGATGGATATTTAAGGACAGAAGAATATATAAATATACTCTTAAATATGTGATAGAGGGGGAGAAAGGTAAAAATTTGAGGAATATTAATCAGGAGTAGTGGTATTTTTTCTTCTCACATTTTTTCTGTTTGCTACGGGAGAGCTGGGGGAACTTCTGATCAATTGCTACGCGATTCACGTGTGTAATCATGGCGATTGCCATGACCTGTACAATGGAGGGGGGTAATGTTGTGGTTTTTTTCATTCACAACATTAGTAGGGGGGTATTTTGTTATCTTTTTCTTTATAATCTATTTTTCTTTTTCTTTCTTTGCCTGGATGATCGGTGGGGGGGGGGGGGGGTGACACATAGCAACATGGAGAATTTTAAAAAGATTCCCCAAGATACTACGAGAGTTGAAATATTATGTATTGTTATAGATTGGAGTAACCTTGTTAAAAATAATGACTAATTTACTGAACTTTTTAAGTTTTAATGTTAATGGGCTTAATGGACCGGTGAAAAGAAAAAGAATTTTAACATACCTTAAGAAAATGAAAATAGATATAGCTTTTTTTTTACAAGAAACACATTTAACAGAGATAGAACATCAGAAATTAAAAAGAGATTGGGTCGGAAATGTTATTGCAGCTTCATTTAATTCAAAGGCGAGGGGGAGTTGCAATTTTGGTTAACAAAACTTTACCAATTAAAATACAAAATGTATTAATTGATTCTGCGGGGAGATATGTGATTGTCAAATCTTTTCAGAATTATGGACTCTTATGAATATTTATGCACCAAATGAAAATGATGTAAAATTTATACAAGAAGCCTTTTTGAACTTGGCTGTCGCACATGATAAAATACTAATAGGTGGAGACTTTAATTTTTGTCTAGACCCAGTTTTAGACAGGTCAACAAAGGTTGTTACAAAATCAAAAGTAGTAAAATTAACTTTATCATTAATGAAAGATTTAAATTTGATTGATATATGGAGAAGAATTAACCCAAGAGAATTAGATTATTTGAATAAAATGAATAGACATAAAACTTGAATTTTTCCTATTATCAATGAATATTCAAGATAGTGAAAAATATGGAATATAAAGCAAGAATATTGTCAGATCATTCCCCCTTGATAACGACAGTGATAATGATGGATAAGGAGGAACCGATTTACAGATGGAGATTTAATTCAATATTATTAAAACATCAAGATTTTTGTGATTTTATGAAAAAACATTCAATTTTTTTTAGATACAAATTCACATTCAGTTGATGATAAATTTGTATTATGGGAAGCGATGAAGGCATATTTGAGGGGCCAGATAATAAGTTATACTTCTAAAATTAAGAAGGAATATATGGTAGAAATAGATCAATTGGAAAAAGAGATTACAAAATTAGAAAAAGAATCTCAAAGATACATGACAGAAGGAAAACGAAGACAACTTGTTAATAAGAAGCTACAATATGATACATTTCAGACATACCGACTGAACAGAAAAAGCAGTTATGAGAACTAAACAGAGATATTACGAACTAGGTGAAAGATCACACAAGATTCTTGCTTGGCAGTTAAAAACAGATCAGGCTTCCAAAACGATAAATGCAATTAGAACAAGTGTAAATAAAATTACTTATAGACCTTCAGAAATTAATGAAACTTTAAAAAGTTTTTATTCTAAATTATATCAATCAGAATCACTAAATGATATTGTTGAGATAGAAAGGTTTCTATCACGAATAACTCTCCCAAAATTGAATTCGGAAAAACAGAAGGGATTAGATATGCCTTTTACATTAAAAGAGGTTGAAGAAACTTTAGGATCACTTCAGAGTAATAAATCTCCAGGAGAAGATGGTTTTCTGCCTGAATTTTATAAAAAGTTTAAAGATTTATTAATTTCTCCGTTTATGGAGTTAATACATCAGGCGGAAAGAACACATAAACTTCCAGAATCTTTTTCAATAGCAATTTTAATAGTATTGCCAAAAAAAATAGAGATCTTTTAAAGCCAGCATCATATAGGCCTATTTCTTTGTTGAACACGGACTATAAATTAATAGCAAAGATTTTATCTAATAGATTATCTAAATACTTACCAAAATTAATACATAAGGATCAAACTGGATTTATTAAAAATAGACAATCAGCAGATAACGTAACTCGGTTACTTAGCATAATTCATCTGGCACAAAAGAGGGAGGAAATGAGTGTAGCAGTTGCTTTGGATGCAGGGAAAGCATTTGATAGATTGGAATGGGATTTTTTATTTAAAGTATTGGGAAAAATATGGATTAGGAGTATCTTTTATAAATTGGATTAAAACCTTAAATACTAGGCTCTAGAGTTACAAAGTAGCCAGGAAGGAGCTGAAGAATGGAATGAGGAGATTTAGAAGAGGGCATGAGAAGTACTTAAGGATTACAGAAAACCCTAAGGCATTATACATAAATGTGAGAAATCAGAGTGTCTAGTGAGGGTTTGACTGATCAGGGATAGAAGAGGAAACGTACTTGGAGTTAGGTCCTTAGTGAATACTTCGCTTGAGTGTTTACCAATGAAAGAGACCTTGATATTTGTGAGGACAGTGTAGAATGTCCCATTAAGAAAGGAAGTGCTCATACTTTTGAGGAAAAACGATAGGATAGATCAGTCCCTGGAGCCAGACAGGATATATCCAAGGTGGTGGGAAATAAAGGAAGAGCAATGATCTTTACATCTAGCCAGTAACGATGTGTTTTCACTGACTGCAGTAGTAGCAGTTAATTGGAGGGTTTTTAAGAAAGGGAGTAGGGGTAAATAACACTGCGAGTTGTAGATCAGTAAGTCTTACTGCAGTGGTGGGCAAATTATGGGTAAAGATTCTTAGTCAGGAGTTGGGAGCATTTGGAGAAACAGTCTGATTAGGGATAGTCAGTGTAGCTTTGAAGGGTAGGTCATGCCACACAAGCCTGGTATTATTCTTTGAGGACAAAGCACATTGTGATGAAGATCGAGCAGTGGATGTGGTATATATGGAGTTTGTTAAAGTGTTTGATAAATGTTCTCCACTGTAAGTTCATTCCGACAGTCAGGTGGCATGCAATCCAGGGAAACATGGCTGTGTGGATACAGGACTGGCTTGCCAAAAGAATGGAGGGGGTGGTTGTAGATGAAGCATATTCTGCCTGGAAGTTGATGACCAGTGGTGTTCCACGAGGATCTGTTCTGGACTCCTGCTCTGAATTTTTATTAGAGACTTCTGGAAGTGGAAGGATAAGTTAGTAAATTTGCAGGTGATCTGAAGTTTAATGGAGTTGTGGATAGTGAAGAAGGTTGTTGTAGTTTAAAACAGGGCATTAACGAGATGCAGAGCTGGGCTGAGAAGTGGCAGATGGAAACAAACTCAAAAATGTGAAGTGATCTACTTCGGAAGTTCAAATTTGAAGGCAGAATACAGGGCTAATGGAAAGGTTCTTAACAGTGTGGAGGAAGAGAGTGATCTTGGGATCCATGACCACAGATCCCTCAAAGTGACACTTAAAAAGGCATATGGTGTGTTGGCCCACAATTGTCAGGAGTTGAGTTCAAGATCTGTGAAATAACTTTGCTGCTGTATAAAACCCCGGTTAGGCCACACTTGGAGTATTGTGTTCACTTCTGGTCATAGAGAAGAACAGCAGAGCAACAGCCCCTTTGGCCCATCTAGTCAATGCCAAAACCATTTAAACTGCTTACTCTCATTGACCTACACTGGCACCATAGCCCTCCATATCCATTCTATCTGTGTACTTATCCAAATTTCTTTTAAACATTGAAATTGAGCTTGTTTGCACAGCTTGTGCTATCAGCTCATTCCACACTCTCGTTCCCCTCTGAGTGAAGGCAGTTTCCCCTCATGTTTCCCTTAAACTTCTCGCCTTTCTCCTTTAAGCCATGACCTTGGGTTGTAGTCATACCCAACCACAGTGGAAAAAGCCTACATGTATTAACCATATCTATACCCTTATAATTTTGTATACATTTATCAAATCTCCTCTTAATCTTCATGTTCTAAAGAATACAATCCTAACTTATTCAATCTTTCCTTATAACTCAGGTCCTCCAGACCCAGCAACATCCTTGTAAATTTTCTCTGCAGTCTTTCAACCTTGTTTACATCTTTACTGTAGGTAGGTGACCAAAACTGCCTACAATACTCCAGATTAGGCCTTACCAATGTCTTGTACAACTTCAACTCAACTTTGCATCTGCTGTACTCGTACTTTCTTTTGACCCTATTCCCCTGTGACGCCACTTTCAATGAATTATGTACCTGTATTCCCAGATCTCTTTGCTCAACTTCACTCCTCAGTGCCCTACCGTTCACTGTGTAAGACCTAATCTGGTTGGTCCTACCTAAGTGCAGAAACCTCATACTTGTCTGCATTAAATTCCATCTGCCATTTTTCAGCGCATTTGTCCAGCTGGTACAGATCCCTCTGCAAGCCATGATAGCCTTCCTCACTATCCACCACACCCTGAATCTTGGTATCATCCACAAATTTGATGACCCAATTAACCACATTATCAGCCAGATCATTAATATAGATAACAAACAACAAACTACGTAGCATCAATTCCATTGGCACACCGCTAGTCACAGACCTCCAGTCAGAGGCAACACTCTACTACCACTCTCTGGCTTCTCGTTCCAAGCCAATGTCTAATCCAATTTATCACCTCATTCCGAATACTGAGCAACTCAACCTTCTTGACCAGCCTCCCATGCGGGACCTTGTCAGATGCCTTTCTAAAGTCAATGTAGACAACATCCACTGCCTTGTCTTCATCCACTTTCCTGTTAACTGCCTCGAAAAACTCTAAAATTGGTTAGACATGACCTACTATGCAAAAAGCTGTGCTGACTAACCTTAATTAGTCCATGTCAACTTTCCCACCACTGAGTTAGACTCACCAGGCTTTAATTTCATGGCTTCTGTTTACAGCCTTTTTGTAAACAGTGGAATAACATTGGCTATCCTCCAATCCTCTGGTACCATTCCAGTTGCTAAGGATGCTTTAAATACCTCTGCAAAGACTCCGGCAACTTCTGCACTCACCTCCCGTAGGGTCCGATGGAACACCTTGTCAGGCCCTGGGGATTTATCCACCCTGATTTGCCTCAGGGTAGCAAACACCTCTTCTTCAGTAATCTGTACAGCGTCCATGAAGTTGACGCTGCTTTGCCTCACTTCTATAGGCTCTGTATCTGTCTCCTGAGTAAATACAGATGCATAAAATTCATTTGTTTTGGCTCCACACATGGATTACCAATATGATCTTCCAGAGGACCAACTTTATGCCTTTCTTTTAGCTCTTCTGATTCCTTACTTGAGTGTTCTTTTGCATTTATTGTACTCCATAAGCACCTCATTTGATCCTGCTTGCCTGTACCTGCTATGAACCTTTTTTTCTCTTTTAAACCAGGGCCTCCATCACATCTTTTGAAAACCAAGGTTTTCTACGCTTGATATCTTACCTTTTATTCTGACAGGCACGTACACTCAGAATTTCATTTTTGAAGGCCTCCCACTTAACAAGTACACCTTTGCTGACAGTCTGTCCCAATCTATACTTGCCAGATCATTTCTGATACCATCAAAATTGGCCTTTCTACAGTTTAGAATTTCAACCCGCGGACCAGACCTATCTCTTTGCATATTTACTTTGAAACTAAAGGCATTGTGGTCACTGGATGCAAGTGTTCCCCTCCACAAACTTCTGCTAACTGCTGTGTCTGATTCCCTAATAGCAGATCCGGTGTTGCATGCTCACTTGTTGGGACTTCTATGTATTGATGAAGGAAACTTTCCTGAACGTGTTTGACAAACACTATCCCATCTAATCCTTCAGCACAGCTCTAAACTCTCAGAAATCACTGGAACCCAAGCCCTCTTCTACAATCCAGAGAAGTTTTGTCATAAGTGGTCCTCCTGGAAGAGTTGCTGCCAAAAGCTATTCCTCCAAAGTGGAAACAAAGCCAAGAGATTCACCTATATACAAAAACACAAGGACTGAGGAGCTGAACAATAGCAAGTGCTCCGGACTGATGAGACAAAATTTGAAATTTTTGGCTCAAACATGAGAGTTTGTCTATAGAAGAGCTGGAGAGAGCTACGTGCATGAGTGTCTGCAGCATAGTGAAGCATGGTAGAGATTCCCTGCAGATTTGCAAATGGAGTTGGTGATTTGGTTAGAATTAATGGAATCCATGACGCTGAGAAGTACAAGTAGATTCCCATCCATCACGCAATACCATCAGGGAGGCATCTGAATGATCCCAATTTCATTCTGCAGCAGGGCAATGACCCCAAGCACACAACTAAGGTCATAAAGAACTATTTTCAGTGAAAAGATCAAGGAGTTATGCAACAGATAGTATGGGATCCACAGAGCCCTGATCTCAACATCATTGAGGCTGTTTGGGATTACCTGGAGAGGCACTAGCAGACAAGGCAGCCAAAGTCTGCAGAAGAACTGGCAAGTTCTCAAAGATGCCTGGAACAACCAACCAACCAGCCAATGATTTTTTTTTTGTTGCTCGCTCTCTCTTCTCCCCTCCCCCCAAGTACACTGCAGTGCACCTAAGAGAATTGATGCAGTTACCAAATACTGATTCAATTTATCTTTTATCATTTATTGCCTTTCATAGTGATTTTTTTATATTTTGAAAATTTTCATTTTTTTTCAATTTTTATTGATTTCTTGCATAAAAGAATAGAGTACAGTGGGATATATCAATTACAATATATTGTAATCACAAATATCTCATTTCCCCATATCCATATAAATTAAATTTCAACAAAATATTGAAAAGAGATAATTTTATTATACAAAAAAAATCTAAACCCACTACCAGAAAAAAATTGCTGTTTGGTTTTTTTAAAAAAAAAGAAAAAGTCCTTATCATATAGTAAAACATATTGGCCAACATCTGTGCTTAATAACATCAAAGATTTTGAAAATAATTCAAAAAAGGTCTCCACAATGTTAAAAAATCTTGTCTAGGTTAAGAAATTGAACAGTGAATCTTCTCTAAATTTAAACATGTCATAACATCATTTAACCAATGAGTATGAGTAGGCGGAGTGGCATCCTTCCACTTAAGCAACAATGCCCTCTTGGCTATAAGAGAAATAAAAGCTAAAATGTGCAAATCATGTGTCTCCAAAATAATATAATTTCCTCCAGTAATACCAATAAGGCAGTCAAAGGATTAGGTTTAAAATTTACATTAAAAAGCACCGAAAAAGTTTGGAATACTTCCTTCCAATATTTTTCAAGACTCGGACAAGTCCAAAACATATGAATTAGTGAAGCTTCTCCATTGTTACATCTATCACAATAGGGAGATATATCCGAATAAAAACAAAACAGCTTATCTTTAGTCGTGTGGGTCCTATGAACCACTTTAAATTGTAGAAGGGAATGATGGGCACATAACAATGAGGTATTAACCAATTAAAAAATTTCATTCCAAGTATCCTCAGAAATTGGAATCTGTAAATCTTGTTCCTAGAGATTTTTAATTTTGTCTAAAGGAATATTTCTCATTCCCAACAATGTAACATAAAAATTAGATATAGATCCATTATGGAAGGGTTTCAAATTAAAAAATGTATCAAGTAGATTCTTATCTGGACTTTTAGGAAATGAATGTACTTGAGAACACAAAAGTCTCTAATTTGTAAATAATCAAAAAAGTGGGTTTTGGGTAGGCTATACTTGGCTGACAGTTGTTCAAGTGAAGAGAGACTATCTCCAACAAACAAATCCTGAAAACATTTAATACCCAATCTATTCTATAAAAACTACATCAGTCATAGAAAGTTTTTTAAAAGAAAAGGTTAGAAAAAATGGGACTTGAAAGTGGGACTCAATAAACCAAAATATTTTCTAAATTGTACCCAAATCCTCAAAGTGTGTTTAACTACAAAATTATCAGTTAAATTAAAGGAATTGAGGATCCGAGAAAAGAAATGATGGAAAAATTTATTAACAGAATTAGCTGTTAAAGAAACCCACCGGACAGTCCTCTCGATTAATATAATATAGCCAAAACATAAGATTACGTATATTGACTGCCCAGTAATAAAACCTAAAATTGGGTAAGGCTAAACCTCCATTCTTTTTAGCTTTTTGAGAATTAACTTTATTTGATCCAGAAATTTTTATTTTTCCATATATAAGATGATATAATAGAATCCAGAGAATCAAAGGATTTAGGAATAAAAAACAGTTACGGCCTGAAATAAATATAAAAATTGAATTAATTCGGCCAATCAACGATAAAGAGAGGGTGACCAATTTGATGGTGCCTTCTTAACTTGCAAGTGTAAAAAAAGTTTTCTTTAAAAAGGAATTTATAGCTCCTAGTAATTGTTACACCCAAATAAGTCGATTGATTTCTTACAATTTTAAAAGGAAGGTTAATAATAACTAATACCAAATTATTCGAGGGGAAAAAGTTCACTCTTATGAAAGTTATTTTTGAAAGCATCTTCACTTTACAGCATTTTTTTTAACATGCCTAAGACAGTACTGTAGGTGTGCAAAATTTGACAGGCATGGGAAATATGAGAAGCGTTATTTTTGCATGTAAAGGGTATCAAAAACGTAAGAGCATGGTTTTGAGAGGAACATGTTTTAAAGGGGATCAGAGAGGAATTTTTCTTTGGTGTGGGTGATACGTGGAACATGTTGCTGAAGGAAGTGGTGGGATCAGATACAATTAGATTTTAGAGGCACTTGAATAGGCAATGCCTAGGATATGGTACTGTTGCAGTCCATTGAGATTAATGATAAATGGGCAAAAAGATCAGTGTGAAAGTGAACATGGTGGACCAAAAGGCTTGCTTTTTTGATGAAGGAAGGAAACCATTATATAAATTGTTTGAAAGTTGTTTATGAATTGAAACTCAGCTGTTAAAGCCCAAATCAAATTTTCTAGTTTAAACAGCTAATTATATAAAATTGTTCTTCATTTGCACAATCGTCTATCTGAATTGTGGCAGTCTTAGGGTTCATCTGAAGTAGAAATCTAAAATATGGAAATGAAAGTAAAGCTTTGTGGGTTGGGCAAGTAAAAATGGAGTAACATACTGCCTGACTTGCTGAGTTCCTCCACCATTTTGTTTTTCTTCCTCCTTCTTTTGAAGTCCTAATGAAGGATCTCTGCCCAAAATTTCAACTGTTAATTTCCCTCCACTGATGCTGCCTGATTTTGTTGAGTTCCTCCAGCATTGTGTGTGACTGCTTTTAATGCTCCCTCTAATTCTATACTATTGTGTGATGATACATGCCCCCACCTACACTGTGAGGTTATTTAAAGTTAACCTGTCATCATTGCAGTTGTCTAATTTTTTTTATCTTAGTGCTGAAGCAAAACTGATTGTTAAATATTAATGTTAAAACTTTAATGTGTAAGTGTTTTCTGCATATCTTGACTGCATTACTCATTTGTGCCTAGGCAAGGATGTTGTTCACCAGTTGGCTGTTTCACTTGAAGATCTTTACAATGGGGCCACAAGGAAGTTGGCATTGAAGAAAAATGTAATTTGTGACAAATGTGATGGTGGGTATACAATTAGATTCACAATTGTTAGGCCGAACCTATAACACTAACATATTTGAAAGTAGGAAACAAAAACTGGTTGGTATTTCCATAACTGACACAATTTCATAGGAATTATCAATCCACAATTGAAGGGATCGCATTGAAAGTAGCTTGCCCCTGTTACAACATAATTTGTAATAATGGATGAACTTAATTAAACTAAAAGAATGACCAAAGTCCTTATGGAAAGTTTGGTAGCAATTTTGGAATAGATAGAAATGAAGGGTGCCTTTTGAATAGTAAATTTAGGGGTGGGTCAATCAAGGATTAACATAGAGGTTTAAAACATTTAGAATAGCAAAATGAAATGTAGTTTTTATGTTTCTGTTGCAGCTTTATAAAACTGATTAGGTTGAATCAGACATTGTATTTATTTCTGGTCACTGCATTACAGGATGGATGTTGGGACTGTTTCTATTTACATTATATGTCAATGATCTGGTTGACAGAATTTGTGGCCAAGTTTGCACATGATACAAAGATGGGTAGAGGAGCGGGTTGTGTTGAAGAAGCAGAGAGGCTACAGAAAGACTTAGAATGGGTAAATAAATAGCAGATGGAATACAATGTCAGGAAGTGTATGGCTATGCACGTTAGTAGAACAAAAATGTAGACTTTTTTAAATGGAGAGGGAAAATTCAAAAATCTGGGGCGCAAAGGGACTTGGGAATCCATGTGCAGGATTTGCTGAAGGTTAATTTGCAGGTTGAATCAGTGGTGAGGAAAACAAATGTGATGTTAGTATTCATTTTGAGAGGACTAGAACTACAAAAGCAAGGATGTAATTTTGAGACTTAAAAGGCACCCCGAGGCCTTTTAGAGAGCAGTTTTGGGCTCCTTATTTAAGGATGTGTTGACTTTGGAGAGGGTTCAAAAGAGGTTCACAAAACTGATTCTGGGATTGAAAGGCTCATCATATGAGAGTGTTTGGCTCTGGGCCTGTACTGTCTGGAATTCAGAAGAATTGGGGAGGGGAATCTCATTGAAACCTATTGAATGTTGAAAGGCTTTGATAGATTTAATGTGAGAGGATATTTCCTGTGGTGGGGGAGTCTAAGACCAGAGAACAGAATCTCAGACTGGAGGGATGTCAATTTATAATTGGGATGAGGAATTTCTTAAGGCAGAAAGGGGTGAATCTGTGGAATTAATTGCCATGGTGGCTGTGGAGGCCAGGTCCATGATTATATTTAAGGCAGAAGTTGATAAGTTCTTGATTGTTCAGAGAGGAGGGAGAAGGTAGGAAATTGGGGCTGAGGGAAAATGGATCAGCCATGATGAAATGGTTGAGCACATTTGATGGGCCAAATGGCAGAATTGTGCTCCTTTATCTTGTGGTCTTATGGACGTCAAGGCTATGGCAAGGGTGTAGAAAATGCTTACCAAGATGCTGCCTCAATAGAAATTGGACTAATAGTTGTTTTCTCTGGAGTGGAGGAGGTTGAGAAAAGGTCAAATGAGAAGCGTGTCTGGATGACCAGTACTTTCTTCCCTGGGTCACAATGTCTAATATTAGGCATGATTTGAGGTGGTGGGGGGAGAAATGGGGGACGTTCAAAGAATTGTTGGGCAGGTTTTTTTTTAAATAGTGGTGGGTAACTGGAATGCACTGACGGGTGGTGGAGACATTTAGAAAGGCATTTAAGAGGTGCTTAAATTATGCACATAATTAAATAGGAAAAAGGGTAGTGATGGTCCCGACTGAAGAGAAAAGGTGTCATAGGTAGGTTGACACAACACCATGGGTTAAAGGGCCCGTTTGGAAATAAATTATGGCATTTGATATTTTTTGAAAAATTTTCAGTGGTATTGTTAATAATCCAACTGTGAAGTCAACAAGTTATTTTGCAAAATATTTTCCTCTAAAATCAGTTCAAAAGGGCATTTGATGGGTGTTTTTCATCTAAAAGCATAATATTCAAAGATTTTGGTGTGGGTTCACCCTAGTTTTAGAGAAACTACTCTACTTAACAGGGAAAGACATTGTCTTCCCTGCTTTCAGGTGATCGTTTCCTGGTTACACTTTGATAAATTTATCCTGATGCTTTTCTTACCTGCCCCGTCAATTTAAAGAGATGTTCAACATCTCTTTTCATTTTTCTTAGTTAATCCATAGTCTATTGGCACTAGCATATTCTGGATAGGAATTTATCTTTTCTCTATATATAAAATGAAAGGCTCAGAAACTGGACTTTTTGGGGTATGCTATCAAGGCCTACATGTGAAATGATCAGGGGTGCTGCAGTGATTCCTTTTTATTTGCCTATTAGATACTTCTCAGCCCAGTTTTGCATCCTATCAACATCCCACTGTAACCTCTGACAGCTCTCCACACTATCCACAGCACCCCCAACCTTTGTGTCATCAGCAAATTTTACTAACCCATCCCTCCACTTTCTTATCCAGGTCATTTATAAAAATCACGAAGAGTAGGGGGTCCCAGAACAGATCCCTGAGGCACAGCACTGGTCACCGACTTTCATGCAGAATATGATCCCTCTACAACCACTCTTTGCCTTCTGTGGGCAAGCCCATTCTGAATCCACAAAGCAATGTCCCCTTGGATCCCATGCCTCCTTACTTTCTCAATAAGCCTAGCATGGGGTACCTTATCAAATGCTTTGCTGAAATCCATATACACTACATCTACAGCCCTACCTTCATCAATGTGTTTAGTCACATCCTCAAAAAAAAATTCATTCAGGCTCGTAAGGCATGACCTGCCTTTGACAAAGCCATGCTGACTATTGCTAATCATATTATGCCTCTCCAAATGTTCATAAATCCTGCCTCTCAGGATCATCTTCATCAATTTACCAACCACTGAAGTAAGACTCACTAGTCTATAATTTCCTGGGCTGTCTCTACTCCCTTTCTTGAATAAGGGAACAACATCCACAACCCTCCAATCCTCCGGAATCTCTTCTGTCCTCATTGATGATGCAAAGATCATTGCCAGAGGCTCAGCAATCTCCTCCCTCGCTTCCCACAGTAGCCTGGGGGTACATCCTGTCCAGTCCTGGTGACTTATCCAACTTGATGCTTTCCAAAAGCTCCAGCACATCCTCTTCCTTAATATCTATATGCTCAAGCTTTTCAGTCTGCTGCAAGTCATCACTACAATCACCAAAATCCTTTTCCATAGTGAATACTGGAGCAAAGTATTCATTAAGTACCTCTGCTATTTCTGTTTCCATACATACTTTTCCACTGTCACACTTGATTGGTCCTATTCTCTCACATCTTACCCTCGTGCTCTTCACATACTTATAGAATGCCTTGGGGTTTTCCTTAATCCTGTCCGCCAAGACCTTCTCATGGCCCCTTCTGGCTCTCCTAATTTCATTCTTAAGCTCCTTCCTGTTGGCTTTATAATCTTCTAGATCTCTATTATTACCTAGTTATGTGAACCTTTCGTAAGCTCTTCTTGACTAGATTTACAACAGTCTTTGTATGCCATGGTCCTGTACCCTACCATCCTTTCCCGTCTCATTGGAATGTACCTATGCAGAGCCCCACGCAAATATCCCCTGATCATTTGCCACATTTCTTCTGTATGTTTCCCTGAGAACATCTGTTTCCAATTTATGCTTCCAAGTTCCTGCTTGATAGCCTCATATTTCCCCTAAAAGTGCTCCTGTGTTCAGCCAAGGTGGCACACAGAGGGTGGGAAACATTGTCCTGAATTACCAGGATTTTCCATAGGGCCCTTTGTTCTACCACAGCCTCCAGTGTGACCAATTTGACTCCTATAAAAGAGCCACCTATTCTAATCAGTTTATTGAGCCTGTTGGCTCACCCGTGTTGATGCCATTGTCCCAGTACAGCACTGCATAGATTATACTGGCAATAACAGACTAGTAGAAAATGTGAAGGAGAGGCCTGCATATTCCAAAGGATCTTGGTCTCCTCAGGAAGTTGAGGTGACTCTGGCCCTTGTATAGAGCCTCTGTGTTAGTGCTCCACTGAAGGCTGCCATCCAGGTATTTGTAGGTCCTCACCACATCCACATTCTCACCATCAATATATAACAGGGAGCTGTGCAGGCTTAGTCTTCCTAAAGTCCATCACCATCTCCTTTGTCTTACCGATGTTGAGCTGCAGATGATTCAGCTTGCACCATTTCACAAAGTCCTCCACCAGAGCCCTGAATTCATCCTCCTGTCCTCCCTTTATACACCCAACAATGCTGAGTCATCAGAGAATTTCTGCAGATTACTTGACTCGGTTTTGGATCTAAAGTCTGAGGTATGCAGGGTAAACAGGAAGTCACCAATACAGTCCCCTGTGGGGGCCCCCGGTGCTGCTTATAGCCATGTCTGACACACAGCTCTGAAGCTGCACAAACTGTGGTCTGCCAGTCAGGCAGTCCATTGTCCAGGATACAATGGAAGTGCCAAGCTGCATTGAACAGAGCTTTCCGCCAGCAGTGAGGGCTGTGTGGTATTGAAGGGACTTGAGAAATCAAAAAAATGTGATCCTCACAGTGCTGCCCTGCTTATCCAAATAGGAGAAGGTTCTGTTCAGCAGGTAAATGACAGCATTGTTGACTCCAGTGTGCTCCTTGTAGGCGAACTGCAGGAGATGAAGAGCTGATCTGACCAGGGGTCGGAGGTGAGCCAGGACCAGCCTCTCTAGGGTTTTCATGATGTAAAGTCAAGACCACTGGATGATAGTCATTCAAGACTTTTTGTTGGCCCTTCTTGGGTACTGGGACCACATGTTTTCCACACAGTTGGGACCCTTTCCAGGCTGAGACTCAGATTGAAAGTGCGCTGGAGAACTGCACACAGCTGCTCAGCACACTCCTTCAGGACCCAGTCGCAATGCTTTGCTGTGTCTGAATTTCCCCAGATCTCTTCTCACTTGCTCATTAGTGAAGGGGAGTTCGTGATGGCTGGGGAGTTGGTGGAAAGTAAGGGTGAGGGGGTAAGAGGTGCAGATTGGGACGATGGCAGTTGTTATTTGGAGGTGTGGATGGTAGGTGCAGGGCAAGGAAGGGATGTAGACAGTGGTAGCCTGTGTTGTTCATCCACATTGAATTGAAGGAAGGATGGAAGGCATTGGGTACCTTGGCACCTGGACTGGTGTGCTGAGGGGGTGTGAACAGGAGGGCAATTGTCAAACCTATTGAAGAGTTGGTTTAATTTATTAACCCATTCACAACTGCATTCTGAGGCTCTACAGCTAGGCTGAATGAAGTCAGTGATGTTCTTCATGCCCCTCCACACCTCCCTTGTGCTACTCTGCTCACGTTTGTTCTTCAGCTCTCTCCTGTATTCCTCTTTAGCCACCTTGATCTTCTCCTTTAGCTCCCTCTGCATAGGTTTCAATTCCTCCCTTTCTCCTGATCTAAAGGCTCTTTTTTTGTGTGGTAGAGAAAAGCCTTTGAATCACTGGTGACCCATGTGCTTTGGAAGATAGTTTTGTGGAGATACTGATAAGAAACCTGAAACAAACAATGAGAGCCACCAATAAATCTTAAGTAAATGGAGATGGCTATTAAACAGTAACATATAAATTTAGTTGTAATCATAAGTGAACAGTAAATTTTATCAAATGCTCTCTATGGCAAATGAAATAATTTTTTTTGCTGTTACCTGTTTTTAAAAACGAACAGGTTTAGGAGGCAAGAAAGGAGCTGTGGAAAAGTGTGCAAATTGCAAAGGCCGAGGGATTGAAATCCATGTTCAACAAATTGGACCGGGTATGGTGCAGCAGATTCAGACAATGTGCTCAGAATGCCATGGACAAGGTGAACAGATTAATCCAAAAGACCGATGTAAGAATTGTAATGGACGCAAAATTGTGAAAGAAAGAAAAATATTAGAAGTTCATGTGGACAAAGGTAAATTAAGCTGAGAATAGTGATATGTGTTGATCCTATAACTTGTATTTTGCTTTATATTCAAAAATCTTTTTTTTTAAAAATTAAGGTATGCAAGATGGGCAGAAGATAACCTTTCGTGGAGAAGGGGATCAGGAGCCGGGATTAGAACCTGGTGATGTCATCATTGTGCTTGATCAAACAGAACATGAAGTGTTCCGAAGACATGGAAATGACTTGGTCATGAAGATGGAAATATTACTAGTGGAAGCTTTGTGTGGTTTCAGAAAAACAATAGAAACACTTGACAAGAGAATGCTTCTGATTAGTTCAAAATCAGGTTAACATTTTTTTATTTTGGCATTTGTGTCTTTATAACACAAAGTTACTAAACTTTTAAAATATTTTTCAAATATACAGTGATGCATCTTAATTTGTGATTTCTATTTGATACTTTCTAATAGACTTGTGGAACTTATGTCATTTTCTACTTCATAAATTTTGAAAGCCTTTTTATTACATTGCCCGTGAATTTTTTTGGGGGTAAAGTGCACAACTTCATAATCCCAACTTTGCTATCAAACCTGCAGATAAAAGTGGATGTGGTTCTAGCCTGGCAGACTGATCAAGTCAAGTCAACTTTTATTGTCATTTTGACCATAACTGCTGGTACAGTGCATAGTAAAAATGAGACAACGTTTTTCAGGATCTCTACCTTGGTGAGGCCTGACAGCAACGCTGAGACAGCTCTTGCTTACCTCTTGAAAAAGACTATCAGAACTTTGTCTCCAGCACCATCACCAATCTCATCAATTCTGAGATCTACCATTTACTGCCACCAAACTCATAGTTCCCTAACCTTGCAGTGCTTGTTTCTACATCCTACCCAAGATCCACAAATCTGACTGTCCGGGTAGGCCCATTTTCTCTGCCTGCTCCTGCCCACTGAACTTGTGTCTGTGTAGTTTGACTCCATTCTATCCCCATTAGTTCAGTCCCTTCCCACCTACATCTACTACACTTCTCATGCTCTCGATCTCCTCAACAACTTTCAATTCCCTGGCCCTGACCAAATCATTTTCACCATGGAAGTTCCTATTCAGTTCTATTCCCAATCAAGAAGGCCTCAAAGCTCTCTGCTTCATTCTTAACAAAAGATCCAACCAGTTCCTCTCCACTACCACCTAGCAGAACCGGTCCTCACCCTCAACAAATTCTCCTTGTGCTCCAAACATGAGAGAATCTGCAGATGCTGGAAATCCATGTAACACACACAAAATGTTGGAGGAACTCAGCAGGCCAGGCAGCATCTATGAAAAAAAGAAACGTCTCAGCCCAAACCGTCAACTGTACTTATCCCTGCAAGAGAGCAGTCCTACATCTGCCCATGCACTTCCTCCCTTGCCTCCATTCAAGGCCCCAAACAGTTCTTCCAGGTGAGGAAATTCTTCTGCAAATCTGTTGGGGTTGTCTATTGTATCTGGTGCTCCTGATTTCCCCTCCGCTCCATCTGCCAAAAGTAGAATTTCCTGGTGGCCAACAATTTGAATTCCTATTCCCAGTCCTGTTCTGACATGTCAGTCCATGGCTTTCTCTTGTGCTACCCTCAGGGTGGAGGAGCAACATCTCATTCTGTCTAGTAGCTTCCAACCTGATGGCATGAACATGAATTTCTCTTCTTTCCCCTCCCCTTTCTTCTCCCCACTCTGGTCCCTCCTCTTCCCTGTCTCCTATGGTCCACTCTATCAGATTCCTTCTTTACCTTTCCCACCCACCTGGCTTCACCTATCATCTTCCAGCTCCTTCCTCCTTTCCCTCTCCATCTGGTGTCTTAACCCTTCCTTTCAATTTAGCCATTACCCTCATGAAATGGTAGCCTTCAGTATTTCCTATTATGTGCCATGCCTCTAGGCTTGATATCAGAGAGATTTATTAGATGCTCATTTTTCTTGGGCAAACTTTGGGTATGGAGGAATATCTAATGCCTTTTTGTATTATTAAACCATCTATTGATCTAGTGTTTAAACAAACACTTGATTTCTTATAGGTGAAGTTGTGAAAGAGGGCAGCCTTAAATGTGTTTATAATGAAGGAATGCCTATTTATAGAGACCCATTTGAAAAAGGTCAACTGATCATACAGTTTTCGGTAAGTTTCACCACAATAAGTTTCACCACAAATCACTGTATGACAACGTAGCATACTTAAGGTTTTGTGTCTCATCATTAGGTGAAGTTTCCACCATATGGATGGATTTCACAAGAAAATTTGATTGAATTGGAACATCTGCTTCCACCACGTCAAGAACTAATGGTCACTGACGATATGGAGCATGTGGAGTTAACAGAATTTAGTCCAGAACAGCAGCGCAGAAATTATAGTGGGGAAGCATATGAAGAAGATCAAAGACCTAGAGGTGGTGTTCAATGTCAAACTTCTTAATGAAGAGCAAATGTTTGAGGGGTGAAATAGACTTTGCAATGCATCAAAACTATTTTAATATTCTAAAAAGCATTGCTTTGGTTATCCAGGAACATAACAAGAGATTTCATGTGCATCATATACTTGAAAAACAGAGTGGTAGTTTGTTTCCCTTTTCATTGTGGTGTCAAAGAATACCTACATTTTTTAAGAATATGTGACAAGGATTTGTGTGTATTGAAGCACTGTATTTTGTCTTAGTCTATCTAATGTTTGACCTGTTTATGCTAAAACATGAATATCTAAATATGGACCTAAACATAAAGTGTATTTCTAAGGGTCATGATGTCATAACTGATATTAAACATAGGATTATCAAATAATGGTTTGATGTCTTTGTCTTCCACTATTAAACTGGGCTATTTACAGTTGTAAGAAGTTTGCAGTTACCTGGTTTTCAGTATTAATTACTGTGTGGTCTGATCTTCATCTAAGTCACAATAATAGACAAACACCAAGCTAAGACGAACAATCGTACTTCTCATCAACACTGAGTACACTATTTAAACAATCACGGTCTAGGATCAAAAAGGTGAACCTCCTGGGGTAATGCCTTCTACAAAAGCTACTTGGAGTTAGATGTAATAATCAATGAGATGAAATTGGAAATAAGGAGGTGGGGGTTATAGAGGTTTCCTGCCCTATATTTTAAAAAAGGACATAAAGTCAGGTTATTGCTCTTCAAGAAAGATCTGTTTATGTGCACCATGCTTTGTTCAAAACGACTTTCAGAAGACCTTAGAATTGTAGAGATGAATGAAGCTGGAAAAGGCTACAAAAGCATTTCTAAAGTCCTGAGTGTTTATCAGATCACTGTGCAAATGGAGGAAATTCAATACTGTCGCTACTCTCCCTGGGAGTGGTGTCGTGCAAAGATCACATCAGGAGCATAACATGCAATCCTGAAGGAGGTGAAAATGAACCCAAACATTGCTGCATGTCTCAAGTTTGCAAAAAGCCACCTCGATGGCCCACAATGTTTCCGGGCCAATGTTCTGTGGGCAGATGAGACAAAAGTTGAATGTTTTGGTAGAAAAGCACACAACTATACTTGCTGGAGGAAAAAGGGCACTATACAATGCTAAAACCTCATCCCAAATGTAAAGTATGGTGGAAGGAGCATCATGATTTGGGGCTGCTTTGCTGCCTCAGGGCCAGGACATTATTGAGGGAATAATGAATTGCATCAAGACATTTTACAGGAGAATGTCACGGTAGCAGTCATCACCTGAAGCTTAATAGAAGTTGGATGACACAACAAGAAAATGATCTGAAACACAAAAGTAAATCAACAGTATGGTCATGTTTTGGAATGGCCAAGTCAGTCCAGACCTTGACCCAATTGAGATGCTGTGGCATAACCTGAATGAGGGCTGTTCATGCAAGGTATCCCAGAAATATTGATGAATTGAAATAGTTTTGTATGGAATAGTCTAAAATTCCTCTTTGCCAGGTAGAGGTTATTGCTGCTAAAGGAGGTTCTACCAGTCAATAAATACTGGGTTCACATAGTTTTACCAGCCTAGACTGTGAATGATAAAACAATGTGTTCAATAAATACATAAGTACAATTCTTTGTGTTAGTAGTTTATGCGGATTGTGTTTGTTTATTATTGTGACATGGATGAAGATCAGACCACATTTTATGAATAATTAATGCAGAAAACCAGGTTCACAAACTTTTTCTTGCAAATGTACATGTGTTTGCTAGGACCCCTGCTTAAAGAATGAATGCCTAAAGCTGATCTAACCATCAGGATGCCATAAATAAGTAAATACCCTTAAACACTCACACTTTAAAAGTTAAATTAACTGTTAAATTTAAGTTAAAAGTTAAATTAACTTCTACAGCTGATGTACTGGGCAGACATTACATAAGAGATGAAGTTAGATTGTGCTTGATGTGATGCATGTCCAAGTTTGTAGAGGCTGGACTGGGGGGAGGGGTGGTGGAGAACACCAACGGTTAATGGTAGTGAAGCTGCTCATGGTAGAAAATAACTAAGATGCAAGAATGTAGGTATTTACTGCTGGTAGTCATTAACATAGAAGTGCTATAATTTGAAGTGGCATGTTAAACATGTACGTTTGTAATATACTTAATGATTACTGTTTGGTGAGGGTGGTTGTATAGGCTCCACCCTCTTCCAAGGGAGCACCCCTTTGATGGCAAAGATGGAGGTGTGAGGGTAAGGCAGAACTGTGGAGGAAACACTGGACAAAGATGTTATTGCACCATTATCCAAAAAGGAAATAATCCAAACCGTCACTATGAACTGTCTTATGGAATAGATAGATAGATAGATAGATACTTTATTCATCCCCATGGGGAAATTCAACTTTTTTTCCAATGTCCCATACACTTGTTGTAGCAAAACTAATTACATACAATACTTAACTCAGTAAAAAAATATGATATGCATCTAAATCACTATCTCAAAAAGCATTAATAATAGCTTTTAAAAAGTTCTTAAGTCCTGGCGGTTGAATTGTAAAGCCTAATGGCATTGGGGAGTATTGACCTCTTCATCCTGTCTGAGGAGCATTGCATCGATAGTAACCTGTCGCTGAAACTGCTTCTCTGTCTCTGGATGGTGCTATGTAGAGGATGTTCAGAGTTTTCCATAATTGACCGTAGCCTACTCAGCGCCCTTCGCTCAGCTACCGATGTTAAACTCTCCAGTACTTTGCCCACGACAGAGCCCGCCTTCCTTACCAGCTTATTAAGACGTGAGGCGTCCCTCTTCTTAATGCTTCCTCCCCAACACGCCACCACAAAGAAGAGGGCGCTCTCCACAACTGACCTATAGAACATCTTCAGCATCTCACTATAGACATTGAATGACGCCAACCTTCTAAGGAAGTACAGTCGACTCTGTGCCTTCCTGCACAAGGCATCTGTGTTGGCAGTCCAGTCTAGCTTCTCGTCTAACTGTACTCCCAGATACTTGTAGGTCTTAACCTGCTCCACACATTCTCCATTAATGATCACTGTCTCCATATGAGGCCTAGATCTCCTAAAGTCCACCACCATCTCCTTGGTCTTGGTGATATTGAGACGCAGGTAGTTTGAGTTGCACCATATCACAAAGTCCTGTATCAGTTTCCTATACTCCTCCTCCTGTCCATTCCTGACACACCCCACTATGGCCGTGTCATCAGCGAACTTCTGCACATGGCAGGACTCCGAGTTATATTGGAAGTCTGATGTGTACAGGGTGAACAGGACCGGAGAGAGTACGGTTCCCTGCGGCGCTCCTGTGCTGCTGACCACCGTGTCAGACCTACAGTCTCCCAACCGCACATACTGAGGTCTATCTGTCAAGTAGTCCACTATCCAATCCACCATGTGAGAGTCTACTCCCATCTCCGTTAGTTTGTGCCTTAAGATCTTGGGCTGGATGGTGTTAAAGGCACTAGAGAAGTCAAGGAATGTAATCCTCACAGCACAACTGACCCCATCTAGGTGAGAGAGTGATTTGTGCAGCAAATACGTGATAGCATCCTCCACTCCCACCTTCTCCTTATACGCAAACTGAAGAGGATCCTGGGCGTGCCTGGTTTGTGGCCTCAGATTCTGTATTATCAGCCACTCCCATGGTCTTCATCACGTGCGACGTCAAGGCAACAGGTCTGAAGTCATTCAACTCCTTTGGTTGTGGTTTCTTCGGTACCGGGACAATACAGGATGTTTTCCACTGTCTGGGTACTCTTCTCTGCTCCAGGCTCATGTTGAAGATGCGCTGTATTGGAATAGGGGAAATTAAAGGAGTAAGACAATAGTCGGGAGATCTAGGACTGCATTTGGAGGTTTCAAAATTTAAAAAAATGTGTGAAACAGACTTTAGGTAGGCAGACAAAGAACATTTACCAAACTTAATGGAAAACTGGGAGCTCCGGTGGAGCATTAGAATATATATACAGCACAGAAACAGGCCATTCAGCCCACATCCTGTACCAGCTAAAAAGCAAATCAAAACCAAACATTAATCCCTCCTATCTACACCATATCCATATCTATCTACCTTACATCCAGGTCTATCCTAATGTCTCTTTAAAAAGCCTCTAATGTATTTGACTATACCGCCATTCCAGGCATTCACGACTCGAGCAGAAAACTTACCCCTCACATCCTCTTTGAACCTATCCTCTCTCACCTTCAATGCCCTCTGGTGTTAGACATTTCAACCCTGGGAACCAGTTTCTGTCCACTCTATCTATGCCTTTCATAATCTTATAAATCAGTATCCTAGATCTTCCCTCAGTCCTCACCACTCCAGAGAAAACAACCCAAGTATATCCAGCCTCTCATGATAGCACATGCACTCTAAACCAGGAGGCATCCTGGTAAACCTCTTTTGTACCCTCTCCAAAGCCTGAACATCTTTCCTGTAGTGGGGTGATCAGAACTGTATGCAATACTCCAGATGTGCCAAAGTTGCAACATCTTGACTTTTGAACTCAGTGCCTCAACTAATAAAAGCAAGCATTCCATAAGCCACCTTAACCACCCTTTCAACCTGTCTAGCCACTTTCAAGGAGCAATGAACTTGGATCCTAAAATCGTCTGCTCATTAACACTGTTAAGGGTCTTGCACTGTCTCCTTGCATTTACCCTACTGAGGTACAACACCTCACTCTTATCTGGGTTAAACTCCACGCCATTTCTCAGCTCATATCTGCAACTGATCTATATCATGTTGTACCCTTCACCAGTCTTCTACACTGTCTATAACTCCACTAACCTTGGTATCTGCAAAATTACTAACCCACCATTCTACATTTTCATCAAGGTCATTATATACATTACAAACAGCAGAGGTCCCAGCACAGATCCCTGTGGAACACCACTAATTACAGACCTCCAACCCAACCACTCCCCTATCTTCAAGCTAGTTCTGAAACGATACAGCCAATTCACCACAGATCTCGTGCATCTTAATTTTCTGGATTAACCTCACGAGGGACCTTGTCAAACGCCTTACTAAAATCCACATGGGCAAAACGCACTACCCTACCTTCATCAGTTCCTCTGATCACCTTGTAAGTGTAACCCCTGGGTCGCCTCAGGCATCACTCAAACTCGTTCTAGTCTAAGGGGAGCAGCCTTCGGCCCCGCCAAACTGGGTAATCAGCTGGTGTGGATGCTGTGTGATGTCCCCGCCTCGCCCAAAAAACAGACAGTACACCTTATGCGATTAAATGAGTACAATTTATAAAGATTACTATAACTAAGCGATTACTAACGATACAGTATATATGAATAAGAGAAAAAAAAGAAAAGGCGCCAAACTTATCAAAGTCCAAACCACTTCGTGCACAACCATTGGAGCTCAAGTACTGAAGTCTTCTGGCCACCATTCGATCCCCTCCGACTTCCTCGACCCGCCTCCTGGGACCCTCACGGTGGTCGACCAGACGCTCCACACTCCTCTGTCTCCGTCTCCTCTCCTCACCGAAAACCTTGGGCCGGGGAACCCCGCTCCCGCTCGGGACCGTCGCCCAGCTTCCAGCATCCCGTCCTCTCTCTCTCACTCCATCGCGCCGACTCCCCAAAATCCCCCCCAACAATCAGCTTACAGTCCCAAACAAGCTTCCAGCACTTATCATAACAAAGACGCTAGCATTCCTACTATTAACACAGGCGCCAGCATTCCTACTTTTAACAAAACAAAGATGCCATTTTGATTACATACACAGTAACAGAAAAAGAAACCCCCCGTTACACTCTCCCCCCACCAAATAAAAGTCATGTCCTCATGACTATTAGATAACTCGTCACCTTTCCTGCCAACACACCGTAACCCAAGCACAAGCAGTGACATCTCCTCCCCACACAGTAAACCTCACGCCCTGTTCCTTAGGCGCTATATAGGCCAACTATCTGGGCGTTCCCTAACCCTTCTGAGACCTCCATACCCCGCTCACCTAAACCCTTAGGCTAGGACACAGCTGGGGATACCTTGGGTCCACTACCAACTCCTCTGTCAACCTCTCACTCATGCCCCACACTGCACACAGCTAACCCTCCCCACTACACCTGACTCAGTGAAAGAAGGGCCAAAGGTCTCTTCCTCAATCGAGGGAAAGTCAGCAAAAGGCAGCATGTACCACACATCCAGCACATCAGCCTTTGAATCCGTATTCTTCCTCATTTCTTTGATCGGTAGCTGCTGTTTGATCTTCTCCAAACGGAAACACGTGGCCTGCACTGTTCCTGCAGTCTCTTCAGCCACCTGCAATTGAGATTATCATCTTCTCTGGCCCCTGGCTCAGCAGTTCTGACTCACGCATCCCGGCCATCTCAATCTGGGACGCAGTTACTCCAACAGCTTCTTCCACCCCGACCTGAAAAGTAGCAGTTAAAGATTGGTCACCCTCCAGTTCAGTATTCACTGCACTTCTCTCCAGCTTTTTTTCTCCTCATGACTTCTTCCAGATCAACCTTCAGGTTTTGCACTTCATTTGAACTGTCGGTGGTCATCTTCAGGTTCCCTTCAAGCTACCGCTTCCCCCTTCCAAGATTTGTCCGCAATTTCTTCACCTCCGCAAGCTCCCTTCTCCAGGCTCTCAGTTTGCTGTGGCCCTCAGTCAAGCAACTTTCTTCGTCCTCTCCAACTTGTAAGTCTTTCAAATGGTTCCAGATCAGTCTCTCCGGTCTCTCAGTCTTCATTTCAAACTTGATTCCGTAGAGACAGACACTCACGAGCTGCGACCTTCGCCAGCCCTGGCACGTGTCCAGAAAACACTTTAACTCTGTAGTTCTCAGCCGCTCCTGCAACGACCTCACTTCATATTCACGTCAAAATTCCAAACGCCTCCACACCCCCATGATCTTCCACATGAAGGTTGCAAGGGCTCCGGAGAAACCCTGTGGTATCTTTTCGGACCGGAAGACTCCTAGGGAACTTATAACCGCCGTCTTCTCCTTGTCGGCCTCACTCATCAGGATCTGGCAACTTCCACTCCTCAGATCCAGCACCTTAAACCTCTTCGCACCACTCAGATAGGCCATCGCCTCTACGGCCCAATATAATCCACACACACGCTGCCTACGTCTGCCACGCTGTAGGGGCCAGTCGCCGCAACCTCTGCCTCACCGAGGTGTCTTCAGCAGTCAACTCCCCTCCCTGGTGGTATTTCGCAGCGTCCACTAAGAGGGTCTCACCCTCAGATACTCCTCCAGGCCATACCACCACCGGCTCTTGTTTGAATTCGGTATCGGCCCAATGCTGCTACACACGTCCGCACAAGCAGCTCAAAACTCTGGATGCATCGATAATGCCTCCAAACAGCGCTCACCCACCTCCTCCGGGCAGGCCCCCAAGCGCACCAACAGGATATTGGTTCTCTCCATAACCGAAACGCTGCCCGTCTCAACAGTGTCCGGACACATCAGCATTAACGATTCACGAACCTCAGTCACCTCCACATTTGCCTCTAAGAACTCCATTTTCACTGACCAACAACCGTCGTCTTTATAATCACCGGCACTGGTACCCCAAATCTCCAGTGCCGTCAATGTCGTCAAGGGTAAAGGCTTCCAAAAACGGTTATAAAACAAACTGTACAGCAACTTAACCGGTGCCCCGGTGCCCAGGATGGCTTTAACTTGACCTCTATCCATCCGTAACAACACCTGAGTGCGTGGTCCCTCTAAGCCTTCAGGAATAGGGTCTGTTCCTTGCGGGAGTTCCTTGGTACATTGGTGGGAACGTGCTCCCCCAGAGACCCCAAGCTGTTCCCCCACTGGGCCTCCTCTAAGTTTCCCGACATCTCTCGGATCAACGGAACAACTGATCCCCTTGACAGATCCCCCTGGCTCCGCAAGCAATTTATCTGCCCTCCTAACCAAAAGGGATACCCTAAAAACTTCCCACCAATCTCCTGCCACGGATATGATAAGCCCCCCAGCTGCGGCATTTGACTTCCAGTCGAACCACACGCATTTTCCCACACTTTCCCAGAACTGGCAGCTGTCACTTCGAGATAATTGCGCCCGACAGTTCTAACAATGCTACCAGCCCGCCTACTCAAACTTTCAACCAATCCCTGTCGCTTTCCCTCAGCCAAGCACTGCCACTCACCCAACAACTGAGAGGTCTGCTCCGCCCACGTCTCCACCCCTTTAGGGCTGGACATTATTCCAACAGCCAGGCGGAGCCTACCACTGCTGAAACATTCCAACCAGACCTTCCTCGCACTCTTAACAGCATGGACAGCCCTTGGCCCCACCACCTTTTCGTCAGCGCTAGTCGGAACTCGAACAACGACCTTCGGGCTACCAACAGCAGCCACCCCACCCAACACACATGCAGAGATAACCGGCAATCGCACACCCACAAAGGCACACTAGCTCTTCGCCGCAGACATAATTTAAAGAGGGCGATCACACAGCTTCCACAGAAATCAATCCCGGACGAGCCCCCACAATGTAACCCCTGGGTCGCCTCAGGCATCACTCAAACTCGTTCTAGTCTAGGGGGAGCAGCCTTCGGCCCCGCCAAACTGGGTAATCAGCTGGTGTGGATGCTGTGTGATGTCCCCGCCTCGCCCAAAAAACAGACAGTACACCTTATGCGATTAAATGAGTACAATTTATAAAGATTACTATAACTAAGCGATTACTAACGATACAGTATATATGAATAAGAGAAAAAAAAGAAAAGGCGCCAAACTTATCAAAGTCCAAACCACTTCGTGCACAACCATTGGAGCTCAAGTACTGAAGTCTTCTGGCCACCATTCGATCCCCTCCGACTTCCTCAACCCGCCTCCTGGGACCCCCACGGTGGTCGACCAGACGCTCCACACTCCTCTGTCTCCGTCTCCTCTCCTCACCGAAAACCTTGGGCCGGGGAACCCCGCTCCCGCTCGGGACCGTCGCCCAGCTTCCAGCATCCCGTCCTCTCTCTCTCACTCCATCGCGCCGACTCCCCAAAATCCCCCCCCAACAATCAGCTTACAGTCCCAAACAAGCTTCCAGCACTTATCATAACAAAGACGCTAGCATTCCTACTATTAACACAGGCGCCAGCATTCCTACTTTTAACAAAACAAAGACGCCATTTTGATTACATACACAGTAACAAAGAAAAAGAAGAAACCCCCCGTTACATAAGAAAACTCAAATCAAGTTGGCAGGGCACGACCTGCCACACACAAAGCCATGCTAGCTCTCCCTAATTAGGCCATGGTTTCTAAATGCTCATATATCCTATCCCTCCAGCAATTTCCCTACAACTGACGTGAGACTCACTCAGGATTTTCCTTGTTTCCTTCTTAAATAGGGGTACAACATTAGCTACCTGCTAGTCCTCTAGGACCTCACCTGTACTGAGCGAGAACATGAAGATTCTGGTCAAGGGCCCAGCAATCTCATCTCTTGCTCCTTCAATAACCTGGGGTAAATCCCATCAGGGCCTGGTGACTTATACACTCAGCACTGATCTCCTGGCCCCTCATATCATTTCCCTTGGTAACTACTGAAGCAAAGTACTCATTAAGTAACTCACTCACATTCTATGCATCCAAGCAAATGTTCCCCTCCTTATCCTCTCCCTAGTTATTCTCTTGTTCTTGATGCACGCATAAAATGCCTTGGGATTCACCTTAGTCCTACTTGCCAAGGACTTTATATGGCCCATCCTAGCTTTCCTAATTCCCTTCTTTAATTCTTTACTGGCTTTATACTCCTCGTGTGTTTTGTTTGATTCTAACTTCTGAAGCACAGCAACTTCCTTTTACTTTTTGACTAAATTCATCACTTTTCTGGACATCCAAGTTTTTCCCCATCTTTCCATCACCATCCTTTCTTCTAACAGGAACATACTTTTCCTGTACTCTGTGCAATTGATTTTTAAACATCCTCCACATGTCTGATGTGGATTTGCCAGAAAAAAAAGGTGTTTCCAATCAACTCTTAGTTCCTGCCTAATGCCCTCATATTTTGTCCTCCAATCTAAAACTCTCCTGCAGGACCATACCTATCCTTATCTATAGCTATTGTAAAAGTTACAGATTTTTAGTCACTATTCACCCACTGAAAGGTCAGTCACTCAGCCAGGCTCATTACTCAACACCAGTCCAGTACAGCCTTTCCACCCCTTGGACCATCCACACATTGATTTAAGAAACCTTCCTGGATACACTCAAGTTTTGCCCCATTAAGAAGGTCCCAGTTTATTAGGAAAGTTGAAATCCCCCATGACAACTGTTATTTTTACATATTTGCTTAATTGATTCCATATCTGTTCCTCATTGTCCCGGTGGCAACTGGGGGGGGGGGGGGGGGGGCTCTGTAGTATAATCCCATCAGTATGATTGCCCTTTCCTATTCCTTAGTTCTATCAAAATGGTCTCATTGTCTGACCCCTCCATTATGTCTCACGAGTGTATCTGTCATTTGTCCCTGATTAAGAGTACCCCCTTACCTCATCTTTCCTAAAACTTCAAAAACCTGGTATATTAATCACCCATTCCTGCCCCTCTCTCAACTAAGTTTCAGTAATGACTACAACATTGTAGTTCCATGTACTGATCCATGCTCTATGTTTATCACTGTTACCCGTAATGCTCCCCAACATTAAAATATACACACTTTAAACTATCCTAACCATCATACCTGTTATTTCAATATCGCCTTTCAATACTCTCCCTGACATCTACCTTCTGGTCCAATCCTTCCCTTACTGACCTGGGGCTCTGGTTGATTCTTATCTGAATAGAAATACATTACCTTTTCTTTCTCCCCTGATGTTCAGTCCATAGTTCTTCCTACACTCACCCCAGCCCTCTTTCCCTCCCAACTGCACATCACCTTCCCATTGGTTTCTGTATTCCACATACCTTTCCTATTAATCCATTACCTCAGCCTTTCATTGTTCCCAGTTTCTGTAACTATTTCAACTTTCCCCTCCACAGTCTGCCTATTACTCCTTACCTAGGTCCACTTATTTTCCAACACCTTTACATGCTAATTTTTAGTACTGATGAAAGGACCAAACTGAATGATAGTTAATGGGTAGCAAAAATTCTGTAGCCAATTTCAGTTCTATGTCACTCTTGGGATTCTTACAAGATTTGTCTTCATAGTCATTTTGTTCAAGTGTCATTACAATTACATATCAAAATAAAACTTAGAAACAGACAAGTAATACTGACATTTTTAAAAGGATACTCAATATGAAGAAATATGGGGATAGCTGTATAGACTGGATAAATGTTTTTCTTTGAGTATAAAAGCCCAATAGCAAGAAATAACAAGAAACAATTCTTGCCCCACTGAAATTCATCCCAGTTTAAAGAAAATAATCAATTATATACAAGTGATTTAAATTTGTGTTTTAATAAACTTGCATTTCCATCACCATGGGCTATTGTCACCAGATTTACCAGTTATGTACAAAACATTCTCGAATTACTTAACATTCACCTTTCCTGAGAATCATGTAGTTTCCACAGGCCAGATTAGTTTCTGTAATCAATGTCAATTCCAACCCAAGATGAGAGGGTTGGTAGCTGAGATAAAAAGAGCTCATGAAAAATCTACAATTTCATCTGTCAGTCTCAAATCATATATATATAAAACCATATTTATTTTGCCAACTTCAAAAATAAAACAAAAATGATACACAAATGGACAGCATAAACACAAGCAATAAGTATGCTTGAGAAAACTTTCCAGCATAATCTGAATTCAAATGAGGAATGATTTATTCAATTCAGATTTCACAATAGGGCCTTTGGTTTCATGATATTTTTAACTAGTTTGTTGACATGTTATTGGCCTTATATACACTCCCAGTTTGTAGCTGAAGATGAAGATCTTACTGTAGTTTCACACATTCTGAGCAGAAGGACACTTCAAATTGGACAGTCATAAATATGGATCTCACGATCATCTGCGACAGAGACTATCTTCGATCCATTTCCATTGTATTTAGCACCCCAGACCTATTGAGAATGCAGAATATTTTACAACAGCCACAATAGTTACAGCACTGAATTTATTTAACTCAGGAGACATACTTAACACTTTTAAGGTTACCTGATCAAGGTGATCAAAAAATGTGTGTATACAGCTTCTGGAACCAGCATCCCAAACCTTTACACTTTTGTCAGAAGAACTGATGGAAGAAAAAAAACAGAAGCTGGTTACAAATAATACTTCATCTCAAGCAGCAATCTTAAATAGGGCACATTGGCATACTAGGTCAGTATCAAATCCACTGATCTGATTCTAGGCATCTAACATCAACATTATCAAGTGAATAAACAGATACAACAGCGCACTGCCCCTATCCACTGAAACTTTTGATTAGAATTTAGAAAATCTAAAATTAACTGAATAGTTGTGCTGCTGCAGAATGACCATTAAGAATTAGGCCATTTGGCCCATTGAGTGCTCCTCCATTTAATCATGGCTGGTCCATTTTCCCTCTCAGCACCATTCTCCCTGTAACCTTTCATAGCCTAACTAATCATCAACCTCCACCTTAAATATGCCTGCAAGTACCCTGAGACCTCATCCTTAACAATCAACCCCAATATCTTCCAACCACTGAGATTAGGCTAACTAGACTACAATTCCGTTTTTTCCTACCTCCCTCCCTCGAAGAGTGGAGTGATATTTGCAATTTTCCAGTCCTCCAAAACTCTGTCATTGTTTTTACAATGCTAAATTTGTGCACACAAAATTGACAAAATTATACATTTAATCCAAGACAGATTTGAATTCATGGAAAATATTAAATCACAAGTAAAATGCTGTCTACAGATGCTTCTAAACAAATCATTTCAGTAGCACTGACAAAAACCGTCATAGCTTTGATACAACCCCCTTCTCATCCTATTAGCACTACCCCTGCTCCCTTTACTGAGTTGTGAAAAGCAAAGTGAGAAATAGAACAACTCTTTTATAGATGGAGGTGCACATTTAGTGATACTATTAGAGACCAACCAGGAAAATATATTATGAAAATCAAAAATAGTGCAGGTGCTGTCTATCTGAAATAAAATTGGTAATGTCAGGACCGGTAGCATCTATAGAGATGTTAAAAACCCTCACTAGAACTTTTTTCCAGATGACGTATTAGCTTACTTTAATGCTTAGAGTTCAACAGGACACGAGATATAGAACTGTATATTAGAGAACAAAAATATTGGTCCAAAATTAACTTGATTCATGTGTCTGGTGAGATAACAAAGGGAGTTCAGAAAAACATTAAACTTTTGTACAGTACCCTACTGCATAATTGAAGAACAAAGTGGAAATCAGCATTTCAAAACTAGTGCTCAGTCCTGCATTACCTTGATACAAAATGAGTGTCATCTGGACAAAATGCAACACTCAACACCCAGGATCCATGACCACTTAGTGTACCAGCAAGATTGGCATGTTGTCTGTAGGAAGACATAGATTAAAGGTTTTGTGTTACAACCACAAAATAGAAAAAGAACATTGAAATCTAATCTTAAACAAAAGCATCAAATAAATGTAATGAAACCTCTTACACATCATAAATCTTTATGTATCCATCATCAGAGGCAGTAATTAGAAGCTGAGAGTCTGGGGAGAATGTCAAAGATCTAATTGGCTTAGCATGACCTGAAATTCAAAGAGTTGCATAATTTAAAAACAAAGTAATTGACAAGTTCCTTTTCAAAATACATACTTCACATTGAAAACAGTCCATCTAGAGCAGTGGTTCTCAAACTTTTTTGGGTTACTGCCCCCTAGACTCCCAGACCATTCCCAGTGCCCCACCCCATCCCATATCCACCCATTATATAGAATTTCTAAATAATTTTGATTTATGATACACCATGTAAAACAGGAACTATAAATTCAAAGAGACAAATAATTGTAGAAAATATTCAAATTTAAAGTAACAAATACAATTACTTATTTAATTACAGTAAAAGCAATAATCATCAACAATTTTAGAGTGTACATTAGTAGTCCAACTATTCATTAGCTTTTTCTCCTTTCAATGAGATGGATGAGTTTGGTGCAGTGATATCAACTTCTCAACATCAGACTGAATGTCACTTAGGATTCTTAGATCCCCACATTAACTTTGAGTCTGTTTTGTTGCTTTCAAAGAACTCTGAAACCACGTGTTTTCCACTAAATATGATGTTGGAAAAACAATAAAGAACATATTGACTTCTCCCCACCCCCCCCCCCCCCACCCACCGAGTACAGGATAGCAAGTATATATTTCTTTCTGCAATCAAAAGTCTTGATATCACTTTTTGAACCTTGGCTTCAGCTCAGTCTTTTTGTAGCAAGATCAGTTCTTCCGCCACCCTTCCTGTTAATTCCTCATTCCAAGTGTTCAGGAATGGATTTATTACCCAATCTGGAATTCTGATCGAGAAATCCTGAAATTTCTCTGACAAGTCTTTATGCAGCTCACCCAGGTGGACACAGTATACTTGAAGATCATCGTCTGGTATCCTTCCTTTCTTTTCCAATTTAGAGGTGCTCAGAAATTAGAGAAGGCCGCGATGGCCAATGTTTCACTTAAATAGGGTTAACTTGGAACAGAAATGTAGAGATGACCGATTTTACTTTGATAAGATTCACATTTCCTTGCAATTGGAGATTGCTTTTATCATTTTTTGTGAATAACTGACAAATAAGCAATGTCATGCTTAATATTCTTTGAGTTCATTACTGAATGAAGCATTAGTCTAAAGAATGTTATCAATTTCAAAAAGCACATCAAAGCATCTCAGGCGATTTACTTTTGAGAACCATTTGAATTCTGTGCGCAACAGCAAGCATTCAAACTGTTCATCATTCTCATTACAAATCTCTCAAAGTCACAAATTGAGAGCATGGGACTTCATCTGATTTACTGCTGTGATAATTATTTGTGCAGTCAATCACTTGGGTTTTTTTGCAACAAGATGTTGTCTGTGAATTATACAGTGAATGCCACGTGTGTTAGGTACAGCTTTTTTCACGAAAAGAAAAACCCCACAGTGGCATCCATTCATTGATGGTGCCCCACAAGCAAGAATCTTGGTGTGCCTTCTCTTTGAAAATTGCTCAATATCTTGAAATATTGACTACACTTTGTATCTGTTTCTTGTCTCCTCAGAAATAACAACTCTTGAACCACGCTTTATTCTTTTATGAAGCAAACATAACCTAGAAGCCTGGCAAACTTAACTCGTACACAACGGCAGGGAAAATTCTGTTGTCCTAAAAACGTTGCACAATAAGTCTGCCACGTATCAGACATTTCATCTATTTGTCTTTGAACAGAGTTGTTTAATTATGTGGTCTTATGACTTGTTTAAAATGTACTCAGAACCTCCCTTACTACTGGCAGATTCTCCAATTGTATGGGACTTTCCAGATTTAGCAATGACCATGCACTTCCTGACACTATATTCCACCTACTATTTCTTTGCCCATTCTCCTAATCTTTCTGTCCTTTTGTAGCCCCTCTACTTCCTCGAAAGTACCTGCCCTTCCACCTATCTTCATATCATATAACCATTACAGCACGGAAACAGGCCATCTCAGCTCTTCTAGTCAGTGCTGAACGCTTAATCTCACCTAATCCCACTGACCCGCACTCAGCCCATAACCCTCCATTCCTTTCCTGTCCATATACCTATCCAATTTTGCTTTAAATGACAATACCGAACCTGCCTCTACAACTTCTACTGGAAGCTCATTCCACACAGCTACCACTCTCTGAGTAAAGAAATTCCCCCTCATGTTACCCTTAAACTTTTCACCATATCACCTGCAAACTTTGCAGCAAAGTAATTAAAGTCAAAATAGGTAGTGCAAAAAGGGAAAAAAGTAATGAGATAGTGTTCATGGGTTCAATATCTATTCACGAATCTGATGGCAGAGAAGAAACTATTCCTGAATTGTTTAATGTGTGCTTTCACATACAGCTCCTGTATCTCCCTCACTGATGGTAGAAATGAGAAGAGGGCATGTCCTGGGTGATGGGGATCTTTAATGACAATGCACCTGACAGAGACATGGCAAATAATTGCCCAAGAAACAAAGTGGCTCAGACGCACACACAACAGTTTGGGGATAGAGCAAGTTTAAGAGTGTAGGCAGGTAAATGGAATTATGAAAGACATTTATCATTTGCTTGGGAAACTATGCAAATCCACTGCCATAAACCAGCTACACAATTTACTTAAAAATTCAGCTGCACCACCAGCAGCCTCTCTCCCCAGAGGTATTGACCATGGGGGGAGAATCACAAGCACAAGGACTCCCGTCTAGCTTCAAAACACATTGGCACAATGATTATACCTTGCAGAGATTGGTGTTTTCCACTGATTACAACCACACCACTTGTATATTTTACCTTCTAATGTGTGCAAAAGCTTTCCAGTTGCAACATCGAACATGTTGATGATACCATCAATAGCACCACTGGCAAGGTATTTCCCATCAGGACTCTGCAGGGAACAGAAGATGCATCCCTTAGGTTGTGAATTAATGCTCCCAAATTAATTTATCATCAGTGCAACCACATTTTACATAGAGTAATAGAAAAATACAGCACAAAAATGGGCTCTTCGGCCCATCTAGTCCATGCCAAACCAGTTAATCTGCCTACTCCCATCAACCTGTATTCAGACCATAGTCCTCCATACCCCTACCAAGTACCTAACCAATCTTCTCTTAAATGTTGAAATTGAGCTCGCATGCACCACTTGTGCTGACAGCTCATTCCACACTCACGACCCCGAGTGAAGTTTCCCCTCATGTTCCCCTTATACTTTTCACTCTCACCCTTAACCCACGACCTTGTTTCAGTCCCACCCAACCTCAGTAGAAAAAGTCTGCACACGTTTACCCTATTTATACTCCTCATAATTTTATATAGTTCTATCAAATTTCCTCTTAACCTTCTACATTCCAAGAAATAAAAGTCCTATCTATTCAATCTTTCATTACTACTCAGGTCCTCCAGCCCCAGCAACATCTTCATAAATTTCCCGTACTCTTTCAACCTTATTTACAGCTCTCCTTTAGATAGGTGACCAAAACTGCCCACAATTCTCCAAATTAGGCCTCACAGTCTTATACACAACTTCAACACATCCCATCTCCTGTACTCTATATTTTGATTCATGATGACCAATGTGCCAAAAGCTTTCTTTACGAATCTGTGACACCATTTTCATTGAATTATGGACCTATATTTCCTGATCCCTTTGTTCTACCGCATTCCTCAGTGCTCTACCGTTCACTGCGTAAGACGTAACCAGGTTGGCATTAAATTCCATCTGCCATTTTTTAGCCCACTTGTCCAGCTGGTGCAGATCCCTCTGCAAGCCATGATTGCCTTCCTCGCTGTCCACTACACCCCCAATCTTGGTGAGATATGCAAATTTGCTGACTTAGTTAAGCACATTATTGTCCAGATCACTGATGTAGAAGACAAACAACAAGGGGCTGAGCATCAATCCATGCAACACTCCACTAGTCACAGGCCTCCAGTCAGAGAGGTAACCATCTACTACCACTCTCTGGCTTCCCCTACAAAGCCAATGCGTAATCCAATTTACTACTTCATCTTGATTGCCACGTGACTGAACTTCCTTGACCTACCTCCCATGAGAGACCTTCTCAAATTCCTTGCTAAAGCCCATGTAGACAACATGCATTGCTTTGCCTTCATCAACTTTCCTAGCAACTTCCTCGAAAAACTATAAGATTGGTTATACACAACCCACCACACACAAAACCACACTATCCCTAATCAGTATATTGATGTCTATCCTAGTACTTATGTATCCAGTCCCTTAGAATACCTTCCAATAACTTTCCCACTGATGATGTCTGGCTCATTTGCCTGTATTTTTGTGGTTTATTTTTAGAGCCTTTCTTAAACAGCAGAACAGCTATTCTCTAATCCTCTGGCACCTCACCTGTCGCCAATGATGATTTAAATATCTCTGCTAAGGCCCCTGCATTTTCTGCACTTGCCTTCCACAGGGTCCTCAAGACAGTAAGAACCTCCGCCTCTGTAATCTGCATAGAGTCCATGACCTCGTTCCTGCTTTGCCTCACTTCTATACTGTGTGCATCTCCTAAGTAAATAAAGATACAAAAAAACTCCACTTAAGATATCCCCCATCTCTTTTGGCTCCATGTATAATTACTATTCTGATTTTCCAGGACCTTATTTTGTCTCCTGCAATCTTTTTGGTCTTAAATTATCCGTAGAATCCTTTGGGATTTTCCTTCACCTTCTCTGCTAAGGCAACCTCATGCCCCCTTTAAGGCCTCATGATTTCTTTCTTGAGAAAGATCCTTTCATCTCAGTTCAAATGGACAAATTCCTATTTTCAGATATACCAGCCAAAGGAAACATCTACCTTACTGCTTTGGCAATTATATATGATTGTACATGATCACCTCTCATTCTTATGCTCGAAGCTTCAAAGGGTCCTCCTGACAAATCTCACTGCCACCCTGGTTGGCCCCATCATCCAAATCATTGAGATAGAATGTGAACAGACGGCTTCAGAACGAGTTACATGTTCCCCAACCAAAGATGAACCATTTCCATTTGTTTGCCTGTTAATCAATCCACAATTTATAATTTACTGATAATCAGTGAAAAGTTCCAATTAGTTGATTCTATTCATCCCCATCAGATAACAAACTCAGAGTAGAGCAATCTTTCATAATGTAAATATTAAATTACTGAAATGTATGAACTATGTAGCTACCACTTTGCTTATTATCACCAAGCCATATTAATGCAATTTACTGTACATCTAAACCTTGAAGTATTGAGTTTTTTTAAAAAAATAATTTTTAATTTTTTTTAAAATTGCACCATGCAAAAGAAAAAAAATAAAGATCACTTACAAACCCCAACACACATACTATATTTTTAAAAAATGAAAAAAATGGTGAGGAATAGACTGAAACCTAAAACCTGGAAACATTCAAAGCTACAACTAGCTACTCAAATTCCTCAGGAGATGGCCCTGGAATCAGAAGTAGAGAATGGCTTAATGTGTATTTGTATATCTTTATCAATGAATAAACTTTGTGACATACATGCATTAATTAATTGAAAAAAGGATTAAAATTCTCTGTGAAGTGATGATATCCTGAACAAATAATGTGTTTACTAGACCAATTACATCAAAATGATCCAGTTCTAGAAAAAGATCACTTCCCAAGGAATCAGACAACAGAGAAAACAGAAGCTGAAAAGCAATCTCCCATTTCAGATTTCCATTGAATGGTGATATGAAATTCAATTTGAATACTAAAGTTCTACACCTCCTGATGAACTATTGCTAGTAACAAACCTTTTTACTCTCAGCTGATTTTCTTATTAAGTCTCTCTTGGGCTCCACCCTTTAACTGGCATTCCTTTTGTACTTCCCTTCCCTTCACTGAAACCTAAAAAGTAACCCCATTTCTATTTCTCCCTGCCCCCATTCTAATGAAAGGCCAGTCTGAAATCTAGTTCCATTTCTCATGCCACAAATGCTGCCTGACTTAGTATTTTCAGCCTTTTCTGTGTAAACCCTCACCCCCACTAGGACAACTAACAAATGTCCAACTGATTGGTTAGCAGATAATGACTAAAGCACACACAAAGCTTTGGTTGGAATAATACAGAGACAGATGGTATTTGCTACTATTATCTTTACTCAATGTTCAATCACTGATTCTAAAAGACAGCAGTTCCATTCATATATGCGTATCTTATTAGGTACAGAAGATACATAATTTCTGTATGTTTGCAGTTGTCAGCTGCTGTGGCCCATCCACTTCAAGATTCAGAAATGCTCTTCTGCACACCAGTGTTGTAACACATGGTTTTTTGGAGTTACTGCCATTTTTCCTAACAGCTTGAAGCTAGCCATTCTCTTCTGACCTCACTCACTAACATGGTGTTTTCACCCACTGAACTGCCGCTCCTTGGATGTTTTACGTTTTTCCGCACCATTCTAGACTCTAGAGTCCAATGTGCGTGAAAATCCCAGGAGCTGAACAGCTTGAGATATTAAAACCACTCCACCTGAATCGTTCCTTAGTCAATCAAAGTCACTTGGTTGACATTTCTTCCCCATTCTGATCTTTGGTTTGAACAACAAATGAACCTCTTGGCCATGTCTGCATGCTTCTATGCACTGAGTTGCTGCCACATGATTGGGTGATTTTGTGTTAACAAGGAGGTATACATAATAAAGTGGCCACTGAGACAACTCAAAAAAGAGACCAACAATTTATTAGGTATTAAGGGAATCAAGGAAAGTGGCTCAGATCCACCCTGATTTTATAAAGGGCTGAAATGTCTACTCATGCTTTTGTTTCTTATATTCTGTCAGCCCTGGAAACTGCAGAAAATTTCTTAACACCTGCGTGATTGAAGTCAAGGTATCCAATGTTATTGAACAAAGACAGGATTTTCAAAGCAACAAGTTTCAAAGCAAGGCAACATGAGTTAGTGGTATGATCAATACTTGGGCACGGTTTTAAGAAAAAAGTGTGCTTCAGGAGTGCATTTCAGAGCTTCAGCTTTGGAAATAGAAGGAACAACCAACATTCAGCAGAGTAATGAAAATTAAGGAATATATGGTAGGGCAGTGAAAATTGAGAGAAGCTCAAAAAGCCAGAACTGGTGCACAGAAATCATGCAGGGTTACAGGAATGAAGAAACATAAGGCTTGCTTTTAATACTAATGGCTAATCACCGATCACTGGGGTTTACAACCCACAGCGGCAAAGCAAGCAGCTGAATCAAACTGATAGCACATTAAAGTTAACAACTTCTTCAGAACCAAGCTTCAGATCATCCTCAGACCCAGTCAATATGTCAAATGAAAATAACATTATACTGATTTGTCTTACGTATGCAATGCTGAGAATGAATTTCCCTCTTGTGTCTAATGAAGATTCTTTCTTTCCACTTTCAACTCCAAATATATTTACTTTTCCCAAGTGACTCCCTGTGGCCAAAAACTTGCCATCTGGAGAAAAGGCCACAGACCAAGCATCAACTGAAAAACAAATTAGTGTTAGTTGTTTAATGTAAAATATTATGGAAAAAAGATCACTGAAGGATCACTATTTGTGGAAAAAGTTTGCAATATCAACACCTGATTTGGCAGTGCCTCTTTGTACAAAAACTATAGGGCAAGAAACGAAATCCCCAGGGAATGAAATGAGACAACAGGAAACCCATTGTAAAAAGTTGCAAAATAGGCCACTTAAGGCAAAATAGTTAATGTAACTGTGGACCCACCATCCACCAAGTCCCCTCCCCAGACATCTGAACTCCCTAGTGTTAAAATTATCTAGTCTTTTTTCCCCCAAGATCCACTGAAAGGTTTGTAACAGACACTGGCTTTTAGCCCAGCCCTTCATTAACTGACTGCACAAGAACCCAAGTCTGAAGATAATTTTGATAATTAATGAAGGCTTACCTGAAATTTTAAACAATGTTTTGTTGGGAGGTTCTTATATTGTGGACCCCAAGTGTAACTCAATTATAATCCAATTACCATTTTCACAGAAGAAAGCTTCATAGCTAATTTGCTCAAATTCTAATTTCCCCTTCACTTATAATTAGTAGCACTTTGCAGTGTAGTCTGATACTCCTACAAAGGATAACCCAACAAGCTGAATAAATACATAACCTTCCAGAAGTGTATTGACAATAATACAAGTCACTGGATTTTTGTACATTATTTTGCTAGATTTCACTAGAATTAAACTGATATCCATTAAGTAGCTTTAAAGCAGCTAGTGTAAGCAACAGAAATTTGAAACAACACGTTACCTGGTCCAGCATCCAACGACTTGATCTGTTTGCCCGACTCTAAATCCCAGAGGCGAATATGTGCATCCAGAGAACTGGAGGCTGCAGTGGCACCTGTGTGATTGATATCAACCGATACAACTCCTAGCTGGTGTCCCTCCAGAGTCCACTGTAGTTCCAACTTCTCATCCTGCCTGAAGAAGGCAGAAAATATGAGAAAGCAGTTCAGAATTGCAAATATCCTGTGTAACACCTGCCCAAAGATACAGGAGCAAAACAGTGTACATCCTGCTGTGTATTATTCTAATGCTGATGCACCAGTGAACAAAGAGCGTGTTCCTTTAAGATCATAAACGTGGCACCCCCAGCTTTTCTGATCCAAATGTGGAACTGAATTCCCCCATAGCCAAAAGTTCTGCATCTTCCCTAAAATGTGAAAATCTGAATCAAACAAATCATTTCAACCGCAGCTAATCATCTTACAAAGGTTTTCAATGTTACCTTCAAGTACCTGGCCTCTGACTATTTATGATCCCATATGCATCACCACCACAACCTGCCACTTTCTGAGGATATACGCCCCTGTACTTTCAGGTCATTCTGCTGCTATGCAATTTACATCTCTTCATCAGACTATTCTACCAGCCCATCTCTGCCTGTGGTCCATTACCATCCTCATTATTTTTACACTACCAAACACTCACTCCTTACTGAAGAAGCTGTTCCTTACAAATCAGTGCTCAATAAGGAATTTCACATCAACATGACATGCTCAAACCACAGCTCTTACTGAAGTTTCAAGTGCCTTCTTTTCTGAGTCTTCATCATTTGTTGCCTATAACCTTCATTTACAGTTGTCCATCCTCCCCAATAGCTCATCAGCCTGATTACTGACTTATAAACCCACTAATAACAACTCGCCTACAATAGTTTCTCCTCCTTTTCTCACCATATGCCTGCCAATAGTCTCTTTGGCCTCTCCTTTCTTATCTACCACTGGCTCTTGACAACTTTGTTCTAAAAGATTCCACATGCAGAGTATCATTCAGCTCAAGTCCTCAACTTTTTCTTCAACCCTAGAGTGTTTTGCAGTTGCTACATTGCCAAATAAGCAATGCCCTGGAGAAGAGCCCAAGGGGAAGAGGGAACCAAGGAAATAAGAACCTAGTATGTGTGGGAACGCTGGGAGTGTGGATTACCTAAAATTGGAAAAGATGTGTTGAAAGCTAGCCAAGGAGAACATGAACTATTGTTCTTTCAAGTTGCTTTTCATGGCAATGGAGAAAGCTTAGTATAGACAGGTCAGAGTGGGAATGAAGAGTTAAAATGACATGCAACCGGAAGCTTGAGATGACCATTGCAGACAGAATGCAGGTGCTCTGCAAAACTGCCACCTAGCATATGCTTGATTTCTCCAAAGTAGAGGAGGTCACATTGCAAGCACCAGATACAGCAGTCCAGATTAAAAGTGGTGGAAATAAATGCTTCCTCGCTTAGAGATGCCTTCTGCCTTCACATACTGCATGACCCACCAGGTTCTTACAGTAAACACAATGTACACTGCAGATGCATGTTGCCACCCACTTCAACTCTCCTTCACATTCCCATTCAGATATGTCCATACATGTCCTCCTCTACTGCCATGATGAGGCCAAACTCAGGTTGGAGGAGCAACACCTCATATACCATCTGGGTAGTCTCCAGCCCCTTGGTACAAACATTGAATTCTCTAACTTCCGGTAATTTCCTCCCTTTCTCTTCCCCCATCACACTTTCACTCTGCCTCCTCTTCTAGCTGCCTATCACCTCTCTCATTATTCTACCTTCTTCTACTACCCATAGTGCTTTCCCCTTACATTCCTTCTTTACTTCTCCGGCCTATCCCCTCCCCCACCCCTAGATCTTTCCTCTGATTGGTTTTTTCACCTGCACCTTCCCCCACCCCCCTCCTTCTTCAGCCCTGACGAAGGGTCTTGGCCCGAAATGTTGACTGCTCATTTCAACGGATGCTGCCCGACCTGCTGAGTTCATCCAGCTTTTGCACATGTAGGTTCTTACAGTATTGTTTTTTTTTGTTCCAGGTTCCACTATCTACAGTCTCTTTTGTCTTAGCATGAAATAAGCAAATCAACTAATTTCTAGTTTAGTTATAGAGTCATAGAGCACAGAAACAGCCCCCACCAGCCCCGTGTCCATGCTGAAGGGTGCTGTATGACTCTAAGGACCCATCCAGGCTTAGCCCAAGTTCCAGAACTCAACGTGTAGCCCAAATGCTGTGACCGTCTCTCAAAACAGTGGGACGGACCACAGCCATCCACTCCTAAAGAAGGTTCTGATGAGAGTTCACTGACTTGACACATCAACAGTTTCTGTCTACAGAAACTGCATGACTTTATTATCTCCAGCATCTGGCTTTTCTCTTTCTAAAACAGTTCTCAATTCCATGTCAAAAGCAAGCTTACCATTTCCAGACTTTAACCAAGTCATCTAATGAGCCAGTCACTATAGTCTCTGAGCCATCTTTCTCACTCTTTCCCCAAGCTACAGACCAGATGGAGTCATCATGAGCTGCAAGAAATAGCCAAAGATTATTCGTTTAATGTTAACAAGTAAAATCTTTATCAAGCAACAGAACAGATAATATAAATACCAAAGAGCAGGCAGACTCAATTCAATTAAAAGCAGAAGACAGTCGCTAATACTAAAATAAAATTCCCCTATTCCTGTAAATTATGTTTGAAATGGGTGATCTTTCCTCTGATTATTGACATGCAAGAAACTAACAAATGTATCAGTCAACTTTTAGTGAAGTTATGAAAAACTTCAAAAAGAAATTTAGATCAAAAGTAATTTATATAACCAAACTCAAGTAGTTGTAACCTTTTCACAGATCACAATTCAGGGCGGAATGAGTAGAAGGTTACTCAACTTGCTGTCCCAAAGACACAAGCTCCTTCCACTTGACCCATGAGATCAGTTAAGAGTTTCTGTGTTATGGACACTCAACAGGACAGTTCAGACATTCAGTGGCAGATTAGAAAGTACTTTTTTTCCTGATTGTTCATTATCAGTCAAATCCCGAAATATTTTTCAGTGGAAGTCTGAAATGGCGCAACATGAAGTTAGGCAATGTAAGGAGAAATTAGGTGAAGGATAAAATAATTAGGTGGAGCGTAAGAGAATGAAAGTAATACCAGATGCAAATGCACCAGAACAAAATTCGCAGCAGCTGTGCTTCAGAGGCAGCAATGTTAGTATTTTGTATACAGCCAGCATTCAAAAGTTTCAATGACATCACAAAGATCAAGACCTAGGTGTTATTTATCTATCAGTTAGCTTCAAAGATTGATTATATGGTCAACACCACATAGCTATTTCTGGAAGCTTGATTCTTTGTTACCCATACGATAACTATACTTCACTGGCTATAAAGTGCCTTCCATAGGAGAGATGTCATACACATTTCACCCTTTCAATTTATGCTTTCATTTAGAGGAAAGTTTGAACTTTAACAGTTTTAGAAACACAGAAAACCCACAGCACAATACAGGCCCTTCGGCCCACAAAGCTGTGCCGATCATGTCCTTACCTTAGAAATTACCTAGGGTTACCCATAGTCCTCTATTTTTCTAAGGTCCATGTACCTATCGAGGAGTCTCTTAAAAGACCCTATCATATCCGCCTCTACCACCATCGCCAGCAGCCTATTCCACGCACTCACCACTCTCTGTGTAAAAAAACTCACCCTGACATCTCGTCTGTACCTACTGTGCCCTCTCGTGCTAGCCATTTCAGACCTGGGAAAAAGCCTCTGACTATCCACACGATCAATGCCTCTCATCATTTTGTACACCTCTATCAGGTCACCTCTCATCCTCTGTCACTCCAAGGAAAAAAGGTCAAGTTCACTCAACCTATTCCTTGTAAATCTCCTCTACACCCTTTCTATGGTTTCCACATCCTTCCTGTAGTGAGGCGACCAGAACTGAGCACAGTACTCCAAGTGGGGTTTGACCAGGGTCCTAGATAGCTGCAACATTACCTCTCAGCTCTTAAGCTCAATCCCATGATTGATGAAGGCCAATGCACCGTAGACCTTCTTAACCACAGAGTCTTAGAGCAATACTGCACAGATACAGGCCCTTGGACTCAGCAAGACCATATGGACCACGGTGCCCACTCAGCTGGCCCCAATTTCCAGATTTGGCCCACACCCCTCTAAGCCTCATCCTTCATGTACCCATCTATGAGCTTCTATAATTGATACAATTGTACCTGCTTCAGCAACTTCCTCTAACAGCTTGTTCGATAAACTTGCATAAAAGTTGCCCCTCAACCTCCTTTTGAGCACCCTTGCACCCTAACCTGCACCCCTAGCTTTGGGCTCCCTACCCTAGGGGAGACTACTGTTCCCATCAACCTTATCTATGCCCCTCATAATTTTAAACACTCCTGTAAGTTCACCCCTCATTATCCTATGTTCCAAGGAATAAAGCCTGGCCAACCTCTCCTGGTAACTCAAGCCTTCTAGTCCTTGCAACATCCTCATAAATTTTCCCTGCACTCTTTCCAGTTTAACCACATCATTCCTATAACAGGGTGACCAAAATTGTACACAGTACCACTCCAAGTGTGGCCTCACCAAATACAACTGCAACTTAATACCCCAACTGCTATAATCAACGCCCTGACTGAAGGCCAGAACATTAAATCCTTTTACACCACCGTCTTCCCTTGACGTCACTTTCATTGAGCTACGCACCTGTACCTCACAGTCCCTTACATTATACTCCCTAGTGCCCTATTATACATAGCCCTACACTGGTGTGACTTTCACATCATACTTATCCTTATTGAAATCTATTTGCCACTCCTTGGCCCACTTCTCTAATCAATATCCCCATAACGTATTATAACCTTCTTCATTATTTACACCTAATTTTGAGTCTTCCACAAACTTGCTGATCTAGCTTCCATGACTGAACTGTTCCCACAACCTAAGGACTCACTTTCAAGAACTCTTCATCTCATGTTCTTGATACTTATCGCTTTTTTTTGTCTTTTGCACATTGGTTGTTGCCCACCCTGCTGGGTGCAGTCTTTCATTGATTATATCGTTTCTTGTGTTTACTGTGATGAATGTCAGGATTGTATATGGTAACACATTACTTTGATAATAAATTTATTTTGGACATTGACCACTGGCAATCATTTTTGAAACACCCCCTTGGGCGAGTCTGACTGTCTCCATGTCCTTGATCATCTCTTCTTGAGTCTCAGCTGGGTGGGCCCTTGGGTGCTTGGATTGCAGATGTACCGAAGATGGATCCTGGATTTACTGAGAATGCCCTCAAGAAAACAAATCTCAAGACTGTATATGGTGACAGGCATGTGATTTGAAAATAAATTCACTTCAAACTTTGGAGCCTTGTACATTGGCATCCAAATTATTTATATAAACAAAGGTCCCAACAGTGAACCACTAATCACTGGCCTCCATTTTGGGAAACCTTCAACCACTGCTTCCGACCTCCAAATCAATTGTGAATCCACATAGCTAGCTCTCCCTGGATTCCATGGATCCTAACCTTCTAGATTTGCCTTCCAAGTGGGACTTTGCCAAATGAGCAACATCCACTGCTCTACCTCATCTATCATTTTGAATACACCTTCAAAAAAACTAAACATACAAAATACAACTCTCCTTTAATAAACAGATAGATCTGGTTAGCATGATACAGTCAAAACATTAAACAAGCTTTCACAAAATAAACTCCATTACTTTTTCCCCTCTGTGTAAATTCACTCACCATGTTCTTGTTTGAATAGGATGCTGTACTGTAAACAGAAAGAAGGATGTGAGCACACAAACCATTTTATGACAGTGAATCAAAATACTTTGCTTCCTTTACAAAGATTGTCAGGCAATCCTGTCACCCTAGCCATCACCTGTTCTATTTTTGGGAGAAGATACAGGAACTTGCCCGGATTCAAAAGGCTTCTTCCCCACTGCTATCAGGTTTTTGTTTTGAACCAAGTATGCCTTTCCCATTCCCCTTATTAATGACGCTGCCACATCCTTGGACTCTTAATTCTATGTCTCTAATTAATTCCTTTATTGCCACTTAACATCTCTGCTTGCACTACAGTCTTTGCGCAGTCTGCGGTTTTGCACTTATTCTTGTTAAGTTTTATTGTTGCATACAGTTGATTTCTGTGAGTTTCGTGCGAGAATGACTCTCACTGCACCCTCTGGGTGTATGACAAAAAAACTAATCTGAATTTAAAGACGCAGTAGAGTTACCTGCGTGCTCATCGTTCCAGCTTCTGACCGACAACAACCGACGATTTACTCTGGAATGAGAGCAACACAGTGTGCATTTAAAAGGCAGCTTAACTGGCTCTTTGGGCGATTCGACGCAAAGCAACCTAAGCCAAGCTTCGGGGGACAGGGAGTGGAGAGCACCCGCTGGGCCCAGGCTGAAGATGCGCGGCTCCCGGTGTTCCCCCGCGAGGCCAGGCAGGCTGAGAGGCAGAGGGTTTACCAGTTCCTCGCCGCCGCCACCAGCACCAAAATCCCCAACTAACCTTCTCTGATGCTACGGCTGGAGTGCAGGACACATCGACTGAGGCTCAGCGCTCCTTCAGTAGGCCTTCGGCACCATGACAACCCTCCCGGAAGTGACGACGTCCATTCCAATGAGGTACATGCGTGTACCGCGCGCCGAGCAGCCGTCACGTGGCGCTCTACGCGCGCTTTCTGTAGGCGGCACTCGGCGGGGGAGCCGCATCGACGGGTCGGCCGGTCGGCTACGCCCCTTGTCCCGGACCAGGAGGCTGCGGCCTCCCGTTACCATGGCTCAGCGGGCACAATTTACAAACTGTCTCCTTTCGTGCTATCAGTAAAGTACAGTATATTACCGCCACCTAATGTAATGGAGCATGACAGGAGCCATGGCGGGGATCAGATCCTGTTTTAATTAAGAAGTTCGCCAGGGCCCTTCATGACATCCCTGCTTCAAGTTCCGGAATATCTTTTAACCTAGGCCACCCCAGATCTACTCAATAATTATTTCCTGAACAGCTTCCTGCAGTTTAAGGAATATCTGACACATCATGATAACATGCTCCATTGTGTCTGGTACCTTACAAAAGGCATGTCACCCGTTCCCATGTTTACCAACAAGTGCAAACCTGCGTGTCCTAACCTCAATCTGGCCACCACACATCTTCCCTCCTATTCCTTCCCTGAGCTGACTAAATTGTAATACCACCTCTCTGACCCACTCCTATCCAGCAAATTCCGCCATTTTTGTAATCCAAGCCAACCTGTTACAAGACTCGGCTTCATACTTCCTCATATTGATTATAATACACCCTCTGACTTAGTAAGTGCCTGTTTAGCTATAACATCTGCCCTTTCATGACCTGATAGACCCATGTGTGTCGGTATCCATATAGATTATAGTGCATTTCCATCAACAAATGTACAGGTCTCCTTGAACACTTTGACTCCAAGCTCTGCAGTCCCAAGGCAGAATCTGAGCTGATCATGACTATTTGGCAACTTGTTTGACCCATTGCAAACTAATGATAGTGGCCATAAATTCTACTGCATTGACAGACTTTTCCCCAAACTCAACATTAAACCAGACGATAAATATCCCTGAGATCACCCAGTTACTATTGGGTCTTTAGAGCCATCTGTAAATTTAGCCAAAATGGGAAAATACTTCTGCTGTGAGACACACTCTGATCACCTGCAAGACCCTGTCTATATTCCTAGTAACGACAAATCTATTCCCGCATCTGGAAAGGACCTGCTTATATTTATCCTCAAAAAACTTTATATGTGTTCTTCAAGTCAGTCTTGCATCCAACTGTAACCCCAAGTATTTAAACACAGGAACCCTAAATGGTGAACAGCCATTCGGAGTGAGGTAAATATGACTCACACTACACTTCCAAATAAAAACCATATATAGAAACAGAAAATTTAAAACTCCATTTCAAACGCCATTCTTCCATTGCTGAGAACAGTGTTTGCACAGACTTTACCACATAGGCAGTATTACAGCCCCTTTTCCACAGAGCCCCATCAGCATAAAAAGCCAATCCAAACCCAGGCCCAACACCATCAAAAATATCAGTAATCATCAGATTAAACAATATTGGACTAATGATACAACCATGGGGTTGGGGGGGGGGGGGGTCCCATAATCTACCCAAACCTCTGAAGACACTTCTTCACCCACCCTCACTCTAAACAATGGTTTCAGTTAGTCATGATGAAGGGTCTCGGCCCGAAACATCGACAGCGCATCTCCCTATAGATGCTGCCTGGCCTGCTGTGTTCCACCAGCATTTTGTATGTGTTGCTTGAATTTCCAGTATCTGCAGATTTCCTCGTGTTTGCTTTCTAAAAAAATACAAAGCCCAGTTGTAAAACCTCCCACAAATACCAAGCCTACTTAGTTTAATCAAAACCCCCTCCCTCCATAGTATATAAGCTTTTTCCATGTCCAGAAACTCTACAGCTACTGATTCTTTTACAGTAAAAACTTTCTGAATATCATTTCCCAGTAGTACATGAACATCATATGTACTTAATATGATTTTCTTGTCTATCTATTATTATTTTATTTATTATTATTATTATTTTTCTCTGCTATATTATGTATTGCATTCAACTGCTGCTGCTAAGTTAACAAATTTCACATCACATGCCGGTGATAATAAACCTGATTCTGATGTCTCTTACAAAACCCACACTGGAAGCGACTAAGTAATTCTCTCTTCTCCAAAACAAGCATCAGCCTTATTACTATCATTTTCTCCATTATTTTACAGAGCGAAGAGGTGAGAGTGATAAGCCTATAGCTACTCAGTAGTGTCAGATCCTTCGCAGGTTTAACAATAGGCCCTTTTCCACTCTCCTGGGAGCATTCCCTGCTTCCAGACCTTATTATAAAACTCAAGCAACTTCTTTAGCACTGTCCCAGGCAGATGCTGGAGCATACAATAGCTCACCATATCCTGTCCTGGGGCTGTAGTACTGGCACTGACAGCAAATCCAGTTCAGCCAACATGAAGTCATCATTCTCAAGCATTTCTGTTTCTCACACACTTTCCCATTGTCCATCAAAATATGCTGTCATCTCTTAATACACTCATCGCCTAAATTGCCTAGTCTATGTATCTTTGCAAATGTGTTTCCCAGGCTTTCCTTTGTCCGTTGTGGCCAAATTTCCATTCTCCACTATTATTGGAATCTGGTGATAACCTCTGACACCATTCATTTTCTTTAGCATTCTCCACACCACTGTCTCAGCAGTCCCCGCCCCCGCCCCCCCCACCAATCGATGAGCAAAATCCCCTCCAAGACATCCTTTTAGCATTCCTAATAACTCTCCTTGCTATCACTCTTTTCTACTGTAAGTTCAGCAAGGCTTCTTGCGTTAATCTACATTTCAAAACACGAAATGCCCGTCTCTGGTCTCTATACATTCCTGTGTCCACCAGGGAACTCATTTCTTATCAACTCTTTGAGACACCAAAGGAATGGGTTTAATGGGCTGCCCCACATTAACTACAAATTTACTCTCATAGTCTTCTTCTTACACTCATCAGGATATTTTCCCCCAGTTTGCCCTCTTAAAACATCATTTAGTACCAAAACCCAAGTTTGCGAGAGAACCTCACACAGGACTGGGAAATGATCACTCCCCATAAATCAGTATTGACATCCAACTACTTAGTCCAGCAAGTGGAGCAGAGAAAAGAGTCAAGTCCAGACAAGAGCCCCACCTTAAGCAAAATACACCCTTGTCTCTCTTTAATGATTTAAGGAAATTAACTCAAATTCTTCCAGAAATTCGTCGACAACTGCCCCATTAGCATCTGTAGTCTTACTGCCTCACAAACATCTATGTGCATTAAAGTCACGACAGAAATAACTGTACCGGAATAATTTCCCACCATACTGCCCAGCCCTTCCAGACTGTTCCAGACCTGGATTATAAAAATTCACAACATTGAAACCAACCCATGGATATAAAATTTGGTATACTCTGGAGAAGGCAAAGATCTGCACAATAAACCCTCCTTCATAAAAGTGGCACAGTCACCTCCCACAATTGTACGTCTATCATATCTCACAAACTAATAACCCGGAATCGCAAACAGTAAATGTGATCACAAGTTTCTTGAACACAAGTCACACTCAGGGGTACACCAAATTCATGTTCATTACCTAACAGACTTCTTACATTCTAATGAAGATCTGGAAGTTGATCAGGAGATCAATGTGTACAATCACCCTCACCACAAGCCCATTCCTCAATCACCCTCCACCATCCCATTCCCCAATCACCCTCACCACCAGCCCATTCCCCAATCACCCTCACCACCAGCCCATCCCCCAATCACCCTCACCACCAGCCCATTCCCCAATCACCCTCACCACAAGCCCATTCCCCAATCACCCTCACCACCAGCCCATTCCCCAATCACCCTCCACCACCAGCCCATTCCCCAATCACCCTCACCACCAGCCCATTCCCCAATCACCCTCCACCATCCCATTCCCCAATCACCCTCACCACAAGCCCATTCCCCAATCACCCTCACCACCAGCCCATTCCCCAATCACCCTCACCACAAGCCCATTCCCCAATCACCCTCACCACCAGCCCATTCCCCAATCACCCTCCACCACCAGCCCATCCCCAATCACCCTCCACCATCCCATTCCCCAATCACCCTCACCACCAGCCCATCCCCCAATCACCCTCAGCACCAGCCCATTCCCCAATCACCCTCCACCATCCCATTCCCCAATCACCCTCACCACCAGCCCATTCCCCAATCACCCTCACCACAAGCCCATTCCCCAATCACCCTCACCACCAGCCCATTCCCCAATCACCCTCACCACAAGCCCATTCCCCAATCACCCTCACCACCAGCCCATTCCCCAATCACCCTCACCACAAGCCCATTCCCCAATCACCCTCAGCACCAGCCCATCCCCCAATCACCCTCACCACCCCATTCCCCAATCACCCTCACCTCCAGCCCATCCCTCAATCACCCTCAGCACCAGCCCATTCCCCTATCACTCTCACCACCAGCCCATCCCCCATTCAACCTCACCACCAGCCCATTCTCCAATCACCCTCACCACCAGCCCATCCCTCAATCATCCTCACCACCAGCCCATCCCCCATTCACCCTCACCATCAGCCCATTCCCCAATCACCCTCACCACCAGCCCATCCCCCATTCACCCTCACCACCAGCCCATTCTCCAATCACCCTCACCACCAGCCCATCCCTCAATCATCCTCACCACCAGCCTATTCCCCAATCACCCTCACCACCAGCCCATTCCTCTATCACCCTCACCACCAGCCCATTCCCCAATCATCCTCACCACCAGCCCATTCCCCAATCACCCTCACCACCAGATCATTCCCCAATCACCCTCACCACCAGCCCATTCCCCAATCACCCTCACCACCAGCCCATCCCTCAATCACCCTCACCACCAGCCCATTCCCCAATCACCCTCACCACCAGCCCATCCCCCAATCACCCTCACCTCCAGCCCATTCCCCAATCACCCTCAGCACCAGCCCATCCCCAATCACCCTCACCACCAGCCAATCCCTCAATCACCCTCACCACCAGCCCATCCCCCAATCACCCTCACCACCAGCCCATTCCCCAATCACCCTCACCACCAGCCCATTCCCCATCCATTCCCAATCTCTTTCCTACCTGTACTGTTCCATTAACTACAGCACTTATAAATGCAAGAAAATCAAGGTTTTATGCATCAAAACCCCCCACTCCCCACCTGTGCAACCTCACTCTATGATCTTACTCCATCTGAGTCCCTGTAAGTGTCTGTTTTAACCCGACACCCTACAGATGTAAAGGAATCAAATCTTCTCGTGCTTCAGCATAAGAAATATTATGTGCTAACTTCACCTTCTGAAGTTCTTGAGCCTTTTGTAAAACGGGGCATCCTAAAACAGCTGCACTATGAGCACCAGTGCATTTGCAGCATCTCACCTCAGCGCCAATTTCTCCACCCCATATTTGTGTTCACCTCTGCCTTTTATACATCACAATTCCCCCCCGGAAGAAGAACATATCCCTCTTGCTGGCATTTAAAACTCCGCAATGGTGGGGGGTCATACCTTCTGACTGAATAACTAATGCAGCCTAAATAGACTTTTGACAGCAACACTTCATCAGAAAGACACAGCAGAGCAGACAGACTGTCACATTTTTCCTCTTCTCTCCAGGTCTGTAACCTCTTCACCAAAATAACTTTTCCCCCTCTCAGCTTGTCCCTAATAGCGTTTATAGACACACAGAGAGGTGTAATTGAAATACACCCCGAACATTCATTTATCGCCCTACTAATTAATGTATTAACAATTTTGCTTCCACCTAGTGTCTTCATTTTCAGTCATTTCTCCTATTGTTTTAAATCAGCACATGTAACCTACACCCTACCTTAGCAAATATACCTTTGCTAAGATATATTGCTGATTTTACTTTACCAATAGCCTTTATCAATCTAACTGGGTGAAGATTTTTGTCACAATTAGATATGAAAGTAATCGTTATCCTGAAATCGACACCATCTTCTACCCCAGTCCTGATGCCCTTCAGCAGGTGACCCTCCTCTTCCAAACCTGACTCATTTTCCTTTTACTTCTTGCCAAAATCCATTCCATGCTATCACTTAACTCCCCATTTGAATTTCCTGCCACAGGCTTCCTTCAAACACATGGTAAAAACCGTCAGCTCCCGTAACTCTTGCTGACAGCGACTACTATATCCAGAACATCCTCCGAGCCTATGCGTGTGTAATCCACCCCACCCTGAGCCAAGCCCAATTTACAAACTGATTTAAGAATTGCAGATTTATTCAGCAGGCATTTGGCCTAATTAGTCCATGCCAACCATGGTGCCTACCTGAGATAATCCTGCATTTGTCCACATCCTTCTCTACCTGTCCAGATGAGTCTTCCTGTACCTGACCAAACATCTTTAAAGTAATGTTATCTACCTGAAACTCTTCTGGCACCTCATCCCATATCTTAATTTACCCTGTATGGAAAATTATGTTCCTCTGATCCTCTTTAAATATTTCTCCTCTCATCTCAAGCCTACCCCCATTTTTTTTTGGATTCCCTTACCCTAGAAAGAAACTTTTTTATCTACGTCCCTCATGATTTTATTTATCTTCATAATGTCACCTTTCAGCCATCTCACTACAGGGAAAACAGTCCCAGCTTCTCCTTATAATTCAAGCTCTCCAGTGCTAGCAATGCCAAAGGATCTTTTTTTTATCCTCCTATCTAGCTTAATCACATCCTTCCTATCATCTTAAGATCAATCAGTCAATGTGGTCCGTCTACCGATAATCACATCCTAAGTTCTGAAAACTTTTCTGTGATGGAAGGTGCTGATTTCTTCATTTATGCCAGTGGGACTGGAGCATTTAGAGATGTGGCTTTCAATTGTGGTACCTCAACAGTTCTCTGAGGTGTTTGCTGTACATCAAATGAGCGTCCAAAGTTTACAAGAAGACGGAGCCCCAAGTGTGGAATGAGAGCTGATGCGAATATGGGAAGAACACAATGAGATTGGTGTAGATGGGAGCTTGGTGGCTGTTGTGGATTTGGTGGTCCAAAGATTTAATTCTGTTCAGATAAAGACGTCCTACTTGGCAACAAGCTCAGCATTGCGGAGTCTTTTATCAGACAGATGAATGTTGTAGTGACACACTGGAGACAATGGCGAATATTGCTATTGAAGTTATTCCTCATTAAGTGGTGTCTCTCAAGATGAGGGAAGTGGCCCATGTTTACTGGTGTATTATTGTGGGCTTTTATCATTGGCAGGCTGTGTTTTATAATGGGAGCAGGTTAGAGGAAAACTTATTTGATTAATGTTTAGTATTAGATTCATTCCCTCTTCCGTTTCAGTGAAGGAGTCAACAGTAACTTGAAGGTTGGCCTCAGAGGATGTGAAACTGGAGCAATGGTGTGCATACTGCTTCAGTGACTGAGGTGTGCATGATCCGGCTTCTGGGCTGGAGGCAGCAGATGTTGAACAGTTTCCCATTGGTTTTGTCAGTTAGCTTAGCTGTGGTGTGAAGCTTTTTGGTGTTGGAACAATGAATACTACAGCACAGTACAGGCCCTTCAGCCCACAATATTGTGCTGACCTTTTAACCCACAGTGGTTGAAGTGCATCATTGTGGCGAGGAAGATTCAGAGAGCTGGAGTGACTTACTTCTCCACGGTTAGTACCTGGCCCACGTTGGATCGCAGCTTGTGTAGCACCACACTGCAGACGTAGAATGCGGATGAAGACAGATTTCCCAGTGGTTCCTGTCTGACATATTCAAGAGCTTTTGTGACACTGGAAAAGCCATTGATTCTGATGCTTGCATTTTTATCATTGTCCCAGAGACAGGTACAGTGGAGGTAATCTCCACTGCATTGGAAATACAGCTCTTTGTTCTTGATAGTCAGGGAGGACTTAAGGATTACATTTCCTGACAAGAGACACCTCCCATGTTGTCAAAATCTGAAATATTACCTTCTTATATAGATGGTTGCAGATGTAGCTTTTGTGACACCTGCATTTCATGTCTTCCTATGTGATGAGAATGAGACTGTTAATTTGTGTCACAAGTGCTCTCCACTAGGTGTTAGAATTTCAGCCTCTTGTATGCCATCCCGATGAAAGGTCTCAATCTGAAATGTCTGCCTTTCCTCTGTCTCTGCAGATGCTGCCCGACCCTCTGGCAGTTTGGTTTTTGCTTCATTTGTGACAGCATTTGTGGTCTCTTGTGTCTCATAACTAATCATTTGTTCATCTAACATTTTGGCCGGACTGAAGTGGAGAGTGTTGTATAAAGATGTGAAAGAAGCTCGGGTTGAAGACTCATAGACCTGCAGCACAGAAGCAGGCCTTTTGACCCAACATTTCCATGAGGATCAAGCTGCTTGCCCATGCTAATCCCATTTTCCTACGCATGGCCCACATCTCTGCATTTGCTTTCATTCCATTTACCTGTCCAAATAATTTACATGTTGTGACTGTACCTGCTTCTGCCATCTCTTCTGCAATCTTGTTTCCATTAATTCCGTGTGGAAAAACCAATGCCTCAGATCATTAAATACTTTCCCTCTCAGTTTAAACCTAGTTGTAGAATTTTCTACTCTTGTTAAAAAAAACTGCTCCTAATTAACTTGTAAAGCTCTATGAGGTCATCCCTCAACCCATTGAGAACAACCTTGCCTATCCACCCTCTCCCTGTAACAAAAGCACTCCATTCTGTGAAACATCCCAGTGAACTTCTTCTGTCCTCTTTCTAGCCCTAGCACATCCTTTCTAAAGTGTTTTTTTATTAAACAAAATATACTTTATTCAAAAATAAAATTATATACAATAACCATTCAAAGACTTTCAATTCTTTATAGTTGGTACCATTACTGTCTTTACATTTCCAAAGTTCAAAGGTTTTGCCACCCACGTGGCACTTTGTTCTTTCATATTTACATTCAGGGGGTATACACCCAACCCCCCTACCCCTCAACTCCCGCGGGAGAAGAACCCTAGACTGTGGTCCTTCCCCACCGGGCCCTTGCGGTGGCTGCACCAAGTTTGAGTGCGTCTCTCAGCACGCACTCCTGCAGCCGAGAATGTGCCAGTCGGCAGCATTCCCCTACGGACATCTCCGTGTGCTGGTAGACCATCAAGTTTCGGGCCGACCAAAGAGCGTCTTTGACTGAGTTGATGATCTGCCAGCAGCACCGGATGTTGGTCTCGGTGTGCGTCCCCGGGAACAGCCCGTAGATCAGAGAGTCCTCTGTTACGCAGCTGCTGGGGATGAACCTCGACACTGCCCCTTCCATCCTCCTCCACACCGTCTCCGCGAACCCACAGTGTGCAAAGAGGTGGGTCACCGACTCCTCCTCACTGCAGACCTCCCGTGGGCAGAGGGGTGTGGAGACGACGTTCCGGGCGTACAGGAGGGATCGGACTGGGAGGGCCCCTCACCGCCAGCCAGGCGAGGTCTTGGTGCCTGTTGGTGAGATCTGGCGATGAGGCATTTTGCCAGATGAACTGGACGATCTGCTCAGGGAACCACCCCACTGTGTCTGTCACATCCTTCTCCTGCAGTGCCTGCAGGACCTTACGTGCTGACCGCTGCCTGATGGCCCTGTGGTCAAAGGCGTTGACCTGAAAGAACTTCTCTACGAAGGACAGGTATGGCGGCAATGACCAGCTGACAGGGGTGTTGCGCGGGAAAGGGGCCAGACCCATCCTTCGTAGCCAGGGCGACAGGTAGAATCTGGGCACGTAGTGGTACTTGGTGCCCACATACCTGGGATCCACACGCAACCTGATGCAGCCTCACACGAAGCTGACCATCAGGGTGAGGGCGACATTGGGGACGTTTTTGCCCCCGTTGTCCAGGGACTTGTGCATGGTGGACCGTCTGACCCGCTCCATCTTGGATCCCCAGACGAATCTGAAGACGGCTCGGGTGATTTCCGAGCTGAAGGAGCAGGGGACTGGCCACACCTGCGCCAAGTACCGCAGCCCTGAGAGCACCTCACACCTGATGACCAGGTTCTTGCCCGCTATCCATAGGGAGGGCCCTCCCCACAGTCCCAGTTTCTGTTTGACCTTGGCAGTCCGCTCCTGCCAGTTCTTGTTGCACACCTCGGCCCCTCCGAACCAGATCCCCAACACCTTCATGTGATCAGCCCTGATGGTGAAGGGGACGCTGGATCGGTCAGGCCAGTTGCCGAAGAGCATGGCTTCGCTCTTCGTGCGGTTGACCCTGGCCCCCGACGCCTGCTCGAACTGTTCGCAGATGCTGATTAGCCTGCGAACTGACCTCAGATCAGAGCAGAAGATGGTGACGTCGTCCATGTTCAAAGTGTTGTGACCAAAGCTGTACAGAATATTCCAAGTGTGCCTCAATCAGTGTCTTGTACAGCTGTAGCATCTCTTATACTCGATAACCTTACCTCTGAAAGCAGACAAGCTTCTTCACTGTCCTGTCCACCTGTGTCATGGAACTATGAACCTGCACCTCGAGATCACACATCTTATCAAGGCTTTGAAGGTTCTTGCTGTTTAATGAACATGCAGTGGCCATTTTATTAGTTACACCTGCTTGTTAATGCAAATAACTGTTCAGCCAATCATGTGGCAGAAACTCAGAGCATAAAAGCATGCAGACATGGTCAAGGGTTCAGTAGTTTTACAGACCAAACATCAGAATGGGGAAGAAAGACAAATTTGACCATGGAGTAATTGTTGATGCCAGACATTGTGATTTGAGTGCCTCAGAAACTGCTGATCTCCTGGGATTTTCACACACAACAGTCTGTAGGGTTTACAGGGAATGGTGCGAAAAACAAAAGACATCTAGCAAGTGCCAGTTTTCTAGGTGAAAACACCTTGTTAATGAGAGGTCAGAGGTGAATGGTCAGATTACTTCAAGCCGAGAGGAAGGTGAAAGTACTGTAAGTAACCAAGCGTTACGACAGTGGTGTGCAGATCTGAACGCACAACACATCGGAACTTGAAGTGGATGGGCTACAGGAGCCTCTCAGTGGCCACAGGAGATACAGTGCTGTGCAAAGGTCTTAGGCACATATATATATAGCTGTGCCTAATACTGTATTAATTTTATGTATTGCACTAAACTGCTGCTGTAAGAAAAAACAGATTTCATGACGTGTGAGTGATGATAAACCTGATTCTGATATGGGTCTCTATTGTGGACTGTGAGTGGGAAAGGGGCAGGGAGAGGGGAATCGTGGTTGGGAAAAGGGGAAGGGAGAGGGGAATCGTGGTTGGGAAAAGGGGAAGGGAGAGGGGAGGGAGTGAAAGCACCAGATAGACAGACTGTAGTAATCAATAAACTAATTTTTTCCTTTTTATTTATTTATTCACTTGTGGGATGGGGGCGATTGTTTGGAATCAAATGACCTTGCCTGGTGTCTCAGGGCCGGGTGTGCCTGCACCCGTGCCACCCCCCTGCCCCTGTCACTCCTTCTCTGCCACCTGTCCCACACCCCTCCCTCACCATTCCCAACATCCTTTGCTCCCGCCAGATTTACAAATTCGTTCTCCGCTCCACGTTCACAAATACAGTACTGTGCAAAAGTCTAAGGCATCCTGAGACACGTGCCTAAGACGTTTGCACATTACTGTACTTAATAAAGTGGGCACTGAGTGTACATATCCAGCCAGTACCAGATGATCTCACTCTTGTGTGGATTAAATTCTACCCGCCAACACTCTGCCCAACTTTCCACTGATCTATTTCCCTCTATATCTTTCGGCGACCATCCTCTCTACAACTCAAACAATCCTTATTTCATCAGAAAACTTGTTTATCAGACCAGTATATAAGACAAGTTTGTTTATAAACCAAGATAGCACTGGTGATATGTTGTGGCTTCATACAAAATTTCTAAATATACTCTGAATTATTCTCACTGCCTGTAATTTCTCATTAAGCAATGTACTTTTGAACCATCTTAATGAACTTGCGATTTCATGACCTTCTGAGGGACACAGTGGACCTAATTCTCGAGCATGCTGATATGGCATCTTCAAGTGGATGAAGGTACATTGTCATGGTCGAAAGAGAAGGAGGAGGGGAGGACTCCAAGTCAGACTGAAATCCTGAGGAATGAAACACCCTCTATCCAGCATTTTGTTAACAAACGTACAAATGTTCTGGAGAACAAGGTTGAGGACCTAAAGGGCAAAATTGCTGTATTGGAGGGAAATGAGAAATTGCTGTGTTCTGTGTTTCATGGAATCATGGCTCACTCCAGACCCAAGGGCTTCTTAACACACAGGATGGACTGAACTGCTGATTCAGAGAAGGCAGAAGGTGGGTGACTTTGTTCCATGTAAACTCTTTGATGCAGCGGTCTTGGCGCATTCTTGTTCCCCCGACCTGGAATATCTGATGGTTAAATGCCAGCTATTCTACTTAAAAAGAGAGTTCTCCTCTGTGACCCCGACCACAGTTTACATACCACCAAAGGCAGATGTTAAGCAAGTAATTGAGTGCCACGATTAGCAAACAAGAAACAGTTTCTTCCGTTGCGTTTCAAATCATTGTCGCAGACTTCAGTCAGGCTCGTTCGAAGAAATCTCTGCCGAATTATCATCAATGTAACATCTGCAGCACCAGGGGACCCAACACACTTGACCACTGCTATACTATGATTAGGAATGCCTACTGTTCCACGTTAGGGAAATCTGATCATCCAGCTGTCCTCATGGTAACCTGCTTCAATGACTGTCATCCAGGAGTACTTATATTCACTGTGATAAAGTGCTTTGAAAGGTGGCGATGAAACCTATCAACTCCTGCTTGAGGAGCAACTTGAATCTGCTCCCATTTGCCTACAGGCACATCAGGTCCACAACAAATACCATTTCATTGGCTCTTCACTCAACTTTGGAGCATCTGGACAGCAAAGAGCATCAGGATGCTCTTTATCAACTACAGCTCAGCATTCAATACCATCATCCCCTCAAAACTAATCATTAAGCTTCAGGACCTTGACCTCAATGCCAGCTTCTGCAACTGGATCCTGGATTTCCTCAGTTGTAGACCCTAGTCAGTTCAGATTGGTAGCAACATCTCCATAATCTCCCTCAGTGCAGTTGCACCACAAGGCTGTGTGCTTAGCCCTCTGCTCTACTCACTTTATACTTATGACTATGAGGCTAGGCACGGCTCCGATGTCATATTTAAGTTTGCCAGTGAGACCACTGATGTTGGCCAAACCAAGGGTGGTGATGATTCAGCGTATAGGAGGGAGGTTGAAAATCTGGCTGAGTGGTGCCACAACTATAAACCTCTCGGTCAAGGTCAGCAAGGCCAAGGAGCTGATTATTTGTTTCAGGAGGAGGAAACCAGAGATCCATGAGCCAGTCCTCACAGGGGGAGAGAGTCAGGGTATCATTTTAGACCTGTCCTGGGTCCGGCACAGAAGTAACATTACAAGGAAAGCACAGCTGTGACTCTACTTTCTTAGAAGTTTGCAAAGATTTGGCATGAAATCTAAAACTTCAACAGCTTCAATAGATGTGTGGTGGAGAGTATATTCACTGGTTACATCACAGCCTGGTATGGAAGTACCAATGCCGTTGTACAGAAAATCCCACAAAAAGTAGTGGATACAGCCCAGTACATCACGGTTAAAGCCCTGCCCACCAATGAGCACATCTACACAAGTGCTGTGGCAGGAAGTAGGGATCCCCACAGTGAAGGCCATGTTCTCTTCTTGCTGTAGTCATCAGGAAGAAAGTAGAGGGGTCTCAGGAACCACACCACCAGGTTCAGGAACCGTTAACACCCTTCGACCATCAGGCTCTCAAACCAGAGGGGATAACTTCAATCAACTTCACTCACCCCAGCACTGAACTCTTCCCATAACCTATGGACTCACTTTCACGGACTTGTCATCTTATGTTTTCAATATTTATTTCTAATTTGTTAGTATTACTATTATTATTACTGCTTTTTTTTGTTGTATTTGCTCAGTTTGTTGTCTTCCGCACATTAGTTGCTTGTCTGTCCTGGTGGGTGTGGTCTTTCATTGATCCTGTTGTGTTTTTTGTATTTATTGTGATTGCTCACAAGAAAATGAATATGAGGGTCATATCATCATCATCATTATGTGCCGTGTCATATGACGTGGGTTAGCATGATCATTGTTCCTGGCAAATTTTTCTACAGAACTGGTTTGCCATTGACTTCTTCTTTGCAGAGTCTTTGCAAGTTGGGTGACCCCAGCCATTATCAATACACTTCAGAGATTGTCCGCCTGGTGTCAGTGGTCACATAACTAGAACTTGTGATATGAACCAGCTACTCATCCACCACCTGCACCAATGGCCCTGTTGTGGTGGTGGGGGTAGGGGGGGATAAGCAGTTGCTCCACCTTTCCCAAGGGTGACCTACAGGAGGGAAGGAGGGCCTGACACCTCCTGTCCCCACCCCACCATCTACAGGGTTGTATATGGTGGCATATATATACTTTGATAATAAATTTACTTTGAACTTTGACCACTGAAATAACCATTTTTGAAACACTCCCTGAGTGAGTCTACCGCCATGTTCCTGATAGGCTCTTCTGAAGTCTCAGTGGATGGCGCCTTGGATTGTAGATGTACTGCAGAACCCAGTAGAAAATATCTTGCAGTGAGCAGTCTACTGTCAAGCAAGTGCAGTCAACTTCACCAGGGCCTGTTGAGAGAGTTTGGAGAATACAGAGCTCACAAGAGACTCTCCTCCAAACAGAGCCAAAGGCTCTTCATCAGAAATATACAGCAAATGGAGGCTAGTTACAAACTTAAGCAATCTCAAGCAGTCACTGTGCTGCGTGTTATATAATTAGTTAATTAATTACTTGAACTGGAAATTTACTGAGTCTCTCTTAATTTCTGGTACACAGGATAGGTAAACCCTATCATCACCTGTTGGGCTTTAGTTTGGTACAGATACAGTGGTCTAGATTAAAAATAAAAGATGTTTCCTATGCTTCCTTTGTAACCCAGAATTACAAATAATGTTAAGTTTGTCTCCATTACGAATTTATGCATAGTACGAGGGGTGATTGATAAGTTTGTGGCCTACAGTAGAAGGAGTCAATTTTAGAAAACCTAGCACATTTATTTTTCAACATAGTCCCCGCCTGCATTTACACACTTAGTCCAGCGGTCGTGGAGCATACGGATCTTGGACCTCCAGAAAGTGTCCACAGATAGGTGATTGATAAGTTCATGGCCCAAGGTCGAAGGAGATGAGTTATTAACTTCAAACTTTCCACATAATCAAAGAGCCAAACTGCATGTGCATGAAACGAGAGCTATATAACTCATCGCCTTCTACCTTAGGCCACGAACTTATCAATCACACATCTGTGGACACTTTCTGGAGGTCCAAGATCCGTATGCTCCACGGCCGCTGGACTAAGTGTGTAAATGCAGGAGGGAACTATGTTGAAAAATAAATGTGCTAAGGGTTCTAAAATTGACTCCTTCTACCTTAGGCCACAAACTTATCAATCACCCCTTGTATAAGTTTTCACAAGTCGCGGTTCAAAATGGGCTGACTTGAGTCCAAGATTCTGTGATTAGCAACAAAATGGCATTTCTGAATGGTGCATTGACCCTGAAGGAAACGCTATGGAAATGTAGCAATGGCTTTAGTGAGAATTTAATCCTTTGAAACATCATTCCAAGGGAAACAAGAGTAGCATATCATTGAACAGTCTGAGCAGCTAATCACACCAGTCTGGAGGTGTCGTGGAGAAATAAGGTGCCTCTTGCAACTGTTAATGGATAGGTCGCTGTGATGTGTTCATTTGGACTCAGTTACAATTGTACATTGAGTCATTTATGTACGTATTTTAATACCCCTTTTTGGATCAATGGACATTTACAATCACTCTTAAGCCACCAGAGGGCAGAAAAGAGTTGATGGTGTCTGAACCCAGCAGAGGAAAAGGCATCAGGTTTAATATCACTGGCATGTGTTGGGAAAATTGTTGTTTTGCTACAGTGGTACATTGCATTACATAATAATAAAAAAAACTATAAATTACAATAAGAAGTAAACATATAAAAAAATTAATTAACTAAGTCTTACAAAAAGAAAGGGAAAATTAGTGAGGTAGTGTTCATGGATTCACTGTCCATTCAGAGATCTGATGGCAGAAGGCAAGGAACTGTTCTTGAAGCATTGAGTGTGTGTCTTCAAGCTCCTGTACTTCCTCCTTGATGGTAGTAAAGAGAAGAGGGCGTGTCTTGGGGCTGGGGTCCTTAATGATGGCTGCCATTTTTTTTTTGAGGCATAGCCTTTTGAAGATGTCCTTGATGCTGGGGAGGCGAGTGCCCATAATGGAACTGGCTGAGTTTACAACTTTCTGCAGCTGTTTCGTATCCTGTGCAGTGGCTCCTTCCTGCCAAATGGGGATGCAACCTGTTAGACTACGCTTCACGGTACACCTTGTTAGGGTTAATGTTAGGGTTAATTCGAGACTGCCATTACAGGTCAGGAGTGGCTCACGTAATATTAGGAGGCCGGAATGCGAGGGAGGGGGGAGCGAAACTGGGGATTCCGCTACACCGAAACTACCAGTGTCACGCGATTCAGTAAACAAAAGAAACAGGTAACTCGTGAGTGTATGGCATCGGGCCAATAAGATGGACACAAGTGCCCGATATTACCTAATATGTAGCGGGGGGTTGTGCTGGGGGGAAAAGGGATATAAATAAGAGCAGATTGTAAGGGGAAGGCGGAACACGCCTTCTCCAGCGACTCCGTGGATTCGCTGTGCCAGTTACGGATTCTGCAATAAACCCAAGTTTTGTAATATTCCAGTGTTGGTTGTCTCTCTTCCTAAATGAACACAGGGCAGAATTTCAAGCCCAACAACCTTTAGAAATTTGCAGGAGTCTTTGGAGACAGACAAACCTACAGCACAATACAGGCCCTTCAGTCCAAGGCTCAAATTACTAATGAAATATTACTGTTCTTATGCCTTCTTTGCAATTGCATCAATATGTTGGATTCAGGATAGATCTTCAGAGATGTGGACACCCAGGAAATTAAAATTCCTCACCCTTTCCACTGCTCATCCCTTGATGTCTGTTCCCTGGACTTTCCCTTCCTGAAGTCCACATTCCATATGCTCTATTTCACTCTTGTACAGTTGAAGTCAGAAGTTTACATACACTTAGGTTGAAGTCATTAAAACTCATTGTTTAACCACTCCACAGATTTCATATTAGCAAACTATAGTTTTGGCAAGACATTGAGGACGTCTACTTTGTGCATGACACGAGTAATTGTTCCAACAATTGTTTACAAACAGATTATTTCACTTTTAATTGACTATATCACAATCCCAGTGGGTCAGAAATTTACAAACAAAACCAAAAGAAATTGTGGACCTTCACAAGTCTGGTTTATCCTTGGGAGCAATTTCCAAACACCTGGAGGTACCACGTTCATCTGTACAAACAATAGAACGCAAGTATAAACACCATGGGACCACACAGCCATCATACCGCTCAGGAAGGAGACACATTCTGTCTCCTAGAGATGAACGTACTTTGGTGCAAAAAGTGCAAATCAATCCCAGAACAACAGCAAAGGACCTTGCGAAGATGCTGGAGGAAACAGGCAGACAAGTATCTATATCCACAGTAAAACGAGTCCTATATCGACATAACCTGAAAGGCTGCTCAGCAAGGAAGAAGCCACCGCTCCAAAACCACCATAAAAAAGCCAGACTACAGTTTGCAAGTGCACATGGGGACAAAGATCTTACTTTGTGGAGAAATGTCCTCTGGTCTGATGAAACAAAAATTGAACTGTTTGGCCATAATGACCATCATTTATGTTTGGAGGAAAACGGGTCTTCCAAATGGACAATGAGCCTAAGCATACCTCCAAAGTTGTGGCAAAATTGCTTAAGGACAACAAAGTCAAGGTATTGGAGTGGCCTTCACAAAGCCCTGACCTCAATCCGATAGAAATTTGTGGGCGGAACTGAAAAAGCGTGTGCAAGCAAGGAGGCCTATGAACCTGACTCAGTTACACCAGTTCTGTCTGGAGGAATGGAACAAAATTCCAGCAACTTATTGTGAGAAGTTTGTGGAAGGCTACCCAATACATTTGACCCAAGTTAAACAATTTAAAGGCAAAGCTACCAAATACTACAAAGTGTATGTAAACTTCTGACCCACTGGGAATGTGATGAAAGAAGTAAAAGCTGAAATAAGTCATTCTCTCTACTATTATTCTGACATTTTACATTCTTAAAATAAAGTTGTGATTCTAACTCACCCAAGACAGGGAATGTTTTCTAAGATTAAATGTCAGGAATTGTGAAAAACTGAGTTTAAATGTATTTGGCTAAGATGTATGTAAACTTCTGACTTCAGCTGTACGTCTCCTCATTACCGTATGAAATTCTGCTAATAATAGTTGTGTCATCAGCAAATTCATTGATGGTGTTTGAGCTGTGCCTATCCACACAGTTGTGGGTTCAGCGAGAGTAGAGCAGTGGGTTAAGCACACATCCCTGAGATGTGTTAGTGTTGGTTGTCAGCAAGGAGGAGATGTTATTTCTGATCAGTGCAGTTTGTGCTCTGCCAGTGGGGAAGTCAAGGCTCCAGTTGCTGAGGGAGGTACGGAATCCCGGGTTTTGGCCTCATCTACATGGAGTACAATCGCAGGAAAGCAGCATCCATCATCAGGGATTCCCACCACCCAGGCCATGCTCTCTTCTCTCTGCTGAGATCAGGAAGAAGGTATAGGAGTCTCAGGACCCACACACCAGGTTCAGGAACAGTTATTACCCCCCAACCATCAGACACCTGAACCAGTGGGGATAACTTTGCTCAGCTTCACTTGCCCCATCACTGAACTGTTCCCTCAACCTATGGGCTCACTTTAAAGGACTCTTCATCTGCTGTTCTTGATACTTACTGCTTAGTTTTTTTTTGTATTTGTACAGTTTGTTGTCTTTTACACATTGGTTGTTTGTCCATCCCGTTGGGTGCCATCTTTCATTGATTCTATTTTGGTTCTTAGATTTACTGAGTATGCCCACAAGGAAACCTATATGGTGACATATATGTACTTCGATAATAAATTTACTTTGAACTTTGATGATTAGAATTGAGGGTGTGATTGTGTTGAATGCTGAGCTGTAATCAATAAACAGCAGCCTGACGTAGGTATTGCTGTTGTCCAGGTCGTCCAATGAGATTGCATCTGCCATAGACCTATGGTGACAATAGCCAAATTGCAGTGGGTCCAGGTCCTTGCTCAGGCAGGAGTTGATTCTGGCCATGACCAGCCTCTCAAAGCACTTCATCCCAGTAGATGTGAATGCAACTGGGCGATGGTCACTGAGGCAGCTCACCCTGCTATTTTTAGCCACTGGTATGATTGTCACCCTTTTCAAGCAGGTGGGCTCCTCCAACTGCAGAAGTGAGAGATTGAAGATGTCCTTGAACAGCTTGTTGGCAGTTTCAGAGCCTGCCAGGTACATCATCAGAGCCTGACGCCTTGCGAGGGTTCACCCTCTTGGAAGATATTCTGACATCGGCCTCTGACACATTGGTGACCGGACACTGCAGGAATCATTTCACACAGGCATAGTTTCCTTCTCCCTTTCTAGGTATGAAAGAAAGGCATTGGCTCATCACAACCATTCATAATGTTAAGTTTTGCTTTGTAGGAAGTAACGTCCTGCGAGCCCTGCCAGAGATGACATGCACCTGACTCCCGTTCACTGCATGGATCCTGGATACATGATGCAGGTCTCACAGCAGAAATAAATTTGGGAGCTCACAAACATCAAATATCAGCCACACTAATTCACCTGAGATGTTTGATTGTGTATATGTGGGTACAATAGTGGTTGTATTTGCATAATGCCTTTAATAATTACAGTTAAATGTCTTCCTTGACTGAAGGTAACTAGCTTCCTCTCTGGGTTCCAAGGTGACTAAGGAGTTCTCTGCAGGACCCACAGACACCGCACAACGAGATATTTGGGCTGTGATGCACTTGTTCAACCTCTATACGCCGTCACTGTAAACTCTCGAGCTGCTCTCGGCCCTCCAGCTGCCCTACCATTTTGAAAGCCAGGCATTCCCATAAGTTGCTAAGGATTTTCTCCATGAGTCTGGCTTCTGGAAGTGTTTGCTTTCTCCTGGAAGTCACTAGCTTACACTTCTCACTGCTTCCGTAAAGCAAGCAGCACGTCAAAGAGCCCACCCACCCTGTATGTTCTCTCTTCTCCCTTCTTCCACCGGGCAGAAGAGACAAAAGGCTGAAAGCGTGTACCACCACGGTCAAGGCCAGCTTCTACTCTGCTGATTTAAAACCATTAAATACAATAAACTGGGCTCTTAATCTCACAATCTTCCTTGTTGCGATCTTGCACATCACGGTTTACCTGCACTGCGCTTTCTCTGTAGCAGTTGGATTTTGTTCGACATTGCTATTGATCTGCCTTGTTCTCCCTCAATGCACTGTGTAACGATCTGCTCTATGTGAACAATATCCAAGAAAAGATCGGTACCTGTGACAACAATAAACCAATTCCGATCGCTGTGATGGACTTCGGATTACGTGGCTGGCTGTCGGAGCTATCTGAGTGGGATCTGCTTCTCAGTGCTGGCAATGTTGGCCTGGGATAGTCGAAATGCAGACTCTGTCCCATCCTGAGAAATCCAACAAAATGTAGTGAGCGTGGCCTTCTTCAATCTCACGAAGTCTTTTGATTCTAAAGATTAAAGATTGGCTTTATTTGTCACATGTACAGTACATTGAAAAACCCAGTGAAATGTGTCTACTTGCATCAACGACTGACACAGTCTGAGGATTGTTCTGGGGGCTGCCCACAAGTGTCACAATTCTTCCACCACCAACATAGCAAGCCCATTACTCGCTAATCCTAACCACATTTCTTTGGAATGTGGGAGGAAACGAGAACCACTGCAGGAAATCCACACAGACGTGGGGAGAATGTACAAACTCCTCACAGGCAGTGGTGGGAATCAAACACTGATCGGCGATCACTAGGGCTTTTAAAGCGTTGCACTAACTGCTGGAGTACCTTACTGCCTGGTCACTCCCGTGCCAATTCTGTTGACCACGAGGATTGTGGAGAATCTTTTCCGGAGTCTTGCTCTCCTCAGGAGTTCGTTACCATTTATCAAACCCCTGACCATGTGGATCACGCAATCCTAATGCAAAGTTTGCCATCGCAACAACCTTCTGCTTGACCTTTCTCACTCCAATGCTGCCACTCGCATCCTGTATACTCCCCAGATTAAGTCCCGTGACGATCAGCAAGTGGAGAAGGGGGTACAATTGTGATGCCTGGAAGCCCTGGTCATCAGCCGGCACATTTGGTGGTGTGTATTTGATTCAGTCACTGGGCTCTTGGACTGAGGAAAGAGTACTTAGGCAGCTGCACTGACAACTGAACAGCCCTAATTTACGGTCCACTCAGGAAAGGGGCTGGAAAAGGTCCCCTAAAAATAGCTGGCTTTGAAATCTCCTGATTGATCACTGCTCCTAGAGGGATCACCATATGCAGTCAGAAAAGAAATCAAACGTGACCCTTGGAGCCTGGAACGTGCACACTCTGATAGACAGAGCAACCAGTGATCAATCAGAGAGGAAAAGTGCAATCATCACCAGAGATCGGAGGAGATGGTCTTTCTGAAACCTGTCTGGCAGACAAAGGGTAATTGAGAAAGGAGAAGGGTGGTTATGCCATCTTCTGGAAAGGAAAGGCAACGGAGGAGCCCAGGATCCATGGTGTTGGGTTTGCGATAAAGAACCGTCTTGTCTGTGAACGCTCTGAACTTCCCATGGGCATCAGTGAGCATCTTATGACCATCTGTTTGGTGCTTGCCAGCAACCAAATGGCAACCATCATGAGTGTTTATGCATCAACACTGGACTCACATGAGTATGAAAAAAAGGCCTTCTACGCTTGCCTAGACGTGACACTGTCGAGCATCCCCAAGCAGATCAAGATAAAGCTCTCAGGAGACTTCAGTGCCAAGGCCAGTCATGTGGAAGAGCACCATAGGAAAGGAAGGCATTGACATTAACTCTAATGGAATACTACTTCTTATCTGTCAGTACCTCTCGTTGAACTTTGTCTTTTTGTGTGTTTCCCTCTAGCCGCCAGTCTGTGGTTTTGTATTGCCATGTGCTCTTGTTTGTTTTCATGCCCCACGTGCTCCTGTCCCTGCTCCTGCTCTACTCCGGCCCCTGTATCACTGTCTCTCATCTGCTTCTCATTGTCACCTGTTTTGCTGCCACATCGGTCTCGTTGTGCTCCACCTGTCATCTGCCTCTCTGTTTATTGCTCAGAGTATTTCAGTCCCGTGTTTTCACCTGTTTGTTGCCAGATGGCACCAGTGAGTTTTCCTGAGCCTTTCCACCATTCATATCTGAACTCTGTCCGTCTGAATATCGACTCTGCCAGTTTCCCAATTCTGGTTTTTGGATTTCTCTGGAATTTTTGATCTTCCGCCTGAACTTTGTTGCCCCTTTGGATTTGCTACTCAGTAGCTATCACAGTGCACACAGTATCTGGTCTGCAATTGGGTTCCTGCTTCAGTGCCCTGACAGTATCATATGTGCTGAGCACAATCTTATCATCACGATCACTGATGTGAGTATTACAAGGGCCATAGCTGGACAGATCATCAACTGATCCACTCCACCCTTTCCATCATACTCATGAAAAAGATGAGGGTTCATAAGAAGCAGACCAGACCAAGACTAAATCTCAAGGACTTGCTTGATACTGCCACCCAACTGCTCCTTCAGGTCTTGTTTGGAGAAAACGTTTGAACAGGAATATCCGGAGGATATCAAAGAACAACGGGGTCTGCAACAATCCACCATCCTTGATACCCACAAAAATATCCTTGGGTACAAGTCCAGAAGACATTATGGCTGGTTTGATGATATTGACATGGCGATAGAATAAAGTATCTCCATGAAAAGGAGGTCATTTTGTGCCCGGTGGAATGACATCACCAGCAAAGCTAATGAAGCTTACCCCAGAGCCAAGGCAAATATCCAGTGCAGGGTGAGGGAACTAAAGAATTCCTGGTGGACTGAGAAAGCCCTGGAAATCCAGAGACTGGCAGGCTCTGGTGACACAAAAGGCTTCTTCAAAGCAGTCTATGGTCCAAGTTACTTCAGATTAATCACCCTGCACTCAATGGACAGGAAGAATATCAATGATTGATGGAGAGAGCACTTTCAAAAACTTCTTAGCCGCGACGAGGCTGCTGAACCAAAGGTTACTGACAGATCCTCCAGAGACCTGTAAGAGAAAACGTGGAGGAACCTCACAGTAGGAAAGAGGTCCATGATGCCATTAGGCTGATAAGCAACAAAGCCTCTGGTCCTGGTGGGATCCCAGCAGAGATCCTTGAGGAAGGTGGACCTGCACTGGTGGGATCCCAGCAGAGATCCTTAAGGAAGGTGGACCTGCACTTGTGGGATCCCAGCAGAGATCCTTGAGGAAGGTGGACCTGCACTCCTGTACTCCTGTGGACCTGCACTCCTGTAACACATACATACCTTGCTTCTGAAGGTCTTGGAAAAGGAACAACTGCCCTCAGAGGTCAGGGATGGTCTAACTGTGACCACATTCAAGAAGGGAGACAAGGCAGATTGTGACAATTACAGGGGCATCTCTCCCTCCCGTCAACAACAGGCAAAGTGCTTGCATGTATCCTTGTCAAGCGACTCCTTCCGCTATCTAAAGAAGTACACCCTATGTGGTTATTGCCCCTGAAAAAGTAGACACCTGAAAGCCCTGGAACAATACTGCGCCACCAAAGAGCCTCACAAAATCTGAGAATCATCTGGAAGGACAGATACAATAACACCAGTGTACTGGAGGAGACCAACATGCACTGCTTTGAAGACATTGCACTCAATGGATGCACCTGGGGGAAATCTGCTCCACGTGAGAGAGACCTCTGCTGTGCAAGAACAGGCAACATCAGTAAAAGGAAAGATTGTTCATTTCCTGCTTTCCACTAACCACAGCTCCAGCTGACTCAGGTCCACACTGCTCCAGAATACGTGGATCCCAGATTGGCCTCAACAGCCACCTGAGGACCCACCAATAGACAACCCCTTACTTAACTCCAGTAATTGCAGTACTACTGTATATGACCACCATTCCGGTGGAGAGAATCTAGAGGATGGATAGAAAACTATTCAACCTTCACCAACTCTAACCATTGTCCAAATTTACTGCAACTTCAGCTTTTGATCTGCAGTATGAAAGCATATGTTTGTATTTCGAGGTTGTGTTTCAAGGTGATGCCAATTTGTTCAATGAACAATGAGAAAGTGGTCTGACATGTCCATAAGGCAAATGTCCACCACCAACTTCCCTTATAACCTAACAGCAACTTCTGACAATCAAAATCCACGAATAGACCCAAATTTCAAGACCTTTCTCTCAGTCGCAATGGGCATCAATGATTCAGTTAATATTTATCCCTGCTAGCACAAACTTGGATTGATTTATCATTGTCACATGCACCAAGGTACTCTCCAAGGGTATTCAAAAACACTAGCTAGTGAACCCAAGGAGGTGTAATCCTAGTTTGTTGGTTACAGCATTACAAGAGGGGCCGCAGAATTCCAGATATAACCATATAACAATTACAGCACGGAAACAGGCCATCTCGGCCCTTCTAGTTCATGCTGAATGCTTACTCTCACCTAGTCCCACCGGCCTGCACTCGGCACATAACCCTCCACTCCTTTCCTGTCCATATACCTATCCAATTTTACTTTAAATGACAATATCGAACCTGCGTCTACCACTTCTACTGGAAGCTCGTTCCACCCAGCTACCACTCTGAGTAAAGAAATTCCCCCTCGTGTTACCCCTAAACTTTTGCCCCCTAACTCTCAATTCATGTCCTCTTGTTTGAATCTCCCCTACTCTCAATGGAAAAAGCCTATCAACGTCAACTCTATCTATTCCCCCCTCATAATTTTAAATAGCTCTATCAAGTCCCCCCTCAACATTCTACACTCCAAAGAATAAAGACCTAACTTGTTCAACCTTTCCCTGTAACTTAGGTGCTGAAACCCAGGTAACATTCTAGTAAATCTCCTCTGTACTCTCTCTATTTTGTTGACATCTTTCCTATAATTCCTTCCAGCCTTTCAGTGCGTCTGCACCCATCTTGACATTCCAATTCCCCTGGATGATTAGAATGTCCTTTTTGTCCACCTTGTCAATAATGCCCTGGAGTTGGGTGTAGAATTCCTCCACCTGGTCATCTGTGTAGTTGGTGCATAGGCCTGTGTTACTGTGATGTTGAAAGGTGGATGGAAATACACTGGCTGGACACTGGGCAGCACCCCAGTGCTGAGTTCTTGACGCTCTCGTTGACAAGCGATCCTATGTCGTTGGCGTGTTTGTCAAGTTCTCCACTGTAATAGAGTATATGGCCTTCCTCAGTGAGGTGTTCACCAGGGTTCTTCCACCTGACTTCAGAGAGTCCCACAATGTGCCAGGTATACCTCTCCAACTTGTACGTGAGCTCCTGCAGTTCTCCCTGCTTGGGCAAGTGTTGTCACGTTCTGTGTGGCTGATGAGACGTAGTGGTGAGAGCACAGGCCATCTCATGTGTCCAGTGGAATGCATCACAGCCAGATCGATTACGTACTGGTGCAGAACCAGTTTCAGTTTGTGATCAAGAGAGCCACAACGAGGACATTCCCAGGTGCTGATATTGGAAGTGACCATGAACTGGGGAAACCGAACTTTAGAATCAGACTGAAGAAAGTCAAGAAACCGAAGACCATCAGAACAAAATTCAACTTGGACAGACTGAAGGACCCCTCCATCGCCGAATCCTTCAAAGTTACAGTCGGCAGAAAATTTGCACTGCTGCTGACACTTGACGAAGATGCTAAAATGTTGACAGCTAAGTTCAATGAAGGGACGATAGAAACAGCCAATGAGATATTTGGAAAACATCGCCAGAAAACCCAACCCTGGGTAACAGAGGAGATCCTGGAAATGTGTGACACTAGAAGAGACCTGAAGAAAACTGAGAGCACAGCAACAGGACCTGTAGCTTACAGAGGGATCAGCAAGAAAATCAGGAAAAACATGATCAAGGCCAAGGAAGAATGGGTGTCAAGATCTCTGAAGATCTCACCTGGTCCCAACATATTAATGTAGTCATAAAGAAGGCAAGACAACGGTTATTCTTTATTAGGAGTTTGAAGAGATTTGGCATGTCAACAAATATACTCAAAAACTTATATAGTTGTACTGTGGAGAGTATTCTGACAGGCTGCATCACTGTCTGGTATTGGAGGGGCTACTGCACAGGACCGAAAAAAGCTGCAGAGGGTTGTAAATCTAGTCAGCTCCATCTTGGGTACTAGCCTACAAAGTACCCAGGACATCTTTAGGAAGTGGTGTCTCAGAAAGGCAGTGTCCATTATTAAGGACCTCCAGCACCCAGGGCATGCCCTTTTCTCACTGTTACCATCAGGTAGGAGGTATAGAAACCTGAAGGCACACACTCAGCAATTCAGGAACAGTTTCTTCCCCTCTGCCATCCGATTCCTAAATGGACATTGAAGTTTTGGATCTACCTCACTTTTTTAAATATACAGTATTTCTGTTTTTGTACATTTTTTTAAAAAACCTATTCAATATAGGTAATTGGTTTATTTATTTATTTATTTAATATTTTTTTTTTCTCTCTCTCTGCTAGATTATGTATTGCGTTGAACTGCTGCTGCTAAGTTAACGAAGTTCACGTCACAGGCCGGTGATAATAAACCTGATTCTGATTCTGAGACAGAAGATAGCCTGAACAAGAATAACAGCAGGCAAGCATTTCAAATTGTGAAGGACCTCGCTGAACAGAGACAGAGACAGTCGCAAGTTAGCACCATCCAAGAGAAAGAATGAAACTGTCTCAGAGAACATTCCCAACAGATAGACTGAGCATTGTTCAGATCTTTACAACCATCGGATCCCAGCGTACTCACAAACCAGGACTTGCCAAATGACAAAGACTTTCCAATTCTGTGGGAAGAAGTAAAGGCCAGCCATAAGATTGCAGAAGAATGGAAATCTGCAGGAGCAGGCAACATCCTGCCTGAGCTGATAAAGCAAGGAGGAGAAACAGTGATAGACATCCTCACCAATATCTGCAACAAAATCTGGCAGACTGGGGAATGGCCAACACCCTGGACAATATCACTCATCGTCACTCTCCCCAAGAAAGACAACCTACAGCTGTGCCAGTCTTATCAGCCGTGAAAGCAAAGTGATGTTGAAAGTCATCTTGAACAGACTGAAACCACAGGCAGAAGAGATGATCGCCAAAGAGCAGACTTGATTCAGAAGTGGAAGAAGTACAAAAGAACAGATATTCAACCACCGAGTACTGTGCGAGAGATACAACCAACATCAACCGGACATCTTCCACGTGTTCATAGACTTCAAAAAGGCATTCGATAGGGTGGGGCACGATGCACTCTGGGCCATAGTGAAGAGATACAACATGGGCCAGAAGCTGATCCAAACCATCAAGCGCCCACAACCGTGAGAGATGGAGGCAACTCTGCAGCGTTCATCTGTACAGTGCCCCTGGCAAGTTGCGGGACCGTAACCGTTACCAAGGAACTGTGAAAAGCTTGTCTAGCATTTTGCTCGTATAGATCAATGCATTGAGGTAAAACAGTAACAGTATGCAAAATGAAGTGTATCAGCTACAGCAAAAGTGCAGTGCAGGTAGACAATAAGATGCAAGTTCAAAACAAGGTAGATGATGAGATCAAGAGTCTATTTTATTGTCTCAGGGAGCTGTTCAGTAGGAAGAACGGAAGAAACTGTTCTTGAACCTGATGGTATGGGCTTTCAGGCTTTTGTATCTTCTGTCTGATTGGAAAGGGGAGAAGAGAGAGTGTCCGGACCTAATGGGTCTTTGATTATGCTGGCAGCTTTACTAAGATAGTGAGTATAGACAGAGGTCATGGAGGGGAGACTGATTCCATGATGCGCTGAGCTGTGTCCACAACTCTGCAGTTTCTTGTGGTCTCAGGCTGAGCAGTTACCATACCAAGCTGCAATGCATCTGATAGTTTGCTTTCTGCAGTGTATCGCTAAAGATTGGTAAAGGTCAACTTCTTTCTCCTGTGGAAGTACAGGCATTGGTTAGCTTTCTTGGCGGTGGCATCAACGTGATTGGATCGAGATGGGATATTGGTAATGTTCATCACTAAGAACCCTCTCAACGCAGCATTATTAATGTAGATAGGAGCATCTGCACTACCTCTCTTCCTGAAGTCAATGGCCAGCTCTTCAATACTGACCTTGGGGGAAAAGTTGATGTCATGAAGCTCTCTATCTCCTTCCTGTTCACCAACTCATTGTTATTTGAGGTCCAACCAAACTACGTTGGTATAAATGGGGAAGAGTGTTTGTAGACCAGGGCTTCAAACTTGTGGTCTGCCAAGCAGCAGTCATCTGTGCCTCCTGTATGCTTTAGAGAAGGTACCTCATGATATGGAGACCATTGTAGATAGGTGAACCAGATTACCTATCAAGCCAGCAGATGGCAGGAGAGAGTTGTTTAGTGACCTGTCAGTGCAATTCTGAAGCAGCAAATCTGTGGAATAAAAGCTGTCAGAACCCAGTCAGCTCGAAGCCTTTGTATTTTTCCAGGTTGTAATTCCATGGCAGGGAATTGTACCATTAGGGCATCGGAGTATGTGGAAGCATCAAATGGAGATTTTTCATATTTGTTCCCTGATGAAAATCTTGATTTGTGATTCCCAATGGCTCTCCTTGAAAACTAGTTCTTATTTTTTCCCTATTTGACTTCAAAGCCAGTTTGTTTAGTAACATTTACAGAGAAGATTTAATTAAAATTTTCTCATCCTCTCTCAACTCACAGATGCTTATCCAGAATCTAATTTGCTAAAGTTTATTTAAAATCTATATCATTTTCCCTGTTTAAAATTTAAATTCAAAACCCTATTTATCACTTATATAACCATATAACAATCACAGCACGGAAACAGGCCATTCCGGCCCTCCTAGTCCGTGCCAAACTCTTAATCTCACCTAGTCCCACCTACCCACACTCAGCCATAACCCTCCACTCCTTTCCTGTCCATATACCTATCCAATTTTACCTTAAATGACACAACTGAACTGGCCTCTACTACTTCTACAGGAAGCTCATTCCACACAGCTATCACTCTCTGAGTAAAGAAATACCCCCTCGTGTTTCCCTTAAACTTTTGCCCCCTAACTCTCAAATCATGTCCTCTCGTTTGAATCTCCCCTACTCTCAATGGAAACAGCCTATTCACGTCAACTCTATCTATCCCTCTCAACATTTTAAATACCTCGATCAAATCCCCCCTCAACCTTCTACGCTCCAATGAATAGAGACCTAACTTGTTCAACCTTTCTCCGTAACTTAAGTGCTGAAACCCAGGTAACATCCTAGTAAATCGTCTCTGCACTCTCTCTAATTTATTGATATCTTTCCTATAATTCGGTGACCAGAACTGTACACAATATTCCAAATTTGGCCTTACTAATGCCTTGTACAATTTTAACATTACATCCCAACTTCTGTACTCAATGCTCTGATTTATAAAGGCCAGCGTTCCAAAAGCCTTCTTCACCACCCTATCTACATGAGACTCCACCTTCAGGGAACTATGCACTGTTATTCCTAGATCTCTCTGTTCCACTGCATTCCTCAATGCCCTACCATTTACCCTGTATGTTCTATTTGGATTATTCCTGCCAAAATGTAGAACCTCACACTTCTCAGCATTAAACTCCATCTGCCAACGTTCAGCCCATCCTTCTAACCGGCATAAATCTCCCTGCAAGCTTTGAAAACCCACCTCATTAACCACAACACCTCCTACCTTAGTATCATCAGCATACTTACTAATCCAATTTACCACCCCATCATCCAGATCATTTATGTATAATACAAACAACATTGGGCCCAAAACAGATCCCTGAGGCACCCCGCTAGTCACCGGCCTCCATCCCGATAAACAATTATCCACCACTACTCTCTGGCATCTCCCATCTAGCCACTGTTGAATCCATTTTATTACTCCAGCATTAATACCTAATGACTGAACCTTCTTAACTAACCTTCCATGTGGAATTTTGTCAAAGGCCTTGCTGAAGTCCATATAGACTACATCCACTGCCTTACCGTCGTCAACATTCCTCGTAACTACTTCAAAAAATTCAATAAGGTTTGTCAAACATGACCTTCCACGCACAAATCCATGCTGGCTACTCCTAATCAGATCCTGTCTATCCAGATAATTATAAATACTATCTCTAAGAATACTTTCCATTAATTTACCCACCACGGATGTCAAACTGACAGGTCTATAATTGCCAGGCTTACTTCTAGAACCCTTTTTAAACAATGGAACCACATGAGCAATACGCCAATCCTCCGGCACAATCCCCATTTCTAATGACATCTGAAAGATCTCCGTCAGAGCTCCTGCTATCTCTACACAAACTTCCCTCAAGGTCCTGGGGAATATCCGGTCAGGACCCGGAGATTTATCCACTTTTAAATTTCTTAAAAGCGCCAGTGCTTCCACCTCTTTAATTGTCATAGGTTCCATAACTTCCTTACTTGTTTCCCACACCTTACACCATTCAATATCCTTCTCCTTAGTGAATACCGAAGAGAAGAAATCGTTCAAAATCTCTCCCATCTCCCTCGGCTCCACACATAGCTGACCACCCTGATTCTCTAAGGGACCAATTTTATCCCTCACTATCCTCTTGCTTTTAATATAACTGTAGAAGCCTTTCGGATTTACTTCCACCTTATTTGCCAAACCAAACTCGTAACTTCTTTTAGCTTTTCTAATCTCTTTCTTAAGTTTCCTTTTACTTTCTTTATATTCCTCAAGCAATTCCTTTACTCCATGCTGCCTATATCTATTGTAGACATCCCTCTTTTTTCGAACCAAGTTTCTAATATCCCTTGAAAACCATGGCGCTTTCAAACCTTTAACCTTTCCTTTCAACCGAACAGGAACATAAAGATTCTGTACCCTCATAATTTCACCCTTAAATGACCTCCATTTCTCTATTACATCCTTCCCATAAAACAACTTGACCCAATCCACTCTCTCTAAATCCCTGCGCATCTCCTCAAAGTTAGCCTTTCTCCAATCAAAAATCTCAACTCTAGGTCCAGTCCTGTCCTTCTCCATAATTATATTGAAGCTAATGCTATTGTGATCACTGGACCCGAAGTGCTCCCCAACACATACATCTGTCAGCTGACCTATAGCATTCCCTAACAGGAGATCCAACACTGCCCCATCTCTAGTCGGTACTTCTATGTATTGTTGCAAAAAACTATCCTGCACACATTTCACAAACTCTAAACCATCCAGCCCTTTTACAGAATGAGCTTCCCAATCTATGTGTGGAAAATTAAAATCTCCCACAATCACCACCTTGTGTTTACTACAAATATCTGCTATCTCCTTACACATTTGCTCTTCCAACTCACGCTCCCCATTAGGTGGCCTATAATACACTCCTATCAGTGTTACTACACCTTTCCCATTCCTCAATTCCACCCAAATAGCCTCCCTAGAGGAGCTCTGTAATCTATCCTTCCAAAGCACCGCCATAAGATTTTCTCGGACAAGCAATGCAACACCTCCTCCTCTGGCCCCTCCTACTCTATCACACCTGAAGCAACTAAATCCAGGAATATTTAGTTGCCAATCACACCCTTCCTGCAACCATGTTTCACTAATAGCTACAACATCATAATTCCAGGTATCAATCCACACTTTAAGCTCATCCACCTTTCTTACAATGCTCCTAGCATTAAAATAGATACATTTAAGATACTCTCCACCTCCTCCTCTCTTTTCATCCCTAGCAATGCATTCAAATTTATTATCCTTTTCTTTCTTCTCCCCTACAACTTCGGGCTGAGCGCATCCCTTCTCCATCACCTGCCTTTCCTCCCTCACACACTGTCTACTTACTTGCTCTACTGGTGAACTAACCTCCTCTCTCATAGTTTCCTCAAATTGATTTCCGCCACCCCATCTTACTAGTTTAAAGTCTGCCCTGTAGCCCTAGCAAACCTCCCCGCTAGGATATTGGTCCCCCCAGGAGTCAAGTGTAACCCGTCCTTCTTGAACAGGTCACGCCTGCCCCAGAAGAGGTCCCAATGATCCAGAAGCTTGAATCCCTGCCCCCTGCTCCAATCCCTCAACCACGCATTCATCCTCCACCTAATTCCATTCCTACTCTCACTGTCGCGTGGCACAGGCAGTAATCCCGAGATTACTACCTTTGCGGTCCTTCTTCTTAACTGCCTTCCTAACTCCCTATACTCTCGTTTCAGGACCTCTTCCCCTTTCCTACCTATGTCATTGGTACCTACATGTACCACAACCTCTGGCTCCTCACCCTCCCACTTCAGGATATCTTGGACGCAATCAGAAACGTCCCGGACCCTGGCACCAGGGAGGCAAACTACCATCCGGGACTCCCAATCACCTCCACAGAACCGCCTGTCTGAACCCCTGACTATCGAGTCCCCTATTACTATGGTCCTCTTTCTTCTATCCCTACCCTTCTGAGCTACAGGGCCGTCCTCTGTGCCGGAGGCCCGGCCACTGTCACTTCCTCCAGGTAGGCTGTCCCCCCCAACAGTACTCAAACATGAGTACTTATTGTCAAGGGGTACAGCCACTGGGGTACTCTCTAGTACCTGCCCCTTCCCCTTCCTGACCGTGACCCACCTATCTGCCTCCCGTGGCCCCGGAGTGACCACCTGCCTGTAACTCCTCTCTACCACCTCCTCACTCTCCCTGACCAGGCGAAGGTCATCGAGCTGCAGCTCCAGTTCCCTAACACGGTCCCTCAGGAGCTGCAGTTCGACACACCTGGCGCAGATGTGGACGTCCGGGAGGCTCGGAGACTCCAGGACCTCCCACATCCGACACCGAGAACAACAAGCTGCCCTCACACTCATACTTCCCGAATAACTGAAAATAACAAGAACTAAAAGATAAGCCTACTGTGCCCTCTTCCGCCTAAGCCCTCTGAGCCCAAGCCCTACACTCTGCTCCCAGCTCACTCCGCTGCCCACAAACGAAGCTGCCCGCTGCTTAAGGCTGCGTTCTTTTTTATATCTTCCCTCCTTCCCAGGCCTCCTTCACGCGCCTGCGCAGTCCCGCCTCTCAGAACTCCGATCTGAGAAGCAATTTGAAAATGGCCGCCGCCGCACTTCTTCTCAAAGCCTCGCTGTCCTCTTCCAAAAGAGAACTACCTCACTCCTTCTCTCCTTTTTATATCTTCCCTCCTTCCCAGGCCTCCTTCACGCGCCTGCGCAGTCCCGCCTCTCAGAACTCAGACTTGAAGATCATGTCATCTTTTCTTCAGTTTAGCTCACTTTATTTACTCAACGGCAAGCAAACCTTTATGATAGGCTTCTTCCCCGAATAGGAATGTTTAGTCGAACAATATATGCACACGATTACTCAAGTATTACTGAAATATTAAATGCACAACATACCCTATAGCATCTTCTACATTACCTACACCACCATCAATCTTTGTATCACCCACTAATCCTCCTTTTCCTATAGGTCATTTGTATAAGTCACAAACAGCATAAGTCCCAGTACAGATCCCTGCAGAACGCTACCATTCATAACCCTCCAGCCAGATTAAGTCCCATGCACCATTATCCTCTAAGGGGAAACCAATTCTGAATCCAGATTGCCAATGGATTCCATGCACCTTAATATTTGGGATGAGCTTCCCATGAAGAACCTTGTCAAGCACCTTACAACATCCATGTAGACAACATTCATAATTCTACCTCTATAAACCCAATAAATTAGTAAGATGTGACTTGCCGTACATAAAGCAATGCTGATTGTCCCTAATTAAGCCATGGTTTGTTAATTACTCATAAATCCTATCTCTAAGAGTCATCTCTAATTTCTTTCCTACCACTGATGTAAGACTAATCGATCTTTCATTTCCAGGATTATGCATGTTTCCCTTCTTGAGGAACAGAACGACATTAATTACTGATCTGTCCCCTGGAACCTTGCCTGTGGCTAGAAAGGACACAGAGATCTTGCTCAAGGCCCCAATAGTCCCATCTTTTGCCTCCTACCCCTCCTTTCCTTTCTAGAATTCTTTGCTCACTTCTTTATAATCCTCAAGGGCTCACTTGATTCTGGCTTCCTAAACCATACGTCCTTTCTTTTCCTTCTTGATTAAATTTGCCCCTCTCTTGATATCTGTTTAACTCCAGTGAAAAGTTTAACTAGTAGTTAGACACCAAACCAATTTTCCTTAGCCTACAAGGTTTAATTAATTAATTCTTTTAAATTCAGTATTTAAGCATGCAGTTTAGTGAGATTTCTGTCTGTTTCTATAATTTTAAAGTCTGTTTAAATCCAATGAATCAAGAACAAATTTCAATTGTATTGTGGACAAAACTTACTGAGACATTTTGCAGGTGTATTACTAGTTAATGTTTAGTAATAAGCAGAAAGGGACATAAGCCCTGATGACCCAAGCTTTCACCTTGGTGGATTCCTAGCACGTTGTTAGGTCAATTGACCATTGTAGATTGCCCTATGTGAATGGAAGAATTTAGAGAATATTGATAGGAATATTTGGAGGAAAATAAATGGAATTAATGTGAGATTAGTGTAAATAGCTTATGGTTTTCATGCATTTGGTGGTAAATATTGTATGTCTCTCCCCCTCTCTCCCTCTCCCCCCTCACCCTTCCCCTCTCTCTCCCCACTCTCACCCCCTATCCCCCTCACTCCCTCTCTCCCCATCTCACTCCCTTCCTTCACCCTCTCCTCTCCTCTTCCCCTATCTATCACCCCCTCAACCCCTTTTCTCCTTCTCTCCCTCCTCTCCCACTTCCCCTCCCCCTCTAACTTCCTCCTCCATGAGGGATGTTCTCAGGATGACAAAGGAGACTCAGACAAGAAATATCAGATATTATGGTCTAAGGAAGTGGGCCAATTGACGTAAGTTGTAAGAATTTTTAAAGCCATGTTTTGAGATTATAGATATGACCTGCATTTCTTTGTCCATCCCCTAAGAAGGTAGTGTTGAGCTGATTTCTTGACAGGTTAACGGCTGATCCTGTTGTCATTTGGGTAGGGAGTTGCAATAGGTCTAGTGACAGTGAAGGAGCTGTTTGAGGGTCAGGATGGCATATGCCACTTGGAGGTGGGGTGGTGGTTCCTTGCCCCTGCCGCAAGAGGTTGCAGGAACAGCTGGAGCAGTCTGTACAAGGGGCTGCAGTACATTTTTCAGATGGTATGTACAGCAGCAGCTGGTGTGGAAGGAGTGAGTGTGCACTCTTCTCGGAACTAAAGAGTGTGTGGAGAGTAGCAGAGCTGGGAATTATAGAGAACGGGGTTGGGGGAACAGCTACCCAGAGCATTGGAACGGAAGGGTGAGAATTTCAAAATGAAATGTTGCCGGACAGTGAGCCACTGTCAGTCATAATTAAATTCACATCACCTGCTGAATTCAGCTGTGGTTGTCTGCTTCCAATCATTTACAAATCCATGCGATTGATTTCCTGACTATTCCCAGTGGCAGTGAATAGCGAATCGAACGCTGAACTGTGTTAGAAGGTCGATACCGAGCTGAGATTGTGTCTTGAATCCCTCAAGGACTACCGTAGATTCCGGACTACAGAGCGCACCTGATTTTTAGCCGCTGGCACTAATTTTAGAAATAAAATCATTTTTTTAAATGTAAAGGCCGCACCGGATTTTAGGCCGCACCGGATTTTCGGCCGCAGGTGTCCCACGTTGTAATATGAGATATTTACACAGAAAGATATTACACGTGAGGATTTTTTTAACTTTTAATTAAATCCATATGGTAACAAAAACAAATACATATTGCAAATGCTTTTTTTCGAACCGTGCCCGTACGCGGCTACTTTTAAATATACGTTGCGTATACTTCTTTACTGAACAACATTCCAATATCTCCTAATGACTGGTAAAAAATATATATACTGCAGCCTACCAGGAAAAGTTATTGATACCTTTAACTTAAAAGCAGAGTTCGCTCGGATCCAAAGCCGCTCGCGTAATGCCGCTCCCCCCTCCTTTCCGTTTCATCGCAAACGGCATTTTCCCACAAGACGCCGCGAAACCGGGTGTGTCGTCATAGCATCCCGCGATGTAGTACAGAAAACAAATATAGTTTAAACTAAGAGGGTAGGTAGCACAATGCTTCGAGTGTTTTCCATGTTGATGAGGGTGAGTACAAATGACTGATTTACAATAATTTAATTGTGAAAGTGCGCTTGATTTATCGTACAATTTCATTGGACCTCTGTGAACTACTCATCAATTTTATTGGTCTACTGTTACGAGGCAAAATGTTTACGAGGCGGCATGAAAAAAACCTTGCATTAGCCGCATCGGATTATTGGCCACAAAGTTCAAAGCTGTTCAAAATGTGGGAAAAAAGTAGCGGCTTAAAATCCGGAATCTACGGTAGATAATGTCAATCCTAGCAAGCTGTTTTACAATAGCAGTAGCCTGTGGACATGGGCAAGGTTGCTAGGGTTGAGGATGGAGTATGACTTCAAAATTAATCTGCTGGAAGAATATTTAGGTCAATTAGGGTTTAGCTCCCTCGGGAGGCACTTTGTATTTATATACTTGAAAGCCTAGACTTTCCTGATAATGCATACTTTTCCCCAAGCAGTTGTTATGAAGTTTAGGGTTCAGACATGAATTTACAAGTCACCAATTTCCTAACAAATGTTCACTGGCCAATTCTGAATCCCAATTCAGCACGGAAGTCCTCATGGAGTCTTGTGGTGAACAGCCAACTTCTGCCCAATCTGCCCAATGAACCTGTGCCAAATTTATTTCAACATCTGTGAGGGAGCATGGTGAATTTCAGGGCTTTGAGATCAGTAAAATTCTCTTTAATATTTTTCTTAGATTTAAAATATCTTTATCTTAATATATATCTTGTGTCTGCTGGATGATGTCTGAACGTACTGAGTTGTTAAAACTTGTTAATGATATGTTTTATTTATACTGTTTATGTTTGATAGAGAGCTAGGATGGTAGAGTGGTGGAAGGGCCTAGCTCTCTCACAAAGTGCTCCTGTAGGACCTTTGTGTAGGACTCCCTGTGCTGTATTAACCCTCTGATCCTGCAGAATCCATGCAGGAAGTTAGTGTCAGAAGCTCCACTCCAGGTAACTGCAGAACTAGTGGCTAGGCGAGCAGTGAGCGCGGGCAACACAGAAATAGGGGAGGATGCTACCCGGCCTCTCTGGTCTGCTCAAGGAATTAAAAAATACGGCTCAACTTTTATCTGTGCTTTTTTTTTACCAACGACATTTCTGCATGTACGTTTTTGGCCCATTGTGATGGGGGCCTTATGACTCTTAGACAATAGACAATAGGTGCAGAAGTAGACCATTCGGCCCTTCGAGCCTGCACCACCATTTTGAGATCATGGCTGATCATCTACTATCAATACCCGGTTCCTGCCTTGTCCCCATATCCCTTGATTCCCCTATCCATAAGATACCTATCTAGCTCCTTCTTGAAAGCATCCAGAGAATTGGCCTCCACTACCTTCCAAGGCAGTGCATTCCAGACCCCCACAACTCTCTGGGAGAAGAAGTTTTTCCTTAACTCTGCCCTAAATGACCTACCCCTTATTCTCAAACCATGCCCTCTGGTACTGGACTCTCCCAGCATCTGGAACATATTTCCTGCCTCTATCTTGTTCTGGAAAAGGAGATCTATCAAGCAGATCAGATATCAGTGGTTATCAGGACTTTAATTACTAATAAGGAACTGCAATCCTGCAAGAGGACCACACCCTGTCGTAAGGTTTGAAGGCTTCCGTTCCTCAATGACCCGGAAAGCTACATTGGCTGGAGCCAGGGCCTCGTGCTTTGATTGTTGGTAGGGTCAAAGGGTAGAGGCCACACTAAAAGTGGTCCACCAGTCCTCCAGGTTCAGGGGTTCAGCTCAGGGGTAACAACCCTGACTGTTCAGAAAAATTATCATAGAAATAGCAATGAAGAAACTTTCTATATCTGCGTGCGACGGTATGGGGCAGAAGTGAGGACCCTGAACCACACCTGAGGCACAAGAGAAGATGGCCAAGGGATGGATCTGCCCTAAGTGCCAGTGATGTAACGGGCTGTAACTGAGTCAGGAAATGCAATGGAAGGTCTAACTTTGAAGTGATAAGAGAAGATCTGATCAGGGTGAAGAGAAACCAGATATCGTAATGGATTAACAGATGATCTTTAAAGTGGAGGTATTCCAGGTCCGTTTCCATCAAGGGGAGGATGAGGGAACTAAAGGCACAGCTTGTGAGGTTACGAAGGAGATGGAGGATAGAATGAAACAAGGATAGTATATATCCGGTGGATAACTGAAGTGAGTCTAATAAGCTCAGTGGTGGGGAAGGACGGAATAGAACATAAAACTGGACCCAGAAGTTTTCCTTTGTACGTGAATTACAAGTAGGTAATAAGAGGAGGAATAATATGACTAACTTATTAAGATAAGAGGAATAGCTTGTTAACTAGAAAGACTGTCTATGCTTAAAGTAAACTTTTCCCAGTCTGGAGGAAGAATTTGCAGAAGGGCTTGGTATAATCATTCTAGATGCAGCAGAGTGTCAGAGGAATGGTCGAAGCAGTGCACGGTAGCTGAAGCAATGGGAGGAGGAGGTGGCAAGGAAACTCTATCGTTCAAAGCTGATCTGATCATTGGTCTCAACTCCACCTTCCTGCCAGTTCCCCATGAGCATTGATTCTCCAATACGGCTGTCCCTGGGTTACAAATACTTGACTTATGAGCATGACTGCATTTGAATGCGAACCCATAATGTTAATAAATTCAAAATCCCAACATAGAGTACATATATATATTTGTTCCCACTCACCCCAAATGGCAGAACTAGATTCCTCTCCCTCTGCTTTTAGAAATTGTTTTTCGTATTAGTCTTATGTGTTTTTGATGGAATTCATTACAAAACTGTGGAGGTATGCTTTCATATCGAGTGATTCTTGTGTATCCTCCAACTTTGGGACATCTGTAGAAACAGAGCCGTTTGTTACCTGGGGATGGCTTCTACAGTAAAGATCTATCTTGCTCAGAAAGAGGCACCAGACATTTTCAGCCACTCTGGGCCAGTCAGTTTAACCAGGGTGGCAGGAAAGCTTTCGAAAACAATAACGAAGGAAGTAATTAGCTTACTTTTAAAGAAGTTTCAGTTCTCCATCTCAGAGCTCGAGTGGCCTAAGATTTTTCATATCTCCAGGAGCAGCCTGAAGGATGTGTGCCTTCGGGGTGTGGCCTCGTGTGGCCCTGTGGACAACCCAATTTCTCGCGGGTGTTGCCGACGGAAGCATTGAGGGAGATTGGAACATCAAGGCAGTGGGTGTGGCTGTCGGAGAGTGTGAGCAATCGCTTTCTCTCTCTCAACGGTAGGAGAGAGTTTGCTGCTAATTCTCGAGTCGGAGAAACTTGAAATGATGCAATGCTGCAAACTGTAACGTTGAGCGTTGAAACAGTGAGCTGTCTGCCTACCCTCTTGCTGAGGCAGTAGAGAAACCTCTCTCTCTCTCTCTTTTGTTAGTGAGAGAGGGAGACCCTGCGACATGTCAAACTGTTGGGATGAACAGTGGGTTTTGATGGACTCTCCAACATGGTCTCCTCCCTATTGCTTTCATGGCAGGTGGTGGGGCAGGCTGATGTTTTGCTGAGGAAGGTGTGAGGAGGAGGGGGGGAGGCTGATGCTTTGCTGAGGAAGGTGTGAGGAGGAGCGGGGGAGGCTGATGCTTTGCTGAGGAAGGTGTGAGGAGGAGAGGGGGGAGGCTGATGCTTTGCTGAGGAAGGTGTGAGGAGGAGAGGGGGAGGCAGATGCTTTGCTGAGGAAGGTGCGAGGAGGAGAGGGGGAGGCTGATGCTTTGCTGAGGAAGGTGGGAGGAGGAGAGGGGGAGGCTGATGCTTTGCTGAGGAAGGTGTGAGGAGGAGAGGGGGAGGCTGATGATTTGCTGAGGAAGGTGTGAGGAGAGGGGGAGGCTGATGCTTTGCTGAGGAAGGTGCGAGGAGGAGAGGGGAGGCTGATGCTTTGCTGAGGAAGGTGTGAGGAGGAGAGGGGGAGGCTGATGCTTTGCTGAGGAAGGTGCGAGGAGGGGAGGGAGGCTGATGCTTTGCTGAGGAAGGTGTGAGGAGGAGAGGGGGAGGCTGATGCTTTGCTGAGGAAGTTGTGAGGAGGAGAGGGGGAGGCTGATGCTTTGCTGAGGAAGGTGTGAGGAGGATAGGGGGAGGCTGATGCTTTGCTGAGGAAGGTGTGAGGAGGAGAGGGGGAGGCTGATACTTTGCTGAGGAAGGTGTGAGGAGGAGGGGAGGCTGATGCTTTGCTGAGGAAGGTGTGAGGAGGGGGGAGGCTGATGCTTTGCTGAGGAAGGTGCGAGGAGGAGGGTGAGGCTGATGCTTTGCTGAGGAAGGTGTGAGGAGGAGAGGGGGAGGCTGATGCTTTGCTGAGGAAGGTGCGAGGAGGAGGGGGAGGCTGATGCTTTGCTGAGGAAGGTGTGAGGAGGAGAGGGTGAGGCTGTTGCTTTGCGGTGGAAGGTGTGAGGAGGGGGGAGGCTGATGCTTTGCTGAGGAAGGTGTGAGGAGGAGGAGGGGGAGGCTGATGCTTTGCTGAGGAAGGTGTGAGGAGGAGGAGGGGGAGGCTGATGCTTTGCTGAGGAAGGTGTGAGGAGGAGAGGGGGAGGCTGATGCTTTGCTGAGGAAGGTGTGAGGAGGGGAGGGGGAGGCTGATGCTTTGCTGAGGAAGGTGTGAGGAGGAGAGGGGGAGGCTGATGCTTTGCTGAGGAAGGTGCGAGGAGGAGAGGGGGAGGCTGATGCTTTGCTGAGGAAGGTGCGAGGAGGAGAGGGGGAGGCTGATGCTGAGGAAGGTGTGAGGAGGAGGGGGAGGCTGATGCTTTTCTGAGGAAGGTGTGAGGAGGAGGAGGGGGAGGCTGATGCTTTGCTGAGGAAGGTGTGAGGAGGAGAGGGGGAGGCTGATGCTTTGCTGAGGAAGGTGTGAGGAGGGGAGGGGGAGGCTGATGCTTTGCTGTGGAAGGTGCGAGGAGGAGGGGGGAGGCTGATGCTTTGCTGAGGAAGGTGTGAGGAGGGGAGGGGGAGGCTGATGCTTTGCTGAGGAAGGTGTGAGGAGGGGAGGGGGAGGCTGATGCTTTCCTGAGGAAGGTGTGAGGAGGGGAGGGGGAGGCTGATGCTTTGCTGAGGAAGGTGTGAGGAGGGGAGGGAGGCTGATACTTTGCTGAGGAAGGTGTGAGGAGAGGGGGAGGCTGATGCTTTACTGAGGAAGGTGTGAGGAGGGGAGGGGGAGGCTGATGCTTTGCTGAGGAAGGTGTGAGGAGGAGGAGAGGGGGAGGCTGATGCTTTGCTGAGGAAGGTGCGAGGAGGAGAGGGGGAGGCTGATACTTTGCTGAGGAAGGTGTGAGGAGGAGAGGGGGAGGCTGATGCTTTGCTGAGGAAGGTGTGAGGAGGAGGAGAGGGGGAGGCTGATGCTTTGCTGAGGAAGGTGTGAGGAGGAGGAGAGGGGGAGGCTGATGCTTTGCTGAGGAAGGTGTGAGGAGGAGAGGGGGAGGCTGATACTTTGCTGAGGAAGGTGTGAGGAGGAGAGGGGGAGGCTGATGCTTTGCTGAGGAAGGTGTGAGGAGGAGGGGGGAGGCTGATGCTTTGCTGAGTAAGGTGTGAGGAGGAGAGGGGGAGGCTGATGCTTTGCTGAGGAAGGTGTGAGGAGGAGGGGGAGGCTGATGCTTTGCTGAGGAAGGTGTGAGGAGGAGAGGGGGAGGCTGATGCTTTGCTGAGGAAGGTGTGAGGAGGAGAGGGGGAGGCTGATGCTTTGCTGAGGAAGGTGTGAGGAGGAGAGGGGGAGGCTGATGCTTTGCTGAGGAAGGTGTGAGGAGGAGGGGGGAGGCTGATGCTTTGCTGAGGAAGGTGCGAGGAGGAGGAGAGGGGGAGGCTGATGCTTTGCTGAGGAAGGTGCGAGGAGGAGGAGAGGGGGAGGCTGATGCTTTGCTGAGGAAGGTGCGAGGAGGAGGAGAGGGGGAGGCTGATGCTTTGCTGAGGAAGGTGCGAGGAGGAGGAGAGGGGGAGGCTGATGCTTTGCTGAGGAAGGTGTGAGGAGGAGAGGGGGAGGCTGATGCTTTGCTGAGGAAGGTGTGAGGAGGAGAGGGGGAGGCTGATGCTTTGCTGAGGAAGGTGTGAGGAGGAGAGGGGGAGGCTGATGCTTTGCTGAGGAAGGTGTGAGGAGGAGGGGGGAGGCTGATGCTTTGCTGAGGAAGGTGTGAGGAGGAGAGGGGGAGGCTGATGCTTTGCTGAGGAAGGTGTGAGGAGGAGGGGGAGGCTGATGCTTTGCTGAGGAAGGTGTGAGGAGGAGAGGGGGAGGCTGATGCTTTGCTGAGGAAGGTGTGAGGAGGAGAGGGGGAGGCTGATGCTTTGCTGAGGAAGGTGTGAGGAGGAGAGGGGGAGGCTGATGCTTTGCTGAGGAAGGTGTGAGGAGGAGGAGGGGGAGGCTGATGCTTTGCTGAGGAAGGTGTGAGGAGGAGAGGGGGAGGCTGATGCTTTGCTGAGGAAGGTGCGAGGAGGTGAGGGGGAGGCTGATGCTTTGCTGAGGAAGGTGTGAGGAGGGGAGGGGGAGGCTGATGCTTTGCTGAGGAAGGTGCGAGGAGGGGAGGGGGAGGCTGATGCTTTGCTGAGGAAGGTGTGAGGAGGAGAGGGGGAGGCTGATACTTTGCTGAGGAAGGTGTGAGGAGGGGAGGGGGAGGCTGATGCTTTGCTGAGGAAGGTGCGAGGAGGGGAGGGGGAGGCTGATGCTTTGCTGAGGAAGGTGTGAGGAGGAGAGGGGGAGGCTGATGCTTTGCTGAGGAAGGTGTGAGGAGGGGAGGGGGAGGCTGATGCTTTGCTGAGGAAGGTGCGAGGAGGGGAGGGGGAGGCTGATGCTTTGCTGAGGAAGGTGTGAGGAGGAGAGTGGGAGGCTGATACTTTGCTGAGGAAGGTGTGAGGAGGGGAGGGGGAGGCTGATGCTTTGCTGAGGAAGGTGCGAGGAGGGGAGGGGGAGGCTGATGCTTTGCTGAGGAAGGTGTGAGGAGGAGAGGGGGAGGCTGATGCTGAGGAAGGTGTGAGGAGGAGAGGGGGAGGCTGATGCTTTGCTGAGGAAGGTGTGAGGAGGGGGAGGCTGATGCTGAGGAAGGTGTGAGGAGGAGAGGGGGAGGCTGATGCTTTGCTGAGGAAGGTGTGAGGAGGAGAGGGGGAGGCTGATGCTGAGGAAGGTGTGAGGAGGAGAGGGGGAGGCTGATGCTTTGCTGAGGAAGGTGTGAGGAGGAGAGGGGGAGGCTGATGCTGAGGAAGGTGTGAGGAGGAGAGGGGGAGGCTGATGCTTTGCTGTGGAAGGTGCGAGGAGGGGAGGGGGAGGCTGATGCTTTGCTGAGGAAGGTGTGAGGAGGAGAGGGGGAGGCTGATGCTGAGGAAGGTGTGAGGAGGAGAGGGGGAGGCTGATGCTTTGCTGAGGAAGGTGTGAGGAGGGGGAGGCTGATGCTGAGGAAGGTGTGAGGAGGAGAGGGGGAGGCTGATGCTGAGGAAGGTGTGAGGAGGAGAGGGGGAGGCTGATGCTGAGGAAGGTGTGAGGAGGAGAGGGGGAGGCTGATGCTTTGCTGAGGAAGGTGTGAGGAGGGGGAGGCTGATGCTGAGGAAGGTGTGAGGAGGAGAGGGGGAGGCTGATGCTGAGGAAGGTGCGAGGAGGAGGAGAGGGAGGCTGATGCTTTGCTGAGGAAGGTGTGAGGAGGGGGGAGGCTGATGCTTTGCTGAGGAAGGTGTGAGGAGGAGAGGGGGAGGCTGTTGCTTTGCTGAGGAAGGTGTGAGGAGGAGGGGGGGAGGCTGATGCTTTGCTGAGGAAGGTGTGAGGAGGAGAGGGAGGCTGATGCTTTGCTGAGGAAGGTGTGAGGAGGGGGGGAGGCTGATACTTTGCTGAGGAAGGTGTGAGGAGGAGAGGGGGAGGCTGTTGCTTTGCTGAGGAAGGTGTGAGGAGGAGAGGGGGAGGCTGATGCTTTGCTGAGGAAGGTGTGAGGAGGAGAGGGGGAGGCTGATGCTTTGCTGAGGAAGGTGTGAGGAGGAGAGGGGGAGGCTGATGCTTTGCTGAGGAAGGTGTGAGGAGGAGGGGGGGAGGCTGATGCTTTGCTGAGGAAGGTTCGAGGAGGAGAGGGGGAGGCTGATGCTTTGCTGAGGAAGGTGTGAGGAGGAGGGGGAGGCTGATGCTTTGCTGTGGAAGGTGCGAGGAGGAGAGGGGGAGGCTGATGCTTTGCTGAGGAAGGTGTGAGGAGGAGAGGGGGAGGCTGATGCTTTGCTGAGGAAGGTGTGAGGAGGAGAGGGGGAGGCTGATGCTTTGCTGAGGAAGGTGTGAGGAGGAGAGGGGGAGGCTGATGCTTTGCTGAGGAAGGTGCGAGGAGGGGAGGGAGGCTGATGCTTTGCTGAGGAAGGTGTGAGGAGGAGAGGGGGAGGCTGATGCTTTGCTGAGGAAGTTGTGAGGAGGAGAGGTGGAGGCTGATGCTTTGCTGAGGAAGGTGTGAGGAGGAGGAGAGGGGGAGGCTGATGCTTTGCTGAGGAAGGTGCGAGGAGGAGGAGAGGGAGGCTGATGCTTTGCTGAGGAAGGTGTGAGGAGGAGAGGGGGAGGTTGATGCTTTGCTGAGGAAGGTGCGAGGAGGAGGAGAGGGAGGCTGATGCTTTGCTGAGGAAGGTGCAAGGAGGAGAGGGAGGCTGATGCTTTGCTGAGGAAGGTGTGAGGAGGAGGGGGAGGCTGATGCTTTGCTGAGGAAGGTGCGAGGAGGAGAGGGAGGCTGATGCTTTGCTGCTCCTGGTGCACGTGCCTGTGGGCGGATGCGTCTTTGGGTCCTAATGTTTTCTGTCATTCATTCTTTGTTTTTTTTTTGTTTCATGGATGTCTGTGAAGGGTAAGGATTTCAGATTGTATATTGTATACATCCTCTGATATGACAAACTTTGTACATGGAACCATTAATCCATTGAAATAAAGATTGATCAGCATGGATTAATTGAAGTTATATTGTGTTTGACTAACCTGACTGTAATATTTGATTAGCTATCAGATAGTTGACGAATTTACTGTGGTAACTGAGTTTTCAAAGACTGTCTGACAAAATCCAACGGATAGCTTGCTAGCAAAATTAAGGGTCGTGGAGCTAAAGAGTCAGTGGCAGACTGGACAAGAAATCAATGTTAGGACAGAGAGTCTGGATAAATATTTGTGTTTAATTCTGGAGAATGGTAAAAGGTGCTATGACTGCAGCTGTTCCTGCAACGTATTCTTAACTTGGATAAAGTGGCAGTGTAAAATTGCAGCTGATACAGCAAGGTGAACAGTGAGGAGAATTATAATACACTGCAACAAGACATTGATAGGTTGGCACATTTCTAACGTCAGTGCAGGAGCAGAGGGACCTGTGCAATAATCCATGTTAAGCAATAGGGTTAGTTGAGAATACGCCTGACCTGCTGAGTCCCTCCAGCACTTTGTGTGTACTGCTTTGGATTTCCAGCATCTGCAGGCGTTCTTGTGTTTGTCCTTGTTTCAAGAGCAGAACAAAAGCAGGAAGGTTATATTGAACTCCTGTGAGACGCTGGTTCAACTGGGTTTAATGGTCATTTCTTGTCGTAGAGAGAGTGCAAAAAGGATTCACTAGAATATTTACATGTCTGAAGAATTTCATCTCCAAGGTTACGTTGAAGGAAGAGGGCAGATTTCCCTGGAGCAGAGATGGTTGAGTGGAGATTACACAGAGTTGTCGAGGATCTGATAGGACCATGAAGTGATGGTCCTATTAGCAAATGGGTCAAAGACAAAGTGCACAGATTCAAAGTGATGGAAAAATACACAGTGGGATTGTGAGGAGAATGTTTCATACACAGAGAGTGATTCTGGCCTGGAATTCACTGGTGGTAGAAATTTCGATAAGTAGGGTTTCCAAGGGGCAATTGGATAAGAATTGGAGGGGAAATAATTTATAGGGGGGGAAAAGAGGGATGGAGATGAGCAAATTGCTGTACAATGAGTCAATGTGGACTTTGTGAACCACATGTCTCCTTCCACTGTCACAAACCTATGGTTTGATATTTATCATGGAGGGAATGGTGGCTTTGCTCTTGTCCTTGGTGCAGAGATTGTGGGTTTGGCTGGTTCTTTCAAATTAAGTAACCCAGGCTGAAGTTGCACTACGTTTTGTTGGCTTCTTTGTTAATTGTTTTTGGAGCCTTCCTTATCAGGCAAGTAGACGGTATTCCTTCTTGTGATATGTGGATGGTGAAAAGGTATTGGGGATGTCAGAAATAGAAGGGTCTTTCGGACAGCACCCAGCCTCAGATACGCCTCTGTAGCCAAAGGGTCAAAGTGACTGGCCAGTCTGAGTTTCCGCTCAGTGATGACCCACAAGATCTTGACCTTATTGAAAGGGAAAGCAAGCTCGAAGGGCCGAATGTTCTCTTCCTGCTATGTTTCTATAAGTGATGTAAGCTACTGGCAATGGTAATGACATTGAATGTTAAAGATGGGTATCTCCTTTTGGAGATGGCATTGCCTGGTACATGTGTAAATGTTACTTGCCTCCTGCCGCTCCTTGCCACACTCTTGGAGATCTTGTTACATGCAGGCATGGGCTTCCTCAATTATGGAGAACATCATTGAGCAAACCCATTTCTGACCTTGAATAGTTGAAGTTGATTGTTCCCGGAATACTACCCTGGGAATCCCCTCCAGCATTGACCTGATGCTGGGATATTTGACCTCTAACAACCACAACCATCTCCCTCTGTATAAGGTATAAACCCAACCACTGGAATGTTCCCCTTTGATGCCAATAAGTCGAACTTTATCAGGGCTCCCTGATGCCACATGATCCAATGAATGGTTACTCCACTTCACCTTGGAATTTTGCTCTTTGGATCATGTCTGGACTAAGGCAGTGGTGCAGTCTGAAGTGAATAATCCTGATGAAACTCAAAGTGGCAATAGTGATCTACTCTCTAGCACTGTCAATCCATTCCCATCACTTCGAGAATACATCGATCGGGTGGCAATATGCCAGATGAAATTTGACCTGTTGTTTTGGGGAGGGGGGAAGGAACCTACTGGGGCAATTTTCCACACTGTCAGACAGATTCCAGTATTGTAACTGCTTTGCTAGAGGCACAGGCTAGTTCTGGTGCCCATATTTATGGTTCTCCAGCTGGGATGTGATTGGGCCTCAAAACCTCCCATACCTGTGTCCCCGTACTCTCCGCCATTTCCTGATGTCACGTGGGGTAAATCTGTCTGATTGAAGACTAGCTTCTGCGATGATTGCGATCTCAAGAGGAAGCCAAGACAGATGACCCAGTTAGCAATTGTGTTTGCCTCGGCCTTGTCCAACTGGGCCCTGCCATCACTGAGGATAAGCACATTTATGGAGCCTCCTGCACTATTCCCTGTGACCTGTGACTAGATATGGCAACACTACAGAGGTTTGCTCTCCTGGCCTGCTGTGCTGCTCACCATTCCACCAGGGTCACCTCCCTGGCTTAATACTAGTCATAGAGTGAAAGGTATTCTGTCCAAAGAGCACCTGAACTCCCTCTCTCGATGTCTGAAATCACTTTGACAGAGCCAGCAACATAACCAAAGCCCAAAAGGGATTAGCTATTTTTATGGTCAAGCTTAAGCAAATTTTCCACTCTCACTGGGTCAAGGAACAGTCTTTCTTGAGAAATAGTGGAACCAGAGATTTTTAATGTTTTGAAGGCAGATTAATAACTTCCTCTACGCAAAGACTACTTTGGCTGATCAGCCAGGATCTTGGAACAGTAGTGAGGGATCAAGTGGCCTAATCGTGCTCCTAATTCAGAAATATATCTGAATAGTGTGTTAGGGACAGTGGAAAGGGCCCCCAGATACACAGAGCTACTATAGCAGAGAAGGATATTAATTGTCAGTCATTGTCAATGGCAGGGAGTGGTGGATTCAATTGCACATTTAGTAAAAATGGGAGGCTATGTGTGAGGGAAGGGTTAGATTGATTTGAGCCTGTACTGTGCTTATTGTTCTATGTTCTACGTTTGATTTAAGAAAAGTTTGGATGCATACATGGATGAGAGTGGTATGGAGGTCTATGATCCAGGTGTGGGTTGATGGGACTGGGCAGTGTAACAGTCTGGCCTGGACAGCTGTGCTGTAGTGCTCTACGATTCTCTGAAACACAGCGATTGCTACTCAGGTTGTACTGTCTGTCACATTCTGGTTCACCCCTGCTTACGAGCTACAGTGCACACTATTTTCTACAAAAATAACCTCTCACTGTCTACATTAATAATGACAGTCCTGGTTAACTATTAATGTTAGCATCAGCGCTGAGTGGAAGCCGAAGAAATGATGCATTCATTGTTCAGGATTCTTTTAGTGACAAGGCTCTGAATCCATTGACCCAATTTTCTGAGCACAAACGTAGCCTGGAAGGAACTCATCGTGGACAAGGAACTCGGACTGCCGGGGCGGGGCGTTCAATGAGCATCCTGTCAATCCCAACGTACAAGCACGCCATGTACATATAGGCTTCAACAAAAAGTAACCTCGATCCTCGTCTCCGCGTGGGATTATTCACCTGTGGATGGGAACTCCACAATCAATTTCACGTAACTTTTAAGATGACAGCAATAAAGTAATTCTTTGAACAATAGATACTTTGTAGATGTTCTTCATCCCCGTCTGTGCTCGTCACAAGTGTTACAATACGTTGTCTGAGGTTTGTCCTCTGTTAAAATAAACCCATGTCTTTGCAAGTGGCTCCATTAGGCCAGTGTCTCTGATGTTGCAAGCCAACTCGGTGGCCTTTCAACGTTCAGTAGGTTTCAATGAGGTCACCCCTCATTCTTCTGAATTCCAGGGAGTAGAGGCCTAGAGCCATCGAACGCTCCTCATATTTTAAGCCACTCAATCCTGGAATCATTTTTGTGAGCCGCCTCTGAACCCTCTCCAATGTCAGCACATTCTTTCTCAGATTACTACTGACGATACTCCAAGTGAGGCCTCACCAGTGCCTTTTAAACCTCAATATTACATTTTTATATTCTAGTCCTCTCAAAATTAATGCTAACATCACATTTGCCTTCCTCACCACTGACTCAACCTGCAAAGTAACCTTTAAGGAATCTTGCACGAGGACTCCCAAGTCACCCCAGTTTTTTTGAATTTTCTCTCCATTTAGAAAACAGTCTATGCTTTTATTTCTTCCACCAAAGTTCATGACCATACACTTCTGAACACTGCATTCCATCTGCCACTTCTTTGCCCTTTCTTCTAATCTATCTAAGTCCTTCTGTATCCTCTCTGCTTCCTCAAAACTACCTGCCCCACCACCTATCTTTGTATTGGCTGCAATGCTCTGTCTGTGCTAGTATCTTTCCTGTAATACCATGGACTCTTGTTAAGCAGCTTCATGTGTGGCACCATCAAAGGCTTTCTGAAAATCCAAGTACCGTACACAACATTTACCAATCCTCCTCTGTCTATCCTGCTTGTTATTTCTTCAAGGAATTCCAGCAGATTTTTCTAGCAAGATTTTCCCTTAAGGAAACCATGCCTATTTTATCATGTGCCTCCAAGTACCCCAAAACCACATTCTCAACAATCAACTCCAACATCTTCACAGCCACTGAGGTCAGACTGACTGGCGAATTTTGCAATTTTCCAGTCTTCCTTAACCATGCCAAAATCTAGTGATTCTTGAAAGATCATTACTAATGCCTCCACAATCTCTTCAGCCGGTGGCTGAACCCTAAGGTATACAGCATCTGGTCCTGGTGACTTATCTACCTTCAGACTTCTCAATTTTCCAAAACCTTCTCCCTAGTAATGGCAATTTCATACACTTCTGCTCCCTGACACTCTAGAATTTTCAGCATATGGCTAGTGTCTACCAAAGTGAAGACACTAGTAAAATATTTATTCCGTTCATCTTCCTTTTCCCCATTATCACCTCTTCAGCATCATTTTCCAGCAGTCTAATATCTACTCTTATCTTTCTTTTAAATGTTATATATCCAAAGAAGCTTTTGATATCTTCTTTAATATCATTTGCTAGATTACTTTTGTATTTCACCTTTTCCTTCCTTTATAACTTCTTTAGTTGCTTTCTGTTGGTTTTTAAAAGCTCCCCAATTCTCTAACTTCCCACTAATTTCTGCTCTATTATATGCCTTTGTTTGGCTTTTATGTTGGCTTTGACTTCCCCTGTCAGCCACGGTTGCAGTGTCCTGCCTTTAGAATATTTCTTCTTTGGGATGTATATGTCTTTCACCTTATGAATTGCTCCCATTCCAGTCATTGTTTCTCTGCCGTGTCCCTTTCCTGCTAGTGTTTCTTTCCAATCAATTTTGGCCAGCTCCTCTCTCGTGTCACTTTAATTCCCTTCACTTCTGACTAGCTTTTCCTTTTCAGATTGCAGGGTGAATTCAATCATATTATGATCGCTCTCCTAAGGGTTCCTTTACCTTAAGCTCTCAAATCAATTCTGGTTCATTGCACAGCATCCAAACCAGGAAAGCTGATCCCCTAGTGGGCTTGACCATGAGTTGCTCTAAAAAGCCGACTCAGAGGCATTCTAGAAACTCCCCTCTTGGGATCCAGCACCAGTCTGATTTCTGCTACCACCTGCATATTGAAATCCCCCATGACTATTGTAACATTGTCCTTTTAACATCTCCCATTGTAATTTGTAGACCACATCTCTGTCCACAATGATCCTATGTCACATCTTTCTAATGATCTGATTTAATTTTTTACTAACAGAACCACTCAATCCCCTCTGCCTACCTGTCTGTCCTTTCGATACAATGTGTATCCTTGGACGTTAAGCTTCCTGCTATAATCTTCTTTCAGCCTTGACTCAGTGATGCCTACAACATCATACATGCCATCCTGCAACTGTGCTACAAGATCATCTACCTTATCCTGTATACTGTGTGCATTCAACTATAACACCTCCGGTCGTATATTCCCCCTTTTTGATTTTGTCCACTTTTTATGTTGCAACTCATCCCATTGATGACAATTTTGCCTTATCATCAGCCTCACCTTGCTAGGAGTCTCACTACTCACTGCCTCTGTTTGTCAACCATCTACCACATCATCTGCCCTATTACCCCAGTTCCCATGCACAATCATGCATCAGCTGGTGCTTCAGATCACCTTTCTTCATTCGATTATATTTACCTTGTCCGTGTGCAGGGCACACTCTCACATTTCCGCCCTGGATATGAAACACTCTCCCCTTTGAGCTCTCTCTGTCTTTAGGTACAGACAACACCTTTTCCTAATGTGCCCAGCAACGCAAACCACAACTTTCAAACTCTTGTTGAGAATATTATTAAAAGTGCAGTCAACAAGCTCTACTTTAAGACATACCTTAAAACTTGTCTTGTGACTAATAATTTAGTCCCTTGGAAGAGGAAAACAGAAAGTGCTGTAAATGCTCAGCCGAACTAGGAAGGAACTTCGAACAAAACATTAAATCTGCTTCTCATCCCACAGATGTGGCATGATTTGCTGAGTATTTCAAGCATACTCTTCTTTTCCTATTTTAGATTTCCAGGATCTGTGTGTGTTTCTTTAAATTTTCACCATTTTTCTCCCTTATCCTACCACCTTTGACATGTTTGGCCATGGATCGCTCTTGTGGAGCACATTAGGGTCTTTAATTCTGTTAAGAGCTCATTCATTTTGCAGTGCATTCTATATGTCCCCTTTACCGTGTCAAATCAGGTGCAAGCTGTCATTGAAATCAGCTCGTGCAGCATGAGGCGGTGGGAATAAATCAGCCACTGAAGTTAAAATTGGAATGAAGCCCACTGACCTGAAACACTGACCCTGTTTCTGTCTCCTCAGATACTGTCTGACCCACTGGTTCTATCCAGTGTTTCTTTTCGGAGAAGGATCTGCTTTATTGGTGACAATATGCAAAGAGACGGAGGAACCCAGATTTATCAGCGGCACGAACAAGTGTCTGTCCTTTAAACATGTCCCACTATGAGTTTGGTATTACAGGGGAGTGCTGACTGATTCTGAATTTGCTCTGGGTATACAGAGGAACCATAGGATCTGTGATAGGTTGTAACATCTAAGTACAGTGTTAGACAGGAGATTGGGAGAGCTGGTGTGTTCACTACAGCAGTCTGCTGACCCACAACCCTATTCCCTCCCTCTGAAAGGTCCTCAAACCCGCAGCTTAGCATTTTTCAATTCTCCAATTTCAGGTAAACTGCTCCACCTCTGTCCCTTTTTTCTCACCTTGTGATTCAAACAATTGCTCCTACGCACAGCCAACCCTGTACCCCCAGCCTCCAATCAATCTGTTTCATTTCCCTCCTCCACCTACACCCTCAGCCCATCACCCATGCATTCCCCCCATTGGGGCCCCTATCCCTTCCTTCCATTGTCCTATTTTCCAACCTCACCTCCCTCATTTGGTTCCATGCTCCAATCAGATTCCATCATCTCCTCCACCTCCCAGACCCTGTCACAGTTTCCACCCACAATGGCCTATTACCCCCATCACCTGGATCCACCTAACACCTGCCAGGTCTTGTCCCACCCTTTGTCCTCAGCTACTAGCTCTCCTCTATCTGTCAGTCCAAATGAAGAGGCTCAACCCAAAACGACTGTCCATTTCCCTCCGCAGATGCCGCCTGACCTGCTGGGCTCCTCCAGCAATAAAAGTCTTGGACACACATATATAGCTAGGGTGCCTAAGGTTTTTGCCCAGTACTGTAGCAAATTTATGCATCGCACTGTACTGCTGCCACAAAAACAAAACAAATTTCATGACATACGTGAGTGATGATAAACCTGATCCTGATGCAGGTCTCTGTTGTGGACTGAGAGTGGGAGGGGGGCAGGGAGAGGGGAATCGTGGTTGGGGAGAGAGGAGGGAGCAGGAAGCAGCAGAAATACATTGTGTAATGATCAATAAACCAATTGTTTGGAATCAAATGACCTTGCCTGGTGTCTCAGGGCTGGGTGTGTCTGCACCTGGCACTCTTTCTCTGCCACCTGTTCCATCACCCCTCCCACGGCGTTCCACCCTCACCATTTCCAGCATTCTTTACCCCTGCCAGATTTACAAGCTCGCTCTCTGACAAATACAGTACCGTGCAAAAGGTTTAAGCACCCTAGCTGTGTATATATATATATATATATATATATATATATACCTTTGATGTTTGCACACTACTGTAAATGATTCATTACATTCAGTGGATCCTGTAAACCCACAAAGGGAACATTTCTCATGTTTGTTTTTTTATAAGAGATAATTTTCAGACAAAATATTCTTGTACATTCTACACACGATGATGCATTATTATATGATCTGCACCAACTGGGAGCAATCAGGAGGAAGGATATTTGCTGTCAGCTGGGGAACATTGTTGTTAAAAATTAATGTACAATTAACACATCAGTCACTACTCTCCACTTTTAATTTTCTTTGAATTTACTTGGAGCATTTGCCACCCACAACGATACGCTGGTAATTTATTTCCCATTTTTTTAAGTTTAGCATTAAAACCTATTTATACACAACCAGGGACTTATTCCACGCAGCGACCATGTTTTGCTCTCCAGCAGTGTGCAGAAGTGATTTATTGCTTTCGCTGTCGACCAGGATTCAGTCTGCTCTTCAATCAATAAATGCTAAGTATCTCCTCTGGCCTTATTATCTGCTGCAAGTAAATTTGTTAAGGGGAGCCCAGGTCCCCGAGCCTCATCTGTACACCTCTGACTCTTTTGTTGTGAAATAATTTACAACGGTGCAGTTAGATTGATGAGATTGATCAATTGCCCCCACCCTGCCTGGGGGCAGTTGGCCAGTCAGAAGTCCTGATCAATAATCAGAAGAACTTTGCATACAGCGCATTCTTTGCAGCCTGTGATTTTATCTCTCAACATGCTAATTGTTATCGAGCTCATCTTAAAAAGACTGTGGAAGGAATTTCTCCCTGGCTCTGTGCAGCAACGGTCCCATGAGGCAAAGGATATCCATTGGGCTGTTCCTCTGACACTAGGTAACAGCAAAGCAGCCACTATAGTGGTGTCGAACTTCTCTTCTCTTTGCGTCTCTTCCTTCACTCCAAAGGAAATCCGCCATTTGTATTTGCTCTAGCCAACACTACTGTTTTAGATATGCCACACGACTGGTTGTATTTTCATATATTATAAGAAGAGAGACCATTTAGCCCATCAGCTCTCAGAACAATCCCATCAGCCCCCAGAACAATCCCATCAGCCCCATTCCCCTGCTATTTCCTCATAAAGCCTTCTTCTCTCAGGTGAGGTCAACTTTCTCAATTCTCCTGCCACCCACCTCTGCAGAAGCAATATAGAGCAACGGATTAGCCAAACAGTACGTCTTCAGGGTGCGGGGAGAAACCAGCACACACAGTCACAGGGAGAATGTGCAAACTCCACACGGACAGCACCAGAGATCAGTATTTTTCTCAGCTCCGCCTTTAACACCAATTCCAAGCAGATTTGTCCCATTGAGATCATTTTCAAAGTGGTTCATCGCTACTTCCTTTATAGATCCGAGCATTTCCTGTACTACCCACGTCAGCATACTTTGTGGTTCCCTGTTTTTGCTCTCCTGCCTTTCCAAGGGCATTTCGTTCTAATCCTCGGGAGCCATTCTAGAACCTGTGCGACACTTCCTTATTTCATACTGTTCAAAACCTTCGGATGCAGGTTATCAGATCCCGGGAACTTATCACCTTAAATTCCATCTTTTTCTTGGCAAATACGAGTTTCATTAAAGTCATTCATTCTAGACCTTTAATTCCTTAGTCCTTCTGGAAGGGTATCTGTGTCTTCCACACAGGTGTGCACAATATTGGCTTTATTTCTTCTGCCGTTTCTTTTACCTTGATCTAACCTCACTGCAAGGAGTTTCAAATCCCTAGGACACAGGCACATCAGGGTCCCAGAACACATCCTATATAGTCCAAAAAGCTCACCAGTGCCTCCTCTCTCTGACGAAGCTGAGCAGAGCTGGATTTAGCTCGTCCATACTCACTTCGTTCTTCAAGGGCGCAGTAGGGAACATCCCAACAAGCTACATCACTGCTTGGTATGAAAACTACGCTGTGGCAGACAGGGAGGTGCTAAAATGTGTCGTCAAAACTGCCTAAAGCACCACTGGCACCAGCCTACCCGCCATCATACAGAAAGGCGCCAGAAAAGGGCCAGTAACATCGAGAAGGGTCGCACTCACCCTGCACATGGACTGTTTGTCTCACTCCCATCAGGGAGGAGGCTACGTAGCATCCAGGCCAGGATCACCAGACTCAAAAACAGCTACTTTCCCCAAGCAGTGAGGCTGATCAACACCTCCACCCACTAACCCACACCTCCACACCCAACGAGCACTACATTACCATTTCCTGTCCGCCACCTCATGTACAGACACTCCTGTGCTTCGTGTCGCGATATGGACATACAATCAATCTATGGATATAAGCTATCTTATGTATCTATATGTATTGTGCTTTTTATTATTATTGTGTTCTTTATCTTACTGTATTTCTTTTGTACTGCATTCGATATAGAGTATCAATTATTTTGTTCCCCTTTACACTTGGGTACAGGAAATGACACTAAGCAATCTTGAATCTTCAATGCGATGCCCCACAGCCACACTATTACAGATCAGGGTGTCAAAGATCAAAGGCCAACTCTGTCATCATGGGTACGTCCCCATGTCTCTGTACGCCCCCCTATGGAATGCATCAGTTCCCTCTGGGTGCTCCAGTTTCCTCCCACAGTCAGTCAGGATACGGTGCAGTACGGTCAGTCAGGGTATGGTATGGTATGGTGATGGTCAGTCAGAGTACAGTGATGGTCAGTCAGGGTACAGTGATGGACAGTCAGTGTACAGTGACGGTCAGGCAGGGTACAGTGACGGTCAGTCAGAGTACAGTGATGGTCAGTCAGAGTACAGTGACGGTCAGTCAGGATACAGTACGGTGATGGTCAGTCAGGGTACGGTGATGGTGATGGTCAGTCAGGGTACAGTGATGGTCAGTCAGGGCACAGTGATGGTGATGGTCAGTCAGGATACAGTGATGGTGACAGTCGGTCAGGGTACAGTGATGGTGATGGTCAGTCAGAGTACAGTGACGGTCAGGCAGGGTACGGTGATGGTCAGTCAGAGTACAGTGATGGTCAGTCAGAGTAGTGATGGTCAGACAGAGTACAGTGATGGACAGTCAGAGTACAGTGACGGTCAGGCAGGGTACGGTACAGTGATGGTCAGGCAGGGTACAGTGATGGTCAGTCAGAGTACAGTGATGGTCAGTCAGGATACAGTACAGTGACAGTCAGTCAGGGTACGGTACAGTGATGGACAGTCAGGGTATGGTACGGTACAGTGATGGTCAGTCAGAGTACAGTGACGGTCAGTCAGGGTACAGTGATGGTCAGTCAGGGTACGGTGATGGTCAGTCAGGGTATGGTGATGGTGACGGTCAGTCAGGGTACAGTACGGTGACGGCCAGTCAGGGTACAGTGATGGTGACGGTCAGTCAGGGTACAGTGACGGTGATGGTCAGTCAGGGTACGGTGATGGTCATTCAGGATACAGTATGGTGATGGCCAGTCAGGGTACAGTGACAGTGATGGTCAGTCAGGGTACAGTGATGGTCAGTCAGGGTACGGTGATGGTCAGTCAGGGTACAGTGACAGTGATGGTCAGTCAGGGTACAGTAATGGTGACGGTCAGTCAGGGTACAGTGATGGTGATGGTCAGTCAGGGTACGGTGATGGTCAGTCAGGGTACAGTGACAGTGATGGTCAGTCAGGGTATGGTGACGGTCAGTCAGAGTACAGTGATGGTCAGTCAGGGTACAGTGATGGTGATGGTCAGTCAGGGTATGGTGACGGTCAGTCAGGGTACAGTACGGTGATGGTCAGTCAGGGTACAGTGACAGTGATGGTCAGTCAGGATACAGTACGGTGATGGTCAGTCAGGGTACAGTGTCAGTGATGGTCAGTCAGGGTATGGTGATGGTCAGTTAGGGTACAGTGACAGTGATGGTCAGTCAGGGTACGGTGATGGTCAGTCAGGGTACAGTGACAGTGATGGTCAGTCAGGGTACGGTGATGGTCAGTCAGGGTACAGTGACAGTGATGGTCAGTCAGGGTATGGTGATGGTCAGTTAGGGTACAGTGACAGTGATGGTCAGTCAGGGTACGGTGATTGTCAGTCAGGGTACAGTGACAGTGATGGTCAGTCAGGGTATGGTGATGGTCAGTCAGGGTACAGTGACAGTGATGGTCAGTCAGGGTATGGTGATGGTCAGTTAGGGTACAGTGACAGTGATGGTCAGTCAGGGTACGGTGATGGTGACAGTCAGTCAAGGTACGGTGATGGTCAGTCAGGGTACGGTGATGGTGACGGTCAGTCAGGGTACGGTGATGGTCAGTCAGGGTACAGTGATGGTGATGGTCAGTCAGGGTACAGTGATGGTCAGTCAGGGTACAGTATAGAAACACAGTTTCAAGTCAACAAGCTTTCCTCAATGTCAGCAGAACAAAAGACCCTGTCATTGACTTCAGGAGATGTGGGGTGTGGGGTGAGGAGTGAGGGGTGTAGGGTGAGGTGTGAGGGGTGTGGGGTGAGGAGTGTAGGGTGAGGGGTGTGGGGTGAGGGGTGAGGGGTGTGGGGTGAGGAGTGAGGGTGTGGGGTGTGGGGTGAGGGGTGTGGGGTGAGGGGTGTGGGGTGAGGGGTGAGGGGTGTGGGGTGAGGAGTGAGGGGTGAGGAGTGAGGGTGTGGGGTGTGGGGTGAGGGGTGTGGGGTGAGGGGTGTGGGGTGAGGGGTGAGGGGTGTGGGGTGAGGAGTGAGGGGTGAGGGGTGTGGGGTGAGGGGTGAGGGGTGTGGGGTGAGGAGTGAGGGTGTGGGGTGTGGGGTGAGGGTGTGGGGTGTGGGGTGTGGGGTGAGGGGTGTGGGGTGAGGGGTGTAGGGTGAGGGGTGTAGGGTGAGGTGTGAGGGGTGTGGGGTGAGGGGTGAGGGGTGTGGGGTGAGGGGTGAGGAGTGAGGGGTGAGGGGTGAGGGGTGTAGGGTGAGGGGTGTAGGGTGAGGTGTGAGGGGTGTGGGGTGAGGGGTGAGGGGTGTGGGGTGAGGGGTGAGGGGTGTGGGGTGAGGGGTGTAGGGTGAGGGGTGAGGAGTGAGGGGTGAGGGGTGAGGGGTGTGGGGTGAGGGGTGTAGGGTGAGGGGTGAGGAGTGAGGGGTGAGGGGTGAGGGGTGTGGGGTGAGGTGTGTAGGGTGAGGGGTGAGGAGTGTAGGGTGAGGTGTGAGGGGTGTGGGGTGAGGGGTGTAGGGTGAGGGGTGAGGGGTGTAGGGTGAGGTGTGAGGGGTGTGGGGTGAGGGGTGTAGGGTGAGGTGTGTAGGGTGAGGGGTGAGGGGTGTAGGGTGAGGTGTGAGGGGTGTGGGGTGAGGGGTGTAGGGTGAGGGGTGAGGAGTGAGGGGTGAGGGGTGAGGGGTGTGGGGTGAGGGGTGTAGGGTGAGGGGTGAGGGGTGTAGGGTGAGGTGTGAGGGGTGTGGGGTGAGGGGTGTAGGGTGAGGGGTGAGGAGTGAGGGGTGAGGGGTGAGGGGTGTGGGGTGAGGTGTGTAGGGTGAGGGGTGAGGGGTGTAGGGTGAGGTGTGAGGGGTGTGGGGTGAGGGGTGTAGGGTGAGGGGTGAGGAGTGAGGGGGTGAGGGGTGAGGGGTGTGGGGTGAGGGGTGTAGGGTGAGGAGTGAGGTGTGAGGGGTGTGGGGTGAGGAGTGAGGGGTGAGGGGTGTGGGGTGAGGGGTGTAGGGTGAGGAGTGAGGTGTGAGGGGTGTGGGGTGAGGAGTGAGGGGTGAGGGGTGTGGGGTGAGGGGTGTAGGGTGAGGAGTGAGGTGTGAGGGGTGTGGGGTGAGGAGTGAGGGGTGAGGGGTGTGGGGTGAGGGGTGTGGGTGAGGGGTGAGGGGTGAGGGGTGTGGGGTGAGGAGTGAGGGTGTGGGGTGTGGGGTGAGGGGTGAGGGGTGTGGGGTGAGGGGTGTGGAGTGTGGGGTGTGGGGTGTGGGGTGAGGGGTGTGGGGTGAGGGGTGTGGGGTGAGGGGTGTGGGTGAGGGGTGTGGGTGAGGGGTGTGGAGTGAGGGGTGTGGGTGAGGGGTGTGGGGTGTGGAGTGTGGGGTGTGGGGTGTGGGGTGTGGGGTGAGGGGTGTGGGGTGAGGGGTGTGGGGTGTGGGGTGTGGGGTGTGGGGTGAGGGGTGTGGGTGAGGGGTGTGGGGTGTGGGGTGTGGGTGTGGGGTGAGGGGTGTGGGTGAGGGGTGTGGAGTGTGGGGTGTGGGGTGTGGGGTGAGGTGTGAGGGGTGAGGGGTGTGGGGTGTGGGGTGAGGGGTGTGGGGTGAGGGGTGTGGGGTGAGGGTGAGGGGTGTAGGGTGAGGGGTGAGGGGTGAGGGGTGTGGGGTGAGGAGTGAGGGGTGAGGGGTGAGGAGTGAGGGGTGAGGGGTGTGGAGTGTGGGGTGTGGTGGAATGCACATCCTCCTCTCTTCGACAATGATGCTGAAGTTGGGAGCTTCATGCTCCTTGAAGATAACCAATAGCCTCTCCTTGCCCAACCACGTAGATGTCACAGCCAGGAAAGCTCACCAGCACCTCTACTACCTCATGAGGCTGGAGAAGTCTGACGTCTCCGCATCAACCCTTAACAATTTTCACCGCTGCATCCTCTCTGGAGACATCACAGTTTGGAATGACACTTGACCACAAGAGACTGCAGAGAGTTGTGGACAGAGCTGAGCACCGTACAGAAGCCAGCCTCTCCTGCATGGACTCTCTCTATACTTCTCACTGCATCTGTGTAATCAAAGATCCCTCTCCCCTCTCCCCTCAGGCAAAAGGTACAAAAGCCCAAAAGCTTTGACCACCATGCTCAAGAGCAGCCTCTACCCTGCTGTTCTAAGACTATTAAATGGTTCCCTAGCACCATACGATGGATTGTACCTTGTTATGAGTTTGCATCTGACTGCCACCTGCACTGCACTTTCTCTGTAGCTGTCACACCTTATTCTGCATTTTAACCCCAGTTCACAGTGTAATGAAGTGATCTGTATGAACGGTAAGTGACCAGATAAACCAAATCCAGATCTCGTTCCAGTATCGAACCTGGAGCTGTCAGACAGTGTCTGTGCCTGCTGTGGCACCGTACGGTCCGTGCTTCACCCTAACCAGTCCAGCAGGTCCAAAATCTGCCCACGTTTTCTGGGGCATCATGTGGTGACTGGGAAGTGCCATTATTGTCCACAGCCCCGGAATGAATAAATGAGGAAAGATTTGACCCAAGTGCGGAACTGCGATACAAGATATTACGGATGCTGGGAATCTGGAGCCACATACAAAGGTGACAGAGAAATTCACTGGGTCAGGCAGGATCAAGGGGGAGAAATGAGCGGTTAACGATTTGAATGAAGATCCTTTATCAGGACTAGAAAGAAAGAGGGACGATATACAAAAGTGACGAGGCTGACGGGTGAGGGGTCTAGAGTTCCCAGCTAGAGCAGGGGCAAGAGAAGGCCAGGCTTGGAAGAACCTGGCCTCAGGCAGCTGGAAAGGATTAAGAGGACTGAATGGCTGAAAGCTTTTACAACAGATGCAACTCTAAATGAGAATAGCAGGGAGTGAGCAGAGTTTCACAGCTTTCCCTACCTTAGCATGGCGGGGTGGGGGTGGGGGGGGGGAAGCTTAGTAACAATAGGCTGAAACTAGGGGCTGAAGATACACAAAGCAGAGGGGATTTTAAAATGTGGATGAATATTTGGTGGCATTTTATAGGATGTTACCAGCGTTTTTTGCATTCTGTGTGTTCTTGGACGCTGAAGGGATGATGCTCATATCTAACGTTATGCTCGCCAGGGTTTGAAATCCACACCCGGGGTGGTAGGGATGGGTGCCCACAGAGGTGGGCAAGGGTCAGTGATTGGTGAGTGAGACCAAGGAGAGGACAGAGTGGGGGGGGGGGGTATACCTGGCCCTGGGGAGCCCCAGGCTGAGTTGTTTCAGCTGTTCCGAAAGCAGAGACGGTGAAGCACGCCCCGCCCATCGACCAGACATAAAGAAGCCAAGCGGCTCCTGTCGCTTTAAATATCAGGCCGCCGTGGGGTGGGCTCGGACTGGCAGCGGGGCGTGAGGTTCAGAGCCGAGACCCTGCGCGTAATGAGCCGCAGAGTTTGAGGGGCAGCGGAGAGGCTGTGCGTCTGCGAGCAGCCAGTCTGTGGGAAGTGCTTTACCGAAAGGAGAAACCACCCCCCCCCACCCCCCAGCACAGCAGCCGGTGTCAGCAACAAAACTCATACATCATGCCCAACTTTGCCGGTACTTGGAAGATGAAGAGCAGCGAGAATTTCGACGAACTGTTGAAAGTGCTAGGTAAGGCTTTTGTTTTACACACAGCCCCTGAACCACAGATCCCCGTCTGTATTCGATGGAGATGCAGAGACCAGACCTGGCTGTGTCTTTATCGATAGATTGGTTTGACTTTTTAATTTTTAATAAGCCAACCCATCGGTCTTCGTTAATTTTTCCTAAAATAGAAAGAGCAATTAAGGTTCGAACAAACCTCTCTAAGGTTTGGGTGGACATGGAGAGGATGTTTCACAAGGTGGCTATATCATCATCACTGACTTTCTGACTTTCCAGTCCTGATGGAAGACCGAATCATCGACGGCTTATTCCCCTCCGTAGCCGCTGACTGACCTGTTGAATTCCTCCAGCATTTTGTGTGTATCCATCATCGATAGACCCGTTACCTATCACCGCTCCGTGACAGTCGCGCCCGGGAGGAATCGGTCCTTGCACTCGCGCAAAGCTCATTCTTGGCGGAAGCTGGTCCGAGAAAGGACGTCGAAGTTCAAAGTGAATTATTATCCAAGTACATCCAAGTCACCTTAGACAGCCCCGAGATTCATTATCTTGCAGGCATTCTCTGCACATCCGCAGAATCACAACCATTCCAGAATCGAAGAGAGACCGGACCAACTTGGGCTTTGTCAGGAGTGCATCAAAACATCGAAACGTGTCTCTAGCGAGAGATATTTCGATGCAAGTGTGACTGATAACTGGCGTGTACAGAATTCTGAGGGAAATATTCTGGGCAGGCAGTGAGAAACTCCCCCCACCCCCCGCTGTGGCCGGGGTATCTGAAGCTTGGCCGGTAGGGTTAATGCAAGGAGTTGGAGGTTCAGCTGGGAGCTGCTTTCACCGAGACGGTGTCCGGGATCTGGAGTGCCTGCGAGGCGGATTCCGAGACTCCCGCAACACACAAGTATTTGAATTGCCAGGGCGTTGAAGGTTCGGGATCAAATGGGAGCAGTGTAGATGGGTGCTCGGTGGTCGCTAAAGAATACAGTGGGGAGAAGGGCCTGTTTTTGTGTCCTGTGGACCCCGTGACGCTGTGATCTTGTTTAAATCCATTCAGAAAGCGGGAATGGTGTTGCTCGTCCCAGGTGACCCCGGAGAAAACAAGCTTCACGGGGGATAGTGGTGGGGTCAGGAGGCACCTGTAGCACAGACTGCGTAAGAGGACCAGATTCCTTACTCTGCAAAGCAAATTGGGATTTTAATGGAAGTTAGCTTTAATTCATCAAGTTAACATATTGAAATTCCCACACGTGCCTCTGGACGTCCCATCCTAGAATAAATACTGCCCGGCCAACCCCTCGTTCTGTTTGGATATTGCGAGTGTCAGAGGTCCTGTCACGTTATGTTATCGCCTCCGGCAGTTGCTGCTCTGAGCTGGTCAATATTATAAAACAGTTCTATTTCGTTCCTAGAATAGAAAATACATGATCGTTCTTCTGTTCTATGTAACAGTTTCTTCCCCCAAGCCAATAGACTCCTCAATACCCAGAGCCTGGACTGACACTAACTTACTGCCCTCTACTGTGGCTATTGTCTTGTTTATTATTTATTGTAATGCCTGCACTGTATGCAGTCCTGGGTAGGTCTGTAGTCTAGTGTAGTTTTCACGCGGTTCAGTGTAGTTTTTGTACTGTTTCATGTAGCATCATGGTCCTGAAAAACGAGGTCTCGTTTTTACTGCGTACTGTACCAGCAGTTATGGTCGAAATGACAATAAAAAGTGACTTGACTTGATGTCCCGGTGACAAGAGGATTTGTTTAATCACCTAAAGCCAGCCCAACCGTCTGTCCCGGGACGTTAAGTTTGAGAGGTTTGGTCCATCTCCAGCTGTTGCCGTTTCAGGAGTCAACGCGATGTTGAGGAAAGTGGCCGTGGCGGCTGCTTCCAAACCCCTGGTGGAGATCCGGCAAGACGGCGACCACTTCTACATCAAGACGTCAACCACAGTGAGGACCACCGAGATCAACTTCACCGTCGGCGAGGAGTTCGAGGAGGAGACGGTGGACGGGCGGAAGTGCAAGGTGACCGGAGGGATTGGAAGGAGTTGGGGTGGGTGGGGCACGTGGGAGCGGGAGTTGCGATGAGGGCTGGGGTGGATGAGTGCAAAGCGTTAGGATGGAGGGGGTGGTTGGGGAATTGAGGGTGTGACGGGGAGGGATGTGAGAATTGGGGGCCAAGATGACATGGGTAGCCCAGGATGGGTGGAGGTATACTCGGGCGGGGTGTGAAGGCGAAGTGTGGAGGTCTGGGTGTGGTGTGGTTTTAGGGATATTGAAAATGGGATGAGGGGCTTGGTGGGGTCTGCAGATTGGGGAAAGGTTTAAGGGATGGACTGTACTTAGGAGGGAGAAGGGATGCGAGGTGTGGGCGAGTTATTGCATAGTCTATACTGATCCACTGAAGTAAAATGAGCGACATTAATAAGACCATGAGCCATTGGAGCAGAATTAGGCCATTTGGCCCATTGTGTCTGTTCTGCCACTTTATCATGGTTGATCCATTTCCCTCTCAATCCTGTTCTCCTGCCCTCTCCCCGTAACTTTTCACGCCCAGACTAATCAACCTTTGCCTTAAATGCTCCCATTGACCTGGCCTCGCCACCCAGGAAAAACTTATAGTTTCTAAAACTGACTCATTGGATAATCTAATTGGAAATTGATTAGACAGTATTTTGACCTGTAGTCTTGTGGGTTTCAGAGTGTAACTGACAGCGAGGATTCCTAACAGAGGCAGCGAGCCGGTTAGGGGGAGGGGCTGCGACATGCGCCTTTGAGCGTCACTAACGTGTAACAAATGGACTGTGGGTGGCTCCCTGTGGAGACCCCGAAACTGAATGGTGACTAATTTATCACTAGTGAGCACATCACTGGGACAGTTTATCTGAAATTAAATTAATGATGCTGGGGACAAATTGTTTCCCGGCTGCGTCTGAGTAGCTCGTGAAACGACCCCATTTAGACAGATGAGCGGATCTCCCGTGGTTTCGAGCAGCGCAGATGAAGAAACCTGTGCTCCCGCTATCTTGTCCTTTGCCTCTGCCGGCCGCCGTGCCTTCCCGCACGCTTGCGGCAGCCGCGGCTCATCAATCTGCTGTCGCTGTCAGCGGAACCTTCGCCGGGCCCGCGAATTGAACTTTCATTGTCATCAAATTGGCCCTTCAAAGTGACGGAGAAAAGATGGATGGCCTGCATTTATATATTACACCTTCTTTCACAGCTTCAGTACACCCCAGGCACTTTGCAATAACATTTTTAAACACAGTTTCTGTTAATAAGCGGGGAAGACTGCAAACAATTTGCCCTGATTGAGACAGCCAATCTTTTCTTCCTTCCTGCCGGTGATTGGGCAATGCACATTGTCAGGACACGGGAAGAACTCCATTCCCGCTTTTATCTGTCTATTTATCTTATATCTAATATCTCTTTTATCTATCTAACTAGATACAGCGCAGAATAGGCCCTTCCAGCCCTTTGCGACGCACCGCCCAGAAACCCATAATAGTTAGCCCTAGCCTAATCATGGGAAATTTACAATGACAAATTAACCTACCAACTGGCACGTCTTTGGAAATACAACACTCGTAAGGTATTGGTCTACGAATGCCATATATACCAAGGTGCAGGATACATATGGAACAAGACGTCCATTCCACAGACTGATAACCTCGGGATAGTTGGCTGTCCTTGAGCCTGGTGGTATCTGCTTTCAGGCTTTTGAATCTTTTGCTCAATGGGGTGGGGGTGATGGAGAATGTCCGGGGGGGGGGGTTGATTATACCATCTGCTCTACGGACGTAGCGAGAAGTATAGACAGAGACCAAGGAGGGGAGGCTGGTGTCTGTGATGTGCTGAGCTGGGTCTGCTGAGAGGGTTCAGTCTTACGCCAAAGAGAGCGCGTCCGACGGGGGCACAGCTGACCTTTGTCACAGTTAATTTCCGGCGGAGTTTTTAAGAAATTTGTACAGTTTCCCCGTGAACTGTGTGGGTTTCCTCTGGGTGATCCGGTTACCTCCCACATTCCGAAGACGTACTGGTTTGTAGGTTAAATGGTCATTGTCCTGTGATTAGGCGGGGGCTGCTTGTTCGAACGGAATGGCCTGATCCGCACTGTATCTGTAAAATGAGTAACAATTACGGAAACGTTGGAGAGAGATGGGAGGGCGAGTCTCAGAATATATTGATTCAACTACTGATAGTTTTGGTAACTTATCACCATGCATTTAACATAACCAGTGTGTCGATCTTTCCTCCACTGGACATTTCAGCCAAACCATAACTTCAAAAAGCAGGCAAGAGAATGTTTAACTGTTGGAACTATAGATGATGAGGCAGGACAGGGTTCCGCAAGGCAGCGCTGACCACTGGCACTGGCTGAGATGGCGGGATAGGCCGAGCCTTCTACTGGGTTGCCATAGAGACCTAAACCTCACACTCCAAGGGAAGGTGAGAGTTGGTTTGTCAAATATTTAATAAATGCAATTCCGATACAAAACTTTGCAGTTGTTTAAATAGGTAATTTATTCAGGTTTTAAAAAAAATTTGGTAGTTTTGTTCAACCGGCTGGTTGAGGAAAAACGAACTCACTCAGATCAGATGTCTAAATGATTTGACTTTTTATTACGACCGGTGCCTCCGGATTGGCAGCTGAGAGTTTCTGCGTGTGTCTCGGGGTTTCTGGTCCCTGTCAGTGGAATCTATTCCTGCCGGTCCGATGTCAGGCCACAAGGTTAATGAGAGAAACCGAGGCTATTTGCGTGGTCCCCTGAGTGTGACTGAAAATGAAAATACTTTTTGGACGATGGGGTGGGGGGGGGTGGGGGGGGTGGTGTTCGGAGTAATTTGATGGCTTGGTCTGCGAGCTATCACAGGAATGATCAGCCGGATGTTCCTGCCCCGCTCTAAGATGTGGAGCTGTCACCCTTTAGCGAAGCCAGACCCGGAGTCACACGCAGACGAGCTCAAAATGGAATTAAATGTGTCTGACCATCTATAGTTCCGTTGTTCCCACACTTTTCCCACCCACGTGGCACTGTAATGGAAACATTTGTAAAGGATTGAGAGTCATTGAATGGTTTGTTGTATATAATTTTACTTTTGAATAAAGTATATTTTGTTTAATAAAAAAAAATCTATAGTTCCGTTGTTATCTCACTGGTAAAAACTTTCTACACAAGCTTCCAGTTTCATATATTTCCTCATATTTTCAAATGACACAGGAGGCCATTCAGCCAATCAACTCTATACTGGCTCTCAGAACGATCCTACTCTCCTGCAATCCATTCGTTCTCACATTCCCACCAGCTCTCTCGACTCTCCTGCCAGATGCCCACTCTAGAGGGATTTTACAGAAACCTACTGATTTTGTGACGTGGGAGGTAACAGGAGCACAGGGGGAAACCCACACACCCCGAAGCCCGAAGCAGGGGTTGGGATGGAACCTGGGTGTCTGGGGCAGCGAGGCAGCCGCACAAGAAAGGGTCTCAGCCCAAAACGTTTATTGATTTCCATAGGCGCTGTCTGACTTGCGGAGTTTCTTCCGCATTTTGCGTGCGCGCGTTGCTTTGGATTTCCAGCATCTGCAGCCTTTCCGGTGTTTATGGTGCGCTGTCCCTTCTGTCCTGACGAAGGGTCTCGGCCCGAAACGTCGACAGCGCTTCTCCCTATAGATGCTGCCTGGCCTGCTGTGTTCCACCAGCATTTTGTGTGTGGTGTTGTTTGGATTTCCAGCATCTGCAGATTTCCTCGTGTTTGCTCTTTATGGTGCGGAGAGCTGGTTCATCCTCGCTCACTGCAAGCACAGGTCGGGGGTTGTCCCCTGTGAACCTTCTGTGCGTAAGGGAGTGTTCACACATTTTTCTGATTTGCGACTCGCAATGCTGAGAAGTCGGCTGGAATTCCTGATAAGAGACCAGCGTTCCTTTGAAGTACCTTCAAGCCAGCAGATCGTCTAATTGGATCACGCTGAAAGGAACAAGAGCGACAGATAAATTATTGGCTATTAGGTGTCTGCACTCTCCACCTCGGACCAGGCCTGACACTGAATGAGGATCTAGTGTTATTGGTACTTGACTTCGCTGACAGGATTAGTATCAGTTTGTAAATCTTTTGGGCATGAATTGGACAATCAGTCATCTCTTTATCAGGACTGTTTCACAGTCACAACAGGGATATTATGGTATACCACCGACACGTGCAGCACCTCATTAGCCCCGGTAATTTTGTAGGCGTATTTTTAATATGATGCAGTACTTCTGCTACCAGTAGCCTTGAGGGTATGAAAGCCAATCATGCAGGGGCCAGCATATGGTCAATGGGCTGAAAGGCCTCCTGCATTACAACAATTCCATGAAGCTATGTGTCGGGTGTCAGCCAGGCTGGGATAGGTCTCTTCACTGAAGGACACGAGTGGGCTGGCTGTTTTTTTTAAAATTAACATTTACCAATCACGTCAAAAAATAAAAGTCAAATCCTGCAGCTACTGGAAACCCGAGATAAAGCAGAAAGTGTTGAAGGTACCCAGCGTGTCAGGCAGCATCGGTGGAGGAAGGAACAGAATTAATGTTGTGTGCTGAAGATACTTCAGAGCTAAAAAGAAAGGTTTGATGATCCGATGTGCCTTATTTCTCAGTTTACAGATGCTGAGTATTTCTGGCATTTTCTGTTTATAATGCAGCAGTTTCACAGTCTTCCATGGGATTTCAACCCATATCCTCTAGTTTTCTGGAGCAGATGTGAAGGAGCAAATGATTATTTGTGTCAGTTACAAGCACAAGGCACTTAGAAGTTTTAAAAATCTGCTCGTATGGTGGCAGCTGAGGGATTTCTGAGAAGTGAGAGATGGGAGCTTTGTCTGTACTGTCACTGGGGTCTCTCACTGTCCTTGTCATCTCTTGCAGAGCCTGCCGAAGTGGGAAAGCGAGAACAAAATCTATTGCAAGCAAACTCTTCTAAATGGATGTGGGCCAAAGACACACTGGACTCGGGAGCTGGTGGACAATGAGTTGATCCTGGTAGGTAACCAACACTGGGATGCTTGCCCCCTTGTTGATGTCCAGCCCCTCCACGGTGAGCAGTGGACCTCTCAAGGGCCTCACCCTGCTGGCCAGAGGCAAGACGGGCACCTGGTAATTCAGACCTGTTCTCCACGATCTCTGTCCAGGAACCGTAGTTCCAGAGCACACTGTGAGTATAAGAGTTTCCAGTGAAATCACACACATTGGAAATCTGACCAGGCACAGATCATATTTATTTATTTAGAGATGCAGCACAGTAACAGGCCATTCTGGCCCAATGAGCCTGTGCTGCCCCATTACACCCACATGACCACCTAACCTACTATACTGTACATCTTTGGACTGTGGGAGTAAACCGGAGCACCCAGAGGAAACCCATGAGGTCACCCATGAGGTCATGGTAAGAACATACAGACAGTGGCAGAATTGGAACTTGGGTCACTGGCACTGCAACAGTGTTATGCTAACCATTACAATATTGTGCCACTACTTGTGTTTACAATGTATTGCCTACATTGGATGTGCTGAGACGATGACTTCCCCCTGGGCTATGTGTATTTCCAGGGTTAATTACCAGTGTAGTCCCAAAGCACACACAGCCCAATCAGGTTCCAGCAAAGCTGTGACCTCAACAATGAGATTTAAAGGGACCTTCATGAGCCCAGCACTGGGAGCCCAACTTACATGAGATCCCTTTAAATATACATCAATCCCCATCATGCACTGGTCTCCCACCCTTCACCTGATCAGCCTTGGTCATAGAAACATGGAGAACCTACAGCACAATACAGGCCCTTCGGCCCACAAAGCTGTACTTACTTTAGATATTACCTAGGTTTACTCATAGCCCCCTATTTTTCTAAGCTCCAAGTATCTACCCAGGAGTCACTTAAAAGACCCTATCGTATCTACCTCCACCGCCGTTGCCAGCAGCCCATTCCACACACTCACCACTCTCTGAGTGAAAAACTTACCCCTGACATCTCCTCTGTACCTACTCCCCAGCACCTTAAACCTGTGTCCTTGGTCCTCTGTACCAAGGTTTTGCTCTCACCGTCTGACTTCCAGACATAACCCCCAACTCAGCAGCCGCCTCCCCTCAATGTACAGACATTTCCCAGACATCAGCTTACGGTTCCCAAACCGGTGGCCAAACCCTTACCATAAATCCATCTGCTCGCCACAGATCATCATTATCAATCTGGCCCTCTGCACAAAGCCCTTTCTGATCCCCTGATACTGAGCCCTCTCCTGTCTCACCACAACACCCTGGGCTTCCCCAGTCGACTCTGGATTGACACAGCAAGTGAGGTAGAGCTGACCAATGTAGTTGCGTGCACCACGCGCACCCTGGATTTTACTGAATATCTAAACGTTATCGAGAGACACAGCATGCAGACAGGCCCTTCAGCCCTCTGAGTTCCTGCTGACCCTACATTATCCTACACGAATCCCTTTCTTTTTATTCTCTCCACATTCCTGCACCCCTCCCCCCCCCCCGATCCTACCTCTTAGCTACACACTGGCCAATCATAACTCACACCTGGTCTGGGGGTAGAAACCAGAGCACCCAGGGGAAGACCCATGTGGTTACTGGGGGGACATGCAAACTCCACACAGACAACATGCAAGATCAGGATTCAACCCATGCCTCTGGCACTGTGAGACAGCTGCTCTACCAGCTGGCCAGGCCCAAGCTCAGTACATCTGTTAGCGCACACCACCCTGCTCTTGCAGCCACAATGAACCTCTTGGCCCAGCCTCTTGGGAACGTTGGTCAACTCTCTCTGCCATTTGCAGACTAGCAGACAACTTTCCCATATGGATACTGAGGCCATTGATAATCCCAGCAATTCCTCCTCTGAAACAGAACGTCGTAGCTCCAGAGCTGGGTCATGTCTAGGCTGATGACTGGGTGTTAGGGGAATCCTGCTCTCCCAAAGGTGCAAACAGATGCCTGTCTGCACCCTCCAGTGCACAGGGGACCTTCCAGCAAAATTTACCCTGAAGAAGTTCCACTGGAAATGATCTTGTTCTGTGTTAACTGGTTGCTGCTGATGCATGATAAAAGTGACCAAAATACTTCAGAACTGTCAAGCACTTTGGAATATCCTGGCATTGTCAAAGGCACTCTGCACAGTACTGTGCAACAGCCTTAGGCACATGCAAAAAAGTTCCGTAAAGCGAAGATGCTTTCAAATATAATGAAATGAAGAGTTTCTAAATATCAAAAAAATTACTATGAAGAGCAGTAAACAGTAAAAAAATTAAATCAAATCAATATTTGGTGTGTCCACCCTTTGCCTTTAAAACTGCAGTAATTCTCGGGTACACTGCTGTGCAGTTTTATAAGAAATTCAGCTGGTAAATTGTTCCAGACATCTTGGAGAACTTGCCACAGTTCCTCTGTGGACCTTGGCTGTCTCGCTTGCTTAACTCACTTTAGGTAATCCCAGACAGCCTCAATGTTGAGATCAGGGGTCTGTGGACACCATACCATCTGAAGCCATATAAAAATTCTAGGGTGCCTAAGACTTTTGCACGGTACTGTAAATTTAGGCTATTTCATGCACTGACTGGATTCCAAATCTTGCATGTTACCTTTGGCAAACACAGACTCGAGATAAAGTACTTGTCTCTGCTTTAATTACAGACACTGGTGGCCAATGACGTCGTGTGTACAAGGATCTACATTAAAGAGTAATGGCATCTGTCTTCCCTTAATGTGGGGGAAGCCTGCTATCTGCAGAATCATCTCCTTATCACTTTGTGCACGGTCTGTTAAGTTATTGATGCCAATCAGTGACATTCCAAGATTTTGTTTTATGTGTCATGGTGTTTTATTTTAATGTTGTGAAATCATTTTGATGTCTGTAATAGTGAATGTAAGATTCAGCTGGATTACTTAGTGCACTTGGTCTTTTAGACTTCTGTATTTCAGATGTAGATCTGCCAAAGCACCTCCCTGTGCTCGGAATGTATCACTGGGTAAAGCTGTTGGCTGTTCCTGTAGTTCATTGAAGAGGAATTAGATTGGCTCATTCACAAAACCTGAATGCAATTAAGTGGAAATGAAGTGAAGTGGGTAATAAAATCAAAAAAAAGCTTCCAATGTAGTTTGGCACTTATTATTATTTTTTTTAAAGACTCATGGTTATCTCGTGGTGCCTGTATACCAATCACCTGGTCAGAGAAAATCATCCCATTTCATTGCATTGGAGATACCATTTACTTGGTCCATTGTTGGTATTGGGAGGCCATTATTCCATTGGGCCGATGTTGGGGTTGGGAGTTCCTCATTTCATTCGGTGTCTGTGAGTAGGAAGACAAGTGTCCTGAAGGCCAACGGCCAGCAGGTTGGATCTGCTGTCGATGACTGTCCTACACCTCATATGATTCTTCAGCAGACTGAAGTGACTTTCACTGATACATTAACGTGAAAATGAGTCGAAAATATGATGGAAACAAGCACAGAAGGTTTCTCTTGGTAGATGTTCTGCACGTTCACACTGATGCTATAAGGTGGCTGGTGAAGAGAAGACATCTTCAGGGCCGCAGTGACCTGTGGTTAACTGAACGCTTAGTTCAAGCTGAATGAAAGCGGACATTTGGTATAATCTCTCAGCATTGGTCCCGCAGGAAAAACCTAAAGTGCAGATTCTCACAGTCCCCTTCAGCTGTAACTCACACCAGTCTTTGTCGTTGTGTTACATCTATCCCCCACATGGCCAAATAAAATGTTGGTCACATAGAACACCTGGACACCAGCAGACACAAGGCTTAGCTTAACACTGGAAAATACTTTTCTTCCCTCAACTCACCTTCCGCCAACACTTAATCCTCTGGCCCTCACTGTTCTGGTGAGTGCCTGAACATCTCTCTGGGTCTCCCCTCCAGAAAGTGAGGGAGGACTAAGCTTCGGGTTTTGTTTCCATTGGGTCACTTAAATCCCCAGTGAAGGGGCAGCAGTTTCTTGCTAACATGGCTAACATGGCTTCTTCAGACAATCCATTCCAGATTACAATTCACTGCTTTAAAACTAAAGTGCTGTGCGATAGCCTCAGGCACAAACAGTGTTCAGCTAGCGTGCCTAAGACTTTCACACTGGACTGTGTTTGTCAATGTGGTGCAGACAGCGAGTTTGTGAATCTGGCGGAACAGATGATGTTGGGAATGGTGAGGGGAGAGCTGTGGGACAGGTGGCAGAGAGGGAGTGCCAGGGGCAGGGGGTGGTGAGGGTGCAGACACACCCAGCCCTGAGACAGTCATTTGTTTTCAAACGATCGGTTTACTGATCATTACAGAATGTCTCTCTTGTGCTTCCTGCTCCCTCCCCTCTCCCTTCCCCTTTCCCCGACCATGATACCCCTCTTTCTGCCCCTTCTCACTCTCAGTCCACAATAGAGACCCACATCAGAATCATGTTTATCTTCACTCATAGATGTCATGATCTTTTTAATGTGGCAGCATGACAGTGCAATATGTAAAATTACTACCGTACTCTGCAAATGTCTTAGACACCCTGGCTAGATATAAGAGTTTTGCTGTACTGTAAGCCCCTCACCTCCCTGACACTGGGTTAGGATACAATCCCCAACAGTTTAACTGTCCCAAAAAGGCTCCTCCAACCCTTTCAGTGCATTACGCAGTGGGACGGGGCTTCGAACCTTCAGCATCCCGAATCGTAAGCCAGAGCAGAGCTAACAGAACCAGAGAGGCAGCTGTACACAGCTGTTGCTGTCACATTACTTGGGCGCAGTCAGGGAAATGGCCCACCCGGTGCGTGACCGAATTCTGCAAGTGGCCTGTGGTGGAGCTGGGGGGGGGGGGCAAGAGCCGAGGGAGTCGGTGGAGAATAGAGAGGATAGGGCAACGTCAGACCACAGCACTGACGGGATCCGACACCGACCCGAGATCCAGCATCAGAAAACACCTGAAACTGTGCGGAGCAATTTGGACTCAATGGTTATTACTGTGTGGAAATGCACAGTGTAGTCACGTCTGATTACCCAGAACCACACAAATGTTACCACAGAGAACAATCCATTTGTCCTGCTGCTTCCTGGCTAACCTCTGTTTCTCTCCCCACACATACTATTGAAATTTTCCAACTATTTCTGGTTTTATTTTAGATTTTCAACGTTGATGATTTGTTCTTGATCTTCATTTACCGGTGGGAGTTATTTCACTGGGGTGACCCTACCTTCTGTCTAAAACCACCCACCTGGTCTTTTATTCACCCCAGCCCCTCCAATGTTCTACCCGACCGTGAGGAGGAGGAGGTGCTGGCGGGGCACTGGTGGAGCTTCCTCCCAGGAGCAGCAGTGCTGACTGCGGTCTCCGGGGCTGATGGCCAATCGCTGACAATTAATCCCTGATGCTTGTTTCTTTGTCCCTGTTCTTTGTTTCAGGACCCTGTTTTCTCACACTGGTGAGAGGCAGCGTAATTATTTCATAAATCCATTGCTTTCTCTGCAAACGTCAGTGCAAAGTGGAGCCAACAGAGTGCCGTCTATTCCAGGTTTTTGTGAGCCGTTGTGTTGCAGGAGCACAGAGGGTCATCAGTCCTTTGGGGATAATCAAATTACTGTCCGCGGTGTCTCCTCGCTGTTTCTCTAGCCGTGTTTGAGAGCTAATTGAGCTAAAAGCCAATTCAACTGACTGATTAATAGAGCCTGAGAGGCTTTGAATAGGGACATCTCTTTTGATGGAGTGTTCCACTTGTAACGAAGCTCACTTTGAATAATTTGTGGCTATGGACTGCTACAGGATGCAAGGGGGTTCTTGAGGCCTTTTGAGGGGATTAACCCTCAGGCTGAGTCCATCTGAATAGTTGCAGGAGGAAGAGATCTGTAATGCTAGTATTTAAGCTAAGCGAAGTGCCTTGGTAAGTTCTGAGTGTACAGTACATCACAATCCACGTCCCTCTCCAGCCCAATAGTTGAGCATGAAGCCAGCTGTGGGTTTGTAGCCTTCGTCTCCTAGGAGACCAACAGGCCTGAGACCAGGTTTGCCTCTTCAGATCAAACAAAGCCCATACTGCATTTTGAAACAATACCTGGACAGGCTTGGAGCTACGATGCAGTTAGCAGAGATGCTGCTTTACAGCTCCAGTGACACGTGTTCGACCCCCACCTCAAGTGCTTTCTGTGTGGAGTTTGCACGTGCTCCCTGCGACCACCAGGATCTCACCTGGGTGCTCCCATATCACAAAGCCGCACAGGAGGGTACAGTACTGTGCAAAAGCCTAAGGCATCTTAGATTTTTTATCTGGTTTCAGATGGTATGGCTTCCACAGGGCCCTGATCGCAACATCAGCGAGGCTCTCTGCGATTACCTGGAGAAGGCAGCCAAGGTCTGCAGAGGAACTGTGGCAAGTTCTCCAAGATGCTCGGTACAACGTACCAGCGATTATCTGATAACACTGCACAATAATTGATGCAGTTGTAAAGGCAAAGGGTAGTCACACTGAATCAAAGGTCAGAAGGTTTATTTTATCATCAAAGTATGTATGCAGAATACAAGTCTGAAACTTGTCTTCTCCAGATAGCCATAAAATACAGCAAACCATAGAAGTAGTTGAAAGAAAAGACATAATTCCCTCCTCATCCTCTAGTTCTAACCCCCCCACATACGAAAAGAAAAAGAAACAAAAACTCGCAAACACCAACCCCCCCCACCCCTCCCTTGCCCAGAGAACTAACAGATCACCCACAGGGTGAAACAACACAAACATCGAACCCCAAACCCCAGCCCACCAATCAGCAACAAGAAAATCAAAACCCCAAACCCCAGCCCGCCAACCAACAACAAGAAAATCGAAACCTCCAAACCCCAGCCCACCAATCAGCAACAAGAAAATCGAAACCCCAAACCCCAGCCCACCAATCAGCAACAAGAAAATCGAAACCCCAAACCCCAGCCCACCAATCAGCAACAAGAAAATCAAAACCCCAAACCCCAGCCCGCCAACCAGCAACAAGAAAATCGAAACCCCAAACCCCAGCCCACCAATCAGCAACAAGAAAATCGAAACCCCAAACCCCAGCCCACCAATCAGCAACAAGAAAATCAAAACCCCAAACCCCAGCCCGCCAACCAGCAACAAGAAAATCGAAACCCCAAACCCCAGCCCACCAATCAGCAACAAGAAAATCAAAACCCCAAACCCCAGCCCGCCAACCAGCAACAAGAAAATCAAAACCCCAAACCCCAGCCCACCAATCAGCAACAAGAAAATCAAAACCCCAAACCCCAGCCCGCCAACCAGCAACAAGAAAATCAAAACCCCAAACCCCAGGCCCGCCAACCAGCAACAAGAAAATCAAAACCCCAAACCCCAGCCCACCAATCAGCAACAAGAAAATCAAAACCCCAAACCCCAGCCCACCAATCAGCAACAAGAAAATCGAAACCCCAAACCCCAGGCCGCCAATCAGCAACAAGAAAGAATGGGTGAGAACACACAGAACTGAAAGAGGCCGACATGATCTACAGTCTCAGAATTTCCATAACACCTCCGAGAGCATCAGGACCCAGCCGACCCTCCAAGGGCAGGGACCCAGAACCAATGTCCTCCCCAAGGGCTCTGACATGAACTGGCGGCCCCTCTGAGGGTAGCGTTTCGAGCCAGCAGTCCCTCTGAGGGCAGAGATTTGAACTGCTCGCTCTCCTCTGCATTTGCCCCAATGTTTCAATCTTCCTTGATGCTTTAATCGGAGAGAAATGTAGTCGATCAAGCCCCTCGTCTCACCTCTGAGCTTCTCCTCGTGGTAGCTCTGCCCACATTTCTTTCCTGAAGTTTTCATGAGGAAAGCAGAGCGCTAGCTCACTCGATTGAACTATGACTGTAAGTCACCGGCTCCAACAGTTTCAAAAACAAAACTAAGATGAAAAGAATGAGTAGAAGATGTAGAAAAACTGAAATGATTGACTTTCTGGACGACGTCGCCCCAGGAAATGCTCGCTGGCACCATCTTTTTCGGTTATGTAAGTATGGATTTGATTTAGTTTTTTTTACTGTTTATTACTGTTTATAGTAATTTTTGATATTTAGAATCTTTTCATTATTTCTGAAAGCATCTCTGCTTTACCGATATTTTGCATGTGCCTAAGACTTTTGCGAGCACTGTATATTGATTAGTGATCTGAAAACGTTTGCTTGTTCTTAGGAAGGTGATGGAATCTGGGAAGAATTGATAAGAATGTGGAAAGAATAAAATGGGATCAGCGTAGGAATGGTTAACAGTCATGGATTTGATGGGCTGAAGGGCCAGTTTCTGCCCTGTGTGATTCTCTGTCTCAAAGACATTAGTCAGGGAATGTCCCAGGTACCAGCTCCACACCAGGTCTCTGAAAACATAATCCATAGCAGAGTGTTGCTCCATCACAAGTTGAACTGCAGGAGTTAAATCCCTGCTCAGGGAGATCTAAAGAAGGAAATCCCGAGATCCCACCAACGATTTAAACATAGAACGGTGCAGCACAGGAGCAGGACCTTTGGCCCACAATATTGTGCTAAGCAAATTATAATGCTCAACTAATTCAATCTCTCCTGCCCAAACAATGTCCGTATCCCTCCATTTCCCAGACTTGCATGAAGGCAGGCCTTTGAACACCCCTGGTGTTTGCCTGCACCAACACCCCAGGTAGTGTGTATGTGCCTGTTCTGTTAACTGTTGATTGCTCATGGAAGTTTGCTCTACTCTCATGAAAATTGTTGGTTGCTATTGGGTTGTCTGTTGTCCTGTGCTTGATGCCTTGCACCGAATCACAATCAACTCTAGTATCTTTCATATACGGCCAATAAAGTGATCCTAATTCCAGACTTCTACATTATCCAGAGCACCACCAATCTTCACACGGTCTGCAGATTTACTATCCCACCCATCTACATTTCCATCCAGGTCATTTACTGTATACAGTATATATCTCGTATAGTACGGATCCCTGTGCTACACCACAAGTTCGACCTCCAGCCAGATTAAGTTCCCTTCCCTCTAACAAACACGGCACTCGGGAGGCCAGGCAGCGTACAGGGAAGGACAAGACACCCAACGCTTCATTTCTGAGGCTTTTCATCGGAACTTTATCCAGTGTCCGCAGTTTGGTTTTTGACTTTCCTCCCTGCGTTTCCTGGGTGACTTCATCCCATTTCCCTAAATTGTTGGATCTGGTTATTAATTTGAGGGAGTTTGTGGGAGATCACTCTTTGGTACTTAAATAGCTCGTCTTTCCCATAAACTCTGGATTATTTCTTTTATCTCAATGCCCTCAGGTAATGAAAATTAAAAAATATGCAGGTGTTGGAAATGTGAAACAAAACAATGGAACTACTCAGCAGGTAAGGCAGCATCTGTGGGGAGAGAAAATGAGCTATGCTTTCGCTAAGCTGAAATATACATTGCAATCTGACCTATGAGGAGACGACACTATGGCAGCTCAGAAGAGGAAGACCCCCAGCTGGTTTAGCAAAAGACCCAGAAGGTACAATCTGCAACCTGGTCATCTCTGAGGTTGAGGTACGCAGATGTTTCCAATGGGTGGACAGTCGCAAAGCTGTGGGACCGGACGTCGTCCCAGGGCAAATACTCAGGATGTGTACAGCACAACTGGCAGGTGTGTTTACAGGCATTTTTAATCTCTCCCTCTCCCAGTGTAGAGTCCCCTCCTGCTTCAAAACATCCACCATTGTCTCTGTATCAAAAAAGACCAAGGTAACATGCCTGAATGACTGGCGTCCTGTCACAGTTACCTCAATAATAAGCAAATGCTTTGAGAGGCTGGTTAAGGACGACATCTGCAGCTTGCTACCACCCACACTGGATGCCCTAAAATTCACCTACCGACACAACTGATCGGCAGATAACACAATAGCCACTGCTCTACATACCGTCCCTACACATCTGGAGAAGAGGGGTGCTTATGTGAGAATGCTGTTCTTGGACCACAGTTCAGCATTCAACACTGTAATTCCATCCGGGCTTGACAGGCAGATCAGAGGCCTCGGCCTTCACCCTGCCTCGGGCAGTTGGATCCTGGACTTCCTGTCAGATCACCAGCAGGTGGTAAGCGTGGGCTCCCTCACCTCTAACCCTTCTGACTCTCAACACAGGGCTGTGTACTAAGTCCCCTCCGTCACTCCTTGTACACTCATGACAGTGTCACCACCCACAGCTCTAATCTGCTAATTAAATTTGCTGACGACACGACACTGATTGGCCTAATCTCAAACAATAACGAAGTGGCCTACAGGGAAGAAATCATCTCTCTGACACAGTGGTGTCAAGAAAACAACCTCTCCCTCAATGTCGCAAAAACAAAGGAGCTGGTTGTGGATTACAGGAGGAATGGAGATGGGCTAACCCCTATTGATATCAATGGATCTGGGGTTGAGAGGGTAAACAGCTTCAAGATCCTCGGCATCCATATCACCGAAGTCCTCACGAGGTCTGTACACACCAGCTGTGTGGTGAAAAAGGCACAACAGCGCCTCTTTCACCTCAAACGGTTGAAGTATGGTATGGACCCCCAAATCCAAAGTACTTTTTACGGGGCACAACTGAGAGCATCCTAATTGGCTGCATCATTGCCTGGTATGAGAACTGTACATCCCTTAATCACAGGACTCTGCAGAGAGAGTGGTGCGGACAGCCCAGCACAGCTGTAGTTGTGAACTTCCAATGATTCAGGATATTTACAAGGACAGGTGTGTAAAAAGGGCCCGAAGGATCATTGAGGACCCCAACCACAATCTACTCCAGCTGCTACCATCCAGGAAACAGTACTGCAGCATAAAAGCCAGGACTAACAGGCTCTGTGACAGCTTCTTCTACCAGGCCATCAGACTGATGAAGTCATGCTGATCTGAGTGTATTTCTGCGTTACATTGACTGTTCTATTTACTATAAATTATTATAAATTACTATGATTGCACATTTAGACGGAGACATAACGTAAAGATTTTTACTCCTCATGTATGTAAAGGATGTAAGAAATAAAGTCAATTCAATTCAAGAAAGGCAAAAGGGGCAAGTTACGCCTGGAGCTAGAGGAACTGGGCAAGGTCTTAAATGTGTTTTGCATTGGTATTCACCAGGAAGGATGTTGATATTCTTGGGGAAGTCGATATGAAGAAAGACGAAGTGCCGGATGTCTTGAAAAACTTTAAGAAGGATAGATCCTCAGGGCCTGATAGAATCTATACCAATGATACTGAGGAAGGCAAGGGAAGAAGATGTGGGAGCCCTGACCATGATCTTTGCATCCTCTTCAGCCACAGGTGAGGTTGCAGAAGACCGAGAACAGCCAATGTTGTTTCTTTCTTTAAGGAGGCACCGGGAGAAACAAAGCATGTGTAGGCCTGAAAGTAGTAGGGAAGGGGTTCTCAGGGGCAAGACATACTCACATTTGAAACAACATGGCTTTAAAGACTGTCAGCATGGCTGCATGCAGAGTAGGTCCTGTCTCATGAATTTGACTGAGCACTTTGGGGAAGTGATAAAAATGATTGATGAGGATGTTGTCTATATGGACATTTGACAAGATCTTCATAGTAGGCTGGTCCAGAAGATGAAGCCACATGGGATCCATGGTGAGATAGTAAATTGGATATAAAATTGGCTTGGTCATAAGGGAGAGTGCTGGATGGATGTTTCTCTCTGAATAGAGATTGTGACCAGTAGTGTTCTGCAAAGATCAATGCTGGGATATTCATTGTTTTTAATATGTATTAAAGATCTGTAAAGGACACAAAAACCAGAGGAGTTGTGGATAAAACCACACACAAAATGTTGGTGGGACACAGCAGGCCAGGCAGCATCCATAAGGAGAAGAGCTGTCGACGTTTCGAGCCGAGACCCTTCGTCAGGACTAACTGAGAGGAAAGATAGAAAGAGATTTGAAAGTAGTGGGGGGAGGGGGAAATGCAAAATGATAGGAGAAGACCAGAGGGGGTGGGATGAAGCTAAGAGCTGGAAAGGTGATTGGCGAAAGTGATACAGAGCTGGAGAAGGGAAAGGATCATGGGACGGGAGGCCTCGGGAGAAAGAAAGGGGGAGGGTGGAGCACCAGAGGGAGGTGGAGAACAGGCAGAGTGATGGGCAGAGAGAGAGAAAAAAAACAAACAACTAAATATGTCAGGGATGGGGTAAGAAGGGGAGGAGGGGTATTAACAGAAGTTAGAGAAATCAATGTTCATGCCATCAGGTTGGAGGCTACCCTGACGGTATATAAAGTGTTGTTCCTCCAACCTGAGTTTGGATTCATTTTGACAGTAGAGGAGGCCATGGATAGACATATCAGAATGGGAATGGGATGTGGAATTAAAATGTGTGGCCACTGGGAGATCCTGCTTTCTCTGGGGAACCGAGCGTAGGTGTTCAATGAAACGATCTCCCAGTCTGCGTCGAGTCTCACCAATATATAAAAGGCCACACCGGGAGCACTGGACGCAGTATACCACACCAGCCGACTCACAGGTGAAGTGTTGCCTCACCTGGAAGGACTGTCTGGGGCCCTGAATGGTGGTGAGGGAGGAAGTGTAAGGGCAGGTGTAGCACTTGTTCCGCTTACAAGGATAAGTGCCAGGAGGGAGATCGGTGGGAAGGGATGGTGGGGGGACGAGTGGACAAGGGAGTCGCATAGGAAGCGATCTCTGCAGAAAGCAGAAAGAGGGGGGGAGGGAAAGATGTGCTTGGTAGTGAGATCCCATTGGAGGTGGCGGAAGTTACGGAGAAGTATACTTTGGACCTGGAGGCTGGTGGGGTGGTAGGTAAGGACAAGGGGAACCCTATCCCGAGGGGGGTGGCGGGCGGATGGGGTGAGGGCAGATGTGCGGGAAATGGGAGAGATGCATTTGAGAGCAGAGTTGATGGTGGAAGAAGGGAAGACATCTCCTTCGTCCTGGAATGAAAAGCCTCATCCTGAGAGCAGATGCGGCGGAGACGGAGGAATTGTGAGAAGGGGATAGCATTTTTGCAAGAGACAGGGTGGGAAGAGGAATAGTCCAGTTGTGGATAGTGAGGAAGGTTGTCAAAGGTATAGTAGGATATAAATCTGTTGGAAATTTTAGCTAAAAAAAATGGCATGCAGAGTTTAATCCAGACTAATGTGAGGTGGTACTTTTTGGGAGGTCAAATGTGACAGGAAAGTACAGACTCATAGGGACCATGATCTCAGAGGGATCTTGTGGTGCAAGTCCACCATCTCTGAAAGTGGCAACACGATTAGACAGGGTGAACAAAGTGCACACCTTCATCACAGCCATCATCAGTCAGGGCATCATCATTATCATTATGTGCCGTGCTGAATGACGTGGGCAATCATGGACTTGGTCAGTGTTGTTCTTGGCAAACTTTTCTACAGAAGCGGTTTGCCATTGTCTACTTTTGGGCAGTGTCTTTACAAGACGGGTGACCCCGGCCATTATCAAAACTCTTCAGAGATTGTCTGCCTGGTGTCAGTGGTCGCATAACCGGGACGTGTGATATAAACCAGCTGTTCATACGACCATCCACCATCTGCTCCCATGGCTTCACATGACCTTGATCGGGGGTCTAAGCAGGTACTACACCTTGCCCAAGGGTGACTTGCAGGTTAATGGAGGGAAGGGGGTGCCTAACATATCCTACAAGCTGGTTTCAATCATACTGGTGCCCAAGAAGGGTGTGGTAACCTGTCTCAATGACTGTCATCCAGTAGCACTTACATCAACTGTGATGAAGTGTTTTGAGAGGTTTCTCATGAAGCATATCAACTCCTGCCTGAGGAGTGACCTAGATCTGCTCCAGTTTGCTTACTGTCACAACAGACTAACAGCAGATATCATTTAATTGGCCCTATGCTTTCCTCTGTAACATCTGGGCAATGAAGATCCATATGCCAGCAAGCTCTTAATTGACTAGCATTCAGCATTCAACACTACCACCCCCTTGAAACACATCCCTAAGCTCCAAGACCTGGGGCTCGGTACCTCCCTGTGCAAATGGATCCACATTTTGCTCATCTCTGTTGATAGTGAGTGAGGGAGGAGATGCTGTTGCTAATCAGAATGGATTTAAATATTTAACTTTGCTGATGACACCACTGTTGTTGGCTAAATCAAAGGTGGTGATGAATCAGCATATAGGAGGGAGATTGAAAATCTGGCTGAGTGGTGCCACAACAATAACCTCTCACTCAATGTCAGCGAGACCAAGCAGCTGATTATTGATTACAGGAGGAAGAAGCTAGAGGTCCATTAGCCAGATTTTATTAGTAGCTTTACGTTCCTTGCTATTAACGTATCGTGGATCTGTCCTGCTACCAGCACATAGAAGGCACAACAACACTTCCGCTTGGGAGTTGGCGTAGATCCAGCACGTCACCGAAATCTTGGTCAAACTTCTATAGAAGCACAGTGGAGGGTATCCTGACACGTTGCACCATAGCCTGGCACAGAAACACCAGGCTCTAGAACGGGAAAGACTACAGGGAGTGGTGGATACAGTCCACTCCATGACAGGCGAACCCCTCCCCACCATAGAGTACATCGACAATGAGTGCTGCCACACGAAGGCGGCATCCACCATCGAGGCCTTGTGCTCTTCACACGAGTACCATCGGGCAGGAGGTCCTGCACCACCAGGTCCAGGAACAGTTATTACCCTAGAATGTTACCAGAACAGTTTCTGGATATTCTACAGGAGGAGGACCCATTGCCGGTGTTTACGATCCACTTTGGAACTAACAGCACGAGTGTAAGGAGGGATGTGGACCTGCAATAGGAATTAAGGGAGCCAGGATGCAATTAAAGAACAGGATGTCCAAGGTAATGGTGTCTGTATTACGTCTGGTGCCTCACGTTGGTGAGTTTAGAAGTATAGGACGGATAAATTTGTTACTGAAGAGATAATGTAGGAAGGAAGGCTTTAGATTTCCAAAGCATTGGAATTGCTTCTTGGCAAGGTGATACCTGTACAATAGAGACACAAGACACTGATGTTATAAAGGAGCATTCATCATCAAAGCCACCCACCATCCAGCCCACACTATCTTCTCACTACTACCATCAGGTAGGAGATACACTACGACCCACAGACTCACCTTCAAGAACTCTTTACAAGTCATGTTCTCAGCATTAATTTTTTATTTGCATGGTTTGTCTTTTGCACGCTGGTTGTTTGTCATTCTTCCTTTATACATTGTTTTCATAATTACTACTGTGTCTCATTTTTTTCTGTTAAGAAAATGAATCTCACCGTAGTATTTAGTAACATACTGAGTATATATACTTTGATAATACATTTACTTCATTGAAAATAGAACATAGATCATAGAAATTTACAGCACATTACAGGCCCTTTGGCCCACAATTTTGTGTCTACTCTAGAAACCGCCTAGAATTTCCCTAGCGCATAGTCTGCTATTTTTCTATGCTCATGTACCTATCTAAGAGACTCTTAAAAGACCCTATTGTATCCGCCTCCACCACCGTCGCCAGCAGCCCATTCCACGCACCCACCACTCTGTGTAAAAACTTTCCCCTGACATCCCCTCTGTACCTGCTTCCAAGCACCTTAAAACTATGCCTCCTTGTGTTAGTCATTTCAGCCCTGGGAAAAAGCCTCCGGCTGTCCACACGATCAATGCCTTTTCAGCATCTTGTACACCTCTGTCAGGTCACCTCTCATCCTCCATCACTCCAAGGAGAAAAAGCCAAGTTCACTCAGCCTGTTCTCATAAAGCATGCTCCTCAATCCAGAACTTTAAATTTTGCAGATGCTGGAACCTGGTGCAACACACATGGCGCTGGACAATTCTTGTTGCCTTGTTGCCCCACAGATGCTGCTCGACCCACTGAGCTCCTCTAGTAGATTGCTTGTTGCCCCAGATTGTGGCATCTGTAGTCTTGTGTCTCCACAAGGACGTTGTCTGAGGATCTGTCGAGCTGGGGCCAGCTCCTGTGAAGCCTCTCTTCTACCACACACTTCCACAAAGTTTCTGTGCATGTCTGAAGTTATCTCTGGGGTTAATAGGAAATGCTATAAGCTGGTAATAGGCCAGCCAGCATCTGTGGATGGAGAATCAGCCTTAACATTTCAGGTCAGAGACTCCCTGTTAGACAATCTGCAATGTTAACTTTGGTTCCCTCTCCACAGACGCTGTCTGACCTGCTGAGTGTTTTCAGCAGTTCATTTTGCTTTTATTTCACATTTCAAGTTTTCGATCTTCATAATCTTCCCCTTAATATTTTACACCTGTCAGGAGCACAGGCATAATCTAACACTAACCCTGGGCAAGGAGCCAACGTATCGGGTGGGGTCAGGGGGTGTGGGTCTTGGCTTGCCGAGCTGTAGAGAGTAGCCACTCCAGGAGAAAGGAGGAAAGAAAGAACTTAGGGGGACTAATGTCCTTGTGGGCATGTTGGGGAAAGTTTAAACTAGTTTTGGAGGGGTATAGGAACCAGAGTGATGAATCAGAGGATGGGGTAATTGGTATACAGGTAGATTTGAGAAACTTTTAGGAAAGGATAGGCAGTTGATAGGGCAAAATTGCAGTGAGAAGGATGAGCTGAAATGTGTCTACTTTAATATTAGAAGTATTAGGAATAGGTGCGATGAACTTAGAGCATAGGTCAGTACATGGAACTATGACATTGAGGCCATTATGGAGACCAGGCTGTTTCAGGGGCAGGAATAGCTATTGACTGCTCCAGAATTTAAGTACTTCAAAAGGGACAAGGAGGGAGGTAAAGAGTTGGGGAGTGGCATTGCTAGTCCAGGGTAGTATCACAGCTGCAAAGATAGAGGACATTGTGAAGGGATTGCCTGCTGAGTCAGCTTGGGTGGAAGTCAGAAACAGGAAGGGAGCAATCGCACTTTTAGTTGCATTCTATATAGACACCAATAGACACCATTAGACACATTCCCAATAGACACCGGGGAACAGATCGGGAGGTAGATTTTGGAAAGGTGCAAAAATAACAGGGTTATTGTTATGGGTAACTTCAACTTCCCTAATATTGATTGACACTTCCTTAGTTCAAAAGATTTAGATAGGGCAGATTTTGTTAGGTGTGCTTGGGAAGGATTCCTGACACAATATGTGGACAAGCCAATTAGAGGAGAGGCCATACTGGATTTGGACCTTGGCAATGAACCAGGTCAAGTGTTAGATCTCTCGATAGGTGAGCATTTCAAAGACGGTGATCTCAACTCTCTGAGCTTTAGCATGGCCTTGGACACAGATAGGAGCTGCTGGCATGGGAAAGTATTTAATTGGTGGAGGGGGAATTATGATGCTATGATGTAACTTGGGAGCATAAATTGTGAATGAATATACTCAGGGAAATGAACAATGGAAATATGGAGGTTGTTTAGGGAGCACTTTCATGGGGTTCTAGATAGGTTTGACCCACTGAAGCAGGGAAAGGATGGTAGGGTGAAGGAACCATGGCTGACTAGAGAAGTGGAACATTTAGTCAAAGGAAGCATACTGAGTGTGTAGGAAGCAAGGATCAGACAGGGCTCTAGAGTTATAAGGTAGCTATGAAGGAGCTTAAGAAAGGACTTAGGAGAGCTGGAGGGGGACATGATGAGTACGGAGTAGGATCAAGTCAACCCCCAAGGCACATGAAGAATCTGAGGATGACTAGAGGGAAGGACCAATCAGGGATAAAAGGGGAAATGTGTGCCTGGAGTTGGAGGAGGTAGGGGAGGTCCTTAATGAATACCTTGCTTCAGTATTAAGCAATAAGAGAAACATTGATGAATGAGAAGACAGCTTAGAACAAACTAGTATGCTCAAACATGTTGACATCCGATGCACCAACATGTGACTTCCCACTTTCCCACATTGAACTCCATCTGCCACTTCTCTGCCCAGCTCTGCATCCTATCTATGTCCTATTGCAACCTACAACAACTATCTACAACTCCACCGACTTTCGTGTCATCTGCAAAATTATTAACACACCCTTCCAGTTCCTCATCCAAGTCATTTATAAAAATCGCAAAGGTCAGGGCTCCCAGAACAGGATACCACTGGTCACCGATCTCCAGGTGGAATATCTCCATCTACAACCACCTCTGCTTTCCATGGGCTAGCCAATTCAGAATCCACACAACCAGGTTTCTCTGGATACTATGCTTCCTAACTTTCTGAATGAGCCTAGTTAAATGCCTCAATGATATGGACATCGGTTTGCAGCAGGTGTCTAGATCGAGAACACCACAGAGCTGACCGAAGCTCTTCATCAGCTGAGCAATGGGTCTGAATTGGCACATCTCAGGGTGTAGAACAACTCTCTGGTTACAATGCACACACAAAATGCTGGAGGGCTTCAGCAAGACAGGCGGTGTCTATGAGGGGGGAATAAACAGTCAATGTTTCAGGCAGGGTCCTTAGAAGGATTTAGCAGAATTCTGCTAGGTTTCCTCTGCACCCTCTCTCAGTTTCCACATCCTTCCTGTAACGATGTAACCAGAAATGAGCAGAATAATTCAGTTGTGGTCTAACCAGCTGCGTGAACCAGGTCAAGTGTTCGATTTCTCGGTAGGTGAGCATCCAGACAGAATACACTCCGTCTACAACCATCCTCTGCATTCATAAGCCAGTTCTTTATCCGCACAGCCACGTTTCCCTGGATCCCATGCCTCCTGACTGGCTGAATGAACCTACTATGGGGAAAGCTGATCAACTGCCTTACTAAACTCCATATACATCAGATCCACTGCTCTACCTTCATCAACGTGCTTTGTCACATCCTCAGATAATTCAATCAGGGCATAAGGCATGACCTGCCCCTCACAAAGCCAAGCTGACTATTCCTAATCAGACTAGGCTTCTCTAAATGGCTATAACTCCTGTCTCTAAGAATCTTCTTCAATACTTTGTCCACCACTGAAGTAAGACTTACTGGTCTATAATTCCCAGGGTTATCTCTACTCCCTTTTTTTGAACAAAGAAATAATGTTTGCCTTCTTCCAATCATGTGGTAGTACCTCTGTGGACAGTGAGGATGCAGCAATCTCTTCCCTCCCTTCCTGTAGTAACCTGAGATATATTTGGCCTGGAGGACTTACCTATCTAATGCTTTTGTTTCCTAATGTTTTTCAAGAGTTCCCTCCACATCCTCTTTCTTAACGATGGTTCAGGCAGATCAGCCCGTTTGATGCTGTGCTCAGAAACAACATGGCCCCTCTCACTGGTGAATACTGAAACAAAGTAATCCTCTTCTATCCCTGATCAGTCCGACCCTCACACTAGTCATCCTCTTGTCCTTCACATATGTGTAGAACTCCATGGGGTTTTTCTTATTCCAACTCACCGGGGTCCCTTCTAGCTCTCCGAATTCCATTCTTCAGCTCCTTGCTGACTACCTTGCAATTCTTGGAGCCCTGGCTGATCCTTGCTTCCTAAAGCCTCTTTCTTCCAACTTGGCTAGATGTTCCACAGCCCTTGTCAACCTTGGTTCCTTCACCCTACTATCCTTTGCCTGCCTCAATGGAGCAGACCTATCCAAAACCCCATGCGTGCTCCCAAAGCAACCTCCACATTTCCATTGTGAATTTCCCTGAGGATATCCATTCCCAACTTATCTTCAAGTTCCTGCCTAATGGCATCATAATTTTTCCGCCCCGAAAAACTTGATAAGATATTTTATTACACCCTCTCAGAAATCCCATTATGATAGTAACCTCCCTATTTGCTGGAGAAATTGTGGAAATCAAAATGCAAATCATTATCATATTTTTTGGGACTGCCCTGTTGTCAAAAACTATTGGAGTGGGATACACAATGCCTTACAAGGCATCTTTAAATGTGAAATACCCTTAGAGAGTAAGACCATATATTTTGGATATATACCTCAAGAATGGTTGAAAAGAGATAAATATTTAATGAATATACTGTTGGTGGCTGGTAAAAAGACTCTTACTAGGAAATGGTTATCACAGGAGAGCCCAACTTTAAATACATGGATGGAAATTACAATGGACATTTACAAAATGGAGAAGATAACAGCATCTGTTAATCATAAGTTGGAACAATTTGATTCATACTGGGAAAAATGGTTTAACTACATAATGCCTCATAGGCCTGATTTTATTCTCACAAATCAATGAATCTGTTGTAAAAAAAATCACTCCCTACTTGTACATAGTTCTTTCCTTTTGCTTGTTTTTCCTTTCCACTCTTTTCTATGTGTACACCCCAGATAAATACTTTGTGGAGATTTTGTGATATATATGTACAATGTCTGAAATACATCTTATGGTAATGTTTGTTTGATGAACTTCAATAAAAAAATAAATTGCAAAAAAAAATAATTTTTCCACCCCAATTAAATACTTTCCTATAATGTCCACTCCTATCCCTGTCCGAGTCTATGGTAAAGGTCAAGGAGTTGGGGTCGTTGTCTCTAAAATGCTCACCCACCAAGAGATCAGTCACCTGACCAGTTGTAACATGTTTCACCATTCCACAGGGTAATGACTGAGATTAGAACCTCATTGCCCCTTACTCGTTGATTAGTATTCAAATTAAAGATTAGCTTTACTGCCACATTTACATCAAAGCATGGAAAAATACAGTAAAATGCGTTGCTTGTGTTAACAACCAACACAGTCTGAGGATGCGCTGGGGGCAGCCCGCAAGTGTCGCCTTGCTTCCGGCAGCAACGTAGCATGCTCACAGCTTACCGACCATCACTGAGCCGTACATCTTCGGAATGTCGGAGGAAACTGGAGCACCTGGATGAAATGCACACATTTACCGGGAGATCGTAGAAACTCCTTACAGGGGGCAGTGGAAAATGAACCCTGATCGCTGTAAAGCAGGAGTTCCCAACTGGGGGTCCACGGACCCCCGGGTTAATGGTAGGGGTCCATGGCATAAAAAAGGTTGGGAACCCCTGCTGTAAACTGTCACATTAGCTGCTATGCTGGGACTTCAACTTAAATGGTTTTAGTTATTTTGGATGTGTTTGATTACTTAATATATGCTTGGTTAATTAGATTGAGTAAAATTGTGTTAGGTTCACTAGAATTGTGCTCTTTGGGTACAATAAAATTATGATAACACAGTATTTCATCAACTCATTCCAAAATCACAATTAATTCTCAGTGGCTCCTTCATACAAATTAATCAAACTCTCTCTAATTAATCACAGTCATTCTTTTTAACTAACCATACAGCAATTAACCCAATGAACCCAAAGAGCACAATTCTAGTGAACCTAACATAATTTTACTCAATCTAATCAACCAAGCATGTATTAAATGATGAAACGCATCCAAACTAACTAAACCCGTTTAAGGTGAGGTCCCAGCACAAACCTTGCTGCTGGCTTTGTCCCGAGATCTCCTCCAACTTCAGAGGCTCAACCAACGGCAAGTGAATCCTAATGCAGGGTCTCGATCCGAAATGTCTACCGCCCATCTGGCTCCACAGACGCTGCCTGATCTGCTGCGTTCCTCCAGCAGTCTGCTACTCCCGATTCCAGCATCTGCAGTCCCCTGTGGCTCCTACCCACAGTGGGATCCATGTTCACTGTAGATAGAGCATGAATGAAGATGAACTCTGTATTAACACATCACTTCATGTGGGAAAAAGTAACTACTGATATAGATTAGTAAAGGTGATTAGCTTCCTTTAAGGTGACCTGATCAGAGTCTTAAACAATCAATGAAGTCACAGTCATAGAGTACCACAGCATAGAAGCCAGCCCTTCAGCCCATCTAGTTTGTGCCAACCCGTCCCATCTATCTACACCTGGGACATATCTTTCCATGCCTATCTTACCATGTATCTATTGAAGCTTCTCTTAAATTTTGCAATTGAACCTTCAACTACCACCTCCACTGGAAGCTCATTCCACACCAGCACCAACTTCTTACTGAAGAAGTTTCTCCTCTTAAATACTTCATCTCTTACCCTGGACCTATGACCTCTAATTCTAGTTTCACCCGGCCAAATTTCTTGGTGTTCACCTGGTGGAGAATCTCACCTGGTCCCTCAAGACCAGCTCCATAGCAAAGAAAGCCCAGCAGCATCTCTACTTTCTGCGAAGGCTGAGGAAAGTCCATCTCCCACCCCCCCCATCCTCACCACATTCTACAGGGGTTGTATTGAGAGCATCCTGAGCAGCTGCATCACTGCCTGGTTCGGAAATTGCACCATCTCGGATCGCAAGACCCTGCAGCGGATAGTGAGGTCAGCTGAGAAGATCATCGGGGTCCCTCTTCCCGCCATTACAGACATTTACACTACAAGCTGCATCTGCAAAGCAAACAGCATTATGAAGGACCCCACACACCCCTCATACAAACTCTTCTCCCTTCTGCCATCTGGGAAAAAGCATCGGAGCATTCAGGCTCTCACGACCAGACTATGTAACAGTTTCTTCCCCCAAGCCATCAGACTCCTCAATACCCAGAGCCTGGACTGACACCAACTTACTGCCCTTTACTGATGCCTATTGTCTTGTGTATTATTTATTGTATTGCTTACACTGTTTTGTGCACTTTATGCAGTCCTGGGTAGGTCTGTAGTCTAGTATAGTTTTTTTGTGTTCTTTTATGTAGTTCAGTGTAGTTTTTGTATTGTTTCATGTAGCAGCATGGTCCTGAAAAACATTGTCTTGTTTTTACTGTACCAGCAGTTATGGTCAAAATGACAATAAAAAGTGATTTGACTTGACTTGAAGAGTCTGAATGTAAACTCCTCATAATTTTATATACCTCTATCAAATCTCCCCTCATTCTCCTTCACTTCAGGAAATAAAATCCTAACTAATTTAACCTTTCCCTAGAGTGCAGGTCCTCAATTCCTGGCCATATCCTTGTAAACATTCTTTGTGCTTTTTCAATCTTATTGATACCTTTCCTGTAGGTGGGCGAGCAGAACGGCGCACAATATTCCAAATTCACCTCTCCAGCGTCCTGTACAACTTCAACATGACATTCCAACCCCTGTACTCAGTGCCCTGATTTATGAGTGCCAACATGCCAAAAGCTCTCATTCGACCCCATACATGTGATGCCACTTCCAAAGAATTATGGTTCTGTATTCCTAGAGCCCTCTGACCAATCTAGCAAAGGGGCAGAGACCCAAAACATTTACTGTTTCTCTTTCCACAGTCCAAGCAGCTCAGTTTTCCAGAATTTCTGTTTTTAGCTTTTTAAACCAACATCACTAATTTAATTTTAAATCACTATTACTAGATCAAATTTAGCCACTATTACAGTTTTAATTTTTTCGGTGGGGTCTTGCCGTGTGTGAACTGATATCATTTTCTAGCTCAGATTTTGCACAGTTCCATAGGGGATGTGGATATTGAGAACAAAAGGTCAAAGTACTTAGATTGATGTTGCATGGAATTCAAAGTCCTGAAAGCAGACTTAAAAACCAGCAGCAAGCCTAGAGAATCAGTACAAAGATCTCCCACTCTCTCCCCTCCCTCTGTACCTCCACGCATTGTCACCCATCTCCCACCCTCTCTCTCTCTCTCTCTCTCTCTGTCGCAAACTCTCCTATTCTCCCTCCTTCTCTCCACCTCTCCCCACCCCCACCCCCATCTCATTCTTCCTCGCCCCTATTTTGGGCCGGCTGGGACCCAGCATAGCAGAGCATTGTTGTTTCCACCAGCTAACCCCTGTCCCACATCAGCATGGGTCAACTCATTACGTGCAGCCATTGACACAAGATCAGAAGAGATGTCCCTGCCAGCAATGACTGAACAGTGATCCTTTATCCTCTGGGGAACCAGCCAGACTGATAATGTCCTTAAAACGATGTATGTTTACTAGGATTTATACGAAGAGCAGTTTCTGTTTCTGGAGTGAGCCATGCCATAGGTCAGAGGTACACACCAGTCACAAATGTTTCCAATTCAGGAGGCATTCCTTCCCCCAGCGATTAGTGACGCTATAGAATCCAGTACACAAACACCAGTGTGGGCCAGTCGCACCAAGTGACATACGTCTGTGCTCGAAGTTCCACGTAACATAACGATGTTGACTCTACTCCTGTATACTGCGTCTGGTGCTCCCGGTGTGGCCTTTTATATATTGGTGAGACCCGACGCAGACTGGGAGACCGTTTTGCTGAACACCTACACTCGGTCCGCCAGAGAAAGCAGGATCTCCCAGTGGCCACACATTTTAATTGCACGTCCCATTTCCATTCTGATATGTCTATCCATGGCCTCCTCTACTGTCAAAATGAATCCAAACTCAGGTTGGAGGAACAACACCTCATATACCAGCTGGGTAGCCTCCAACCTGATGGCATGAGCATTGACTTCTCTAACTTCTGTTAATACCCCTCCTCCCCTTCTTATCCCATCCCTCATTTATTTATTATTTTCCCCTTTTTTTCTCTCTCTGCCCCTCTCACAATCAGTCCTTGCCTGCTCTCCATCTTCCTCTCCCCCTTTCTTTCTCCCTAGACTTCCCGTCCCATGATCCTCTTCCTTCTCCAGCTGTGTATCCCTTTTGCCAATCAACTTTCCAGCTGTTAGCTTCATCCCTCCTCCTATCATTTTGAATCTCCCCCTCCCCCCCCACTTTCAAATCTTTTATGATCTTTTCTTTCAGTTGGTTCTGACGAAGGGTCTCGGCCCAAAACGTCGACTGTACTTCTCCCTGTAGATGCTGCCTGACCTGCTGCGTTGCACCAGCATTTTGTGTGTTGTTGCTTGAACTTCCAGCATCTGCAGATTCCCTCGTGTTTGCGATTAGAAAAAAGTTTTCTTTTCATAACCTGATATGTTTTTATAGGATCCCTTGTCGTTCTTCAGAATACCAGTGAGTAGAGTCCCAGGCAACTCAATCTGTCCTCAGAATTAATCCCCTCTTCTCTGGAATCAACCTGGTGAACCTTTCAGCAAAGCCTGTATATCTTTGCTCAAGTAACGAGCCCAGAACTGGACCTAATAGACCAGGTGCAGCCTAATCAGTACCCTGTATAGTTGCAACGTAACTTACCTGCTCTTAAATTCAATTCCCCTAGCAATGAAGACCAGTATTCCATTCGTCTTCTTGATAACCTGCAAAACAAACTTTCTGAATTGATACGCCAACACTCCCAAGTCCCTCTGCACACCAGAATGCTGTAATCAAAGTCAAGGCTTCAAGAGTCCATTTTTGAGTTATTCCAGCTGCACTTGACAGACTTTTCCAGCTCGGTCCTCTGGCCAGAACATCGCGGGTCGCCGGTCTTTGCTTAACACTTTGGAAGGTCACACCTGAGTGAGGAATATGAGGTGATTGGCCGGATTCTTAGCAGCGTGGAGGAACAGCGGGATTTTAGGGTCCACGGCGATAGATCCCTCAAAGTTGCCGTGCAAGTTGATAGGGTGGTTAAGAAGGTATGTAGGTGTCTTGTGTATAGGTGTCTAGGCATATAGGTGTATAGGTGTCTTGGCGTATAGGTGTATAAGTGTCTTGGCATATCAACGTATAGGTGTCTTGGCATATAGGTGTATAAGTGTCTTGGCATATCAACATATAGGTGTCTTGGCATATAGGTGTATAGGTGTCTTGGCATATCAACGTATAGGTGTCTTGGCGTATAGGTGTATAGGTGTCTTGGCGTATAGGTGTCTAGGCATATAGGTGTATAGGTGTCTTGGCATATCAACATATAGGTGTCTTGGCATATAAGTGTATAGGTGTCTAGGCACATAGGTGTATAGGTGTCTTGGCATATCAACATATAGGTGTCTTGGCATATAGGTGTATAGGTGTCTAGGCATATAGGTGTATAGGTGTCTTGGCATATCAACATATAGGTGTCTAGGCACATAGGTGTATAGGTGTCTTGGTGTATAGGTGTCTTGGCATATTGACGTATAGGTGTCTTGGCATATCGACATATAGGTGTCTAGGCATATAGGTGTATAGGTGTCTAGGCATATAGGTGTCTTGGCATATAGGTGTCTTGGTGTATAGGTGTCTTGGCTTATCGACGTATAGGTGTCTAAGCATATAGGTGTATAGGTGTCTAGGCATATAGGTGTATAGGTGTCTTGGCGTATAGGTGTATAGGTGTCTTGGCGTATAGGTGTATAGGTGTCTTGGCATATCGATGTATAGGTGTCTAGGCATATAGGTGTATAGGTGTCTTGGCATATAGGTGTATAAGTGTCTTGGCATATAGGTGTCTTGGCATATAGGTGTCTTGGCATATAGGTGTATAGGTGTCTTGGCATATCAACGTATAGGTGTCTAGGCATATAGGTGTATAGGTGTCTTGGCATATCGACATAGGTGTCTAGGCATATAGGTGTATAGGTGTCTAGGCATATAGGTGTATAGGTGTCTTGGCGTATAGGTGTCTTGGCATATTGATGTATAGGTGTCTAGGCATATAGGTGTATAGGTGTCTTGGCATTTCGACATATAGGTGTCTAGGCATATAGGTGTATAGGTGTCTTGGCATATAGGTGTATAGGTGTCTTGGCATATATGTGTCTAGGCATATAGGTGTATAGGTGTCTTGGCATATATGTGTCTAGGCATATAGGTGTATAGGTGTCTTGGCATATCGACGTATAGGTGTCTTGGCATATCGACGTATAGGTGTCTAGGCATATAGGTGTATAGGTGTCTTGGCGTATAGGTGTCTTGGTGTATAGGTGTATAGGTGTCTTGGCATATCAACGTATAAGTGTCTAGGCATATAGGTGTATAGGTGTCTTGGCATATCAACGTATAGGTGTCTAGGCATATCGACGTATAGGTGTCTTGGCATATCGACATATAGGTGTCTAGGCATATAGGTGTATAGGTGTCTAGGCATATAGATGTATAGGTGTCTTGGCGTATAGGTGTATAGGTGTCTAGGCATATAGGTGTATAGGTGTCTTGGCATATCGATGTATAGGTGTCTAGGCATATCAACATATAGGTGTCTAGGCATATAGGTGTATAGGTGTCTTGGCATATCAACATATAGGTGTCTAGGCATATAGGTGTATAGGTGTCTTGGCATATCAACATATAGGTGTCTAGGCATATAGGTGTTTAGGTGTCTTGGCATATAGGTGCCTTGGCATATTGACGTATAAGCATATAAGGTGTCTTGACATATAGAAGTATAGGTGTCTTCATTAGTTGGGAGAGTGAGTTCATGAGCTGTGAAGTAATGTTGCAGTTTTATAAAACTCTGGCTAGATCTCACTTCGACGACTGTGTTCAGTTCTGGTTGCCTCATTATAGGATGGGTGTGGAAGCTTTAGAGAGCATGCTGAGGAGATTTACCAGAACGCTGTCTTGATTACAGAGCGTGCCTTACGAGGAAAGGTTGAACGAGCTAGGGCTTCCCTCTTTGGAGTGAAGGAGAATGAGAGGCGACTCGATATGGGTGTATAAGATTCAAGATTGTTTAATGTCACTTCCAGTGCACAAGTGTGAAGGAGAATGAGAGGCGACTCGATATGGGTGTATAAGATTCAAGATTGTTTAATGTCACTTCCAGTGCACAAGTGTGAAGGAGAATGAAATAATTGTTACTTGGAATCCAATGCGGCACAGTAGGGTTGTGGTTAGCACAACACTTTACAGCTCAGGCAACCTGGGTTCCAATACTGTCTTTGAGGAGTTTGTCCGTTCTCCCAGTAACTGTGTCGGTGCTCCGGTTTCCTTCCACGGTCCAAAGAGTTACTGGTCGGGTGGTTAATTAGTCATTGTAAATTGTCCAAATAAATAAATATTAAAAACGCTCTAGGATGAAGAACAATAATAAAAAACACAATAAATACAAATACATAAAATAGATTTACAATACGTCCATAAAGTGATGCCAAGTACAGGAGTGTCTGTATGTTAGGTGACGCTGACTGGAAATGGTAAGGTAATAGTGGTGGGGTTGGTCAGGGGGTCGGGGGTGGAAGTATTGATCAGCCTTACTGATTGGGGAAAGTAACCACTTTTTTTTAGTCTGGAGGGTTGTGGAGGGGTGGGTTAGTGAGTGGAGGCATTGGATGAGATGGGCAGGCTTGATTTCCAATTGCAAAGTCTAAACATGAGAAAATCTGCAGACATTGGAAATCCGAGCAACACACACAACACACAGGAGGAACTCAGCAGGTCAGGCAGCATTGATGGAAATGAATAAACAGTCGATGATTTGAGCTGAGACTCTTCTTCAGAACTGGAAAGGAAGGGGGAAGATGCCAGAATACAAAGGTTGGAAGTAGGGGAAGGAATCTGATAGGAGAGAGAGTGGACCATAGGAAAAAGGGAAGGAGGAGGGGACCCGGGGGAAGTGATAGGCGGGTGAGAAGAGGTAAGGCGCCATCGTGGGGAGTAGAAGAAGAGAGGAGGGGGAGGGAATTTCTTTTACCAAAAGGAGAAATCGCTATTCATGTCATCAGGTTGGAGGCGACACAGATGGAGTACGAGATGTTGCTCCTCCACCCTGAGGGAGGCCTCATCGTGGGGCAAGAGGAGACTGACATGTCAGAATGGGAACAGGGATGGGAATTAAAGTGTCTGGTCACCGGGAATGTGTTGCACCTTGGCCCCAGAGGAACACTGACTCATTCGGCTGCATCTACGTATGGTCTGAATGTCAATTAAACCTGATTTGACTTGGCTCTGCACTTGATGGAGCAGAGGTCCCCCAATTTACAACGGGTCTCACCAGAGGCTGCATTGGAGCTCTGGGCAGAGTAGACAACCCCAGTGGATTCGCAGGTGAAGTGTTGCCTCACCTGAAAGGACCGCTTGGGGCCCTGAATGGAGGTGAACAGGCAGGTGTAGCACTTTGGCTGCTTGCAGGAGTAAATGCGGGAGGGAGATTAGTGGGGAGGGACAAATTGACAGGGTACATGATCGGGAGCAATGCCTTCCTGTCCACTGCAGTGAAGTTTCTGTACCATCCAGTCATACAGCATATCAGGATGCTCTCTTCTGCACGTCTGTAGAAGGACGTGAGTATAGATGTACATAGTCCAACTCTCTTCAGCCTTCTCATAAAGTAGAGGCATTGGTGAGCTTTCCTGATTATGTAGGATATGTTCTGGGACAATGAGAGGTTGTGTGAGATGTGCACTCCCAGGAGTTTGAAACTCATAGTTTTCGCTGCTGTGCTGCTGATGTAAAGATGGTTGTGAGCGGTGTGAGTTCTCCTGAAATCGATAACCATCTTCTTTGTCTTGTTGACATTGAAGAAGAGGTTATTTGCCCGGCACCAGGCTTTGAGCTCTTCCACCTCTGTAGGCCGTCATTGTTGGTGATGAATCCCACCACTGTCGTGTCATTGGTGAACTTGTCAATATGATTACTCCACTGTTTGGCCATGAAGTTATGTTTGAGCAGAGTGTACAGTAATGGGCTCAGCCCACAGTCCTGGGGGGGACACCCCTGTTAAGAATGGTAGGGAGGGAGGAGCAGTTGTGCATCTTGACTATCTGAAGTCCAATACCCAGTTGCACAGTGGTGTATTTAGACCAAGGAGTAGGAGTTTGTTCATCAAGGTATATTGGGACAATAGTGTCCCAACATACTGAACATGAATTGAAATTCAGAAACAGTATTCTGAAGTATAGGTAAGGGTCTTTGTTTTCCAGAAGTGTCAGGGCCAGGTGCGTGAGCAGTTCTGTCGGTCAGCATATCGCTGAGTGTCCAGTGTGGCAGGAACGGAGGTTTGATATGTACCATCACCAGCTGTTCAAAGCACTTCATGATGATTGATGTCAGTGCCACTGGGCGGTGGTCATTTAGTTCTGAAGGTGTAGAGTTCTTTGGTACAGGGATGATGGGGCTGATTTGAAGCAGCCAGAATGAATGAACTGTTGAAGACGTCCATGAAGTTGTCGGGGGGGGGGGGTGTGCCCACTCCCACTGAATACTCAGCCTGGAATGATGTCTGATCCAGTAGCCTTATGGGGGCTGACATTCTGCAGAGTCCTTCCCACCTCTACTGCTGTTACAGACAGTGGCTGCTCACCTGGGAGGGGGTAGCTTTGTGCTGCATGCCTCGAAGAGTGCATAAAAGTGGTTTAGACCATCAGGGAGGGAGGTGTCACCGGTACAGGCGATGCTGTTTTTCCTTGCGTAGTCAGTAAAGCCCTTGATGCCGAGCCACATGCGCCAGGGATCTTCATTGGGCAGATGCTCCTGTAGTTTTTGTGCGTAGGTGGCCTTTGCCCTCTTGTCGCCGCAGGCAAGGATTTTCCTGGCCGCTCTGAGAGCTGTACTGCCACCAGACTTGAAGACAGTGTCCTGGGCCTTTAGTGGAGAGTGTACCTCCGCATTCAGCCCAAGCTTGTGGTTGAGCCGAGAATGACTGTTCTTGAGGTACCAACGTCGTCTACACACTTACAGATGTATCCATGATAATAAGATGGTGAGAGTGGACAACCGGGATGCCAATGGCTAAAACAAGCGGAGGTAATCTTTAGGTGATTGGAGGAGCACTGGATTGTGGGGGGTGGGGTGGAAGTCAGAGATAAGTTTTGGATGGAATACATTGCCAGGGGTGGTGGTAGAGGCAGGTACATTGGGAGATTTAACGGATTCTTAGATAGGCACATGGATGAAAAGCTGTGTGGGAGGGAATGTTTAGAGTGACACAACATTGTGGGCCGACTGGCCTGTACTGTGCTGTATTGAACAATGTATGAGGGACTTCTCACTCTTGTCTCTCATCAGATTCAGATTCAGATTCAGTTTATTTGTCATTTAGAAACCACAAACGCAATGCAGTTAAAAAATGAGACAACGTTCCTCCAGAATGATATCACAAAAGCACATGACAAAACAGACTACACCAGAAAATCCACATAATGTTTGGCAATCCCCAATCCAGAGTCCGGAGAGGCTGCTGCGTATTAATATCGCGCTACCATCTTAGCGCGTTCCCCGGAAAGGAGCTCCAAATCCACCAGACAAACAAGACCAAAAACTAAAGCTACAAGACCTGCACAAAACCACATAGTTACAACAGTGCAAACAATAGCATAATTGATTAAAAAACAGACCATGGGCACAGTAAAAATAGTCCAAAAATGTTAAAAGACCATAAATTCAAAAGAAATCACCACACAGTTTCCACAAGTCCTCAGGGTCCCGACAGACTCGCCATTCCACACCGGCGGCAGAAGGGAATACCCCCGCTATGGACTTCCATGGCGCCGCTCGACTCAGCTCGCAGACGCAGCACACACCGAAAGCGACCTGACCGCAGCGGACTCCGAGTCTGTTGAACCTCCGAGCCGACGACCATCCCCTTCGGCACAGCTTCTCCGAGCACCATCCTCTGCCGAGCGTATTAAGACGGCCCCGCCAACGGCCATCGGCAACGCGACCCAGAGGACTGGGGGCCTGTTCTTCCCAGCAAAGACCCAGACCTCACAGCAGCAGCAGCAACGAAGAAGGTCTTCCTGGAGATTTCCAAATGTTCCTCCGTGCTCCCACGTCCGTTTTTCATCCGATTATGATTGCACACGGCACCCGGCTTCATAAATAACAGATAATCAGCTCCGGAGTAGCCGCTGTAAGCTGTGTCGCGCCGCCATCTTGGATCGTAAATTTCGTTACAGTTGCACCAACCAAGAATAGTGTAGAAATATAGCAATATAAAACCATAAATAATTAAATAATAATAAGTAAATTATTCCAAGTGGAAATAAGTCCAGGACCAGCCTATTGGCTCAGGGTGTCTGACACTCTGAGGGAGGAGTTGTAAAGTTTGATGGCCACAGGCAGGAATGACTTCCTATGATGTTCAGTGTTACATCTTGGTGGAATGAGTCTCTGGCTGAATGTACTCCTGTGCCTAACCAGTACATTATGGAGTCGATGGGAGTCATTGTCCAAGATGGCATGCAACTTGGACAGCATCCTCTTTTCAGACACCACTGTCAGAGAGTCCAGTTCCACCCCCACAACATCACTGGCCTTACGAATGAGTTTGTTGATTCTGTTGGTGTCTGCTACCCTCAGCCTGCTGCCCCAGCACACAACAGCAAACATGATAGCACTGGCCACCACAGACTCGTAGAACATCCTCAGCATCGTCTGGCAGATGTTAAAGGACCACAGTCTCCTCAGGAAATAGAGACGGCTCTGACCCTTGTAGACAGCCTCAGTGTTCTTTGACCAGTCCAGTTTATTGTCCAATTGATGCACCATCAATAACTCACGCCGAGACTTAGGAAGTGAGATATCGGCTTTTATTGACTGAAGAACAACACTACATCCTGGGAAATGAGGGAGAGCAGCAGGCCACAGTCGCCTTTATACAGGGGTCTGTGGGAGGAGCCACAGGGGCAGTCAGCAGGGTCTTGGGAGGAGCCACAGGAGCAGTCAGACAGGTATATCTAGTTCACCACATTCACCCCCCCTTTGTTTAAAAAAAAATTCCCAAGCATATTTACAGGTTAAGTCGATCAGGTGGTCGAATCGTTCGCTGCGATCTACGTAGCTCCGGCTGCAATTGCACAGGAGCCGGAGGTGATGACGGCACAGGTGCCGGAGGTGGTGTTTGCTCCGGAGGCGGAGAGTGGGTTAATTCTGTCCCAACAGGAGGTGTCAGGGATCCCTCGCGTGTGAGCGAGGTCCCTGGAACAGACGCATACGGAGTCTGTGTGGGGCACGGTGCGCGCGGAGTCACCTCGGGTACAGGGTGCATAGTTACCGTGGAGTGCTCGGGGTAGTGGTCTGCTGCTCCGGCGGGCGCCAGGTCGCGGACAGAGACCGTGTCCTCCCGCCCATCAGGCAAGACCACGTAGGCATACTGGGGATTAGCATGCAGGAGGTGAACCTTCTCGACCAGTGGTGAGTACTTATTACTCCTCGCATGTTTACGCAGCAGCACTGGCCCCGGGGACGTCAGCCAAACTGGCAGGGTGGTCCCAGTGACAGACTTCCTGGGAAAAGAGAATAAGCGTTCGTGAGGGGTGGCATTAGTGGACGTACACAACAGGGAGCGGATAGAGTGGAGTGCCTCAGGGAGGACCTCCTGCCATCGGGAGACCGGCAACCCTTGTGACTTAAGGGCTAAAAGTGTGGCCTTCCACACTGTGGCATTCTCCCTCTCCACCTGGCCATTCCCCCGGGGATTATAACTCGTGGTGCGACTAGTAGCTATGCCCCTAGCAAGCAGGAACCGGCGCAACTCGTCACTCATAAAGGAGGACCCTCTATCACTGTGGACATAGCAGGGATATCCGAACAGAGTGAAGAGCTGGCGCAGGACTTTTATGACCGACGTGGTAGTAGTGTCGGGGCAGGGAACGGCAAAGGGGAATCGCGAGTACTCGTCAATAATACTGAGAAAGTAGACATTGCGGTCGGTGGAGGGAAGGGGGCCCTTAAAGTCAATACTCAGTCGCTCAAAAGGGCGGGTGGCCTTTGATCGAGGGTCACGGAAGCCAGCGTTGAACGGGGCGTGTCGAGGGCGGGGCCTGGTGACGCCGGCAAAGTTGGCCGCTCACATCCGGGCATGCAAGATGGCGAGGCGGGGGCGGGGCCTGGTGACGCCGGCAAAGATGGTTGTCCACATCCGGTCATGCAAAATGGCGGCCCCCAGGTCTTAGACGCAGCGCTGCTCGACCCCGGGCGCGGTTTAGACTTACAGACCTTGGCGAAATGGCCCTTCTTCCCACAGCTGGAACAAGTCGCTTCGCGCGCCGGGCAGCTGTTTCTGGCATGTTTCAGAAGCCCACAAAAGTAACAGAGTTTCATACCTGGCGAATTCGTGGGGTTTGAGATACCGCGACTGGCAGCGGCGTTGGCGAATTCGCTCGGAACCGGGGAATCGCGCGGCTGGACCTCTTCGGCGTACCGCTGCGCAGCCTCTATCGAATCGGCCGTCTCTATCGCGGAGCGTAAGGTAAGATCAGCTTTTTCCAGCAGCCGCTGGCGGATACACACTGACCGAACCCCAGTCACAAAAGCGTCTCGGACCAAGAGTTCCTTATGCTGTTCTGCTGTGAGTGCTTGGCAGTCACAAGCCCGCGCGAGTGCCTGTAGTTCGCGGAGAAATTCAGCAGTCGACTCCGTAGGCCGCTGTTTTCGTGTTGCTAAGCGGTGCCGTGCATAAACTGGATTTACTGGCCGCAGGTACTGTCTTTGGAGGGCGGCAAGCGCCTCCTCGTAGGTGGATATGTCCCTGATGAACGAATAAACTTTTGGGGCGACCCTCGAGAAGAGAAGTTTGTGCCGAACAGCCGAGTCGGTAGCACGAACCTCCTCTAAGTACGATTGGAAGCACACCAGCCAGTGTTCAAAGGCAAGAGCTGCTCCAGGGTCTTGGGGGTCCAAGTCTAGGCGTTCTGGGTGTAAAGCGGTTTCCATGTTGTAACTTTCAGTCAATAAAATTGATGCACCATCAATAACTCACGCCGAGACTTAGGAAGTGAGATATCGGCTTTTATTGACTGAAGAACAACACTACATCCTGGGAAATGAGGGAGAGCAGCAGGCCACAGTCGCCTTTATACAGGGGTCTGTGGGAGGAGCCACAGGGGCAGTCAGCAGGGTCTTGGGAGGAGCCACAGGAGCAGTCAGACAGGTATATCTAGTTCACCACACCATTCGTATCCCCAGGTATTTGTAATCCTCCACTATGTCCACACTGACCCCTTGGATGGAAACAGGGGTCACTGGTGCCTTAGCCCTCCTCAGGTCCACCACCAGCTCCTTAGTCTTTTTCACATTAAGCTGCAGATGATTCTACTCGCACCATGTGACAAAGTTTCCCACCGTCGCCCTGTACTCCGCCTCATCTCCCTTGCTGATGCATCCAACTATGGCCGAGTCATCAGAAAACTTCTGAAGATGACAAGACTCTGTGCAGTAGATGAATTCCAAGGTGTAGATGGTGAAGAGAAAGGAAGCTACTCTGTCTCACAAGAACGAGACAGAGTAACAGGATGGACTCGATGGGCCGAAGCATCTGCTTGAGCTGTAGTGATCTATGACTCTAGAATTAGATTAGTAAATGGAAAGAGTTGGGTTATTTAGAATAACTTGTTAATTTATTTTTGTTGGGATAATTTGATTATGACTAATGCGTTATTATAATATGTATATAAAAAGTAACATGTGACCCAGAACTGTGAATCCATTATTTGGAGTGACATCGTTATAGATTAGCCTTTAGTTGCTGAGCATGGTGACCGCACATCACAAAGTGACAGTGCTCAGTCTCAGATATAAACAAGCTTTGCCGGCCTCATTGGGCCTGATTTAAATCCCCAGAGTTGCATTTGTTTGCTGAGCTTCTAATCGCCATCACACAGAGATCTATCTCCCGGCTCTTTCAGGGCTGGTTGAATGATTAGGGTCAGGAGCCTGCGTTTCCTCGTTCTGTGGTCTGAATGGCGGACGGTAGGGTTGCATTGAGCACTGCGGGCCTCGGGGATTGCTTGAGGTGCTGCCGGACCTGTTGGCTCTGGGACAGAAGCTGCCCTGGATGGCTGGCTGGGCTTCATTGTTCCGCGATGTGTCACTCCAGAGGCCTGCTCTTTGTGTTGCTGGCAGATGCACGACAGGCAACCTCTGATGGATGGCCACTCGAACAATTGGGTCATCCAAATCAACTTTCTTCCGGTGGGTGGGTGTGGGGGAGCTGGAGGACGGTGGAAGGAGCTGGGGGGGTTGGTGGTGGTGAACGTGTGTTAGCCGTCTCCTCGCTGACATCTGCTGCCCTGTGGGAGAACAGACAAAGCGACAGCCAGGATCTCCACAGCGACAGGGGAATGCACGCAGCAAAAGGTGGGAAGGTTGGCCGTTAGTGAGTCCAAGCAGGAAGGAGTTCTTCATTAAATAGGAGCCTGTAACACAAAATCTCCATACAAACTGGAGAGTTGGAGTTGGACTGACCAAGGGAGAGACACCACTAACTGCTGCTTTGTAACTCGCTCACTGAGAGCCCGCTGGCTTGTTGGTCAATGAGGGGTCTTCCTAGACAGAGGTGGGATTTCAAAATGGAGTATTATAACCCTCTCCCACCCCCATCAGCCCACTCAAGATTTCGCATTTATCAGCTTATCCAACATAAGGCACAACTAATTTGTTATTATCTAACTATTCTATAAATAGATAGCCTGCATTGCCCTAGAGTTGCTGAATTATCCCCTCACTGACATGTAATGTCAAACTGGACCCGTACTACAGGTCAATGGCTGAAATGAATATTACAATCTAATGCTACAGTGGAAAATTACTGTAGAACTGTTTGTTGTATAACATCTCTCCAATCGCCACTCAGTTGAATAAGTGCATATAAAGGGAATTCAATGGTTCAATTTAATGTCAGAAAATGTATACAGTATACAACCTGAAATCCTTACTCGTCACAGACATCCACAAAACAGAAACAAGATAGATAAACATTAGAACCCCAGAGACACCCTCCCACCTCCCATGAACAAACAGCAGCAAAGCATCAACCCTCCCCTTACCCCCACTTGCTCCAGCAAAGCATCAACCCTCCCCTTACCCCCACTTGTTCCAGCAAAGCATCAACCCTCCCCTTACCCCCTCTTGTTCCAGCAAAGCATCAACCCTCCTCTTACCCCCTCTTGTTCCAGCAAAGCATCAACCCTCCCCTTACCCCCACTTGTTCCAGCAAAGCATCAACCCTCCCCTTACCCCCACTTGTTCCAGCAAAGCATCAACCCTCCCCTTACCCCCACTTGTTCCAGCAAAGCATCAACCCTCCCCTTACCCTCACTTGTTCCAGCAAAGCATCAACCCTCCCCTTACCCCCACTTGTTCCAGCAAAGCAACAGCAAGCTACCAAGGACCATGATCTATAGTCCATCAAAAACTACTGTCCATTCCAACACTTTGACATCTCAGCAGGTTCTCTCATGAATGAGGGAGAGAGAGAGAGAGAGAGAGAGAGACACTGCTCCTGCCACAGCGAGAGAGGAGACCAACAGCTTGCTGTTTCGATGTTACAGTCTCCTGCGTCGCTTATTTGAGCTCTCCTGACTCGGGAACCAGCAGACTCTCCCTCACTGTCGAGAGAAAGAGAGAGATCACTCAAATGCTGAGGCCTCTGACAGCCGTGCCTGCTGCCTTGATGTTTCGATCTCCCACAACACTTCTGTTGGTGACATTGGCAAGGAACCCGGTTGTCCTCAGGGCCACTCCCGAAGGCGCCTGTCTCCTAAGCCACTCCTGAAGATTCCGGATTGTAGGCCGCTCTGACAGTAACAAAGAGCAAGAACTCCCCCCATCTGTGAAGAACATAGTTTGGGTGCAGCTGTAGATCATAAACTCTGACAGGACCCCAGCCACCTCGAAAAGGAAAAAAAGTGACATGAGAACAGAAGATTTTAACTGTTTTGCGAATGAACTTGAAGAAGTCCACAAAAACCTCTGCCGCCATCTTTAGCTCCTCCCACGCCAGAGGTAAATGGTGCCTATCTTAAAGCAAGGAGCATTACTAGTTAAGTAGATGAACCCTGTTTTAGCAAACACAGGGGTTTACGGTATTGTTGCCCTCGTTGATACATGGTGAAAGCCAGGCTGGACACAACTCAATTCTGCAGGTGAGATGGAGGGGGACGGAGGGCATGGAAGGGGAGTCAAGGGGCAGAAGGCATTGCACTGTTAGTCAAAGCTTGCATTACTCCAGTAGTGAAGGAAGATGTCCTAGAAAGCTCCTAAACAAGATTATATAGAACATAGAACATTACAGCACAGTTCAGGTACGTCAGCCCATGATATTGTGGTGACCTACGTAATTATTCTAAGTTCAATGTAACTTTTCCCTCTACAAAGCTTTCAGTTTTTCTATCATCTACATGCCTACCTAAGAGTTTCTTAAATGTCCTTAATGTACCTGCCTCCACCACCATTTCTGGCAGTGTGTTCTGCACCCCATCAGTTCTCTGCAGATAAAAACTTAGTTGCGACACCCACCTATACTTTCCTCTAATCATCTTAAAATTATTCACCCGCACGTTAGCCACTTCAACTCTGGGATAAAAAGTTTCTGTCTATTCCTCTTATCATCTTGCACGTCTCTATCAGGTCACCTCTCATCTTCCTTTGCTTCAAAGAGAAAAGTCCTAGCTCACTCAACCTATCCTCATAAGACTTGCTATCCAATCCAGGCAGTGCAACACGCACAAAATGCTGGAGGAACTCAGCAGGCCAGGCAGCATCTATGGAAAAAAGTACAGCTGACATTTCGGGCCAAACCCCTTCGGCAGGACTGGAGAACAAAAGCTGAGGAGTAGATTTAAAAGGTGGAGGAGGAAAGAGAGAACCATCAGGTGATAGGTGAAACCTAGAGGGGGAGGGATGAGGTAAAGAGCAGGGAAGTTGATTGGTGAGAGAGTAGATTATGAGACTGCTTTGCAAGCATCTACGCCAGAACAATTGGGATCTCGCAGTGGTCACCCATTTTAATTCTACTTCCCATTCCCATTCCGATATGTCCATCCATGGCCTCCTCCACTGTCGGGATAAGGCCACGCTCGGATTGGAGGAACAACACCTCATGTTCCATTTGGGTAGCCTCCAACCTGATGGCACAAACATTGATTTCTCAAACTTCTAGTAATGCCTCCCCCCCCCACCCACTTCACCATTTCCCATCCCCTTTTCCCTCTCTCATGTTATCTCCTTGCCCGCCCATCGCCTCCCTCTGGTTCTCCTATCAACCCCCCTTTTCTCTTTCTTCCATGGCCTCCTGTCTCTTTTGTCAATCAACTTCCTCACTCTTTACTTCATCCCTTCCCCTCCAATTTCACCTATCACCTAATGTTTCTCTCTACCCCTCACCCCCCCCCCCACCTTTCAAATCTACTCCTCAGCTTTTTTTCTCCAGTCCTGCCGAAGGGTTTTGGCGTAAAATGTCAACTGTATGTTTTTCCCATAGATGCTGCCTGGCCTGCTGAGTTCCTCCGATGTTGTTGTTCATCACAGTAGGTGTGAGCGCCACTGAGTGATAGTCGTCGAGGCTGCTCACCCTGCTCTTGGGCGCTGGTGTGACTGTCACCTGCTTGAATTGGGTAGAAACCTCTGACTGCAGCAATGAGAGATTGAAAACGTCCTTGAACACTCCAGCCAGTCGGTTGCACGGGTTTTCAGAGTCGGGCCAGGTCCACCATCAGGGCCTAGTGCCTGTTCTGACATCAGCCTCTGAGACAGGTCACATGGTCATCAGATGCTGCAGGGATTCGCACAGATGCAGTTTTATTCTCCTTTTCAAAGTGTGCACAAAAGGCATTGAGCTCATCTGGGAATGAAGTACCAAAGCCATTCACGGTTTAGGTTTTGCTTTGTAGGAAGTAATGGCCTGCAAGCCCTGCTGAAGCTGACATACATCCAATTCTGTCTAACCTCAAGCAGAATTTGTTCTCCATTAGTCTTCCATTGGTCATACTGGACTTCTTCTAAAGTTCTGAATCTCTGGTCTTGAATGCCCCAGATCTAGCCCTCAGCAGACTACAAATCTTCCGGTTCACCCACGGCTGTTGATCTGGGTACACCAGGTATGTTCTCGAAGGCACACACTCATCCACACAAGATCTGATGAAGTCAGTGAAAACTGTGGCATATTCATTCAGACTCGAGCATGGGAACACCTTCTCTATGTTATATTCACCTTAATTAATTTTACTCCTTTTAAGATACTTTAATGATCATTTTTAAGATCATGTTAATGAACGATTTTTAATTGCTTCCAAATGTTAAAGCTACTTAAATATGCTTCAGATCAGAGTCAGACCTTGCCCTTTTGTCCGTAAGACTATAAGGCATAGGAGCAGAATTAGGCCATTTGGCCCATCTTTTCTGCTCTGCCATTCCACCGTGGCTGATTTATTACCCCTCTCAACCCTATTCTCCTGCCTCCCCTCTTCCATCCATAACCCTTGAAACCCTTACTAATCAAGAGCCTATCAACCTCCATTTTAAATACACACAATAACTTGGCCTTCCCAGCCATCCGTGGCAACAAATTCCTCAGATTCACTATCCTCTGGCTGAAGAAATTCCACCTCATCTCTGCTTTAATAGGATGTCCTTCTATTCTGAGGCTGGGTGTAATGGTTCAAGACTATTGGAAACAGCCTCTCCGCTCTCAGTCGAGGCCCGCAGAAGGTGATTCAGGGCACAACGTCACCAGTCTGCCCATCGTCTGAAGTCCAGTTGCCACTGGGATCTTTGTGGGTCTCTCCAGGATGTGAGGGGATCAGACATTGACAACTGACACGGGAAGATCCCAACTGAAAAAAAAATTGCAAATGTAGCATCTGTGCCCCCAATTTACCCCGTCAAGCAAAAGGTTACAAGCACTGTAGTTAATGAAAAGATGCACATAAAATGTTGGAGGAACTCTGCAGGCCAAGCAGCATCTATGGAGGGGAATAAACAGTTGACCTTTCAGGCAGAGTCCCTTCATCAGGACTGGGAGGGTAAGAAGGTGGAGGAGGAGCAGGAGTATAAGCTGACAGGGGAAGTTGGGTGGAAATGATGCCAGAAACTGAGGTGGAAGAGGGAGAGGGCTGAGGAGGAAGGAATCTGATAGGAGAGGGCAGGGGAGTAAAGGGAAGGATGTGGGAAGCTAGAGGGAGGTGACGGGCAGGTCACGAGAGAAGGTGAGGAGAAGAGGAGGGATGGGCGGACCACCAGAAAAGGGTAAAAACCCAGAAGGATGGGTGGGGGGGGGGTAAATGAAGTGGAGTGGTTATCTGGAGAAATCAAAGCTCATGCCATCAGGTCGGAAGCTACCCAGACAGAATAGATGATTTTTCTCCTCCCAACCCTCGCATTTTACCCCTCTCAACCCCATTCTCCTGCCTCCCCCCTTCCCTCCATAACCCTCGAAGCCCTGACTGTGTTTGGCCTCATTGTGCCAGGCCATGGTGTCAGGAGATACATTATGTCTCAGCAGGAAGTTTCTGGCCCCTTCTCCTTACCAGAGTGCCATGTCTAGCACCCCCAACTCAGAGAACCCCGATCTCACCTCGCATGCAAAAGTTGACATTTCCGACAACGTAGTAGCCAGTCCATCGGAATAAAATCCTTGAAGATTCAAGAGCTACAGATATTTCTACAGAAGGCGGCTACATTTAAGGTGTCCCATTTAACTATCTTGGTTCACACATCAATACTATCCCCTTCACTAGTTTCCCCTGTCATCCTTTCTCCCCTCGTTCCAATCAACTGCCCCCAGATTCTTCCCTTTACCAGCCAATCACACTGCCAATCCTTGTACCTTTGGCGTGTGGCAGGAAACCAGAGCTCCCCAAAGAAACTCACCTGGCTACAGGAAGAGCATGCCAACTCCACATAGGCAGCACCTGAGGTCAGGTTCGAACCCTGGTCACCGGAGGTGTGAGGCAGCGGGCCTTCTGCGTCAATGGATGCTGTGCCGCCTCAGCTGCTCCATGTTCGAGGGCGGAAGAATTAAAACGGAAATGGTTTGGAGTTACTGGAGGTCACCGGGGATGGTGCTACAACTACGTTCAGTCATCTGAATATTTAATTTTAATTATTAAAGCAAAAGGTTTGACAGTGAAGCAAATCAACATCAAAGGTTTTTACTGATCAACAGGTGTAGATTAGGTATACATTCTTGAAGATGCGGGTGTGTGACTTCAGGCTCCTGTACCTCCATGTTGATGGGAGCTTTGAGAAGGTAGTGAGTGAAAGAGTTAAGAAGCTTGTCAGAGAATATGCAGTATTAAATGGGTTATTTATGGCAAATGGTATTTTAACACTAGACAATAAAGTGAGTCACAGTGAGTCAATGAGAGCTGACTCAGCACGAGCGGCAGGGGGATTCACGCATAGAGAAAGAGCTGCAAAGTGCAGGATCCTCACCCTTCCACCAAATACTGCAAGTCGCAGACGCAAAGTGACTTAAATACCACTCAATAGTGCTGGATCGCAGAGACTCTGTTGCATTCACTTCTTAATTTGTTACCTAAAATACGTAGACCATAGAACAGTACAGTACAGGAAGCGGCCCTTCAGCCCACAATGTTGTACTGGACCAACTCGAAAGTAAGCCAACCACCCCCTCTAAAAACTAATCCCTCCAACCCACACAGTGTCCGTATGCCTCCATCTTCCTCGCATTCATGGACCTAGCTAAACGCCTCTTAAAAGCCTCTAATGTATTTGCCTCTACCACCATACCAGGCATCCACCACTCTCTGGGTAAAATACTTAACCCTCACGTCCCACTTGAACCTACCCCCCCCCCCCCCCCACCTCCTCACTCTCTGGTATTAGGCACTCATTTTCAGAATGGAAGTGTCACTGGGAGGGCCAGCATTTAATCACCCTCGGAAATGAGGCGTTGTGCTTCCTTCCTGAGACCTTCTGGTGTAGGTGCTCTCATAGACCTGCTGCGGAGGGAGCTGCAGGATCTAGACTCCGCAAGCACTGTACCTCCGTGAGGCTTTGCTTTTGGAAGGTAATGTCTATCATCAGAGATCCCCTGCCCCCTTCTCACAGCTACCGTCAGGCAGGAGACACCTAAGCCTGAAGCTCCACAAGAACAGCTACTTCCGTTCGAACATTTGGTTCTTGAACCAGCCGGCACAACCCAAATCACAAGCTCAGTTTAGCGACACGATGACCACTTTAAGCTTCAATGGACGTGGCTCTTCTGCTGTAATTGTATTCCTTCTTACAAAAACTGAGTATAATTTACGTTTTCTCTTGTGCCTGCTGCTTACAGGGTGTGTGCTTGTGATGCACTGCAAGTAAGTTTTACTTCGCACCTGTGCAACACGTACTTGTGTGTTTGACAGCAAACTCGGCTTTGACTTTGAAAGGCGGTCGATTTCCAGCCAGGATGGTGCACAACCTGTGGGTGTGGTGGTGTTCCCACGCACTTGCTGCCCTTGTTCTGAGGGGCAGAGGTTGTGTATTTGGCCACAGAGCACAGAACAGGAACAGGCCCTTCAGCCATTGGTGTCTGTGCAGACCGTGATGCCAATTTTACACGTCTGTACCCGTCCATTCTCTGACTGTTCATCTGCCTGTCTAAATGCCCCTAGAAAATTACTGTTGTATCTGCTTCTACCACCTCCCTTGGCAGCACGTTCAAGGCACCCATACATGTCCACGTAAAAAAATCTTGCAGCATTAAATTGCTTTAAACTTTCCACCTCTCACCTTAAACAGTGCCCTCTAGTGCCTGACATTTGCACCCTGGGAGAAAGACTCCACCCTATCTATGCCTCTCAGAGCTTTACCAACATGCTTCTATCAGTTCTCCCCTTGGACTCCACCAATCCAAGCCCGACCTCCCCTTAAAGCGAATACTCTCTAATCCAGGTAACAGTCTGGTAAACTTCTGCATCTTCTGCAAGGGCTCCACATCTTCCCTGTAAAGCTGAGACACGATGCTCCAGGTACGGCCTAACTAAGGTTTCATATAAAAGCCTTCTGAATTCCAGAGTACGCATCCTGACTGGTGAAGGCAAGCATAGATGCAAGAGGTTCTGCAGATGAACAAAATCTGGAGCAAGGTACACAAAATGCTGGAGGAACTCAGCAAGTCCGGCAGCATCTATGGAGGGGAATAAACAGTCGACGTTATGGACTATGCATCTTGTTTATCCACCAACCTACTTGTTTTACCACTTTCAGGGAACAATGGACTTGTGATAATGAGATACCCTTTGTTGTGCATTTACTGTATACAAAGCTATTCTGGATTTACAACACTGGCACTGATCTGACAGCACTCCGCCACTTCTGTCGCACCTCGTGGCTATTATGCTTCGTGTCAGTTGCACCCTGCAGATGATGGGCTCTGATGTTTCTCTGGGTACACCCACTGATCCATCTGCTTTTGACCCCAGTACACCTCAGTTGTCCAAATGATCTTCATACTATACGTGTAAGGTCAGCACATTGTCCTCGGACACTGTGATTTAATGCACACCTTTAGTGACCAATACTGCTCTGTGTCAGTGGATCACTCAATGCTGCAGAGTTTGGCTTGGGAAAGGAAATCTAGCGAGCCATGTTCGGAAGGAATTCATAAGAGATGTTTCTCTCTTCACATATGCTGCCTGATCTAGCGAGTATTTCCAGCTCTTCCTTTGTCTGTTTCAGACTGGGAGAGGCTGGGGAGAACAACTGGACACCGGGTAAAGCTGGGTGAATGCGATGCAAGTGAAAACTAGCCTTAATTTAACGGGAGAGTGGAACAGACCGGAACTGCCGAACAGCCTCCTCCTGCTTCCAATGGTCCCAATTTTCAGGAGCGAATGGTTTGGTTTGGAAGAGTTTCAATGAGGACCATGCATCAAGATAAAAAACTTTAGGTTCCTCTGTCATTTTTAATTAATCGTGACATGTCAGGAAAAGCAACAGCGGAAGAACAGAGAGGGGGCACTTTGAATGAGGCAGGGATGACTAATTTCCCAAAGTATGGAGCCTATGAATTAATAGCGTGCTTCACTGGAGCAAAATGCCATGGACTAGGAGCCTGTTTCCGAGCTGGAGCTTGGGATAGTCCTGCTGGTGGTTGCACTATTGTTAAATCAAACAGTTTGTCAGACAGCGCCATGAATGAGGCACAGTTTCAATCCTGGGCTGTCGAATAAAAGATCTAATATTCTATGAACAAACTATTCATAAGAACTTAATTGGCAATTGGCATTTTAGCCATGGTCAGCACCTGCTGTAACCCCTGTGTGAACTTTATGCTTGAGTCACCGCTTGCTGGAGTTATTGAGTGAATTGTCACAACGTGTAACAGACACACAAATTATGAAGGAGCCAAACTGTGTGAAAAGCGGGCCCAATGTGGTCTCATCATCTGGACAAGCAGGGTCCTCTTTAATGTTGTTGTCTTCTTTTTAAGCCTTTTGAACTCACTCATTAACTTTACTGGTGAGACAGCTTCAGAACCATTCTCGTTGTCTGAGTCTGGGACAGAATTGGGTTATAGTTCGTGTGGAGACATGGAAGGGGACTTCCCTTTCCCTTACAGACTGCTTGCCTGAGAGGGAAAGTTCTGCATTTTAACTGATAGCACAGCCAGCCCCAGCATATCTCAAAATTCCTTCCCACCATGGAGAAACAGCTTTGGGTAATAATAGTGTGAGTCACGTGATGGTCCATTTACACGCAGCCACTGCCACACAAGGTGAAAAATCATTGCAGATGCTGGGAATCTGAAACAAAAACCGGAACGTACCTGACTGGTCAGGCAGCATCTGGGGAAGTTCAGTTCTGATGAAGGCTCTCAGGCTGGATATGACAATTGCCCTTCCCAAGAAAGACCTAAGGAAACTGCAGAGAGTTGTGAACACAGCTCAGCACAGATCGGAAACCAGCCTCCGCTCTGTGGATTGGCACTGACTTGATAGAGCAGACAGCATAATCCAGGATCTCACCCTCCCCAGACATTCTCTCTTCTTCCCCTCCCATCAGGCAGGAGATACAAAAAAGCCTCAAAGCGTATATCCCCAGGCTTCAACCCCACTGTTACAAGATATTGAATGCTTCCCTGTTGAATAAGGTGCAGCTTGACATCACAGTCTCCCTCGTTATGGCCTTATTGTCTGTCCTCACTGCGCTTTCTCTGCAACCAGAATACTTTATTCAGCATTCTGTATTGTTTCCCTGTATGGGTGACACGCAGCACAAAGCTTTATTCTACTGTAGCTCTGTGCGGAAACCAATTCACCAATTTACTTGAAACATGACTCGGCCCATCAAGTCTGTTCTGCTATTCCACCACGACTGATTAACAATCTCCCACCCTCTCCCCGTAACTCTGATGCCCTTACTAATCAAAAATCTGTCAACCTCTGCTTTAATATACCCAGTGAATTCCACAGATTCAGCATCCTCTGGCTAAAGAAATTCATCTGTATCTTTGATCTAAGCTTTCCATTCTGAGGTTGTGCCCTCTGGCCCTAGATTCCCCCACTATAGAAAACATTCTCTCCATGTCAACTTTATCTAGGCCTTATATTTGATGGGTTTCAATGAGATTTCCCCCTCATTCTTCTAAAATCCAGCAAGCACAGGGCCAGAGCTATCACACACTCCTCATATGTTAACATTTTCATTCCTGGAATCATTCTTATGAACCTCCTCTGCATCCTCTCCTTTGTTAACACATCATTTCTTAGATAAGTGGCCCAAAACTAATCGCAACACTCCAGGTGCAGTCTGACCATTACCTTATAAAACCTCAGCATTACATCCTTGCTTTTATATTTTAGATCTCTCAAAAGGAATGCAAACATTGAATTTGCCTTCCTTACCACTGTCTCGACCTGCAAATTAACCTTCAGGGGATCCTGCACAAGGACTCCCAAGTCTCTTTGCACCTCTAATTTTTCGAATTTTCTCCCCGTTTAGAAAATAGTCAATGTCTTTATTCTTCCCACTGAAGTGCATGGCCATACACTTCTGTATATTATATTCCCTCTGCCACTTCTTTGCCCACTCACCCAATCTGTCCAAGTCCTCCTACTTCCTCAACGCCTCCCACCTATCTTTGCATCATCCGCAAACTTGGCCACAAATTCATCAATTCCATCATCCAGATCACTGACATGAATCGTGAAAAGGAGTGTTCCCTACACTGACTGCTGCTGAACACCACTAGTCACTGGCAGCCAACTCAGAAAAGGCTCCCTTTATTCCCACTCTTTGCCTCCTGCCATTCAGCCAATCCTCTATCCATGCTAGCATCTTTCCCATAATTCCATGGGCTCTTATCTTGTTTAGCAGCCTCATGTGTGGCACCTTGTCAAAGGTCTTCTGAAATACCAAGTTAAAAAATCCACTGACTCTCCTTTGTCTACTCTGCCTGTTATTGCCTGAATGAATTCCAACAGATTTGTCAGAACTTATGGTGAAGTTCTACTCACTCAACCTCAGGTCTGATCTCAATGGTCTCCAAACATTCACCTCAGACCCTCACTGAAAACTCTCTAAGAGTTTTATGGGCCTAGTGAAGCAGTCCCTCATCTGCCACACCCGTCAGTACAGCCTGCCTCCATATACCCCTCTCCAACATCTTTCCTTTACCATACCCTGCCCCTTCCTGACAATGGGCGAGAGACCTGTCCACCACATTAGCACATGTCTCCCTTCACCTCTGGAAAACTTTGCAAAGCTTGCCCTTGTCCTCACACATTCCACACCCTCAAGATGCTTTGTTTTATTCATTTTCAGGACTGGGGCGTCACTGAGCCAGATTAGTATTGCCCATCCTTAACTGCCCAGCTGTGGTGCTCTAGAGAAGGTATTCCCTCCCTCGGGGAGGGAGTTTCAGTGATGAGGAAGGACCAGTGAGATGTTTAGAAGTCACTTCCCACCCTCATCCTGCATTCCCTCCACCTGGCTCCATCTGAGTTTTTTTGTCTGCCTCCACCTGCTCCTGTCTCCCACTCCTCTGCTCCACCTCCCCTACCTGGCTCCAGCTGCCTGTCATCCTTCAGTCCACCAATCACCTTGGGCTGCTGTTACTTCTTCTCTTTATATTGGCTCTCTCCTCTCTCCCCTCTCTGGGCCGTTGGATCTGGAGATGACATGATCCAGAATGTCTTCAGGATTTGAGAGTGAGGCATGCATCTTGTGGTTCCAGCCATTTTATTGTGTCATAACACAGAAATAACAGTAACCAACTCAGTAAGGAAAGGAGAGGGTGAAGAGTGAGGACAAAGAAAGACAAAGAACAAACAAGTTATGATTGTCTCGGACTAAAACTAGCTCAAGCTGGAGAGATAAGAGACGGTCTATTGATAAAGGGTAACCTACGAAACAGTGAGGTTCAATATTGTGACTCAGGCTGTGGAGAAACTACATGGAAAATATAGAATCAGCTGGACTACTATTACTGAGAATTCACTCAACAATTACAGACAAACAGGCAAGCATAAACTACACACAAAATAACAATTTAGGCTCTGATCCAACAGTCCTGACCTGTAACATTGACAGTTCCTTTCTTCCCTCAGATGCTGCTCGACCTGTGGGTTCCTCCAGCAGATTGTTCGCAGAGTTTTTAGTGTTTGTGACTAAGGGGAGCCTGCTGGTGGTAAGGTTCCTCTTGCTCTCCATACAGGTAGAGGGCACGGTGTGGGAGAACCTGGAGAAGTAAATGCAGTCTATTTTGTAGACAGTGCCCACTGCACCCTCTGGGTGCCATTGGCAGAGAGAATGAATGTTTTGGGTGAAGGATAGGATACCACTCTGTTGGTGATCTTTGTTATCAAGGTTCAGGTGAGCTGTGGGAGCCGGATTCACAGAGGCAGGTAGGGAGTGTTCCATTGTCCTCCTGAGGTGTCTTGTAGATGAAGGAAAGGCTTTTGTGCATCAGGAACCAGAGAGAGATCTCAGCAAACCAGATGAAGGAAATAACAGAGGACCTGAGAAGGAAACCCACGAGGACCAGTGAAGAAGGTCTACCGTGCCAATAGGACCTCAGCTTCACAGGGTGCTGACAGCCACCTTGACCTGGACCTCAGTATCAGAGACAGTGAAACCAAAAAAACAGAGTGGAGGGGTTCCTGGAAGGGCAGAATCTGAGTGAGGTCACGGCAAATGCAAGACCAAGAGCTGTCGCCCCTGGAAAGATGGTGAGTCAGCGAGGTCAGGAGAAGCAGGGAAGGAAGGATACTGAGAGACCCCCAACAGCAGTCATTGGGTTCTCCTCTGACCACTGCCTTGAGAGTCAGTAACCAGTTAGTTAGATCATGTTGGTCTCCTACATTGGCAATGGATTTCAGGGAATGGGTGAGATTTGGGAAATGGTCCATCTCCTATTTGGCCAGAGTCGGAGTCAGAAGCACTGGGGAGAAGCCCCACTGGTGGACAGCCCCTTCCTCAGAGAGTGCATCATTGTAGGAATGAAGTAAACAATGCTGTTGACCACTCCAAACCAATGGTACCCACTGGATCACGGAGGGAACAGCCAGAACGGACCGGGAATATTGGCCGTACACTTAACCAAAACCATCAGCTGCCCCTGCTGAAAACTCCACACTGCTCAGATTGTTCTGAACAACCAGCTCAGATTGCCCTCGATCCCGGGGCAGGAGGTTGGAGATGTCGGGAATGACCTTAGTTGCATCCAGTTCAGATCACCAGGCATTGACCAACTGTCCTGGGCAGAACATACCCACTCTTATGCCAAACTCCTCACTGCTGGGGATTGACTGGTCACGATGGTCCACAGGCCTGTGGGCATGTCTGGAGCCCAGAAATAAATTTGTACAAACCCTAATTTTTTTTTGGGAAGGGGAGACTCTTTGGGGAAACGTACCTTACAGCTGAGATTCAGATTCAGATTTATTTATTTATCACGTATATCAAAACACATGGTGAAATGCATTAACAAAGGACGAGAGAAACTGCAGATGCTGGAAATTCAAGCAACACACACAAAATGCTGGAGGAACTCAGCAGGCCAGGCAGCATCTGTGGAAAAAAAGCACAGTTGACGTTTTGGACCAAGACCCTTCTTCAGGACCTAAGGATGTGCTGGGGACAGCCTGTAAGTGTGGCCACACATTCCAGTGTCAGCAGTGATTGCTCTCAGTGTTCAGCAAAACAGCACAAACAACAACACAATAAAATAACAACAGCAGAACTAGACCGTTTCACTCACTCACTCACTCCCTCAGCCCTCCCGATATGCTGACCCAAGGACTTCGACTTTTGGGCCTCAGCTTCTGAACTCACTTCGGTCTTCGGGCTTTGACCTTCTGACTTGCTGACCTATGAACTTTAACCCCCAGACTCTGCTGACCTCTCAAACCCAGGACTCGCCGATCATGGGGCTTCGACCTTGGACCCTCAACCTCTTGGTTTCGACCCCAGGACTCGCCGATCGTGGGGCTTCCAATCTCAGGACCTGGTCATCCAGAAGTTAGCTCAGCTGCAAGTAATGCCACCAGTCATCAGTAAATTCTGTTCCTGTGATCTGGTTGGAATTTTTAGTATGATGTCGCCTGTTACGTTATCTATTTACCAGACCTGGTGTTGGGTGATTGGTGGGTCCTGGGGTTGATGCTGCGATTGAGGCCCAAGGGCCAAATCTAAAGTCTGGAGGCCGTGGCACATTTGCCGGAGCCACAACTGTGAATCTCTGCGAGACCGCTGGGGGAATCGAAGCCTCAATGTCTGTGAAACTTATCCGAGTCTGAGTCCGAGTCAGCTGGAGGCTGGAGGTGGAAGAAGATGAGTTTTCCTGGGGTCGGAGGAATGTGTGTGGGTGCGGGTGGGAGGGAGTTGTTGTCGTTATGTTGCTTGTTGCTCTGCCGAGCGTTGTCACCACACAATGTTGGTGCTAAAATGTGGGCCACACATGCCGAGTGTCCCCTGTACCCGCGGGTGTGTTGGCTGTTAAACAACGTATTTCACCATACACTTGATGTACACGTGATAAATAAGTTGAATCTCCAATCTCAATGAATTCTGAAAGGATTGAACTGATTCAGCCAGTGATAATGTTTCAGAGCTGTACAAATGAGTGTCTCTCAGAGTTACCATGGTAGCAGGGTGGTTTTGTGTGGAGAGTTTCCACGCTAGGGAGTTCCTGCTGAGTGGTTTTGTGATTTGTGGTCAGAACGAAGCTGCTGTCTGGTTGGATGTCAGTGATAATTTGAGGAGTGTTATAATACAATCCTTTTCTTATTTGCCTGAAGAAATTTCTACCACCATGGCATTCAAACCTGTCAGGCTGAGAACATTAACTTCATTTTTTAATGTAAAAAACGTGAAATATTTTGCTGGCTTTTGTTTATACCTTGAGTCATTTGTACAACTCATCTGGGTTCCCTGTTGGGTTCAAGTTCTCTCACGGGTTTTCAGTAAACTTCCCATCCAGTGTGGCACCACTGGAGATCTCCACTGCTACAGGTGCTGTCTTTTGCTTTTTATCTGAGGCTCTTTTTTTAACTTCTAAAGCACCATTTTAAAGAAATTATGCTAGAGCTCATCCTACAATAAAGAACAGTAAAAATTCCAAGGAGAGCGTTTTCTAACCCCTGTTTCAGTAGAAGGTATTGAGCTCAGATGGGAGGAGAACTACCACTTTAAAAGATCATCTAGTACTGTATACAGAATCTGTTAACACACAGGCACTGGAGGAACTCAGCAGGTCAGGTGGCATCTACAGTGGGAAAGGGACAGTAAAGAGATCAGGAATATCAACCGTACATTTCCCTCCATGGCTGCTGCCCATCCTGCCGAATTCCTCGCACACTTTGTGTGTTTCTCTGGATTCCAGCATCTGCTGTCTCTTGTGCCCCTGGGCTTGACAAGAGCTCAAAACAACTGTGAGCCCTCGAAGCCTCAGCCTCCCCTGCCCATTAATCCTGCGTCTTTCTACAACGAGGCAACGGGTAAGTTTATCAAAGTGCAATTTACTGATGTGGTTTCCTGGAGTTCTCTTTTTAATGACCGTCAAACAGTTTCCCCGCCCAGAGAGTATTCGAGGGCAGAGCAGCAGATGCAGCTCCTGGGAGCCACTGCCTGGCACTAATGTGACCCAGGGCGAATGTCACTGCAGCTCTATCAACATCAGGTCAGTCGTCTGCCCTGGTATCTGCTCCTGTCTGAACTCTTTTAAAAAATGAGGTTAAGAAGCAGAAGAAGTGATTACCATATCGCTGCTGATTAGTGAGTGCCCGGTTTGATTGGAGGTCTGTAGCTAGTCATGGGCTGGCTGCAGGAATAGTGATTAAGGAGAGGACAATGAGACCACAGATTGTTAACACTCCAGATGAGTGTCTTGTGTTCACAACGAACAGAAGTGGATTCACCAACATTCATAACATAACCAGCAGCATAAGGAGGCCATTAACCCCCTCCAGTCTGTTCGGCATCCTGTTTTTATCACAGCTGATCTCTCTCTGAAATATACACAGTGACTCTCTCACACCCCCCCTGCCTGTTTTGTATTTTTATTCTCCCCATTCTGGTGGGGTGCATTTTCTTCTCCACCCCTCCCTCCAGTTCCCCTCCTCTTTCCCTTTACCCCACTCTCCTCTCCTGTCAGAATTCTTCATCTTCAGCCCCTCAGATCTTCCACCTATCGTCACCCACCCACCTTCCTTCTCACCTGGTCTCAGCTTTGACCTGTTAACTTCTACACCTCCCCCTCCCCCCCATCTCATTCTGGCCCCTTCCTCTCCAGTCCTGACGAAGGGTCTCGGCATAAAACATTGACCATTTATTCTCCTCCGTAGATGCTGCCTGACCCACTGAGCTCCTCCAGCATTTTGTGTGTTGCTCAAGATTTCCAGCATCCGCAGAATCTTTTGTATTTATAGATAGATAGATAGATACTTTATTCATCCCCATGGGGAAATTCAACTTTTTTTCCAATGTCCCATACACTTGTTGTAGCAAAACTAATTACATACAATACTTAACTCAGTAAAAAAAATATGATATGCATCTAAATCACCATCTCAAAAAGCATTAATAATAGCTTTTAAAAAGTTCTTAAGTCCTGGCGGTAGAATTGTAAAGCCTAATGGCATTGGGGAGTATTGACCTCTTCATCCTGTCTGAGGAGCATTGCATCGATAGTAACCTGTCACTGAAACTGCTTCTCTGTCTCTGGATGGTGCTATGTAGAGGATGTTCAGAGTTATCCATAATTGACCGTAGCCTACTCAGCGCCCTTCGCTCAGCCACCGATGTTAAACTCTCCAGTACTTTGCCCACAACAGAGCCCGCCTTCCTTACCAGCTTATTAAGACGTGAGGCGTCCCTCTTCTTAATGCTTCCTCCCCAACACGCCACCACAAAGAAGAGGGCGCTCTCCACAACTGACCTATAGAACATCTTCAGCATCTCACTACAGACATTGAATGACGCCAACCTTCTTAGGAAGTACATTCGACTCTGTGCCTTCCTGCACAAGGCATCTGTGTTGGCAGTCCAGTCAAGCTTCTCGTCTAATAATCAATTTCCTGTCCAGTTGAAGTGTCTCGACCTAAATCAGCGACTGCTTATTCTCCTCCACGGATGCTGCCCAACCCACTGAGTTGCTCCAGCATCTTGTTTGATCCGGGTTCCAGTCTCTTGTATCCACAGACAATTCCCTTCACTTACATCTACCTAAACCCCAGTATCTCGGTTTCTGAAGCATTTGTCAGGCTCCAGCCTTCTGGAGGTGCTTGGCAAATTCCAAGTCCTTTGCATGGGGAGTTGATCACAGTGACATGGGCCAGCTCTGTGCCCCAAAGTGTCCCTTCAGAATCTCCCCCAGTCCGGACATATGGGAGGAATGGTTTGCGCAATTATTGTAGGGTTCGTTTAGAGCAGGGGTTCCCAACCTGGGTTCACGGGCCCCTTGCTTAACGGTATTAGTCTGTGGCATAAAAAATGCTGGGAACGCCTGGTTTGGATGGACGGATGATGTTCGGCATGGACGGAGTGGGCCGAAGGGTCTCTGTATCTCTATGACAATGCATCAAGAAGCATGGGAGCCCTTTTGCTTTCAGCCTGAGTGGAGTGTGAGCTGGGTTGGGGCTTGTGCAAAGCAGCACGTTTGATCGGGGCACCTCCACGTCCGCCCCCGTTTTAGAGCACTGGAGTCCCTGTTCCTGCACCAGACCAGCAAGCTGCCACCTGGACCAGGCTGGGGGCCACCGGGAGCTGACCCAGGGAAGTGTTCCCCGGCTTCCCTGTCCCCGTCCACCTCCTTCGAAACCGGAGTCGCGGTCATTAAAGGGGTTCTGAGACCCCACAGACTGCAGCCCATCAGACAGTCTGTCAGAGCTGCAAGTCTGTGCTGTCACAAAGGACAAACTTCTCACAGAAAGAGTCATACAGTGCGATTATTTAAGAACATACCCACGGGGGGCTGTTTTTTTCTATGAACTATGACATCAAGTCGATGTATAGCTGCTCTGTGTTTGGTATCATCCTAATCCCCGGCGTTATTTAACCCTTTGTTCTCTGGGAAACTCTATGACATCTTTTCTTTGCTGATCGGTTCCACTTATTTCACCTTATACTGAGTGCTACAGAATGTAATGTATTTAGTTCAATTATGTTTCTGATGGTAGTTTTTAAATTCATTTTTGGGACCTGGGCATCCCGTATCACCTTCGAGAACATCGAACCTAGATCAGTGCAGACCCACAATGTGTGCTGACCCTTTAACCTACTCAAAGCTCAGTGTAAATTTATTATCAGGGTACGTGTTTGCCACCATCTACCACCCTGAGGTTCGTTTTCTTGCGGGCATACTTAGAAGATGCAAGAACCACAATCGAATCAATGAAGGGCCGCACCGACTGGGTGGACAAGCACCGTGCAAAAGACAACGAGCTGTGCAAGTACAAAAGAAAAGAAAAGGGTTGATAATAAATGAATAAATAAGCAATAAGTATCAAGACCATGAGATAAAGAGTCCTGGAAAGTGGGCCCATAGGCTGCGGGAGCAGTTCAGTGATGGAGTGAGTGAGGTTAGCTCCTCTGGTTCAAGAGCCTGATGGCTGAGGGGTAATAACCATTCCCTAAACCTGATGGTGCGGGTCCTGAGGCTCCTGTACCTTCCTCCTGATGGCAGGTAGTGAGAAGAGAGCATGGCCTGAGTGGTGGGGGGGGGGGGGGGGGGGGGGTCCCCAGTGCTGCCTTCCTGCAACAACGCTCTGTGTAGATGTGCCCAATGGTGGGACTCTGACCCTTCTCTCCTCCATAGGCCACTATACTTCTTTCACCCATATGCCAATCTAAGAGTTCCTTAAATGTCCCTAACGTATCTGCCTCTGCCCACCACCAGCAGTATGGTTGAGGCACCCACAACTGTGTAAAAACCTGCCTCTGACATCCCTCAAGAAGGCGGTGATCTGCTTTGAACCACTGCAAACCTGCTGTGAAGGTCGTCCCAGTGCCCTGTCGGTGTGGGGGCTCAGTTCTACGGTTTAGAGCCCGTGACAATAAAAGATGGGTGGTGTATTTCCAGCTCTGGGGGACTTGTGACTTGAAGGGGAACCAGCAAGTGGTGGTGATCCCACTGCTGTGCATTCTATAGAAGGCACACACCGCAGGCATTGGGTATTTGCTGAAAGAGACTCTGAGGTGGCTGATGGGGCTGCCCATTCAGAGGGCCATCCTGCCCTGGACAGCACCGAACGTCCTGAGAATGGTCAGCAGTGTACTCACTCAGGCAAGCAGAGAGAACTCCATTGAGTTCTTGACGTGTGCCTTATAGAGGGTGGAAACACTCTCAGCCCAAAGAGTCGACTCTTTATTCCTCTCCATAGACGCTGCCTGACCTGCTGAGTTCCTCCAGCGTTTTGTGTGTGTTACGTGGGATTTTTAGCATCTGCAGAATCTCTTGACAATATTTGTGGCCCTTTTCACAGGACACCAACCCTCTGCTCTGCTCCTGAATCCGTGGTGTTTATGAGTTCTGGGTGAGTTTTCTCTTCACTAGCGGCTCCCAGGTAATTGCTGGTGGGGGTACTCACTGATGGTAATGCCTTTCACAGTTCAGCTGGCTGGAGATGGCCCTTGAATGGTGTGAATGCTTCTTAGCACCATGGCTTGCTTATCCAGAAGCCTACACACAGGCATCGCCTGCCTTATTTTCTGAAGAGCTGCAATTATTGTGCAGTTATCAGTGGACGAGGAAAGTCGTTGATGAGGCAGCGGAAGACAGCTGGGTCCCTTCCCTGAGGAACTCTCGCAATAGTGTCCTGGGGCTGGGATATCTGACCTCTGGCCATGACGGCCATCTTCTTCTGTGCAGGATACAAATCCAGCAACAGGGGTATTTCTGTCTGATGCGTATTGATTTCAGTTTTATCAGGTCATCTCGGTGCCAAACCCAAACGAATGCTGTCAGGGTGGGCAGTCCCACCTGCCTTCTGGAATTCAGCACTTGACTCAGGCATGGACAAGCCCAGAGCCTAGTGATCCTGGCGAACTGGAATATCTGGAGCATTATATTCAGTTCTGGTCCCCCATTAGTAAAAGGATGTGGAGGTTGTGGAGACAATGCAGAAGAGGTTTCCCAGGATGCTGCCTGGATTAGAGAGCCTGTGCTATAAGGAGAGGTTGAACAAACTTGGTTTATTTTCTTTAGGGTGGTGGAGGCTGAGGAGAGATCTGATAGAGGTTTATAAGATTATGGGAAGCATGGGTGGAATAGAAATCCAGTTATCTACTACCCAGGGTAGAAATATTTAATACCTGTGGGCATGCATTGGGGTAGGTTCAAAGGATGTGTGTGGGGCGAGATTTTTATACCGTGAATGGTGGATGACTAGAGTGCACTGCCTGGGGAGGTGCTGGAAGCAGATACAAGAAGAAGCTTTTCGATGTGCAGAATGGAAGCACGCAGATAATGTGTAGGTAGGAGGGTAGGCAATTTAGCTGGGTAGGTGATTAATGATTTAATTAGTTCAGCACAATGTTGCGGGCCAAGGGTCGTGTTCCTGTGCTGTGCTGGTCGATGTTCTAGGTACTGATGGCCAGGTTATTGGTGAAAGAGTGCCACTTAATAGTCCGGTTAATGACGGTTTCTGTGGCTTTGCTGATGATTGAAGATAGAGTGCTCACCTCCTTACTGCCCCTTACGCTGCTCTCACTTTGGGCAACAATGAAGTTCCTCCATCTCTGTCTGTCCACACCATCGCACACAGATAGAAGTTTCTTCATTGCCGTTTTCGTGACAATGTTTTTTTGACCAGTCAGGGTTGTTAGCCCTGAGCTGAACACCCCCCCCCCATCAATCCCGGAGGACCGGAGGACCACTCTTCGTCTGGCCTCTACCCTTTGACCTGTTCAGCGTGGGTGTGACCCTACCAACAGCCAAAGCACAAGCCCCTCACTCTAGCCACCGTAGCTCTCCGGGCCACTGAGGCACCCAAGTGCTCAAACCCTACGACAATGAGGAAGTGAAGATGGAATGATGAGGTGGCAATTGACTGGATTGGATTTAATGCCACCATCTCCTCAAATCGAATCAATAAGCTCCAAGACCTTGGCCTCAATACCTCCTTGTGCAATTGGATCCTGGATTTCCTCACTGGACTCTCTGGACTCTTTACCTTGTTATTTCATGTTCTCGTTATTCATTGATGTTTGCATTTGCACAGTTTGTTGTCTTCTGGTTGATGGTTCATCGATCCGGTTATAATTACTATTCTATAGATTTGCTGAGTATGCGCGCAGAAAAATGAACCTTAGGGTTGCATGTCATCACATATACAGAATGTACTCTGATAATAAACTTTACTTTTAAATTTCCCGTTTTCTACCTGGGTAAATTTCCCTATAGCTGGGCAGGTGCCAGTGGGGCACCTGGACTGGAACCGCTTCAGCAGGGCCCACAGCAAGCCTGGAGTACAGCAACTGGACACTGTCTGGTTCTGTAATATTTGCTGTATCCGGTGCTCTCTGCCTCATCTTCTGTGATGCTGGGATCTCAGGAGGGAGCCGAAATGAATCATCTACTTGACACTTCAGGCAGAGCCAGTAACGCACTGCCAAAAATGATTATCCTTAGTCTGTTATTTGCTCATCCTCTAATAGACGGCCATCAAATGCTAGTGCTGCTGTATGGCGTGAGGGCTGTGATTAAATCTGCAAACACATCTGCTCAACGAACTTGATTGGGCCCGCTTCTCCCCATCTGTGTGATGTGATTGGTGAGTCAATGCAACAGACACAAAGTAACAGTGCCCAGAATAGCTGGAGGTTCACCATGGCTGCTGTTAATCAAATACCTAGCAGGTTTGGATGATAAAACTATCATAGACTTTGAAAATGTTTTTCCATTACCGGCCATTCTGTATATTATACAAAAGTTTGAATTGTTGGACAGATATGATGATTGGCCCACTTTTTAGTTGATAATCAGGGCCCTGCACGTGGAGCATATATTCAAACACAAACGTTTCTTGTTAACAGGCTGGACCATGACAGCATGGTCATCCTCAGGGCTATTTTTACCTTTAGTGACCCAGAGACCATCTTCAAATTACTAAAAGCCCATAAGCTACTGGAGACTCCAGTTTAAATACCTGTAGCAGTTTTCTGTTTTATTAAGATGGCACAGGACCTTCCAAATTTACTCTGCTGGTTCTCAATCCCCAGTGATAGAGTTGGAATAGCATTATGGTGCCCTCTGGTGACAGTGGGAAAAAACTCATTTACTTCCTTCATCCAAGATTCCTATTGGTTCTAATTTTGGGCTGGATGAGTGTCTTGAGTGCTAAGTGTGGAGATTATTTTTTCATAAAGCTTAGGAACAGAATTAGGCTATTCAGCCCATTGAGTCTGCTCCAACACTTAATCATGCCTGTTTTTGGTCAGTCCCATTCTCCAGCCTTCATTTTTAACCCCCAACTCCTTTACTTATCATTTGCTTTAAATACATCCAATAACATGACCCAAACACTCCTCTGTGGCAGCAGATTTCACAGATTCACCACCCTCTGGCTGAATGAATTCCTCTTCGTCCTTTATTCTGAGTCTGTACCCTCAAATCCAAAACTCTCCTACAAATAAATTTTATAAAGGATAGTGTTGTTTGTCACATGTACATCGAAACATCGAAACGCACAGTGAAACGTGTACCGTATGTCTTGAGTGTGCAGGGGCAGCCTGCAGATGTCACTATGTTTCCGGCGCCAAGATAACATCTTACTATCCCTAAATGTTTGTCTTTGGAATATGGAGGGAAATTAGATCATCCCCACATCCATTCTATCCAGGCCTTGCAGTATCTGATAGGTTTCAATGCGATTGCATTAAATCAAATAAATTTGTTAGCCATTATTGACTGGGAATAAAACAAAGAACATTTATGTTTCCTCTTGTTACAAAAATATGGAGCCATACACTGGAAGGGGGGCTCCTGCGGGCTGGCTGCGGATGAAGCCAAAGTTCAGGACTACATCCCCGATCCTGTGATTTATTTTGTGATTAGACATGCTGCTCCAGTTCCTTCCCTGTTACTGACCCATGACCCACGGGTTACATTAGTGCTGAAAGGAAGCAAAGCCATTGCGAGTAAGAAGTGACCATGAAGACAAATGGAATGTTAACCTCTATTAGGAGAGGGTTGAGTCTCTCCTTATAACTCAAACCATCCAATCGCAGCGACATCCTCATCAATCTTTTCCTGCTTAATGAGATCCTTCCTGTGACTAGGCAACTGCGACTGTGTACACTTTTACAGCATTATATATAATAATGTCCTGTTGGTTTATATAAGACCTGGGGTGTGCTGCACACTTCTGGTCACCTTCCCTGAAGTAAATATTATATTTGCTGTTGTGGGAGCATAGTGAAGGCTCACTGTCTACATTCCAGGGACGGCAGGTTTGCAAGTTGAGGAAAGTTTGAATAGATTCTTGGAAGTTTAGAAGAATGAGAGGAGATGCCATTGATACTCCAACATTCTCACAGGGCTGATTAGACTGGATTGATGAAGGACATTTCCCGGTCTGTGCAGTCACCGTATCAGAAATAGGGAGTGGGCTTTTGGAACTGAGGAACAATTTTTTGTGCAATGGTGGTGAAGACCGTGGAGGTTCAAAATTGAGTTGATTCAAAACAGGGATTGATAGATCTCCTGGGTATTGGGGAATTCAAGAGGAATGAGCAGCAAGAAATTGGTGCTGAGGTGGAAGATCCTCACCATACTGTGCAACCCATGAAGGACTCCAGTACCTCCTCCCGTCTTCTTATATGCAAAGCAATCAAGATGGGCTTTGATAGTAAGTGGCACTTTGAAATCCCGTGCCCTTTGCTTTTTCCACAAGGACTGAAGCGTTTCAAGGAGAGGCCCCACCATCATATCTCAGAATAGCACATGGGACCTTGTCAAAGTCATTCTGAAGATTAAGTAGGTGGAAAGTGATGGCTGCTTTGGGAAGAGCAAGGGAGTTAAAGTTAGGCCAGCGTAGGGTGGACTGGTAACTGGATGATGCAGAATTATGATAGATGGAAGCAGAATGAGAGAGAAAGGGGAAACAGGCACCGGAGGCAGGGCGAAGAGCATCCTTTAAAGAAAAATAATTGAAGCAGCAAGAAACAGTGCTCTAGATTGGGAGTGAAATAGAACGATTCACTTTAATCAAGCAAAGCAAAGAACCAGTAGTGATACAATGGGGCAAATGGGCAACATTTGTGAAGATACTAAAAGCTTGTTTGTATATAAAGGGTAAAAGAGAGTTGAGGGTAGATATAGGACCTATACAAACTGACACTAGAGATATTGTAATGAGAGATGCAGAGATGACAGAGGAACTGAATGTGTGTTTTGCTTCATTTTTCACAGTGGAAGACATCTGCAGTATACCAGCCATTCTGGACTGTCAGGGAAGTGAAGTATGTGCAATGAAAATTACAACTGAGAAGGAGCTTGGGAAGCTTAATGGTCTGAGGCTGGATAAATCTCCTGGACCTGATGGAGTGCACCCTCAGGTTCTGAAGGAAGTAGCTGGAGAGATTGCAGAGGCATTAACAATGATCTTTCAAGAATCAATAGGTTCTGGCATTGTAACGGATGACTGGAAAATTGCAAATGTTACTCCACTATTTAAGAAGAGTGGGAGGCAGCAGAAAGGAAACCTGTTAGCTTGACATCAGTGGTTGGGAAGTTGTTGGAATCGATTGTTAGGGATGATATTATGGAGTATGTGGAGGCACATGACAAGATAGGCCAAAGCTGGCATGGTTTCCCTACAGGAAATTCCTGCCTGACAAAACTATTACAAGCAGGGTAGACAAAGGAGATGCAGTAGACGTGGAGTACTTGGATTTTCAGAAGGCCTTTGACAAGGTGCTGCACATGAGGCTGTTTAGCAAGATAAGAGCCCATGAATTTCAGGGAAATTACTAGCATGAGTGGAGCATTGGCTGGTCGGCAGAAAGCAGAGAGTGGGAATAAAGGGATCCTATTCTGGCTGGCTTCCAGTTACCAGTGGAGATCCACAGGGGTCAGTGTTGAGACCGCTGCTTTTTACGATATATGTCAATGATTTGGACTCTGGGATTAATGGATTTGTGGCTAAATTTGCCGATGATACAAAGATGTGGAGGAGTGGGTAGTGTTGAGGAAACAGAGAGCTTGCAGAGAGACTTAGATAGTTTAGGGAAATGGGCAAAAAAGTGGCAAATGAAATACAATGTTGGAAAGTGTATGGTCATGCACTTTGGTGGAAGAAATGAATGGACAGACTATTATTTAGATGGGGAGAGAATTCAAAATGCAGAGATGCAAACGGACTTGGGAGTCCTCATGCAAAATATCCTAAAGGTTAACCTCCAGGTTGAGTCGGTTGTGAAGAAGTTAATGCAATGTTGGCGTTCATTTCTAGAGGTACAGAATATAAGAGCAGGGATGTGATGTTGAGGGTCTATAAGGCACTGGTGAGACCACACTTCGAGTATTGTGTGCAGTTTTGGGCTCCTTATTTTAGAAAGGATATACTGACTTTGGGAGAGGGTTCAGAGAAGATTCACAAGAATGATTCCAGGAATGAAAGGGTTACCATATGAGGAACGTCTGGCAGCTCTTGGGCTGTATTCCCTGGAGTTCAGAATGAGTCGGGGGGATCTCATAGAAACATTCTGAATGTTAAAAGACCTCAACAGATTAGATATGGCAAATTTATTTCCCATGGTAGGGGATTCTAGGACAAGAGGGCAGGACTTCAGGATTGAAGGACATCCATTTAAAATTGAGATGCGGAGAAATTACTTTAGTCAGAGGGTGGTAAATCTGTGGTATTTGTTGCCACAAGTGGCTGTGGAGGCCAAGTCATTGGGTGCATTTATTAGATAGACAGGTTCTTGATTAGCCAGGGTATCAAAGGGTATGGGGTGAAGGCAGAAGAGTGGGGAAGATTAGAAGAATCGGATCAGCTGATGATTGAATGGCCTACTTCTGCTCCTGTATCTCATGGTCTTATGGACTTGGACCACAGTTAAAGTGATTGTCGGTAATACCAAGATTGGCAATGCCAATAGGTTGAGTGTATATCTGAGTATCCTAAACTCATCATCTTGTAATTCCTAGATAGTACTTCATAACTTTGTTCCCATACTGTTTAAGTCCAACTCTACAAATATCACAATGTGCATTTACATAAAATCTGGGAAAGACTGAAAATCTCCTTGGTCGAAGCAGACAACTTTCGGCCAAAGATAAAATTTGTCAATGGGAAGGAGGTTCTCCAGTGATGAGATCTACCTGATGGTTGGTCCATCAAAGGGCAAAGAACTGGATGTCCCATCATCTTCTCTGCTAAAAGTGTGTAGCATGAATATCAATTTGGAAAGCAATGAAAGTGCAAGATTGGGAATCTTGGTCTAATAAATAACTGTGATGTGTTAGAGACACTTACGAAGCTCTTAGACTGGCATATAAATATTTGATCTTTGATCAATTTTGCACTAAAATAGACTTTTTTTTGTTCAATTGTGTTCTTTTTTGTAAAGCTTATGTATAATTTATGCTTAATTTATGTTCCAGAATCACATTCAAGACAAAAAAAGACATAAAATAAGTGAAATACAGTATATGGTTTCTTGACCTACCCAGATGATGTCAACCAAAGCAGCATTATACATAGGCGCCATCTTGACCGGAAGAGTATGAGTTTTATTGCACCTGTACATACATGTACTTGTGCATGTGATAATAAACTCAACTTTGACTTTGTTGAAGATCAAAGTTCAAAGTAAATTAAGTAGCAAAGTACATTTGCGTCACCATATCTACAGAGGATGTATCAAGAGCATCCTGAGCAGCTGCATCACTGCCTGGTTCGGAAATTGCACCATCTCGGATCGTAAGACCCTGCAGTGGATAATGAGGTCAGTTGAAGGGATCATCGGGGTCTCTCTTCCCGCCATTACTGACATTTACACCACACGCTGCATCCGCAAAGCAAACAGCATTATGAAGGACCCCACGCACCCCTCATACAAACTCTTCTCCCTCCTGCCATCTGGCAAAAGGTACCGAAGCATTCGGGCTCTCACGACCAGACTGAGTCTAGTCTGACACCAACCTACACATACACACACACACACACACACCTCCACTCCCTTTGCAATTTTTGTTCATTTCTTTCTCAATTCCTGCTAAAACATTGTTTACATTTACATCATTTACTATTATATTGTAATTTGTCCTTTATTGTGTTGATTGTCTTGTTCACTTAATTATTGTACTGGTTTGCACTATTTTGTGCACTTTATGTAGTCCCATGTAGGTCTGTAGTCTAGTGTAGTTTTGTGTTGTTTCATGTAGTCTAGTGTAGTTTTGTGTTGTTTCAGGTAGTTTAGTGTAGTTTTGTGTTGTTTCATGTAGTTTAGTGTAGTTTTGTGTTGTTTCAGGTAGTTTAGTGTAGTTTTGTGTTGTTTCATGTTGTCTAGTGTAGTTTTGTGTTGTTTCATGTAGCACCAGGGTCCTAGAGGAAGGTTGTTTCATTTTCACTGTGTACTGTACCAGTAGTTATGGTTGAAATGACAATAAAAGTGACTTGACTTGATATACAATCCTGAGATTTGTTTTCTTGCAGGCATTCCCAGTAATTACAATAGAATCAATGGAAGACCACATCAAACAGGACTCACAAACAACCAATGTGGAAAAGACAACAAACTGTGCAAATACAAAATAAAAAAAGAACTAATAGTAATAAACAAATAAAAATACATATCGAAAATATGGGATGAAGAGCCCTTGAAAGTGAGTCCATAGGTTGCGGGAACATTTCAAAGATGGAGCAAGAGAAATTGATTAAGATTATCTCCACTGGTTCAAGAGCCTGATTGTTGAAGGGTAATAAATATTCCTGAACCTGGTGCTGTGGATCCTGAGGCTACTGTACCACCTTCCTGATGACAGCAGTGAGAAGAGAGCATGACCTGTATGGTGGTGGTCCTGTATGGTGGTGGTCCTTGATAATGGACGCTGCTTTCCTGCCACAGCACTCCATGTAGATGTGTCCGAAGGTGGAAAGAGCTTTACTCATGATGGACTGGGCCATATCCAATACCTTTCTTGTAGGCTTTTCTGCGCAAGGGCATTGGTGTTTGTATACCAGGCTGTGATGCAACCAGTCAATATACTCTCCACCATGTTGTGGGGGATTCTAGGACAAGAGGGCATGACTTCAGGACATCCATTTAGAACTGAGATGCGGAGAAATTACTTTAGTCAGAGGGTGGTAAATCTGCGGAATTTGTTGCCACGAGTGGCTGTGGAGGCCAAGTCATTGGGTGTATTTAAGGCAGAGATAGATAAGTTCTTGATTAGCCAGGGCATCAAAGGGTATGGAGTGTGGGGAGCAGGGATGACTGGATGAAGTGGATCAGCCCATGACTGAATGCCGGAGCAGACTAGATGGGCTGAATGGCCTATTTCTGCTCCTATATCTTATGGTCTATGCATTTCTTAGTTTGTCGAAGTTTTAAATGACATGCTGATTCTTCACAAACTTTAAGAAAACAGAGGCACTGGTGTCCTTTCTTCATAATGGCACTTACGTTCTGGACCAAGGACAGGTCCTCTGAAATTATATCACCAAAGATTTTCAAGTTGCTGACCTTCTCCACTCTTGATCCCCCAATGAGGATTGACTCATGGACCTCCGTTTCCTCCTCCTGAAGTCAATAATCATCTCCTTAGTCTTGTTCACATTGAGTGAGAGGTTGTGGTTGAAGCGCCACTCAGACTTTTCAATCTACCTCCCTATGCTGATTTGTCACCACCTCTGATTTGGCTAATAACAGTGGTGTCGTCAGCAAGCTAAATATGGCATTGGATCTGTGCTTAGCTTCACAGTTATAAGTATAGAGTGAGTAGAGCAGGGAGCTAAGCACTCAGCCCTGTGGTGTACCTGTGTTGATGGAGATTGTGGAGGAGATGTTGTTGCCGAACCCAAGTGAATTGGATCTGCAAGTGAGGAATCCAGGATCCAATTGCGCTAGGAGGTATTGAAGCCAAGGTCTTGAAGCTTTGAGGGGATGATTGCATTGAATGTTGAGCTGCATTCAATGAAGAGCAACCTGATGTTTGCATCTTCACCATCCAGATGTTCAGGGTTGAGAGAAGAGCCAATGAAATGGCATCTGCTGTTTGCTGTTGACCTGTTGCAGATGCAGAGAATGGTGAGATTTGAACCATATGGAGGCAGAAGAGATTAGATGTCATCAGCTTAACAAGCTCAGCACAACATCATGAGCTTAATGGCATGTCTTGTGCTGTACTGCCCTTTGTTCAATATGGTTTATTCCATTTCAGAAGCAGTAGAACTGAAGCTGGTTGTTTCCCAGACACTGCTGCTTGGGAGACAGGTATCTGCAAAATCACTAGACAAGGGAATGGCAGGGGTGAGGGTGAGTGGGGCTTGGCTTGGGCAGATTAGGGTGCACCAGCCACCAGGGAGACCTCCTTGATCACGTAGTGGGCTGATGCCCCAGTGGACATGGTTGGACACAAGTTTCCATAATTAGTAATGACTCTTACATAGTGAGGTGTTTGTAATAGGCAGATCACATAAATCCGGATTTGTGCTGAAGTTGGCAGGAATCAACTTTTATGAGATAAACAGTGTAGAGAGTGTTTTTGAAACAGGAAAATGAGAAGATTTATTTAAGGGGAAACTTGATAGAAGTGTATAAGATGATGACGCATAAATAGAGTACACACGCAGCACCTTTTCCAGAGGAGAAATAGCTAAAATGAGATACCGTAATTTTAAGGTGTTTGGAGGAAAGATTTTTTTTACACAGAGTGTAGTAAGTGCATGGGATGCACTGCTAGGATCAAGATAGAGAAATATTTCATAGATTCTTAGATGGATAATAGAAAAATGGAGGGCTATGTGATGGGTTAGATTGATCCTGGAGTAGGTTAAAAGGTCACACAACACTGTACTGTACTGTTCTTTGATCTATATCACGCATATGCAATGCCCTGGTTAATATTGCTACTGCTATGCTAAGGTATTTCATTTTAGTAGTTTTATGTAAAGGCAGCGTGTCCTGCTGGCAGGATGTTTTGGATTCAGCTAAAGACAAGGGACAATGTTGCTCAACTTAGGAATGTTGTGTCAGCCAATCAGGATGGTGGGGTCAGAAGGTTCTAGAGAGAGCTGGGCAGAGAGAGATCTGTGATGGACAGTGGTGGGATTCTTGGTCTTTTGGCGGGAGATGCGGTAAAGAGAAGGTCAGGAGAGAGCCCCGTAGGATTTGATGCAACAGGAAGGTGCGATTGCAGGGAGTGATACACAAGATGGAGGAGTCCAAGATGGGAAGCTCTACCGGTGATTGGTTCAACGCCGTGTGTAACAGTTATGCCCAACTTTTGGAAGAGATGAAATGCAACAGTCATGTGCACATTTAGGCTGGTCTAACCGTAACGGGCCTTTTTATTTTTTAAAAATTTCTCTTAATAACTGTTTAATAAAGCTGAAATTGGAAAACATACTTTCTTTATAATTTTATGCTGGTGTACGAATTTTTATTTCTTGGCGACCAGTAATTCTATACGGGCAGTATTTACGCAGCATTTGCTCGGATCAAGGTTCGGTTAATTGGAACATCCCAACTTTCCTGTTTGGTTGAGCCCCAAATCATATCAACTCTAGACATCTATTGTTTATGAAAGGTGGCCTTCTCACTGCTGAGTCAAGTGGCTGTTAGCAGAATTAGCTAATGAGTCAAGTCTGTCTACAAGCCCTGGTGAGAGGGTTTTACATAGTTCACTGCTTTTAGCATAACTTTTTTCTTATATTAATTCTTTTTCTCAGGATGTGAATGTCAGTGTCAAGGTCTGAATTTTCACCCATCTCTATTTTACCCATAGGAAAACCAATGACTTGAGCTGTTGCATTTCATCTGGTGAAATTTTTGTTATTTATTTCTTTTATTTAGAGATACAGCACAGAGCAGGCCCTTCCAGCCTAATAAGCCACACCATCCAGCAACCCACCTATTTAACCCAAGCCTAATCACAGGACAATTTACAATGTACTAACTGTATGTCTTTGGACTGTAGGAGAAAACCCATCTGTTCACGGGGAGGGTTTTCTAACTCCTTAAACACAGCGTCGGAATTGAACTCTGAACTTCGACTCCCCAAGCTGTAATGGCTTTGCGCTAACCACTATGCTACTGTGTTGCTTCATTTCACCAGCTTCCTGTGTTCCAGAATCAGTGTAACAGCAATGAGTAATCAACAACATTTTTCCAAGCCAGGATTTGTGTGAGGTGGTTTGCAAAGTGATCCGTAGGCTGGTGGTGTTCCTAAGCATCTACTGACCTCCTACCTGGAGGTAGAATTCACAGGGTTGGGAGTAACTTAGCTGAGAAAGCTGCTAAAGTTACGAAGGTAAAAATTAGAAAATACTGTAGAGTGTTAAAGATATTTGGAATACACTTTATATATTAGTTTACTGAAGACTGATAAACCACTGAAGTATCTCCACATTCAGACTGATCCAGCACTATCAGTCACTAATTACCCTTTTCAAGATGGTATTGGGTGATGGAAAGGGAATATGAGGGCATTAATTGACTGCGGCAGAGGAGTGGAGATGAGGATGTTGGTTTCAGATGAGGGAGATGTGGTAGTGCTGGTCTGGGGCTTTAGGACATGAGGGTGTTGGTTCATCAGCAGTCTGGGCAACGTGAGGGTGCTGGTCTATGGGGAGTGACCTAATGTAACAATTTTAGAACCAAATTGCAGGTAGACTAAATAGAATCATGAAAACTGGTTATATTAATGATTAAAAGATATCAGCTTAGGTGCACACACATGGTGGGGAATACATTTTCTATGTAAAAGATTCACAGGAAAATTACAAGAATGACTTGTAGATTCAAAGAATTTTCCTTAGATAAGTAAGCTAAAAGATATGAGTTGTTGGCAGTGGTTGGTAAATTAATTACCTCAATAGCCAAGAATGGATGAGTTTGAAAGAGTGATGAGGATAAAGGAACAAACAGACAAACAAATTTATTACAACTCACACAAAATGCTGGTGGAACACAGCAGGCCAGGCAGCATCTATAAGGAGAAGCACTGTTGACGTTTCGGGCCGAGATAAACACAAAATGCTGGTGGAACACAGCAGACCAGGCAGCATCTATAAGGAGAAGCACTGTCGACGTTTTGGGCTGAGATGAAGGGTCTCGGCCTGAAACGTCCACAGTGCTTCTCTTTATAGATGCTGCCTGGCCTGCTGTGTTCTACCAGCATTTTGTGTGTTGTTTGAATTTCCAGCATCTGCAGATTTCCTCGTGTTTGCACTATACAAATTTATTAGATGTTAGCCTGCTCTTTCCCCAGAGCAAGGAACATCTGGAATACATTTGAGCAGTTCCCAGTGTCACAGGCTTTTTTCTCTCAGTGATTGCACAGTAATAGGGTGGCATGCAGCTGCTGTTACCACAAATTTTACTCATAGATTTCCCCTTCTTCCTGGACCTATTAATACAGTTTGTCCCTATTCCACATTTAATCTTCGTGACAACAGCAAAAGGTAATTAGTTCATGAAAACGTGCCTATATTTGTAGATTAATTGTATGGATTTCTCAATATGCTGGTTATAATTATACTACCACCAAGTGGCTGTTGAATCTGTATTTGCATTACAACACATGGACAGCAGAATTTACAATGAAAATTTAAAAAATGACAAAATATCTCATTTTAAAATGGGAACTGAATTATATTCTGTGTTCTGATCTAATTATCCGCTGCTATCTGAGATTTCCAGTACCAGAATGTAAATCTTTATGAAATTTATGCACCCTTTGTTTCGATATCCATTATTAATCAATTGATGAAGTGCAAACAGGTATCCACTTAATGTGTAGAACTTAATATATGGTAGCTTTATTGAAAGAAGGATCAACAGTGTCATACTCGAGAAGTACATTTACTTCCCATTTTTACCTCATTAAACAGTCACATGAACTAAAAGATTAGACCAAATCTGAGTGGCTATTACAAAACTAGAACTCCAGGTTTGAAGTTTCTCTGATATTATTCACTTAGTTCACATGCTAGATAGTAAATGCAGAATTACAGATTTACATTAATACATTGGCAGGGCAACATGTAAAGGAATTTAACAAACCGAATGCTTGCATGAGGTAGCATTAAACTTTTTAAATTCACTAAATAATAGATTAATAAATATTAATGCTGTAGTCTTTAGTTAAAGAGCTTAATATTTTTTCAAACTCAACCCAACTTTTGAAGGTGAAAAACTGAAGCTGATCAAGCATTTCACCATTAGCTGAACAAAACATTCATAATGCTTTGATATCCTGCTTCTGCACACATTAAGCACCACATTTGAAATTAAGCTTACAACATACCTGAATGTATATAAATCTACACAGGTATAGCAATCCTGTAGAACTCCATTGCTGAAGTTTAGTTCTTCAATACAATGGAAGTGCATATAAAATATTCAAAGTTTTGCACATTGCAGGAAAAACACAATGGATTTTTGTGCAGTTCATTCCAATGAAATACTGGTACACATCGTCTACCAGTGTCTAATTGCCACTAATTCTTGCCGTAGACTGATCTTCTTCAATGTTTCATAACCAATGACTAGGACAAAAGCTGTTGGAGCTGCAGATAGGATGCGAGCAGACAGCCCCTTGGTGAAACCCCATGCACCTTCTTCTCTCAAAAGCTGACTGGAAGTTTCAATTATCGAGGATTTGCCCTCCAACTGAAAGAGAAAACATTAAATAAGTCTCAGTAAATTATAAAGATCAAGAAATTCCAGTACATTTCCAATTGATTGGGTGCCTCATCAATACCTTCTTTCCCACTCAACATCAAATATATACTATTCTATTCTTCAAATTTGGATAAGAACATCTTTGCAATGACATAGAGAAAACTGAGTTTTATCTTCTTCCTCAAAGACAGAAGAAAGATGTTGTTAAGCCAACATATAAAGACAGGAATCAAAAGGTTGAGAATTGTGGGAATAATGATCTGACGTGTTTACTTCAATGCAATGAGTATTCTGGGTAAAGCAGGTGAGCTTAGATTATCAATCAGCATGTGGAATTATGACATTGTAGCCATTTATAAGACTTGGTTGTAGGACTCAACTTGAGCCATGGGCGAGCTGTTGGATGATTAGAGGTAAGCTAATGTAGTTCCATTGTTTAAGAGAAGCTCTAAGAATAAGTCAGGAAATTATAGGCTGGTGAAGCTGATGTCAGTAGTGTACAAGTTATTGGAAGGTATTCTAAGGGACTGGATATATATGTATTTCGATAGACAGGCACTGATTAGAGATAGTCAACATGGCTTTGTGTGTGGTAGGGCATGTCTAACCAATCTCAGAGTTTTTTGAGGAGGTTACCAGAAAAGTTGATGAAGTATTGTTGTCTTCATGGATGCTAGCAAGGTCCTTGACAAGGTTCTGCACGGGAGGCTGGTCAAAAAGTTTAATTTGCTTCGTCATTCAGGATGAGGTCGTAAATTGGATTCAACTTTGTCTTCATAGGAGAAGCCAGAAAGTGGTAGTAGATGGATGTTTCTCTGATTGGAGGCCTTTGGTGGGCCACAGGGATTGGTGCTAGGTCATTGTTATTAGTCATCTATATCAATGATCTAGATGATAATGTGATAAACTGGATCAGCAAATTTATGTATAACACCAAGATTAGGGGGCATAGCAGACAGCAAGGAAAGCAATCAAAGCTTGCAGCAGAATTTGGACCAGTTAGCAAAATAGGCTGGGAAAAAAACCAATTTAATTTCAGGCAGACAAGTGTGAGGTATTGCACTTTAGGAGGACAAACCAGGGTATGACTTACACAATGAGTGGTAGAGCACTGAGCAATATGGTAGAATAGAGGGCTCTGGGGACACAGATCCATAATGGTTAGGACTTTATTCCCTGGAGTGTAGGAGAATGAGGGGAGATTTGATAAAGATGTACAAAATCATGAGGTTTGTAGCTAAGGTAAATGTCATAGGTTAAGGGTGAAAGGTGAAATGTTTAAAGGTGAGTTTGTAAAATGTGGTTTCAGGATACTTGGAGGCACATGATAAAGCAGGCTATATACAACATGGTTACCTCAAGGGAAAATCTTGCCTGACCTATCTGTTGGAATTCTTTGAAGAAATAACAAGCAGAATAGACAAAAGAGAATGGTTGATGTATATTTGGATTTTCAGAAGGCCTTTGACAAGGTACAAACTGCAAGCCCATGGTATGAAAAAGAAGATTCTAGCATGGATAAAACAGTGGCTGGCTAGCAAGAGGCAAAGAGTGGGAATAAAGGGAGCCTTTTCTGGTTGGCTGCCAGTGACTAGTAGTGTTTCACAGGGGGTCTGTGTTAGGACCAATTCTTTTTATGTTAAATGTTAATGATTTGTATGGTGGGATTAATGGCTTTGTTGCAAAGTTTGCAGACGATACAAGCATAGGTAGAGGGGCATGTAGTTTTGAGGAAGCAGAGAGGCTACAGAAGAACCTAGACAGATTAGGAGAATGGGCAAAGAATTGGCAGATGGAATACAATGTCAGGAAGTGTATGGCCATACACTTTGGTAGAAGAAATAAAAGTATTTACTATTTTCTAAATGGAGAAAAAATATTTTTTAAAAACTGAGACGCAATGGGACTTGGGAGTCTTTGTGCAGGATTCCATAAAGGTTAATTTGCAGGTTGAGCCTGCAGTGAGGAAATGCAATGTTAGCAGTAGGAGTGTAATATTGAGGCTTAAAAGGCACTAGTGAGGCCTCGGTTGGGGAGGAGTTTTGGGCCCTTATCTTAGGAAGGATGTGTTGAAACTGGAGAAACTTCACGAAAATGATTCCAGGTTTGAATAGCTTGTCATATGAAGAGCATTTAATGGCACAGGGCCTGTATTCACTGGATTTCAGAAGAATGAGGGGTGACCTCATAGAAACCAATCAATGGTGAAAGGCCTTGATAGAGTGGATGTGGAGAAAATGTTTTCTATGGTGTGAAAGTCTAAGACCAGAGGACACAGCCTCAGAATAGAGGGGCATTCTTTTAGAATGGAGATGTGGAGGCATTTCATTAGCTAGAGTGTGGTGAATCTGTGGAATTTGTTGCCACAAGCAGCTGTAGAGGACAAGTCTGCATGTATATTTAAGGCAGAGGTTGATAGATTTTTGGTTGGTCAGGACATGAAGGGATACAGGTCGAAGGTAGGACATTAGGTCTCATGATCATATGGAATTTGAAGGGAACTCCTTCACTCAGAATGTGGAACAGTTGCCAGTGGAAGGGGTGGGTGAGGGATTGATTTCAACTTTTAAGAGAAGTTTGAATAAATACATGAATGGGAGGGGTAAGGAAGTCTATGTTCAGCTGCAGGTCATTAGAACTAGGCAGAATAATAGTTCGACATGGACTAAATGGGCTGAAGAACTTTTTCCTGTGCTATAGTGCTCTATGACTCGATGACAGATGCTGAGTAATTGCTGTTAGAATATTGTGCCTTAAAGACTTTTTTTGCACTCTCCTTCCATGTTTTCATGTTTTCTTTGTTTAGATTTAATATCCAAATTTTACATTACTTCATTTACAAACCTGATATCAAATTTTATCATATGTTCATTCCTTCCCACAGACATCTTGACAACAAGGTTACCAAAATGACATCGAAAATAGCTTTGTCCCTAGTTGGTTTCTCAAACGTTGATCTTACAAGGGATCTATTTTATAATTTACAAATTCATCTTCCGTTATATCTAGGAAAATTTGTATCATCTAGGCTATATTTAAGTTAAATTCTCCCAAGATTACTACCTTTTCTCTGTCAGAAACACTCCTCTAATTTCCTGGTTTATTGCAACAATGTTTTTGACCTATAAATAGATCCTTTCACTGTTTCTTGCCATTTTCTATCTCTTAGCTTCATCTAAATTAATTCAAGTTTTGCATCGTGATTTGTCAAGCCTTTATCAGGTACAAAAGCCTGAAAGCACGTACCACCAAACACAAGAACAGCTTCTATTCCACTGTTATCAGACTCTTGAATGGACTGTAGGCGAATTTTAGATCCCTCAGTATACCTCTTCATGACACTTGCACTTTGTTTACCTGTACTGTAGTTTCTCTGCAGCAGAAACACTATATTTTACATTCTGTATTCTGCTTTCTATCTACTACGTTGATGTAGTTACTGTATGTACGGCATTATCTTCCAGGATGGCAAGCTGACTGAAGGTTTTCACTGTATCAGTACAAGTGATAAAAACAAAAATGATACCAATACCAGATCTCCTTTCTTACTAAGAGTATCTCGCCAACTCCTTTTCCTATTCATCTGTTCTTTCCAAATGTGGACCACCCTGGAATAGTCAGTGCAATGCACAAAAAGCTGGAGGGACTCAGCAGGTCAGGTCTATAGAGGGAAGTGGACAACTGATGCTTTGGGTCGAGACCCTTCATCTCAGACTCAGAATGTCACTTCAGAAGTTCCTGAGAGCAGTGCCCTATGAATTCTTATCACAGAACATTTCAGCCTATCAATGGCCCTCTTTCAAACAGTCTGACCCAGCATATTATCTGACTGCTCACAATTTGCAAAAAAAAACACTGAACAGCCCCTGCCTGATTCTTTGCATCAAATTTCAGATATAGGCTTATAAGTGGGAAGGAGCATTCATGTCATACAAGTACCAGAAAGTAGATGTCTCCAACAGAAAGCGAATTGAGTTACTTACCCTTGATGTACAGTACAATGGCATTACCGTCAGCAAGTCCAACGTCATCAACATCTTGGGGTCACCACTGACTGAAACCGCAAGTGGTACAACTACAGATATATATGGTTGCAAGAGCAAGAGGCTGGAAGTCCCAAGGGAGCCAAAGACTTTCCCCCATCTACAAGACACAGTTCAATAGTGTGATGGAATACTCTATATGTTTGAATGTGTGTAGCTCCAGCTATACTCAAGAAGCTTAACATCATCTGGTCAAAACAACCCACTTGAATGGTACGCCAACCTAAATCACAACATCACTAAGTTGTAGTGTGTATCACAGTGTATCAGCCATAAAAATGCTGCAGTTATTATCCTAGGCAGCTTCAAAAGCACCTTTAAAACCTGTGACCACCGCCACCATGCCAAAGGGCAGTAAACACATGGGACCACCATCAATGGGTCCCTTCTAAGCTCCCATACAATTGCACGCTCATTCCAACTTGGAAGTAGATCACCTTTTATCACCACAGGTCTAAATTCTAGAATGAATAATAGCTGGTGATCTTGTAAATAGTACCGACATCCTGAAAAATGAATACAAACAACTTTTCCCAAATTTGTCTCACAAGAACATACTCAAGATATCTGTTTGATAGCAAAGTACCATAGCAATAAACATGATGCACTGAAAATGTTATCTGAACATGCTGCTGCTACAGTAGGGAGACTATTTGAAGGAATTTTTAAAACTGATAAAACAGCTAAACTGCCTGGCGTTCTCTCACTCACACTAGACTGGTGACTCAGAAATATATAAAAGTATTATCCTCTGAACCTTAAGATAACAGCGTACCTGCTTTCACTTTGCTAGTGTTGTTTTATCTAACATTTTTTGTAGGCTTGGTTTAGTCATATTATAGGTCAAAGGATGAACTCGAGCAATCAGTCCCAGCGAGCTAATAACTATGAAGGACATTTCAATTAAAGATGATTCAGAACATGAAATGAAATCATCAATGAACTACAGAATATCCAATAATATCGCCAAACTCTACCGAATTCTTGGCCACCTAGAATGACAGAGAGACCAGACACATAGGAATGCTCTCATCTCCAAGTTCTCTTTGAAGTCTCACCTCCTTGACTTGGACTTAAATTGCAGAGTAAAAGTCCTGGTACCTTAAACGGGCAGCACCAGCAGTTTATGGATGGTAATGGGTTAAAGAGATTACTCAGTACATCTGGAATGGACATTAAATGTGCTGATATCTGCAAGTTAAGAATTAACTTTTTGAAAAAGGGAATCCTCACCTGAACCCTAGCTCTGATCACATCCATTGGGTTGATGAGTGTAGATGCTGTGACTGCTGCCATCGGTCCTGCTATTCCTTGAAGGACCAGATGAGGGCATTCACTAGGAGCCCATTTTGAAAGTTGCTCTGTATTATAGACAGAAATATAGGGTGTAAATTCATTCAACACACACAAAATACAGGAGGAGCTCAGCAAGTCAGGCAGCATGTATAGAAATGAATAAACAGTTGACATTTTGGGTGGAGAACCTTCTTCAGGACTGGAAAGGAAGGGGCGAAGAAGCCAGAATAAAATGGTGGGGGGAGGGAAAGGTGGTAGGTGAAGCTGGGTGGGTGGGAAAGGTGAAGGGCTGGAGAGGAAGGAATCTAATAGGAGAGGAGTGTGAACTATGCAAGGAAGGGAAAAAGGAGGAGCACCAGGAGGAAGTGATTGGCAGGTGAGAAAAGGTAAAAGGCCAGAGAGGGGAATAGAAAAGGAGGGAAGGGGGAGGGGAAAAAAAACGAGAAATTAATGTTCATGCTATCAAATTGGAGGCTACCCAGACGGAATATGAGGTGTTGCTTCTCCACCCAGAGTAGCCTCATCATGGGGGGCCATGGACTGACATGTCAGAACAGGAATGGGAATAGGAATTACAATGGTTAGCCACCAGGAAATTCCATTTTTGGTGAATGGAGTGGAGGTGCTTTACAAAGCGGCTCCCCAATTTACGACGGGTCTCGCCAATGGAGAGCACCAGATACAATAGACAACCCCAACAGATTCACAGGTGAAATATTGCCTCACTTAGGAGGACTGTTTAGGGCCCTGAATGGGGGTGAGGGAGGAGGTGAATGGGCAGGAGTAGCACTTTGGTCGCTTTCAGGAGAGAGATTAGTTGGAAAGCATGAATGGAAAGGGGAATCACGGAGGAAACAATCCCTCTAGAAAGCAGAGAGTGGGGGTGGGGGTGGAGGTAGAGATGTGTTTGGTGGCAAATTCATTCAACAGGATTTTTCTTCACCCATATACTTTTACCAATCTTGCAAACATGTGAGACTTGTCAACTGATAAATTGTTTCATTATCAGCTGTTTTACAAAATAAATGGTAACCTAGTATGACTGTACATCATTATTATGTTACTTACGTATTTCATTATCTTTTTGTAGGAACAATTATATCCAGAGATGGGGGTGATTATTTCTTCACAAGGTTATAGATTTTTGTACACTTTTATAATCCACATTTAGTGTACATATTTGGATATGGGTGAATAAGTATGTGGAATTCTGTAGCAACAGAAGTAAGTATGATAGGCTTTTGAGCTGCACCACACTAATTCAAACTTTGGTCTCAATACCATTTTCTAATTCTCAATTTCCCTACAGTACAAAAAAATCTCAGCATCCTTATTATTATTCAACATCCTTAATAGTTGAGACAGAAAATTCCAAAGATTCATATGCTCCAAAAACAGAAAACCTTCCTCATCACTTTGTTAAATGAACAACCCTTTACCCAATTGACCTGGTTGGTATTGTATTAATTTGCTATAGTTGGATGCATCAGCAAGGGAGATGAGGCGGAGTACAGGGCTATGGTGGGAAACTTTGTCACATGGTGCGAGCAGAATCATCTGCAGCTTAATGTGAAAAAGACTAAGGAGCTGGTGGTGGACCTGAGGAGGGCTAAGGCACCCATGACCCCTGTTTCCATCCAAGGGGTCAGTGTGGACATAGTGGAGGATTACAAATACCTGGGGATACGAATGGACAATAAACTGGACTGATCAAAGAACACTGAGGCTGTCTACAAGAAGGGTCAGAGCTGTCTGTATTTCCTGAGGAGACTGAGGTCCTTTAACATCTGCCGGACGATGCTGAGAATGCTCTATGAGGCTGGTGGTGGCCAGTGCTATCATGTTTGCTGTTGTGTTCTGGGGCAGCAGGCTGAGGGTAGCAGACACCAACAGAATCAACAAACTCATTCGTAAGGCCAGTGATGTTGTGGGGGTGGAACTGGACTCTCTGACGGTGGTGTCTGAAAAGAGGATGCTGTCCAAGTTGCATGCCATCTTGGACAATGACTTCCATCCACTCCATAATGTACTGGTTAGGCACAGGAGTACATTCAGCCAGAGACTCATTCCACCGAGATGTAACACTGAGCGTCATAGGAAGTCATTCCTACCTGTGGCCATCAAACTTTACAACTCCTCCCTAGGAGTGTCAGACACCCTGAGCCAATAGGTTGGTCCTGGACTTATTTCCACTGGGCATGATTAACTTATCATTATTTAATTATTTATGGTTTTATATTGCTATATTTCTTCTCTATTCTTGGTTGGTGCGGCTATAACAAAACCCAGTTTCCCTCGGGATCAATAAAGTATGTCTGTCTGTCTGTCTTAAAATCAACCCTAACCCAATCTGCCATTTATAATCCAAACCTTATCCAAGCCCAAGGAGATATGATCTTTTGAATCCTCAACCATGCTGTGTCCCTGGAATGGATGGATATCTCATCAATGTAGGCTGGACAGGCTAGATTTGTGTCTGCTTGAGTTTAGAAGAATGAATTGTCTTTAGCACTTGTAGGCTGGGGATACCTTCCTTCAGCACAGTGACATTCAGCTCGATCAGTGGTGGTGTACCAATCCATTCTTGCTGGTGGATACTGAAATCCCCACACAGAGAACATTCTGTGCCCTTGATACTTACCGTGCTTCTTCCAAGGATATTCCAATGCATCAGCTGAAGGAGAATAGTAGGTGGCAATTAGGAGGAGGCTTCTTTGGCAAAGTTTGGCTTGGTATAATGAGACTTCATAGAGCTTGGAATGAAAGTTGATATTTCCAAGGGCCACCCCCTCCTTCTCCTCTTCCACTATGATGAAGAAGTCTGGCACATTGTCAGTAGTGTATGATTCTGTTTTTGATTGTTGTTTAACTGGTCTGTGGGAGAGCTCTCCCAGTTTAAACACCAGTACCATCTGTTTGTGAGGAGGATTTTAAAGTTTGGTTAGGCTGGATGTGACTTTGGTGGTCCATCTGATTTCTCTATTTGCACTGGAAGACGGTGAAGTATCTGAAAGGAAATAATTTTTCAGGGCTTTGAAGAGCAAACATAAAATGGGACAAGATGGATTGTTCTTCTAAAGCCAATACAGATTGGTGGTCCAAATGGTCTTAATCCAAACTGTAACCATTCTGTGAATCTATTTGGCTGTAGTGATAATAGCACAATTGGGTGGATTGCTAGGTCAGAGTCAACCATGAGGTGGACCCATCGACATTTATGGGCCAGAAGAGTGATCCAACAACCCCGCAATTTCTGTAGTCGTCACTACTAACTTAAATTGTTGCTTTTCCAAATTCTAGGTTATCCACCAATTTTAATTCACAGCTACAATAATGGGATTTGAACTTGGGTCTCTGAATTTTTAGTCCAGTGGCCTAGAAAGATTTTCAGGTGTTTGGCAAAGTCCTACATATAGGCTGGTTAGCAAAATCGAAACCCTAAAAATAATAGGGTCAGTGGCAGCATAGATAACGGACTATTCAATAATTGTAAGGAAAGAGTTGACACCTCCTGTGAGAGTTTTTAAGAGAGTGAAGTTCCCCAAAAAAATCACTGTTTGGGCTATTTTTATTTTTGATATTTATTGATGTTTTCTTATGGTGTGTGGGATAAAAAATTTTAAAAAGTCAGAAAATATGCGGTAAATAATGAAAATGTAGTAAAAATCCAAAAGGATAAAGATAGAATAAACTGACAAGTAGCCGATGAAATTTAGTACAAAGAATAAAATGATACATTTTGTCAGCAAGAACAATAGTGAGAAAAAGACACAGCTCTAAAGGGTATGTAAGGACAGAGGGCCATGGAGGGAAATAGACAGTTGACATTTTGGGTCTCATCCTGATACGTTGATTGTTCATTTTCCTCTATAGAAGCCACCTGATTCACTAAATACCTCCAGGTTTTTGTTTATTGTTTTAGGTTTCCAATATCTGCAATTGTTTGTGTTTCCATGTCAATAAGATTAGTTATATGAGATTAAGTGCTTTACAAATGAGTTACAAAATACAAAAAAGAAAGGTTTTGCTGGACGTTGATACAATAGTGGTTAGACCACAATAGGATTCTAGTTTCTTTGCTTCAAAAAGGATGTGAAGATCTTAGAGAGAGTACAGAAAAGATTCACATGAATAATTCCAAGGATGAGGGATTTGAAGCTACAAGATTATAGGTGATAAAAATATGGGGCTGTTCTCCTCGGAGAAAATGTTTAAAGGAAATTTAACAGAGGTGAATAGGTCAAGATTCATTTAGACAGAGTAAATATCTCCGTTAGAATTTGGTTAAGGATCAGATAACATATATTTAATTTATAGGTCTAAAATACCTGGAAGATGTGAGGGAAACCTTTCTGGCTACACAGAGTGGTAATGATGTGGAACTGCAAAATCAGGAACTTATACCTTTAACAGTATCAAAAACAGAATTAATCAAGGCTTTCAAATGGCCATGGATTTGAAGACTGAATTGGCTCCTCAGCTCCAAGAATGGTGATTGTATGCAGCAGTTAAACATCCACTTATTTCAAAATTATTTGATTCCACGATCATTAATAAAAGGTTTATAATGTGAACTCATGATGATAAAGAGAATAACTGTAATGTTACATGCCTGCAAAGAAGAGATAAGAAGGCCACCATACTGCACTGTTAGGAACATACGTCAACAAGGCAGGCAAATATCCTCTGTAAAATCCTCTTGGGCCATCAATCCTAAAAATATGAATAATAACCTTCTTTGCTTGGCCAAAGCTTTGACTGATACCTCCTGTAGTTTGGGAGAGTTGTAATCGACCTCTGTAGCCTTTCTGGCCCATGATCATCAGGTGCTGAGAAATGACATCAAAGGGTACTATAAAGCTCTGCGCCACAAGTGATGCTGATCCTCCTGCTATAAACGACTTAACTGTATTATTGTTGCTATACTCTGATACATACATGCGTACTAGTTCATAAGTTGTAATATAACTTTGGCCTGTGATTAGGCCAAATGCATTCACAAGAAACCCCCTGTACAGTCCTCGTACACCCTCAGATTTTAAAATTTTACTGAATGCATCAAAAGTGCCGTTGTAGTGACTCCAGCCTCTTTGGACCTGAAGTCTTGTTCTAATCAGTATGACAGGATAAACTGCAAGGCGGATTGACAGAGTCATGAATATGCCAACAGAGAAGAACTTTCTCTTGTCCAGGTCCTCCCATTCTATTATCCGGATGTTTGGTTTCTCTTGCATTTTTATCACTCTTGTTTCTGATGTTCAGAAAGATCTGTAAAAAGTCAGGAAAGACGCAGAGTTTCAGAACCACTGTTATAAAGTGGAAAACAACTACTTAAAAAGTTGTAAGGTCCTTATTTTCACAAGATAAACATTAAATTATTGCAGCTGTATAACTTATGGCAGACTGAAGCTTCTCCCTCCAGTTCATGAAATTCTCCAATTCATGCTTATAATTTGAATGACTTCAGAAATTAATAAAAAGAATGTTACACCACGTTCATGAATCTCAGTCATATTATATTTTCTAATTTCCAGTCTATTTCTAGAGACTGCTGGAAAAAAAATTGCAAATTTCTTGGGTATCATTTGGTAGGAGAGAACATCTCTCAGTATTTCAGGTAAACCAGAGGCAAACGCAACATCTAGGTTGTGTGCATCTACTACAGGTACCGTAGGCAGAAATTTCATGTGAGAAAAGTGAGGGAATATGTTAGCTTGACATCAGAAGTTGGAAAAGGCTGAAATCTATTATAATGGGTGTGATATCAAATCACCTTGAAATATTATAATTGAGCTTATCATTAATCAAAGGGAAATCATGTTTGACTAACCCATTGAAGTTCTTGTCTTGCAGTTTTTAATCCAGCAGTTGTCTATAAGGAGTTTGCATGTTCTCCCTGTTTCCTCCGGGTGCTCTGGTTTCCTCCCACAGTCCAAAGTCATACCGGTTAATGGGTTGATTGGTCATTGTAATTGTCCCGTGATTAGGCTAGGGTTAAATCAGGAGTTGCTGGTCAGCGCGGCTTGAAGGGTCTACCCTGCACTGTATCTCAATATATAAATAAATGAAAAGGAACCAGCGAATATGGTATAGTGGGATTTCTAGGTTTTTGATAAGGGCCCACAGAGTAAGTTGGTGAAAGAGGTTAGGCCAATGGAATGTGGATAAAATATGTGGTGAATTATTAGTTGCTTAACAAATTGAAAATAAAGAGTAGGAATACACCGGTCTTTCTCAAGTTGGCAGCGGTGACCAGCATAGACTTATGCATCAATGATTAGGCTAAGGGGTCAAATGTAACATTTCCAAGTTAGCTGTTGACAAAAATTAAATGTGACTGTGATTAGTGATGAGGATACAAAGAGGTTGCCAGGGGTTATACACAAGCTTACTGAGTAGGCAACAACAGGCAAATGAAGAACAACGTGGATGGATGTTAAGGTTAGTTGCCTTGGTTAAAAAAGGTAGAAATGATGAGAGCAGGAAATTCTGGTGTTTAGTGGTACCTGCATATCCTTATTCACAAGTTACAGAAAGCTAACTTTGAGTTAGAAATATAAATACTATGTTGGCCTTTATTGCAAAAGGATTTGCATACCAGGATAACTCGCTACAATTTTATGGGATCTTAGTTAGACCACAGCAGGACCTTTATTGGTACCTCCTGTTCCTAATAAAGTGGTCACTGAATGTATGTTCTTGGTCTTCTGCTGCTATAGCCCATCCACTTCAAGGTTCAACATATTGTGCATTCTGAGATGCTCTTCTGCACACCACTGTTGTAATGTGTACTTATTTGAGCTACTGTTGTATTCCTGTCAAATTGAACTACTCTGGCCATTCTCCCCAGACCTCTCTTACTAACAATGCATTTTTGCCCACAGGACTGCTGCTCACAGGATTTATTTTGTTTGCTGCAGCATTCTCTGTGAACTAGTCTAGAGGATGTTATGTATTAAAATCATCAGCAGTTTCTGAGATATTCCAACTACCCTGTATGGCACCAACAACATTCCACAGTCAAAGTCACTTAGTTATTTCTTTTTATTCCAGACTTCCAGCATCTGCTTGTTTTTGATATTCATAGATTCAATACCATAAACTATAATAGCATTTTGTAACAATCACTAGTACTAAAAAAACACTCCTGAAACATTTGGTCCTTCTCTTAACATCAAAATAAATTTAATAATGACTACAGACATGAGGTTACAAAGGGACTATAGCCAGGTACTAATAACTTAGATAAAGAGGCAAAGAGAATATGAAATAATTCTGATAGTAAATGATGACACTTGGACAACCCGTAAAATCAAAGTTCAGAATCATTCTACATTTTCACAAACAGACAGACAGACATACTTTATTGATCCCGAGGGAAATTGGGTTTCGTTACAGCTGCACCAACCAAGAATAGTGAAGAAATATAGCAATATAAAACCATAAATAATTAAATAATAAGTTAATCATGCCCAGTGGAAATAAGTCCAGGACCAATCTATTGGCTCAGGGTGTCTGACACTCTGAGGGAGTAGTTGTAAAGTTTGATGGCCACAGGTAGGAATGATTTCCTATGACGCTCAGTGTTACATCTCGGTGGAATGAGTCTCTGGCTGAATGTACTCCTGTGCCTAACCAGTACATTATGGAGTGGATGGGAGTCATTGTCCAAGATGGCATGCAACTTGGACAGCATCCTCTTTTCAGACACCACCGTCAGAGAGTCCAGTTCCACCCCCACAACATCACTGGTCTTACGAATGAGTTTGTTGATTCTGTTGGTGTCTGCTACCCTCAGCCTGCTGCCCCAGCACACAACAGCAAACATGATAGCACTGGCCACCACAGCCTCGTAGAACATCCTCAGCATTGTCCGGCAGATGTTAAAGGACCTCAGTCTCCTCAGGAAATAGAGACGGCTCTGATCCTTCTTGTAGTGAGAAAGTTCTCTCTCATGTTCCTCTTAAATATTTCACCTTTTTTGATTGGCCTATGATCTCTAATTCTAGTCTCACGCAACCTCAGCGGGAAAAAGCCTGCTTGCATTTACCCTATTTATACCCGTTATCATCTTGTATACCTCTATCAAATCTCTTCTTATTCTTCTATGTTTCAGGGAATAAAGTCCTAATCTATTCAACCTACCCCTATAACTCAGGTACCTTGTTTGTATATCTTTCAGTTTGAATGCACATTCACAGCATGGATAATCACAGAATGATTTTTAATGTCTACATTTTACCACCATTCCTGAATTAACACTTTTCATCAAATTTGATAAATACAACATGCCAAAATTCTTGTCCAATATATACCTATTGACCTACTGAATAGTGCTAGTTTACTCTCATAATCTATTCTCGGTATGCAATTATTCCCGTCCTCTGGCATTGCACTAATTTTTGTGGCAGTATGTAACTTTTCTTTTAATTTGAAATCATTGTAAGCTTCCTCAGCTTTACTTCCCAGTCAAAGTTAGATTAGAACAGCCAACATATCGAAATGAACGTTGGAGGATAAATAACTAAATTAAGGGAAGAAGCCCATAAACATCCTTACTAATAGGAAGCATGAGTGCAAAGGACAAAATGAAGTTTGCAACCTTTGTCGACAATGTTTTTAAAATTTAATATAATGCAGTTTACTTTCCGGGTCCTCAGTATCATAGAAACCAGTACTGCTCACACCATACTTAATCAAGAACTGACTGAGCATTAAACAAAGTCTGTGGGATGAAGTCACATGTCCCAGAATACCCATCACCCTAGGACTGTACAGCTGCAATACTGATATCTACTTAACAATATAAAAACACAGCCCAGGTATGTCCTGACTACGAACAGCAGAAAAAAACCACAAATTCAATACAGCTAACTAATGCTAAGTTTGAATTCTGACAGAATGAGATGAGACACGAAGGTGGCATTTGACTAACCATGGCATCAAAAGCACTCATAAAAATGAAGTTAATTGGAATTGGGAGGAAGCTCTCCATTGGCTAAGGAAAACAGATTAACAAAAGAGACATTTTAGCAAATATTTAACAATTACCAACAAAAATACCAATAAGATATAACCATTCTACAGAATGGAGCTCCATTCCTCCTTATCTAAAGAAATTCAAATGTCATTGGACTGAATAAAGAGACCAATATCATTGTAAAGACTTATCAAAGGCCTGAATACTTGGAGGATCATTAGAAGCTGTAAAGAATTGATAGAAATGTAAAAATTAGAACATGAGAGTAATCCATCAAAGAACAGAAAAAGCATATTGGAAGAGCTTCTACAACTGTAAAGATTATGAGAAAAACTAATTGTTTCCTTCAATAGTTAAAACAAATGCAGAATTAATTATGATGATATGAAATGGCACCAACGGCGTACAAAAATAGTATGTAACATTTTTGCTACATAAGTGCTGGACAAGGACAATGTCCAACAAAGAGAATCCAGATGATATTAGTGGATATTCAGTAGCATTACAATCACTGCATCCCACAGTTCAATATCCTGAAGGTTACCATTACCAAAACAGGGAGTAGCTATATACATAGAGTGGCAACAAGGGCAGGAATCCCTTGGTATCTCACCAAATTCCCCAAAACCAGTCCGCCATCTACAAAGCATGATGGAATACTCTCCATCTGTCTGGATGACTGCAGCTCAGATTCAATTAGTTTATTTTCATATACACGTAGGTGCAATGAAAATCCTTGCTCACAGAGTAAACAGTGATAATAAATACAACAAAAAATCCAGCAGTGAGCACAAAAAGAACGAGATGGTGCAAAATGTCACAATGCAAGCTGAGGTAGTGCAAAAAAAACCTCAAGTGACAATAACAAAAGTAGTAGAATTAAGACTATGGGGAAAAGGCAGGTAGGTGGAGCTGAGTCCATAGCCAGATCAGCCATGATCTTATTGAATGGTGGAGCAGTCTCAACACACCAAATTTCTGAACCAAAATTATGTTCTTCTTGTTCTTAGATCTCTGAAGCAATCACCTGATTCACATCCCTTTCCTGGTGGTGCTGCTACAAGGAAGGGTCTGTGGAACAGGTGACTGGTTCAAATATCTAAGAACAGTAAGAACACAAGAAATAGGAGCAGAGTAGGCCATCTGGTCCATTGAGTCTGCTCCGCCATTCAATAAGATCATGGCTGGTCTTGCTATGTACTCAATTCCACTTACCTGCTATTTCCCCTTAACCCATAATTCTTCTCTACTATGCAAAAACTTAACTCTCTTAAATGTATATTTAATGAGGTAGCCTCCACTGCTTCCCTGGGTAGAAAATGGGTGGCATGGTAGCGTAGTAGTTAGTACAACAGTTTACATTATCAGCAACCCGGGTTCAACTTCCGCTGCTGTCCGTAAGGGGTTTGTACGTTCTCTCCATGATGGCATGGGTTTCTTCCTACAGTCCAAAGACATAGCGGTTAGTAGGTTAACTGATTACTGTAAATTGCCCAATGATTACGTTAGTGTTAAATCAGTGATTGCTGGGCAGTACACCACAAAGAATAAGAATTCCATCAATTCACTACTTCCTGGGAAAAGTAGTTTATCCTCATTTCCATCCTAAATATTCTTCCCCAAGTCTTGAGGCTATGTCACTAGTCTTAGTCTCATCTACCAGTGGATAACCTTCCTGCCTCTATCTTATCTATCCCCTTCATAATTTTAAGATCCTCCTTCATTCTTTTGAATTCCAGCAAGATGATTCAGTCTCTATCAGGATACTTCCTATAATGTATCCATAGAAGTTCAAGAGAATCCTCAGGGACATGCCAAATCCTCTCAGATGCCTGAGAAAGTACATAGGTTAATATGCCTTCTTGAATACCGTATCAGTATAGATGGACCAGGAGAGGTTGCTGGTGGTATGGATGCCTTGAAATTTGAAGATGTCAACCAGCTCTGAAGTTACTAGATTGATTCTTGGGATGAAATGTTGAATCTTAAAGAATGGTGGGACTGTATCTTTTCTTTTTGGTTTAAGAATCAGAAGATTTCAAAGTTGAAGTTGAGTTTACTGTCATTTGCACAAACCTACATATGCACAGGTGCAATGAAAAACTTGCAGTAGCATCACAGGTACATTGCATCATATAAGCAGCATTCAAAAGAAAAATATAATTGACATAATATTTACAAGAAAGAACATAAATAGAACAAAAAAAACTCAGTTTTAGTGCAAAGAGCTTACAGTGTTGCTGAGGTAGAGATTAGGGTTGTGCAGATTGGTTAAAGGGAAGTAGCTGTTCTTGAACCCGGTCGTGTAGGACTTTAGGCTCTTGTATCTCCTGCCTGATGGTAGCTGTGAGAAGATCGAGTACGCCAGATGGTGGGGATCCTTGATGATGGATGCTGCCTTCTTGAGGCAATGCCTCATAAATGTAACTGATTTAAACGGAGTTTGACAGGAGATGGTAGGAATTTGTTTCTCCCAAAAGGGAATCCAAAATAAGGGGTATAGGTGCAGCCAGTTAGGAAAGTGAAGGAGCGGTCAGAAGTCAGAGTAGCAATAATCTGTTTGAAGTACAGTGCACAATTAAGGCCTGTGGGCCTATTCCTACTTCCTATACATGTATTCCTAAATGAGCTAATACATAGATCATGCACTCATGGAGATGCATCAGATCAGATTCCCGTTATTCAGGGCACTTATCATGAGAATGCTGTGACAGGAACAACTCTGCTATTTCTTTACATCATAAAAATTGAGTATCCAGATCCTGCTGTTTACAGCATCTGAGGCAGCTTTCATATGAAACACTAATACAAGTAGACTAATAACATTTAGGTGTATCACATGATAAAATTTTTGCACAGTGCTGTACCACATGTTTTTGCCCTGTTACAATTAAGAAAAAGAATGCTCTGCCTAACTGCTCTTGCAAGCAGCATCACAGGAATCTAAAGATATTACACTGTTGATGGAGGTAGGATTTTGCTACTCAAAACCTTTTTAAATCAAGCAAGTGTGTGATCACAGTGAACAGATTGACAGACATGAGAACTCAGGAGAGAGGTTTTAGTACAGTCGACTTAATGTTTAAAGGAACATGTAGACCAGGGGTGTCAAACTCATTTTAGGTCACAGGCCGGATTGAGCAAAATGCAGCTTCATGCGGGCCAGATCAGTCGGACGCGTGCGAACGCAGCTTTCGTTGCCTCCGTTTTTTCAGCCTGCTCTCATGTGTCTCAGTCTCTGCTATAACTACAAAGTGTTTCACTTTACAAATTCCGTTTCTTATGAAGAAGACTGCCGAATAAACACTAAAAACCCTGAAAACCTGGTACCTGAATAAACTCAGCATTAGCCATATCATACGCCATAGGCGCTTCGATTACTGGGGCCAGCTTTAATAGTAATTAGATATTATCTCGCAGGCAAAAGATAATTCCACCGCGGGCCGGATTTGGCCCGTGGGCCTTGAGTTTGACATATATGATGTAGACCAACCACCACTTTGATAAGTTGGTGCATATTGGAGTTTAAGAAAAATAGATGCGCACATACGCAGGCAGAATACTTAGAATATATAAAAAGAACATGATCTTTGGCCCATGATGTTGTGTCAAACTAATTATGCCAATTACATCTAATTAAACTAATCCCTTCTGCCTGCATGTAAACTATGTCCCTTCAATACACAGAACTGTAAGAGGCTGCAGAGGGTTGTCCATCACAGGCACAACCCTTGCCATCATAGAGGACATTTTCAAGAGTCATGACCCAAGAAGGTGGTATCCTTCATTAAAGACCCTTACCATCCCGTATATGCCTTCTTCATGTTACTACTGTTGGAGAAGAATTACAGGAGTCTGAAGACCCACATTCAACAGCCTCTTTCCCTCAGCCATCATATTTATGAACTGTCTCTGAACCATGAACGCTACCTCATTATTCGTCTTTTTCACTATATTCATTTTTGTAGTAATTTTTACGCCTTGCACTCTACTGCCGCTGCCAAATAACACATTTTGCTGACATGTCGGTGGTAATGAACCCGATTCTTATTCATTCTCTTCATATTCACGCACCTATCTAAAAGCAGCTTAAGCACCTCTATCATATCTGCATCCACCACCACCATGACAGTGTGTTCCAGGAACCCATTACTATCTGTAAAAAAAAAAATGCCCAGTGCATCTCCTTTGAACTTCCCACCCCATTCCCCAATTGTAGGACATGCCCTGTAGTATTAGATATTTCTACCCTGGGAGAAAGACACTGGCTCTCTACTCTTTCAATGCCTCTCAGAAGTTTATAAAGTTCTATTAAGTCTCCCCAGCCTCGGTTACTCCTAAGAAAATAACCCTAGTTTGTGCCCTCAAATCCAGGCAGTATCCTGGCATACCTCTTCTGCACCCTCTCCAAAGGCTCCACAACTTTCCTAAAATGGGTGACCACAACTAAATGCAATATGCCATTTGTGGCCTAATCAGTGTTTTATAAACTGGCAACATAACTTCTAGACTTCTGACTCCTGAACTCAGTGCCTTGACCAATATAAGCAAGCATGCCATACAGGATGCTCTTCTTGGAGACTGGGGAAGATTGATATCCTTATTAAGTATGTGGGAACCTCAATCTGCAGCAGTGGACATTGCAGATGTCCTTGAACACTCCAGCTAGTTACTCTGCAGAGATTTTTACTACCTTGCCAGGTGTAATGTTGAGGCATGATACCTTGGCAGGATTCACCCTCTAGAAAGCTATTCTAACATCATTCTCCAAGACAAAGAGCACAGGGTTGCCAGATGCCATGGGGATTAACAGGTGTAGAGTTATTCTCATTTTCAAAGTTTGCATGAAAGGCATTGAGCTCTTTAGAGAATGAAGCATCACTGGCATTTATAGGTTTTGCCTTATAGGAAGTAAAGGTATGCAAAACCTGCCACAGCAGTCATGCACCTGATTTTGTCTTAAGTAGAATTGCCATTTCACTCTCACAATGACATTCCATAGGTCATACCTGGATTTCTTGAAGGGTTCTGGATCACTGGTCTTGAATGCCACAGATCGAGCCCTCAGTAGACTGTGAATCTTGTGGTTCATCCTGGAATTCTGGTCTGGATCTGTTCAGAGTGTTCTCAGAAGCACACACTCATCATTCAGGTCTTGATGAAGTCACATGATGAATGTCATATTCATTCAGATCAAAAGAACAATCCCTGAATATGGTCCATTCCACCAACTCAGAACATTCCTATATGTGTTCTTCCACCTCCATTGACCATAATTATGTGGCTCTCACCACAGGTGCTGTGGCCCTCAGTCTCTGTCTGCATGCCAGGAGTACAAGAACAGTCAGGATATTGGACTTGCCAAAGTGTAGTGTGGAATGGTACAGTAAGCTTTCTTGATGGTGTTGTAACAGTGATCAAGTGTGTTGGCTCCACTGGTTCTAGACGTGACAAATTGGTGGCAGTTTGTCAGACCTCAAACTGACCTGGTTAGAGTCGCCTGCAATGATCCAGAAGGCAGCAAAGCACACTGTCTCATGACTGTTGGTCACAGTGCTCAGCTTCTCCAGTACCAATTTGAAGTTTGCCAGTGCTGGAACAGACACTGCAACCAGAATAACGCAGAGAACTCCCTTGGCAGATAGAATATACAGTACTTAATTGCCAGGTATCCCACTTTGAGAAAGTATGACTGAGACAATCATCATGCCATCTGCAAAATTATGGGCCCATCCATCCACATTTTCATCTAAGTTATTTATTTATATCACAAGCAGCAGAGATACCAGTAAGGATCCCTGTGGAACACCATTTATCGAGCACCCCCAACCAGAATAAGTTCCATTAACCACTATCCTCTGTCTTCTATGGGCAAGCCAATTCTGGATTTCATTATCTTAATCTTCTGGGTGAACATTTTAAAATACCTTACTAAATGTAAGTAGGCAGCATCCTCTGCTCTAGCAATCACCTTAGTCACTTCCTCAAAACACTCAAACAAATATGTAAGACAGAACCTGCCCCGCACAAATCCATGCTGACTATGCCTAATAGGCCACACTTTTCCAAATGCCAATAAATACTATCCCTATAAATGTTCTCCATTAGATTCCCATCACTGGTGTGAGACTTGTTAGTCTGTAGTTCCCAGGATTGCTCTATTTCCTTCTTTGAATAATGGAACAACCTTAGCTACTCACCAGTCTTCTTGGACTTCACCAGTGGCTAAAGACACAAAGATCTTGGCCAAGGCCTTAACAATCTCATCTTTTGCCCTTCTCAATATCCTGTATATATCCCAACAGGCTCTAGGGATTTATCCACCTTAAAGTTCAATAAGATGTCCCAATCCACTTTATCTCCAATATCTTAACATATTATCATGCTTCATACCAATCAAACAATTCTCCTTGTCCTTCTCTACAGTAAAAACCAATGTAAAGTATTCATTTAGGACCTCACCTGCATCCTTAGTCTCCAAGTACATATTCCCTCCTTTACCCTTGAGTGGTTCTACCCTATCCCCTAGGTATCCTCTTGTTCAAAATATGTATCGAACGTCTGGGATCCTTTTTAATCTTACTTGCCAAGGACTTTTTATTGCTCTTGGTTTTCCTAATTCCCTTCCATTCTTGAGTTCTTTTCTGAACTGTTTATATTCCTCAAGGACCCTGTTCAACTTTGGTTTCCTCAACCTTGCCATCCTTGTCCTTCCTCATTACTGGAACTCAGTTAAAGGAAAGTGAATTATTAGAACATTAGAAGATACACATGGACTATTTGCTCATCATTGTAATGGGCTTGCAGTATGCACCAGCAATCACGGGAACAGACTTGGTCAAGTCTATCAGATTAAGGAATTATTTTTAAAAGGATCATAGCATTGAGCAGTAGGGAGTCACCCATACTAGAATGCCTCAGCTGTACCGAAGCAGAACCCAAAGGTGAATGATTCTGGGAACGAAAGGGTTAATGTATGAGGAGTGTTTGATGGCTCTGGGCCTGTACTCACTGGAGCTATGAAGAATGGGGAGGGGTGAATCTCATTGAAACCTATCAAATATGGAAAGGTCTTGAAAGAGTGGACTTGGACAGGATGTTTCCTATAGTGGGGGGGGGGGGGGGGGGGGTCCTCAGACCAGAAGGCACAGTTTTAGAACAGAGGATGCCCATTTAGAACAGAGATGAGGAGGAATTTCTTTAGTCAGAGGGTATAGAATCTATGGAATTCATTGCCACAGACGGCTGTGGAGGCCAAGTCATTGGGTATATTTAAAGAGGAATTTTATAGGTTCTTGATTAGTCAGGGTGTCAAAGGTTATGGGGAGAAGGCAGAAGAATAGGGTTGAGAGGATTAATAAATCTGACATGTTGGAATGGCAGAGCAGACTTGATGGGTTAAATGGCTTAATTTGCTCCTATGTTTTATGGGGGGGGGGGGGTGCCAAATAGTCTTTGATAGGTACAACCTGGTTAAGGATCTGTAGATTCAATCTGTAGATTGAATAAAAGTTACATAAATGGTAGATTACTCTCTAATGTGCAACTACTTATGCAGCAAAACTATAACCCAGGACAAGAGAGTAGTGATGCACCAACACAGGTGAAATTCCGTAATGCTCCTGCTGATGAGGAAAATAAAGCTTGGGCTGTAAGGTAAGCAGTTAAATATGAGGAGGTAAGACAGCAGTTTGGCTGAAGTATGTAGGTGCTGCTTCGTAATGAATGACAAAGAAAAGTATACACGGCAACTAAGCTGCATGTCGATGACTGGAATGTGTTATTTCCAGAGTGAATAATATCAAAGAGATAAAGAGCATACTGAGGCAATTTACATTGCTGACCTTACATGGGTCAATTGGTTAAAGAATGAATTTATTTTGTTGTAGCCCAATAAGTTAAGCAGGTGCTGCAACTCGAAGGCAATAAAATACTAGGACAGGAAATGCCAATTATTGAACATGCAGAGGCAACCATGAAACTGAGAAACAAACCTACAATTCAATAGGATAAGCTGGTCAGAGAATTACACCAGGGTGAGATATTGCAGAAGAATAAAATGCTCCAGGTCCAGGAGATGACAGTTCATTATGAGTAATTTATCACTTGGATGGTAACTTGCCAAATTTACAAACCTCAGTGGCAGAGTGTTCAGGGGAATAGTTGATTGAGTATGACCATATGAATAGCTGGTTCCTAGAAGTTTCAGGACAAAAGCTACATCACTGCAGTATGAAACAAAGCTTGAACAACAGTCTCAGTTGGTTTGGCTAAATTTTTTTAAAAAGCTAGACAAGTAGAAATTCTTCAAGTTCTGGTGAAAAGCTTAATGTCTACAAGACTCTTGACATACACAGGATTGCTGAATGATATGAAGCAAGCTAAATTTGAGTTGCAGTTTCAAATCTCTAAAAGTCCATTGAAAGGTAGAACAGCACCTATTGATTTAATATTGTCAGCCCAAAATAGTCAAGCAAAATACAGCAAGACAGACCAAAAACTGTTAAGTTAGATTTGAAATCCTCAGAACTGGTCCAAACACAAAAGGTCAGAGGTAACCTTGTGTCTCTGAAAGTGACAGTAAGGAACATCTGATGTTGTGGTGTTTGCCGAGCTTAGCAATTAGCTTGCAGACATTTCATCACCGTTTGAGGTGACATCCTCAGTGCACAGTTGTTGGTGTTTCTTTCTGGGACTGCTCGTGTTTATATATATATAGCCCCCCCCCCCCCCCCATTTGCATGCCTTGGTCCTGATTGACTACCCTTTCAGGTGACTTTTGAATTCTATCGGCTCATGTTTCTTCGGCTCTTATGGGTCCGTAGATGGCGTCTATTTCGATATGTTTGTTTACGGAGTCATCAGATGAGAACTATGCTTCTAAATATTCTTATGCCTGCTTCGTGTCACCTGCGCCAGAGCCTCTGTGGTGTCCCAGTTAAAGTGGTGTCCTTCTTGGTCTTCATGTACCAAGATCAGCGAAAGTGAATCATGTCTCCATACTGCTAGTTTGTGCTCCTGTAAACGAGTTGAGAGTCTGGCCAATTTAGTTCTTGTTGCAGTCTCCACAGGTGATCCTGTACACCACATTGCTTTTGGCGCTTGTCTTTAATGGTAAAGGAAGTAAGGAAAGTGGCTGTCAACAGTAGGTTATTATGGGAGTCAGGGTGGAAAGTTGTGTGAAGGCAGAAAAACAAAGAAAACTTTAACAAAAAAATCTAAGTAGAGTCTACTGAGTTTTTGGTATCTACTAATGCACCAAATAGAATGGATAATTTTAACTACAAGAGTTACTAGTTGGGGTTATTAGCTTTTGTTTTATGTGGATAATTTAGTGAATGCAGATGACACCAAGATCGAAAATATGCTTCAGAATTTATTACCTGTTATAAGGACAATTATGTTGAAGGCAGAACTGTAGAGCAGGATACAAGACCAGATATGTAAGAAACCTGGAAGCACAAGAGATTGCAAGTGTTTAAATAAAATAAACTGCTGGGAAAAACTCAATGGGTTAAGCAGCATCTGTGGAGGTGAAAGCAAAGGGATGTATTGATGTTTTAGGTTGAGACCCTGTTTCAGGACTCACAGATGTGTGTGTGTATGTGGGGATGTGGAGGGAGAGGAGTTGTTGTTGTGGGGGTTGAATTGGAAGAGTGTGGAGAAGAAAGATATAAGTGCAGTAGAAGAAAGCTGAGAAGGAGGACCTCCAGGGTAGTAATTTCTGGATTGCTGCCTTTGTCATGCACCAGTGAGGGTAGAAAAGGATGGTTTGGCAGATAAATGCATGGCTGAGAAGCTATTGCAGGGGACAGGGCTTCAGGCTCTTAGATCATTGGGATCTCTTCTGGGGGAGGTATTACCTGTATAAAAGTGCACACCTTTTCTACTTCCTGTTGTAATCCGTGGTCCACATCCCAGCTACTGTTGGGAGGCCTTTATATAACTGTCATCAGGGTCCTTTTATCCTTGCAGTTTTTAATGCAACCCTCAAGGATTCAACATCTTTCAATCTTATGTCACATCTTTCTTCTGATAGAACCACAGGCATGGTGGCAGAGGACAGGGAAATGGAAAATGTCACTCCATTCTTTAAGAAAGGAAGAAGGCAGCAGAAAGGAAATTATAGACCAGTTAGCCTGACCTCAGTGGTTGGGAAGATATTGGAGTCAATTGTTAAGGATGAGGTTATGGAGTACCTGGTGACACAGGACAAGATAGGACAAAGTCAGGATGGTTTCCTTAAGGGAAAATCTTGCCTGACAAACCTGTTGGAATTCTTTTAGGAGATTACAAATAGGTTAGATAAAGGGGATGCAGTGGAAGTTGTATATTTAGACTTTCAGAAGGCCTTTGACAAGGTGCCACATGAGGCTGTTTACCAAGTTAAGAGCCAATGGTATTACAGGAAAGATACTGGCATGGTTAGAGCATTGGCTGATTGGTAGGAGGCAGCGAGTGGGAATACAAGGATCCTTTACTGGTTGGCTGCCAGTGACTAGTGGTGTTCCACAGGGGTCAGTGTTGAGACCACTACTTTTTATGCTGTATATCAATGATTTAGATGATGGAATAGGTGGCTTTGTTGCCAAATTTGCAGATGATACAAAGATTGTTGGAGGGGCAGGTAGTGTTGAGGAAACAGCTAGATGCAGAAGGACTTAGATTTGGAGAATGGGCAAGAAAGTGGCAAATGAAATACAATGTTGAAAAATGCATGGTCATGCACTTTGGTAGAAGAATTATATGTGGAGAAAATCCAAAAATCTGAGATGCTAAGGGACTTGGGAGTCCTTGTGCAGAACACCTTAAAAGTTAACTTGCAGGTAGAGTTGTGGTGAGGAATGCATATACAATGTTAGCATTCATTTCAAGAGATCTTGCATACTAGAGCAGGGGTATGGTGCTGAGGCTTTAAGGCACTGGTGAGGCCTCACCTTGAGTAGTTTGAACAGTTCTAGGCTCCTTATCTAAGAAAAGATGTGCTGACATTGGAGAGGGTTCACAGGGATGATTCCGGGAACGAAAGGGCTATTATACGAGAAATGTTTGATGGCTCTTTGTCTGTACTCACTAGAATTTAGAAGGATGAAGGGTGGATCTCATGGAAACTTTTTGAATGTTGAAAGGCCTAGACAGAATAGGATGTTTCCCATGGTGGGGGAGTCTAGGACAAGAGGCCACAGCCTCAGAATAGAGGGGTGTCCATTTAAAACAGAGATGTGGAGTAATTTCTTTAGTCAAAGGGTGGTGAATTTGTGGAATTGTTGCCACGTGCAGCTGTGGAGGCCAGGTCGTTGGGTGCACTAAGGCAGAGATTGATAGGCTCTTGATTGGACATGGCATCAAAGGTTACGGGGAGAAGCCGGGAACTAGGGTTGAGGAGGAGAAAAAAAGGATCAGCCATGATTGAATGGCAGAGTAGACTCGATGCGCGAAATAGCCTAATTCTGCTCCTGTGTCTTATGGTTTCAGTAATAACTAGAAGATAGATTGAATCTGATGTTGAAGGCAGTAATGGGAAGTTGGGAGTCATTTTTTTTTAGGGGGCTGACATAAAGGAGAGGGATGGAAATGATGAGCAAAAAGGAGAGGGAACCTAGGTAGACAGAAGGAATGGAAAACAACTACAGGGAGTGTGGGTCACCTGAAGGTGGAAAATTCAATGTTCAATCCATTGGGCTGTAAGCTATCCTAGCAGATTATGAGATAGTACTCTGCCTGATTCAGAAAACTGTACCTCAGAAAACACTAACTACATGAAAGAAGTATGATGAAAAAGATTCAAATCAGAAATCCAATATTAATATTCTAAATGGTTAATATTATAAATAGAATATTTCCATTTTCTTTGAAGAAAATAATTTTAAATTATTATCCTGATGAGACGAATTATCTGAGAAGAATATATTTTCAGCTTATTATACATCAAAAAGATGAATAAAATTGACAATGTTGAAAAGGAGCATTAACTATAAATTAAACTAGCATATGGATTTTCTACTTCTAACATTGCACGTATACTCAAACTGACTGCATTCTAGTTGCCCTTTTAAAATTATATTATTATAATGATTTTGTTAATTTGAAAATATAATCCTGCAGCATTAAACCTTATTGACATAATCCAACCAAGAATTCTATATTGGTGCTTCTCAAAGTATTCTTGAATATTATCAGCCTCTCGTACGATCTACTCCCTTTGCTGACTTAAGTTTAAAACAGCAATTTCTCATTCAAATTAAGTAATTATTCAGTTACAAAAGTGAGCTAATTAATGAGCCAGTTGGAAGTTGCCATTAGCCTTGACATCACAAGTGTGAGGAAGGCCAGTCACATGACCTCCCTGGTGACTGGCAAATAGGGTAGAGTTGTCCATGACGTCAGTCTGCTACTAGCTGCACATTTAACAATTGATCTATCCAGTATAGCCCATTACAGGCCTTTCTGCCCACGATGTTTTGCCGGCCTTTTAACCTACCGGAATCATCAGCCCAGTGCAAGGTAAATGTTCTGTCCTTTCTATAGCTAAGAAGTAGTTTGAACTTGCCAAGCAGGTCCTTCAGGTCATATGGATATCTCTTCTGATATAAACTGCTTCTTCATCTATTCCAGATAAAGCCAATACAATTTTAAATATAATCAAAGCACGATCACACTAGCGTTATATTTTACCCTCCTATCCCTATCAAAGAATCCTGCAGTTCCTAATTTTGCTGATTCAGGCAATAGTTTGGCCACATTATGGATGAGCCAAGAAAGAATACTAAATTTAATGATTATAAATAGTTACTCATTTAATGAAAAATGAATGTATGGGTTTCTGCTGAGACAGTAGATCTTTACTGTTCAGCTTTCACAATGAATAAAAGAAAATCATTCAGAATTTCCTCCCACTTTACCCAAACAGAGAAAGAATTGTATTCTATTCACGTTTGGCCACCAACATTCTGTTGCTCTTTGACCTTATTAAATCTAACATAACGATAAAAAACAGTTTAAGGCAGTTCAAGGGAAGACTCTTCTTCATTATCATCCAAATAATTTATCTGATTCACTCTCCATTGAATTGTTCTCATTTTTATTCTAGTATTCACATGACACTCCAGTATATTTTATTTATTGCTCTTGTCAGGTTATTTTGAAAACAATCAAATTGCAGGAGTTGCCAGAAACTAGCTACCAAAAGAATGGATTAGTTTAAGTTGTCTACGAACTGCTGGAACTATAACAAATTTAAAGTCACACTTTAAAGAAAACATTTGACTGATGTATGATAGAGCAAAAGAAAGATGATAATTTTCTCATCTGTAAAACCCTGGCATTGAAGCTAATGGTAGCTGAAATATTCAGTAGACATTTCAGTCTTCTGTTCTATATGATTCTAACAGAATCTGTTGAACTTTCAAAGCTCATCTACTATTATAGACAAATACAAGAAAAACTTGTGGGAGCACTGACCATAATCTTTAACTTTTCTTGGGTACAGTTGTGGTGGAAAACCCTGGAGAGAGGTGAATATAAGTATAAGCCTAGAAACTACAGATTTATCAGTTTAGGATTATAGTTACACCATGGAAGAGGATCCTTCAGCTCTGTGCCAACCATCAACCACTGATCATTCTACATCAAACCCCCATTTCAATCAATTGTCGACAGATTCTACTCACCTACACAGCAGGGGCAAATTAACCTACCAACCCAGATGGCTTTGGGATGTAGGAGGAAACCAGAGTACCTTGAAGAAACAGGAACCTTGTCACAGGTTAAACATGCAAACTCCACAGAAACAACACTGAGAGCAAGACTGAACCTGGGTCTCTGGCACCACCATATCCATCATCATATCAGCCTCAAAGAACTGGCCCACGTGGGGTTTGAACCCATGTCCTTGTTATTAATACCACACTCTAACCAACTGAGCTAACCAGACATGTAGCTTCAAAAATTTTTAAAACATTAACCAAGTACAAAACAAACAGTCTGTTGAAAGAAAGTGGTTTAAGTAAGGCAAGCTAGCACAGATTTGTTAATGGCAAATCTTGTTAAAAGACCATAGCATTTTTGATGAGATAATGGGCAGAGATGATGAAGGCAGTTTATTGTGGACTTCAGATTTATATAAATGCTACATACCAGGCTTATCAATAAAGCTGAAACACATGGCACAAAAGGGATATTGATAGTATGGATATGGTTGGCTAGTAGTAGGTAACAGAGGGCCGTGATAAATTGTGTTTCTTAGACAGCAAGAATGGGAATGGTGGTATTTGTTTTGAGAGATCAGGGCTTATTTTATTTTTAAAATATTTTAGTGAGTTAGATTTGGGATGCAAGCCACAAGTTCTACATTTGTGAATAGCACACTACTTGGGAGAGTATTGTGAACAGCAAAGAGGATTTTGATGTATTGCACAATTATACAGTATAAATAGGTTGGTGGAAAGGGCAGGTAAAATTTAACATGGCAACATTTGGTAGGTAGAAAGAATAAGGATGGGCAATATAGAGTACACGATTCTGTTTTAGCAGGGGTGCAGGATCAAAAGGATCTAGAAGTATGAGTGTATATGTCATTGAAAGTGGTTGATAAGGCATACACAATTCTTGGCTATATCAAGAGATGTGCAGAGTATAGAAACAGGAGAATCTTTGGTGAAGATGAGACTGTTTTCTTTGGAGAGAAGGCTGAGGAGAGAATTGATAGAAGTGTATTGAATAATGAGGGTTCTGGATAGAGTGTATAATGAGAGGCTGTTGCTGTTGATCAAAGACTAGAGATCATGGATATAAAATAAAAGGAAAGAGAATTAATGGTGTAAGAAAATGTGTTTTACACAGTGTGTGGTTAGAATCTGAATTGCATTGATGACAGATGTGGCAGAAGCAGCTTCTATTGAGGCCTTCGAGAGTAAATTCATAAATATGCAGTGAGGAAAAGTTTGCAAAGTTACTGAGAAGAGAATACCGGAGAGTTGGCATGTATATAATGGGCCAAACAGCCTCCTTTTGTGTTATCTCTATTCTATTATCCTATAATAAATTTACAGTACAGAGGTGTAGCAAAGTGGGGGATAAAGAATCAGAGCTTGATATTTATACTGTGGATCACCAAAACATTAAAATATACAGATGGAGAAGCTTTTTCACTTAACTACTGGCACTGGGTTTGTAATGTAGAGAATTTCACATGTTGTAAAACAGTCTACTTTAATAATAAAGACTAACATTGCAAAATAACAGTGCCAGAATCTGTTAATGAATTATTTCAGCATCACCCTCATTCTAGTCCTCTGGGATATGATAACCTTTTCAAACTCATCAGACAAGATTTACCAATTAACAGCACTGGTGACCTGGGTTCTCTTCTGATGCTGTCTGTAAGGAGCTTTCACATTCTCTCCATGACTGGGTGGGCTTCCTCCAGGTATCGGCAACATTCAAAAGACATAGGGGTTAAGAGGTTAATTTATCACATGGGTTTAGGTTAGTGTATAAAGGTGGGTTGTTGAGCAGTCCAGGCTTATTGGGCAGGAAGGGTGTATTGCTGTATTGTTAAATAAAAATAACTAAAGCCATTTCTAAGAAATGCCTCAACCTTGTCAAGCACTTCCTCAGTAATTAGTCTTTATAAATCCAAATGCTTGCCCAGCCTTCCATACCCAAAAAGTTTCTTCCAATTTTTTTTCTAACATGGTCCTATATATAAATTTAGTTTCTAGCAACTTGCCCTCACCATCTCCTCTACAAGTCCCTTTCTAACCTCTCTGCTTTGTACTGCTGCAATAACACATTGACTTTTCACTCCACCCACAAATTTTGAATCCTAGGTTTTGTATATATTGGATAATTCAGGAGGGGACATGTGTTAACCACTGATTTCATGTTGGGTGGTATCACAAACCAGGAACCATAACATCAGCTACTTGCTATATTCCTGCAATATTCAGCTTACCAAAGCAGAACTAAATAGCATAATCCATGCAGCTAAACAATAATAACCTTGTTTTATATCTGGAGAATCCAATCCAAAGATGCAGTTATTATGATTTAGTTCTATATTCCCCTTTAGTTTTATTGAAGTCAGACAAAATTTCACTTCTTTTAGAACACTCACATGTAACCAGTGATGTATAATATATGGTGTTGATAGAGATTTCTACCTTTAGTTGAATATAATCTTGGAGATCCAAGTGCATTTATCCTCATTGCCCAACCAAATAACATCATCAACATAGAAAAGCTTGTAAACAAAACTTTGCTGTTATTCCTTCATCAATAATTCTCAGTGTAACAGTAATCAAAGAATTAATCTTCAATTCCTGAGGAGTCTCTTCCTCAGACTTAAGCAGATAATCCCAGAAGTCTCCAATGCAGGACTGATGAAGCATTGCAGTTTTTCCAATTTAAAGTGAACTTAAGGAATCCTCACAATAGAAGTAAAATAACAAATAATAATTCAAAAATAGCAAGGGTGGGGGAATAAACATCCATAATGTGCTGGACAATAAATGAGAAGAGAGCAATCACACTATTGGGAATACATATTCTAGAGACTACTCCAATAGCAGCAGAGACACCAAGGAGCAGGGTGGGAGGCAGGTTTTGAAAAGGTGCAAAAATTATAGGGTTGTTGTCAACTTCTCTAATATCAATCGGTATCTCCTTTGTGCAAAAGGTTTAGATGGGGCAAAATTTGTTAGGTGTGTCTAACAATTTTTTTTGACTTATGATATATATCTTCTTGTACTCTGTATTTTCTATGTAGAAATCAATAAAAATATTGAAAGAGAAAGAGGGTTCCAGACACAATATGTGGACAGGCTGACTAGAGCGAGGCCATACTGGATTTGATACTAGGCAATGAACCGGGCTACATGACACATCTCTCAGTAGGTGAGCATTTCAGAGACAGTGAACACAACTCCCTAACTTCTACCATAGCCTTGGACAGGGGAAGACCATATGGAAAAATATTTAATTGGCGGAGGGAAAATTATGATGCACTAAGCAGGAACTTGAGAGCATAAATTGGGAAAAGATGCACTCAGGAAAATGCACAGTGGAAATGTGGAGGTTGTTTAGGGTGCACTAGTATGGGTTCTGGATAGGTTTGTCCTATTGAGGCAGGGAAAGAATGATAGGGTAAGGGAACAGCGGTTTACAAGAGATGTGTACCATCTAGTTGAGAAAGAAGTATTGTGAACGTTTAGGAAGCAAGGATCGGAAGGCTATTGAGGGTTATAAGGTATCCAGGAAGGAGTTTAAGAAGGGACTTAAAAGAGCTAGAAGGAAACATGAGAAGGCCTTAGTGAGTAAGATTAAGGAAAACCAAGGTGTTTTACATGCACTTGAAGACCAGGAGTTTGAGTAGAGTGAGGGTAGGACCAATCAGGGATAAAAGAGGAAAACATGCCAATAGTCAGAGGAGTAGGGGAAGACCTTAATGAATACTTTGCTTTGATATTCACCAGTAAGAAGGACCTTGATGACTGTGAGGTCAGTGTAGAACAGGCTAATATGCTGAAATATCTTCATATTAAGAAAGAGGATTTGCTGGAACTTTCAAAGAACATTAGGATAGATAAGGCTATAAGACCATAAGATACAAGAGCAAAATTCAGCCATTCAGCCCATTGAGTCTGCTCTCCCATTCCATCATGGCTAATCACTATCCCTTGCAACATCATTCACCTGGCTTTTCCCCATAGCCTTTGACACCCTTACTAATCAAGAATTCATTTTAAATACCGCATACTCAGTTACTAAGCCTCCACAGTTGTCTGTGACAATGAGTTCCACATATTCACCACCCTCTGGCTAAAGAAATTCTTTCTCACTTCTGTTCTAAAGGGACATCCATCCCTCTTATCTAAGGCTGTGCCCTCTGGTCCTAGACTCCTACACTATCGGAAACATCCCCTCCACATCCATTCTATCTAGGCTTTTCAATATTTGGTAGGTTTCAATGAGATATCCCTTCATTCTTCTAAACTCCAGCGCATACAGGGCCAGCATCATCAAAATTTCCTCATAAGTTAATTCTTTCATTCCTGGAATCATTCTCGTGGACCTCTGCTGGACTCTCTCCAATGCCACCACATCTTTTCTTAGATAAGGGGCCCAAAACATGCTCACAATACAAGTGCAGTCTGACCAACGCCTTATAAAGCCTCAGTGTTACATACTTGTTTTTATATTCTAGTCCTTGGGAAATGAATGCTAACATTGCATTTGCCTTCCTTACCTCCGACTAAATGTGCAATTTACCTTTCAGAGAATTCTGCACAGACTCCCAAGGCCCTTTGCACCTCTGATTCCTGAATTTTCTCTCCATTTTGAAAAAAGTCTACATCTTTATTCTTTCTAGATAAACAGATATTATTGATCCCAAAGGAAATTACAGTGTCACAGTAGCATTATAAGTGCACAGATATACAAATATTAGAAGAGAAGTAAGAAAGAATAAAAAAAGTAAAGTTACCTCAAACAGTCTAACAGGAGCAGGTCATCACTTCCCTGGCTATAGGTTGACACATTCTCGAGCCAAAGTAGTCTCTACCAAAGTGCCTGACACCTCCCTACACTATATTCCATTGGCCACTTCTTTGCCCGTTCTTCCTCTGTAAATCCTTGCAGCATCTGGTGACCCTGTAAACTCTGTTTTGGAGGCTGATGTTGAAAATCTTTCAAGAGGGTGAACCCCCGCAAGTCATCAGGCCCTGTTGGTGTAGCTGGTAGGTCCCTGCCTAAACAAGGATCTGGACCTACAGCAATTTGCCTACAGCAAATACACTCTCACTAGCTATCCACTTAGCCATGGATCACCTGGACAATAGCATTACCTATGTACAGCTGCTGTTTATAGATTACAGCTCAGCGTTCAACACAATCATGCACTCAGTACTTAATCAACAACCTTCAAAACCTGTGCCTCTGTTCCTCCCTCTGCATCTGCATCCTTCACTTCCTCACTCATTGGGTGACCAGTCAGTGCGGATTGAAAATAACATCTTCTCTTCACCGACAATCAACACTGGTGCACCTCAAAGATGTACGCTTCACCCACTGCTTTTCTTTCTCTACACTCATTACTGTGTGGCTAGGCACAGCTCAAACACCATCTATAAATTTGCCGATGACACAGCTATTGTTGGCAGTTTCTCAAATGGTGATGAGGAGGCATACATGATCAGCTGGTTGAGTGGTGTTGCAACAACAACCTTGCAATCAATGTCAGTAAGACCAAGGAATTGATTGTGGACTACAGTAAGGGAAGTTGAGGGATCACACACCAGTTGTCATCAAGGGATCAGCAGGGGAAAGGGTGAATATTTTCAAGCTCCTAGGTGTCAACATCTCTGAAGATCTATCCTGGGCCCAACATATTGATGTAATTACAAAGAAGACACAACAGTGACTATATTTCATTATGAGTTTGAGGAGATTTGATATATCACCAAATACACTAGCAAATTTCTACAAGTGTTCCATGGACAGCATTCAAACTGGTTGCATCACCACCAGTATGGAGGGGCACAGGATCTGAAAAATCTGCAGGAAGTTATAAACTCGGGCAGCTACATCATGAGCACTTGCCTCCCCAGCTTCAAGAATATATTCAAAAAGGCGGCATCCAAATTAACGACCCACGTCACCCAGGACATGCCCTCTTTTCATTGCTACCATCAAGGAGGAGGTAATGTTTTAGGGAAAAGCCTCTTCCCCTCCAACATCAGATTTCAGAATAGATAATGAACCCATGTACACTGCCTCACAATTTTTTCATCTTTTGCTCTCTTTTTCCATTATTTAATATATATATATTTCTTACTGTAATTCATAGACATATTTTATTATTATGTATTGCGGTTTACTACTGCTCCAAAATATTGAATTTCATGACATATACCAATGATATTAAACCTGATTCTAATTCTGATTCTCCTAATCTGTCTAAGTGCCTAGGGCCGGATAGGATATACCCCAGGTTACTATGGCAAGCGAGGGAAGAGACTGCTGCATCTTTGCATCCTCACTGGCCAAAGGGGTAGTTATGTAAGATTGGATGGTAGCAAATATTATTCCCTTGTGTAGTGTTTACTTGAAAAAAAAGCAAAACCACTCAGAGACTAAGCATGGGATTTGAGACTATATAACGTGCTCCAAAATAACAAAGTTCCAAAGTTCAAAGTTCAAAAGAGTATGTTTGATCCTTTATTAAGAAGTCAGCAAAGATGAACAATCTTGAAATGATAAAAAACTTTTGAAACTAAAATTAGTGATATAACCATACAGGTGGTCTAAACATTAGTATTAGTGATCTTAGCATATTTATGTATATTTAAATGGTCAACGAAAAAAAATCACACAGCTGCCTCCTTGCTCTACCTAGACTAAATTGAACATAGACAAAGCGTGAGTATGTAACTATACTCATTCTCTTCTACCACACCCAATGCACATAACAGATTACCCATAATAAATGCATAACACAAAATACAATATAGAGAGACAAAAATCAATTCATAGTGTTTACATTTTATTTGAGAAAGGTAATAGGGATAATTCTGGGAATTATAGACCTGTGAATCTTAACTCATGATGGTGGGCAAACTATTGGAAAAGACTCTTAAAGAAAGGACTTACAAGCATAGTCTGACTAGGGACAGTCAGTATAGCTTAATGAGGGAAAGACCATGCCTCACAAGCCTGATTGCATTCTTTGAGGACATGAAATACAAATTGATTTGTGGTGGATGCAGTGATTATGGTTTTTAGTAAGGCATTTGACAATATTCCCCATGATAGACTCATTCAGAAAGTCAGGGTGCATGGTAACTTGGCTGTATGGATTCAGAATTGCCTTGCCCACAGAAGATGGAGTGTATTTTGTCTGGGATTCTGTGACCAGTGGTGTTCCGCAGGAATCTTTTTGAGGATCCCTGCTCTTAGTGATTTATATAAATGTGTTGTAATGTAAGTATTATTAAAAGTAAGTTAATACTAATCGGGAAGCTGTGGTAGCAAGAGGCGGGATCCGGGGTTGGCGGGGTTTTTACTTCCGCTCTTTTTACTCCCAGAATGCTTTGTATATAGTTCCTCCACCCATGCCATACAAGGTACCTGGAAGCCTCTGTATTGTAAATATCATTTGCCATCCCAGATAAAGATGCTCTTTTGGCCACCAAGTTGTCGAGTGGTCTTTTTGTAAAGTAGAAGTTACCACAAAATGACAAATAAATGGAAGAGTGAGTCAGTAAGTTTGCAGATGACATGAAGATTGGTGGTGTTGTGGATAGTGTAGAAGTTTGTCATAGGTTACAATGGGACATTGATTGGATGCAGAATTGGCCTCAGAAGTAGCAGATACGTAGAGTTTTACCCTTTATAAGGTTGAACATAAAGGCAGAGTACAAGGTTAATGGCAGCATTCTTAGCAGTGTGGAGGAACAGAGGGATCTTGGAGTCCATTTTCACAGATACTTCAAGATTGCCACAGATGTTGATAGGGTGGTTAAGAAGGTGTTTGGTGTATTGGCCTTCAGTAGTTGAGGAACTGAGTTTAAGAGCCATGAGGTAATGTTGCAGCTCTACAAAACTCTGGTTTCTCAGAAAGGGCTAATATCAAAACTTTACAATATAATTATGAAGATACGTTCAGAGCCCTTCTATAAGATTAAAAATGATTGGGAAAGAGAACTTAACCTTACTATCCCTATTGAGAATTGGGATAAAATTCTTCAATTAGTTAATACATCATCTATATATGCTAAACATTCATTAATACAGTTTAAGGTTGTGCATAGGGCTCATATGTCCAAGGATAAATTGGCTCATTTTTATTCCTATATAAATCCTATTTGTGACAGATGTCATTCTGAGATAGCGTCTTTAACACATATGTTCTGGTCGTGTCCGCTTTTGAAAAGATATTGGAAAGACATTTTTGATATTATTTCTACGGTATTGAACATTGATTTACAACCTCATCCTATTACTGCAATTTTTGGTTTACCAATGATGGACTCACTCCATTTATCCTCTTCTGCTTGTTGAATGATTGCATTTCTTACATTAATGGCTAGAAGATCTATTTTGTTGAATTGGAAAGAAATTAATCCTCCTACCGTATTTCATTGGTTTTCTCAAACTATGTTATGTCTAAATTTAGAAAAAATTATAAGTGTTGTATTTGATACTTCTATTAAATTTGAAAAGATATGGAGACCATTTATTCAATATTTTCATATGATGTAATATGACCCTGTTCCAAGCCTATTTGTTTTTCCAGTTTCAATTTTATATATGTTGAGAGGATCGGAGTTGATGACACTGATGATTTTGTATTTTTGTGAGATATTATAAACAGCCCTTTTTTTTCCATTTTTCTTTTTCTCTTTTTTGTTTTTTTTTCTCCTTATTAGATTATTAGTTTTTTTTTTGCATAATTTTTTTTTCTTTTTCTTTTTTCTGTTTTTTTAAAATATATATTATGATATACCTAGGTTTGCCTTGTTTATTTGTTACTTGTATCGTCCATGATTTGGGAAGACTCATTTATACTGTAACTATTGCTTATGTATTCTTTCATGTTCAGTTGAAATGTGTATGTTTGTAATCCCATTATCTATGTATCAATTTTATTTTGTTGATATTAATAATAATAATAACAAAAAGATTGAAAAAGAAAAAAAAAACTCTGGTTAGACCACACTTGAAGTATTGAGTTCAGTCTGGTCACCTCATTACAGGAAGGACGTGGACACTTCAGAGTGGGTGCAGAGGAGATTTATCAGGATGCTACCTTGATTAGAGAACAAGTCTTATAAGGAAAGGTTGAGTGTGCTACAGCTTTTCTCTTTGGAGAGAAGGAGGAGGAGAGATGACTTGATAGAGGTGTATAGATGATAAGAGGAAACGATAGAATGGAGAGCCAGCGCCTTTTATCCAGAAATGGCTAATACAAGACGGCATAATTTTAAGGTGCTTGGCGGAATGTATAGGGGGTGTGACAGAGGTAGGTGTTTTTACACCAGGGTGGTGGTCATGGAACACCCTGCTGGGGTGGTGGTAGCAGCAGATACATTAGGGACATTAAACAGACATGGATCAAAGAAAAATGAAAAGCTATGCAGAAGGGAAGGGTTAGATTGATCTTGGAGCAGGCTAAAAGGTCGGCACAATATTGTAGGCCGAGGAGCCTGTCCCGTACTGTTCTGTACTCTACGTTTTAATACTAATGAAACAAATTATTTTGTTAATATTATGTTGCTTAATGTGAAATCTTGCTGTGTGTAAACAGACCCTTCATTTCCAATATTAGTCAATGGGTGTAAGTCACCAACAAATACAGAAATGTAAACTATGACAAATAAACTGAAGTGCTTCCTTCAGATAACATACAGCGGCAGATGGAATACAATGTAAGGAAGTGTATGGTCATACATTTTGGAAGAAGAAATGAAAGCATAGACTGTTTTCCAAACAGGGAATGAATTCGCAAATTGGAGGAGCAAAGGAAATTGGGAGTCCTCATGCAGGTTTCCCTAAAGGTTAACTTACAGGTTGAGACACTAGTAAGGAAGGCAAATGCAACATTAGCATTCATTTCCCAAGAACTACAATATAAAAGCAAGGATGTAATGCTGAGGCTTTATAAGGCAATGGTCAAGTACATTTGAGGTACTGTGAGCAGTTTTAGGCTCCATATCTAAGAAAGGGTGTGCCAGAATTGGAGAAGATCCAAAGAAATTTTGCAAGACTGATCCCAGAATTGAAAGGATTAACACGAGGTGCATTTGAAGCTTCTGTGCTGGTGCTTACTGGAGTTTAAAAGAATGAGGGGAAATAATTGAAACCTATCAAATATTGTAAGGCCTAGATAGAGTGAACATGGGAAGAGTGTTCCAGAGAGTGAAACTAGAAAGCACAGCCTTAGAATAGAAGGATGCCCCTTTAGAACAGGGATGAGGAGGAATTTCTTTCACCAGAGCGTAGTGAATCTGTGGAACCAATTGCCACATGATTGAATGGCACAGCAGATTCAATGGGCTGAATGACCTAATTCTTATCGATTTCTGTTGAAGAGCTTCTAGGGCAACCTTTGACAATACCAACCCTATTTATGCCTGATGATGCTGGTGCATATCACGGCCATATCTAGAGGAGGCATGATATAGTATTGAACATTATCTGCTGTCTTGAGGACTCCCTGATTTCTCACAAGGTCAGCAATGGAGGGGCACAAGTCAGGATTGTAATGGAATAGTCTCCACTTACTTGGATGAACACAGATGAAACAACAATTGGAGTAGTTCAACTAAATTTAGGAACAAACAGTTATCTTGGTTGGTATTCCACCCACTAGAAAAAAAATGAATTGTCCCACCACCACAGTGAGACAATGAGCAAGTTGTGAGGACATAAAGTGTCAGCAAAGGGATAGGCTAATTGAATGAGACAGAAGTTGTCAGATAGAGTACAATTTGCCACTTTAAGAGGAAGAATGGGAAACAATTAAGTGGAATGAGACTGCAAAGCATTGCTATACAAAAGGATCTGGAGATCCTAGTACATGAAACACAAGAAGTTAGTATTCAGGTACAGCATGGCATGAGGAAGGTAATAAATTGTTGGCCTTTGTGGAGTATAAAATGGAATATTTTTAATGCGCTTTTACAGGGCACTGGTAGTGAAACTGCACTTGGAGTCCTGCATACCATTTTAGACCACAAGAGCAGAATTTGGACATTCGGCCCATCGAGGGAAAAGGCATTTCTAGATTGGGTGTAATGTAATGAATCTGATTTGATTAAGAAGTCTATGGTGAAGGAACCCTGAGGAGATGGTAATCACAATATGATAGAATTCACCCTGCAGCTTGAGAGAGAGAAGCTAAAATCAGATGCATCAGTATATAAAGGGAATTGCCAATCCGATCTACACATTTAAGGTTCACTTGGTTAATTCTTAGAATGTTTGGATTGACATTTGAAGAATCTATGAGCAGATTGGGTCTATACTCTTGGAACTTAGGAAAATAAACAGTGATCTTACAGAAAGATAAAATTCTTAAGGGGACTTAAGGGGTAGATATTGAGATGATTCCCCCCCCCCCCCCCCCCCAATGGAGTTATCTAGTGGTCACAGGTTTAAAATAAGAAATCTCCTATTTCAGAAAATCTTTGAAAGTCTGTCCCAGAGTATGGGAACCAAAAGAGCAGTGCAGAGACCTGAAAGTACCTGCCCTGGTAGATAAGTTGGTTATGATGGCACATGGGATACTTGCTTTTATTAGACAGGGTACAGAGTACATGAACAGGGTTACTTCAGAGTGCAAATCGTTTCACCACATTATAGGCTGAGAACAGAAAAGTGGAATCGAGGCCAAGACAGGTCAGTCACATCACCTGAAGCAGCAGGTTCATGGAGCCGACTGGCCTACTCCTACTTCTCGTGTACTGTAATATGGTTGTACTACCTACCAAATACAACGCCGAAATTGTTGCACTCCTCTAGTAGCCTGGGAGGCGTATCTTGCAGATAGGAGGACAGTCGGACTAGAGAATTTCGCCAACAGGCTCCCTCTCCAAATCGGGCACCATCTTGATCGAATTCCTTTCTCGTCGCTGGATCTAAGTCCCGGAATTCCCTTCCCAACAGCACAGGGACTGAAACAGTTGAAGGTGACGAGAGCAGACGGCTGCTGAGAAGGGCGAAGATACACCAAGCCTCACCAGGCTTGTCACCACCAGCCTCCTTACCTATAGGACGAGTATCAGACGTCAAAATCCTGTCAGACGAAAGTTCCTCCACTCAGAGCATTTTAAAAAAAAGTCATACCAGAGATTTTCTCCAGCAGACATTTCCATGTTTAAAGCCCGTGGCGTCCGTTCATTACGCTGAATATTTGACGCTCGGCGGGTTGCTAGGCGGGCTCGGATATCACACTGCGATTGGCTGGTGCTGAGCTCCAATGGGAATGCTGGGTGTTGGGAGGTGCGGATGTCCGTGCTTTGCTTGGATGGAACGATGGCGGCTGCTACGGCAGGTAGGGACTGCTGCTGGTGGTAGGGGTCGGGTTGGGGGTGATGGTGGTATCGTCAACGTACTCCACCTCACCTCGAGTGCCTCAGAGCTTGGGAATTGATCGCGAGGGCGCGGGGGTGTCGCGCTCTTCCCTTCGGGTGCCGTTTGACCGGACGGTGCTTTGGGCTGAATTGAATGCAGGCGGTGATGTCGGGACGGGGCGAGCCAAGGGCAGGGGCAGCGGGGCAGGAACAGGAGCAGGGCCGGTGCCGGGCCCGTGGGAGGGGGACCGACGGTCAGTGCGATCTGATGGACTTAAGAGGCCGACGGTAGTCTAATCCGGCCACACTCTGTTCATTCTCACAACATCCGCTGAGCTGCAATGTGCAGGCTTGCCTACTTGAATAAGACAGGCCTTTTCTTCTCTGTTCTAATCGAAGTTAAATCCACTTTATGTAATCCCAAATGCGACCATTTTCCACCTGCATTGGCGATTGTTTGTGGATCTTTGACAGTCCCCTAACTGAACCAGATAAGACATTATGGACATTACCAAGGCTAGGACTTGGAAATGACCATGATAATGTCCCACAAGTACATAGGGCACAAAAATCAAGATAACATTTGAAAGGGCACAGGAGCTGGGGCTGGAAGGTGCTTCACCGAGAACTGGCATGATGTACCTTCTGTGATATGCTGAAAAATAATACATTTAAAATGCTTTACTTGGAGCAAGAAATGCTGCTCTTACCATTATTTTTTATAACCATCATAGCTAATTTCTCTCTTGTGCTGATCCTGAATTGTTTTTAATAAGTTGCTTGGTTTTCTGAATAGAATTACTCACTGAGGATAGCAGCTACCATTGTGGTAGAGTTAATTCTGCACTATGAGCAATGTGGCATGAAATCACAAAAGTATGAAAGAAATCCAACTGAGGTCTTTTATTCTTTATGTTCTTGAATGAAAGCACAGAAATCATATTTATAATTCATATCTAACCTATTAAAAAATTGGGAAGGTACAACTCTTCTGTACAAATGATGGACATTTTGTCTTTTCTGGATGCTTGAACATCGAGGTAGATTGCTTTAAACTTTCTGACTGTTATTGTGTAGAAGAACACAGATCAATGTAAAATTGAGACCCAGTCCAGCAACTATTGCTTCTCTTGGTTTTAGGTAGAATGTCTCTAAAGCTTGGAATTTGTAAACCTTTTGGCTAGATCTTTACAACTTACTAACGGCCAGTTACACAGCTGGCACTTAGGGGAGAAATGAAGGTCCTCCATCTCTGGCATTGTTAAGGATTTCCTTCATCATGAGCTTCTCTCTCTTTTCACTACTGGCAGTCATGCAAATCCTGGGTGAAGCTTCAGGAATACCAACACACTCAGGTGTAGATGGATTCTTTATTGCTGTTATTGTAACAATTTTGTTTTACCATTCAGTGTTGTTAGCCCTGATCTGAAACACTCTTAGGACCAGTGGACCACTCTTAGTCTGGCCTCTCTCTTTTGATACAATTTTCACTTTAATAGTCAAATATCAGTATTTTATAATTCATAATTTTTTTTTTAAGGACCTGGGTGTTTCTGGTAAATGAGCATTCATTGCGTTTCACTAACTGCTGCTGTAAAGGTGGTGCTGAGTTGCTTTTTAGAATTTTCTGTTCGATGAAGATTCAACCACAGTGTTGGCAGCTTATTCCAAAATTTATATACAGTGACAGTGAAAGAATGGCACTATATTTCCAAATGACGTGTTATTTGGTGGGGAACCTTGTGTTTTCTTTGTGTGTCTAAGCCTGTGCTCCTTGATGTTGGAGGTCACAGGTTGGGAGGTGCTGTTAAAGTAGCGTAGGAAGGTAATTACTTTGCACTTTATAGATGTTCAAAGATCAAAGTAAATTTATTATCAAAATGCATATATATCACCCTGTACAATCCTGAGATTCATTTTCTTGCAGGTATACTCAATAAATCCATAATAGATCCATAATAAATCCATAATGAATATCTGCACCAATTTGGGCGTTCAACCAGCGTGCAAAAGACCACAAACTGAAAATATAAAAAGAAAGAAACAACAACAATAAATAAATAAATAAACAACAAGTATTGAGAATGTGAGATAAAGAGTCCTTGTAATTGAGTCCATAGGTTGTGGGAGTATTTCAGTAACAGGGCAAGTGAAGTTATGCCCTCTGACCCAAGAGCCTGATGTTTAAGGGAAAATAACTGTTCCTGAGAGTGGTGGTGTGAGTCCTGAGGCTTCTATACCTTTTGATGGGAACGGCGAGAAGAGAGCATGTCCTGGGTGGTGGCGGTCCCTGATGATGGATGCCGTCTTCCTGCAACAACGTTTCAGTGGTGGGGAGGGCTTTACCATGATGGACTGGGCCGTATCCACCACTTTTTGTAGGATTTTCCATTCAAGGGCATTGGTATTTCCATACCAGTCAATATAATCTCCACCACACATCTATAGAAGTTTGTCAAAATTTTAGATGACATGCAGAATCTTCGCAAACTCCTATGATGTTGCCTTGCAACCACTGTGTGTTGGTGGAAGAAATGAATATTTTGGATCTGGGCTACAAAAGCAGGTATTCTGTCCTGGATGGTTTCAAGGTTCTGGAGAGCTGCTGGATCTGAGCTCAAACAGGGAGTTGGGGCGAATTCCAATGCAATCCTGACTTAGAAACATAGAAAACCTACAGTACAATACAGGTCTGAACATGTCCTTACCTTGGAAATTACCTAGGATTACCCATAGCCCTCTATTTTTCTAAGCTCCAGGAGTTTCTTAAAAGATCCTATTGTATCCTCCTCCACCACCATCACCGGCAGCCCATTCCACGCACTCACCACTCTCTGCGTAAAAAAAAAAACTTACCCCTGACATCTCCTCTGTACCTACTTCCAAGCACCTTAAACCTGTGTCCTCTGGTGATAGCCATTTCAGCCCTGGGAAATCGCTTCTGACTATCCACACGATCAATGCCTCTCATCATCTTATACACCTTCATCAGGTCACCTCTCATCCTCCGTTGCTCCAAGGAGAAAAAAGCCGACCGAGTTCACTCAACCTATTCTCGTAAGGCATGCCCCCCAATCCAGGCAACATCCTTATAAATCTCTTCTGCACCCTTATCTATGGTTTCCACATCCTTCCTGTAGTGAGGTGACCTGTGCCTTGTAGATACCTGCTGGAACAATTCTGGGGTATCAGAAGGTGAATCAGTGGCTATAGGATACCTAGCCTCTTATCTGCTTTCATATCCACTAGTGTTGCTGGTACAGTTGAGTTTCTTTCAGTACTGACACCCCCACTTCCTCCCAAGATGATGGTGAGCGATACTCGAGTGGTAATACCATTGAACGCTGAGGTCAGTGTTTGACTCTGAAGATTAAAAAAGGTTTAGTTAAAGTAGATAAACCTTTTCCTTGATTGAAGAGTTAAGATCAAGGGGAGGTGGAGGCACAATAAAAGGAAAATTTATTTGACACAATGCACTGTCTTTAAGTCCAGTACTGGTTTAGTCATGCCTTTCAAAAAGGAACTGGAGAAATTGAAAATCTGAGTGTTTTTAGAGAACAGAAGCACAAGACTAATGCACTAGATTTCAAACAGATTCTTATGGGTATTGTGTGTGTCAGAGGAGGAAGTATAGTAGATTCCATTTAATTGGGCCATCAATTAATTAGGACAGCCACTTATTTGGGACAACTCATAAAAACAGAAACTAATCAAGCAAACTGCTGAGAATCCCTTTGTTTATTTGGGACACTATGCTGTTTTATTGGGACAGGAGACTGACTAAACGGTTTCTAACTAGCATCAGTTGCATGCATTTCTGTGTTCATTAAGCACTAGGCAAACAGATTTTAAACAGCGTCAGTTGCATGAGTTTGTGTTCAAAAGCAATGAGTTTTGTCAGTAATAATTGGCAAGAAATAAGAAGTAAGACAATTCAGAATTGTTTTCCTCACTGCGGTTTCAATCCTTCAGGCTGGAGATGCCAGAAATAGCCAGGAGTGGAAATGGAATTATTTAATTACTTCCAACAAGTTAGGAACTACGAAGGATTTGAAAGTACCAGCAATCAGCTTGAATGTTACAATGAAAATTCAGATTTGGAGGACGCAGTGGTTGAAAACATTGTATGAAGGCAGTCCATTATCTGCACTTGGTGGCTACGCTGATTTTGTACATTTACAGTCAATTAAAAGAGCACGACAGTGTACACTGAATGAATTCCTCCATCAATCACTAATGCACAATTTTATAGTACCATACTAGTATTTGCAGTTTTATAATTTGTTCTGTATTTCATTTAAATGCATAATTTGTTACTCAGTTAAATGGTAGTTTGCCTTCTTTTTAATACCTTTTTAACTACTTCCATGGAGCTTTGGCTAATTGGGTCAGTTGCTTAATTGAGCCAAAATATACTGATCCCAATGTCTTGCAAATTGCAAATCCATTGTATTTGAATAAATATATTTGAATATAATGGAAATTGTTTCATCAAGCATCCTAGTAATGTTGCAAAAGCAAAACAAATAGATTTGTAATGACAAATAAAAAGGAGAAAAGAAAAGTTGAAACAATTGTAGAAGTATTTAAAAATTATATTGGGTATTTTGACTACTGAGTGCTTGTTAGTAGAATTATATAGACCATTCTACACCACTAAATCATCTATCAAAATCATCCTAACAGTTTGCACATTTCTCTGTTTTATTTTCTGTTGACTATGAAGTGCATAAGCAGTCCACTAGAGCCAGCAGTTTAATGTAAATGCAGTTGATTCTAGTTATTTGGGCCATCGGTTGATCGGGGTGGACGCTTATTAGGGACAACTCTTAAAGAACAAAAACTAACCAAGAAAACTTCAGAATTCCCTTTGTTTATTTGGGACACTGCTGCTTAATTGAGGCAGGAGACTGTTTCAGAACAGGTTCTAACTAGCATCAGTTGTGCATACTTGTGTAGCCGTTAGATGCTACACTGTGCTTAGAGCGATCAGTTTTAAACAGTATCAGTTGTGTTTGCATTCAAAGCAGTGATTTTTGTCAGTGACATTTGGGAGGAATAAGCAGTAAGACAATTCAGAATTGTTTTCCTCACTGTAGTTTCATGCATTCAGGTTTGAATTTGCCAGAAATGGCTAGAACTGAAAGTAAAATGTTTTCATTACTTTAAGTTAGGAACTTCAAAGAATTTGAAGGTATCAGCAATCATCTTAAATGTTATAATGAAAATGAAGATTTGGAGGATGCAATCATTGATAACATTGTATGAAGGCATGCAATTACCTACACTGGACGTCCACACTAATTTTGTTCATTGTGTACAGTGGATAAATTCCTCTGCCCATAACTATTAGGAACTAATACAGTTTTATAGTACTGTAGTACTATTGTTAGTGTCTAATTTGTTCTTTCATTTAAATATATAATTTATTAACCAGTATGTGTTAATATACTTGAGCTAATTGGGGCAGCCACTTGATTGGGCCAAAATGTACTGGTCCCAGTATGTCCCACTGCATTCATAAAAGGAGTGGTTATAGAGTAGTGGTTGCCAACACGTCGATCTCGATCAACTGGTTGATCTTTGAGACTTTCCCAGTAGATCCTGAAAAAAGGTGAAAAATAAATACACAAATACTGTTGAGAGATTGTTTCCGGGTTGTGAGGTTTTCGTTCCGTTCTTTCTGCCCAGTGCGCATGCGCGTAGGTCCCCCGCACTACACAGTGTACTTCAGTGGTCCCCAACCACCGGGCCGTGAGGAAAAAATATGAGTCAGTTGAACCTTTCCTCATTCCCTGTCACAGCCACTGTTGAACTTGAACTCATGTGAGGTCATCAGATGCCTAAACGCGCGGCTGACAGGAAGACCCGATGCTACAGGGCCGGAGCGCGGACAGATGGGCGCCGCCTCTGAACCTGTTTAGCACACTGAATGTTCGTGGGGAATCTGGTGCTAAAATATTCGCAGACGACCTAATTCGGGCTCAAAGTTTCGTAAGTAGCAGAGCAGCTACCTCGCTGCGATCTACTGAAACAAACTTTTGTCGGTTGATAGATCCTACAGGGGGGGCGGGCACGGGCCTCTCGCTCTCCTTGCTCAGTTGGTCGCTCTGTCCGGACTGCAACCGCCACGGCCCTGGCACGGGGACCTCCAGCTCTGACCTTGTCCTCTCACCCCACGCATGACCAGCCGCACCTGGCCAGGGTGTCTGGCGGCGGGCGGGCAGAGGATGAAATTCGGGCCTGGAGGCTGTCTAATGCGGCAATGAAGCCCTCAAAACTGCTTCGGTACCTTGAGTCCAAGCACCCTGCACTTAAAGACGAACCCGTTGAGTTTTTTCGGCGGAAAAAACGTGAGCAGGGCAGGACAGCAGCTAAGTGCCGAGAGCTGCGAAGGTCGTGTTTAAACCCCCCCCCGTCGGCCGGTCTGCAAGAATATTGTCAATACTGTGCAAAAAAGGGTGGGTACCCCTGGTGCTTATGCATTATTTCTACTTCCTGGTTGCGGGGTTTTACATCCGGTCTTTTCTGCTCCGGTACTAATCAATTTGGAGTCGATCTCACCTTTCACTAAGGCCAAGGTAGTGGATCTTGGGCTTAAAAAGGTTTGTGACCACTGTTATAGAGTTTAGCAGGAAAGGCGATACAATGGTAATTTAAAGGATACTGTGTTGAATTTGTTCTTCATTGGAGATTTTTGAAGTTGTAGATTGGCTCTGTGTTCCTGTGCCTTAGACAAGATTCCCATCCTTAGCAGCTGTCCACACAGTGCTGCTGAAAAGTAAACATGTCATGGATACTGAGTATGGGCTAGCTATCAGCATTTCCATCAATCCCACTCCCCCAGCTGCAAGCCCAATCCCTTGATGCTCCATTCTCCCTCCTTCAGCTGGGGTAATTTGCAATTGACTAATGAACCTAGGATGTGGAAGGAAACTAGTGTAACTGTCAGAGGGCCATGCAGTTACAGGGAAAATGTGCATTTCTCCATTTAGGCCAAGCTTGAGCTGTGAGGCAGCCTGCCCCACACCACTGTGCTACCCAGAGTTTGTGTTTAGGCTTATACCTAAAGATCAGTTTATGGTATCTGTTTCTTGAGCAATAAGCGCAAAATTCATTGCCTATTCAAAGTTAGTTGTGGGCTGTCTGTAGCCTATGCAAGTAACGTGGTACGGTTACTTTCATAACACTGGTATGAAATTCTACAGCATAGTCACAGGACTGCTGAAGAAATGGGTGCACGTGTTCACAGGATATTGTGCAGCTTGTAGAGCAACTTTGCCTATGGAGCTGAAGGTATTTTCTTCTGGATACTGGAGGCTGTGGATTTGGGAGGTGCTGTAAGGAGAAGTCTTACAGTATTTTCATATACTGCCTGCAGTTGATAGATGATGTTTAAGGCAGTGGGTGGATTCCCAACCATTATCTATATGCTGTTGCTGCTGCTGCTCACCAGATAAGTGGTGAGCGTTGTAGGAGACTGTTAAGTTAGATGTAGCCCACCAGGCTTGCCACTCACGTTCGTCTAGGGGAATCCGCTTTCGGCCCCGCCAAACAGGGTATTCAAGTTTGCGTGGATGCTGTGTAATGTACCCCAGTATAAACCCACAACGCAAAATATCAGACAGTACACAATATGCGATTAAATGATTACACTTTATAACTCTTACTTTGGCTATGTGGTTAGTAGAGAAGCAAAATATAAAAGAAAAAGGCGCCACTTTTATTAAATAGTTCATGCACAAAATTGTTGGAGCTCACGCCTCAGGTATTCCTCCATAAGTGACCTTTGCCGAAACGTCGCTGACCCCTAGACCTTTGGATTCCAGTCTCTGCTGTCCGGTGGTCTACCAGCGCTCTCCACACACACCCTTCCTCTTCCTTCTCCTCGAACAAAAGCCAGCAAAGAAACCCCGGTTTCCAGACACACAAGAAAGAATAGCATTTCTCCCCATTGGATAGCCCTGAATACCAAAAGTCTTGTTATCTCTAGTCATAACCCAAACATCGCAACTACAGAGAAACCATTACCTCAGCAGTTAACATTAATGAACAGCTATTACATTAGCCTTAAGGCTGATTTATAGTTGTGCGTACGGGCTACACTGTAGCCCTGATTTTCACTTCTGCGTCACTCTATGCCGTAGCGAGCATGCACTGGTGTGCGCCAAAACGCTAGTTTTGCATTTCAAACATTTTCACATGTCGGCAGGTAGATTTGATGATTTGGTTCATCTATTTCTCATGGCGGACATGGCGGAGAAGAAGCAACCGGAAATGCGTAGGAGGAAATGCAATGCTACCAAGCGGACCAGTCACAGTTGTTGCGGTTTGCGTCGCTGCGACGCGTGAGTTACTTTTTTGGGGAGGTGCGCGTCACCCTATGGTGTAGGCTGTGGCATAGGTACGGTGTACTTGTGCGATGCACAAGTATAAATCAGCCTTCAGCATCTATCATTACAGAGAAGCCATTACATTGACTTTTCTAAGTGGGGGAAAAGCTTTGGAAATACAGGTGACTAACTTGTCACAGACTGCCCATTTGTTTTACTAATAGTGAACGTTGCTCTGTTTCCAGTAAGGAGCAAGGAAGATTGCAAGACATTATACCCCTGATTTTACGTGGATAAAATTGGATGGTTGAAGGTGCATTTGACATCATCAATCCAAAAAGTTGGGTCATTTCATGGAGGACTGCTCGCTTTCTTCAAACTCTTAAATTACAGGATTTTGTGATTCTAAGGGATGGGTAGGGAATGTAATACATATTAACCTTAACATTACAGTTCTGGATAGAATGAAAAGAATGTAGCTAAATAAAGGGATCACATCTAATTTAAATATACACATTTGCAAAAGCTCCAAGTCTTCAATAGTGTATGGCGGGGGCTGTGGTGGCAGTCTATTAATGATATAAAAGCATGAACACACTTTCAAGCAAATGATTCCAAGCTAGAAAAACAAATTTATACCGAGTAGGTTGGGCAGACTCTGGAAATATATTTGTTTAACAATCCAGAAATAGTTGATGTTCATTTCTCTACAGATATTTGAGGATTTTAATGTTTTTAGTTTTTCTGATCTCTCAAATCTTAGTTTTGTTACTCGAAAACAGGACAAACTTTTTTTGTTTTGCTTTGCAGTGTTAGTCTTGTTTATAAAATGCCTTTTGTACAGTATTTGAGTAATTGGCTTTTAAGGGATTTCAAGCTGAGGTGAAAGTCCTTGGCTGTGAGTTCAATGACCTGGTTCAATCTCCAGTGATGGAGGAGGATAGAATGGCCCATCTGCAGTATTGTAACAGCAACAACCTGAATTTGGACCTTGAGCCTCTATTTGTAAATGACTTTCCAGAGTGAATCAATTTAGAATGACGTTATATTGTAGAACAAGGTTGCAATATTTAGCCACTCAGTATTGAAGCTGTTGTTTAAGGTCAAGGGCAGCGCAATTGTTTATCAAGATAGAAAATCTAACTGCTAGGTTGATCAAACTGCTACATATATTGGATTTCCCTCTTTCCCTCCCCTCCCCCCTTTCTGCATTCCGCAGGGATCGCTCCCTACGCGACTCCCTTGTCCATTCATCCCCCCCCCCCAGTTCCTTCCCACCAATCTCTCTCCTGGCACTTATCCTTGTAAGCGGAACAAGTGCTACACCTGCCCTTACACTTCCTCCCTCACCACCATTCAGGGCCCCAGACAGTCCTTCCAGGTGAGGCGACACTTCACCTGTGAGTCGGCTGGTGTGATATACTGTGTCCGGTGCTCCTGGTGTGGCCTTTTGTATATTGGTGAGACTCGACGCAGACTGGGAGACCTACGCTCTGTCCACCAGAGAAAGCAAGATCTCCCAGTGGCCACACATTTTAATTCCACGTCCCATTCCCATTCTGATATGTCTATCCATGGCCTCCTCTACTGTCAAGATGAAGCTACACTCAGGTTGGAGGAACAACACCTTATATACTGTCTGGGTAGCCTCCAACCTGATGGCATGAACATTGACTTCTCTAACTTCCGTTATTGCCCCTCCCCTTCTTATCCCATCCCTGATATATTTAGTTTTTTTTGCTCTCTCTCTGCCCATCACTCTGCCTGTTCTCCATCTCCCTCTGGTGCTCCCCTCCCCCTTTTTTCCTCCCTAGGCCTCCTGTCCCATGATCCTTTCCCTTTTCTAGCTCTGTGTCCCTTTCGCCAATCACCTTTCCAGCTCTCAGCTTCACACCACCCCCTCCGGTCTTCTCCTATCATTTCGCATTTTTCCCTCCCCCTCCTACTTTCAAATCCCTTACTATCTTTCCTTTCAGTTAGTCCTGACGAAGGGGCTCGGCCCGAAACGTCGACAGCGCTTCTCCCTATAGATGCTGCCTGGCCTGCTGTGTTCCACCAGCATTTTGTGTGTGTTACATATATTGGATATTCATTTTTAATTATCTGTTTTTCAGATAGAGTGGAGTTTCATGAAGCCTCAAACTGTGTTTTTACAGTGTTTGAGGAAATATGTGTGTTACTGCATTCATTTGACCATAAACTTTGGAAGGTACTAAAATGTGTAGGTAATCTTCATTTGACTGTTCTGATTTCAAAATCTCCTGGGCTTGGCTTTGCAGCCAAATTGTTCATTCATCTGTTATCTTCGCTTCCAAAATTAAAGATAATTATTATAAGCAATATACTGAAAATATTTTTATGTTGCAAGTATAAAAACAATGGTGGTCTCTTTTTCATCATGGATCAACCTGTCCACAGATAGTATGAACCAAATAAGTCCTAAAGCGTTCTGCTAGTCTTGTGGTGTGTGTTAAAGAGAAATGTGATGGACTACAGGTTAACAAAGCAGAAGAGGAATTCTACCTTCAGATTTCAATGCAGTGAACAGGTACAGCAGAAGCAGAATAGGATTTTGTGGTGTCTATGGATACAAATAGTTGAGGGATGTAGCAGTGTGAGCAATCAAAATTAAGCATTCGTACTCAAGTGAAACATGATCCTCCCTGGATAGGGTGCAATGTGTATTTAGTAGAGTTGACAAATTTTACTCTTTTGCCAAGTTTTGCTTTGGCAAGTGGATGCAAAATTAGGAAGGTTGTGTTTCTTTTGATCTTTTGAGTATGGATGGCTGAGCCCACATCTGGAGTATTGTACGAATTGGTTTCCTTTCTTAAGGAACAATGTTAATATGTTGGATACAGTTAACAAAAGATTGTTAAACTAATCTCTGGACTGAGGGTATTGATATAAAAGGCTGGGCAGACTTGGTTTGTATCCATTTAAGAGTTTAGAAGAGTGAGTCCAGATTTCTTTGAAACATAAGATTGAGAAATCTTGACAGGGTAGATGTGGGAAGTGTGTTTCTTATTGTGGGAGAATGTAGAGCTATTTTAAAATAGGTTATTGCCCGTTTAAGGTGATAATTTTGTTTCTCAGACTCGTGAATCTAGAATTTTCTTTCTCATGTTTTCACATGACATAGAAGCTTCTGGGCCATTATGCCTATGCTTGCTCTGAGTATTTCCATCAATCCCATCCCCATCCTATTTACCTATTCTCTCTTCCCACCCTGATTCTCTCACATCTTACCTACACTGGGTAATTACTGTAACACAGTAGCCGACCACTCAACATGTCTTTGGGATGTGGGAGGAAACTGAAACACCAGAGAGAAGCTTGTGCCATCTCAAGGAGAGCTTTCAAACTCCACATAGGCAGCAGTAAATTGAACCTTGGTTACTGAAACTTCAGTGGCAGCACTAGGCCACTGTGCACCTAATAAGGAGAATCATTCGCTCTCCATCTGCTTCATCAAAGCATGATTGAAACAGACTCCTTAAAGCACATTCTTGATGTATAAGACAAAAGGGGATAAAGATGGCACTTTTTAAAAAAAGAATCTAGGCTTTGCTGCCAAGACCATCGTTCATCTCCTTCCTTGAATAATTATGATCCTATTGAGGGTCCCTCCCAGTGTTGTTGGGTCAGAATTTAGAATCAGTTATTTATTTTCAAATCAGGATGGTGTGTGACTTGGTATGTAGCCTGCAAATGGTGATGTTCCCATGCAGCTGCTGCTCTTTTGTCCTCAGGTTGTGGGATAGGGAGGTGCTGTGGGAAACAGTTAACTAGATGAAATGTAGAGATACAGTTGGATCATGTGTAATCTTATCAAATAGCACAGGAGGCTTGAGAGACCTCCTAGTTCTTAATCTGTTCTGGTGAAGAATTGAAGAGCTGAAATGTTGACTATTTCTCTTTCTACAGATGACACCTAACTTTCTGATATTTTTTCCAGTATTTTCTGTGTGCTTTTATTTCAGACTTCCAGCACCTGCCACTGTTTTGTTTATTTTCTGCTTCAAGAGCCATTTTCTAGGCTGTGTAGTTTTTCTAAGCTGGGTGGGAATGTAATCATGCAGAGCCACTCTCCTCATTCTGCAGCCCTGCCCTCTTTATCACAACCACCAAAATCGACTTGACTTCTGGAGACATGAGTCTGCAAATGCGAAAAGAAATCTGCTGCGGGTACTCAGTGGATCAGGCAGCCTCTGCAGAGGTAGAGAGATGGTTGACATTTCGGGTTGAAATGCTGCAACAGACTCGTTTAGGGTCACATAGAATAATCATGGGTGATGTATTTAATTTGGGCCATTTATAGCTGTTTACAGTTTTATTCTGAACATTGACCTGAAAATTAAAGATAAAAGCAGCAAAAGGACCATGCAGATTATGATAAAGAAAATAGGTCAATAACAAAGTGAAGAAAGAGGTATAGCAAAATGCAGACCCAGTCCAGGTAGTCAAAATGAAATATTAAATGTTATGCTTCATTGCCGCATACACAATAGCATTCTTGTTTCTGAGTTAGAGGGTTGTGAGGCAGAAGCACAAAAATCCAAGCTGATGTTCCATTGCTGGATTTGGGGATTGTATGCACTACTAGAGGTGTCCTTTATAGAAGAAGTATTTTTTAAAATATTATTTATTTATTGAATTTTAGAAATTACAAGAATAAATGTAATAATAAAATAGTAAGAAAAGTGATATTAACCCTCCCCCCTCCCCTTAACCCTCCCCCCCTTAACCCTTATCTAAAGAAAAAGTAAAAAAAAGAAAGAAAAGAGAAGAAAGATTGCCTGGATGTCGGAGGATCCCCACATGTTCCATGGAGTTCAAAATAATTTTGATATTTATTTTCACTTTCCCCAATTACTATAATTTTATCTTCAAAGGACCTATGTATCTAATCCTATCTTTCGTAAGTATGGTGACCAAATTTTCAAAAATATCTCATATTCTTAAAACCCCCCCCCCCCCAAAAATAATAAAATATATTATATTAAATAGAAGAAGTATTGAACTGGTGGCCAATCTGTTCATGAAGATTAATATAAATATCCCCTGGAACTACTGTAAAGAAGACTAGGCAAACTATTCAACACATATTGGTGAATATTTACTTCTGAATTAATGAGCACACTAGCCACTTATTTCCGAGGTTTTTAAACATCAGCAAGAACCATTTCAGTGGCCGTGATGGGCTTTAGAATGCTCTGGGATTGTGTGAGGTATGAAAGCAAGTCTTTTTTTAAATCTGAGAATTTGCCAAAAGGAATTTAAAAAAATAGTGCAGTGGATCGTAGTTCTTCTGTGCATTTGTGATGAATAAATTACACAACACAGAATTTGATACAGCATTAATTTGGAATAATTCACACTTTTTATTGCTAATAATTCACTAAGCATAATTAGTGACTTTGTTGAAGTACCTAATCATGATCAGGATTAGTTTGAGAAGAATGAAAAGAATCTGGAATTGTGGTAAAATTGATTTCAGCAAAAGAGCTCAGGTGATAGTGGGGGTGGTGTTCTAATTGTTCCTTGTTCCTGTGCTGTGTTTCTGCATTCCTGTTAACCACTCTGATTTGCGAGTTGGTCATTGGAGCAGAACTTCTGTTCATTCACTGCAGTTTGTGACTTAGAGCATCAGGAGGTTGATGCTGATTTTACCTGCACTGCTTTCAACTTCCAGTGTTTAGGCATATCATTAGCATATTGAGGGTAATGACCACTTTTTTTACCCTAGTACAGTCGGCCCTCCTTATCCGGGGATTCCGTATGCGCGGATTCAGCCAACCGCGAATCGGGAAAACCCGGAAGTTCTCTCTCCAGCACTCGTTGCTTGAGCATGTACAGGCTATTTTTTTCTTGTCATTTTTCCCTAAACAATACGGTATAACAACTATTTACATAGCATTTACATTGTATTAGGTATTATAAATAATCTAGAAATGACTTGAAAGTACAGGCAGTCCCCCGGTTATGAATGAGTTCCATTCCTGAGTCCGTCTTTAAGTCGGATTTGAAGTCGGAACAGGTACGTTGGTATTATTTAGCATCAGTTAGTCAAACGTTCTTAGTATATAGTACATATTTTACCTTTCTATGCATATAAAACACTTAAGAAACATATATATTTCAATAATTAAACCACTGCGTTGCTTAGTAATAATTGTAGCTTTCATTGGGGCAGGGCCTTTCACATTCTCCATTAAAATTGTTCCGATCATTGACCAACTGTAGTCTAATGCTTTTCCAATGACCGATGGTGTTTCACCTTTTTCTGATCACTTTATTACTTCCACCTTATTTTTCAATCGTGATTATTTTTGTGAACAGAAACACTGCGGATTCAGAGTTGCGCCGCCAGATCCTAATGTCCACCGCACGGAGACATGTTAAATAAAGTCTGGGGTTCCGCTGGGTCCTAAAGACCACCGCACTGAGACACGTTAAATAAGGAGCATTCGCGAATTTTGGTATCCGCGATGGGTCCTGGAACCAATCCCCCACGGATAAGGAGGGCCGACTGTACACTCGAAGTTGTTTTAGTCTGTACAGCTAATAATGGAAGGCAACAGGAGTAAGATGGGTTAGGGGTATTTTAATATGCATTAAATTTGGGTGGCAGCCATGTGTAGTGGGAACACATTTGCTTCTGGGTGAGTTGTGTGTACGTAAGAAGTGGGAGCAGAATTAGGCCATTTGGCCCATCAAGTCTGCTCCACCATTTCGTCTTGGCTGATCTATTTCCCCTCGGCTCCAACCTCATGCCTTGCCCTCCTCCTTTCATGCCCTGACCAATTAAGAATCCATCAATGCCTGCCTTAAATGAACATAAAGACTTGCAGTAAGATATAATCAGAGCTCTGAAATGTTCTTGACACCAAGGTATTTCTGCATTTGTGTCTTTTTTGTTGGTGTTGATGAAAGACCTGATAAATGATTAAAGAAATATTTCTCTGAATTTCAAAACTTGACAGTAACTTAGTATAAATGTTACTTGCAACTTCAGCCCATATCTAATAGATGAATTTAAAATGTTAATATGATAAGAATTATAAAAAAAGACTTTCTGAACTGCTGTAAATACATATCTGGGGTACAGATCTTCCTCGAGATCAGAATGCTGCTGCCCCATCAAGGCAGGCCTATATGTGACCACAGATCTGGCAACTCTCAACTTCTCTCTAAAATAGTCTAACAAGCAAGCCACAGCTGTTATCCCACTGCCACATTATTGCAGATTTTTTCCACCACCTTTCAAGGGTAATTAGGGGAAATACATACTGGCTTTGCCATGTACACTATGTACACTGTCGTGGTTTCTCGTGCCCCACAAATGACCAGGAGACGCAGAAGATTCTTCAAGAAGGGTTAAACTTTAATTTGCAAATCAAAGCTGAGACAGTCATTGAGCTAGTCGCTGATGCCCACCGATCCTTGGACACAGCATTTTTTATAGCAATCTCCTGGTTTAGTTGCATTAGCATATGCAATCGGTCTATAGTTGCGTATCACACGTACATCCGCCACTATTGTTTCTACCCATTGACTTAATCATGTTCTAATCTACATCTCTTAGCTACCTCTCATTAACACACCATTGTCTTCTACATTCTTAAGATTTCGTTCTCCTACAGAATTGGATACATGCGTAGCAAATAGCAAGTTTCAAAACTGACTACATAGTTTTGGTTACACAGCAAAATTTCAACTTTTATACTCCAGTAACACCATGTCCTGGAAAATGTCAGAAACCGAGTCTGGACCAGTGCTTGATTGTGGTTTGGATATGATCCGAGCTGATGTGAGCTTCTTTCTGCTCAAAGTAGATTACTTCTCTGTGTGAGACCTTGCTATCCATAATTTGGCATCAGCTTTGGCTCACCAAACCGGCTTGAAAGGAACCTTTAACAATGTCTTTTGATCTAAAACAAAGAAAGCAAATAGCAGAACATTTTTATTCAGGTTCAGTTGCCTGTCATATTAATTCTTCAAACTGCTCTAGCTCTGATGTCTGCCTTTGGCCGCTTACGTTGTTCCAACACAACAGAAGCAGGAGAAACATTATCTCTCTTTCACATCACATCCTTCAAGCCTCAAAGTAGAATTGGGCTTTTTCAGATAAGTAAACTTTCGAGTTTGTCAGAACTGGCCAGTTCTGATGAGGATTATCAGCTTGTAATCTTTAATCAGTTTTAGTTTCTCCATTTATATTTTTGACTTGCAAAGTGTTTCCAACATTGATCTTTTCATATCTCCAGCTACTCTAGTTTTGTATAGCATAACTCCAGCAAAATTTCTTCTCTCTTCTCATATTTATCACTTCCTGTTTGCATCTCTTCCATAGAGCTCAACTGATTTCATTCCACCCTTTCTTGGCTGGTACCACTATCTTTGGTGTTATTTTGGTCTCCAAACAAACATTACCTTTTTCGTCTGCACCTCTCATCCTTTTCTGCAACTCAGAAGATGCTAAATTTCTAACTTTTCCCCTAGTTACCATGGTCTCATCTTGAAATGTTAACTTTACATCTTTCTCCGCAGAAGCTGACAGAGTTGTTGATTATTTACTGCTTTCATTATAGTGGGAATAATTGGAGGAGATGAGAAGAATCACATGATTTAGAATTTGAGTCGTACATCCCATACAGACACATTGTAATTATGTCAAATTTGAATGGCTGTAAATTTAAAGGACATCAGTTTGGGATTGGTCATACCCTATTTTCTTTGTATAATTTTTGTTTTAAGTAAAGAGAGCAACATAAGGAAAGAAAAGATCATTATCAGGAATGAGAAACAAGCTGCTGATGGAAAGATTTTTCAAGATTAGCTTTATTTCTCAATCTACAATAATACATACAATGAAGAGTTATTTGTGTTATATCAAATCAGCAAAAATTGTGCTGGGGGCAGCCCCCAAGTGTCACCATGCTTCCAGCGCCAACTACTAACCCTAACATTTGCCTTTAGAATGCAGCATGAGGAGAAGATACAAGCTCCTTACAGATAGCAGCAGGAATCACTCAGTGGGTGGGGCAGCTTGTGTGGAGGGAAATGAGCAACTGATGGTTCAGGATGAGACCCTTCATCAGACCAGATGAAGGTTCTTGATCGCCGTGGTATCCATTTCCTTCCACAGATGCTGCCTGACCTCCTGAGTTCCTCCAGTAGCTTATATTTTGTTATTTTGTTCCAGGTTCCAGCATATGCAGTCTCTTCTACCTCCATTACACTGGAGAACAAATTTTTTCATAAGTGTTGCTTCTTCAGAATTTTTTTTGTTTATGATAGACCGCTTGAAACTAAACATAAATATAATTTCAGACTACTTGTATCATGTAGGAATTCAGAGAAACAAGAAATTAACTTTTATTGAATATAATGTGTTTAATTGCATAACTGTGCTAACATTTTGTAATAATTCGACTAAGCTAAAAATGTTTTGTTGATAATTCTCATTTGTGCTCAGTGTCTGAGGCTTCCTGTGTTAATGGATTCCAGTTCTCCATGACCGCAAAGTTCTGGTGAAATCTTTTCACCATGCTTGTCACTGAGAGTACCAGGATTTGCAGTGAGGAAGTCTAAATGGGAACATAGAAAATGAATCTTTAGTGCTTTGCTGCACTTCATGGTTTGTATGCTATGTTGTCAACCAGCTTAGTGCTCTGTAGTTGCCATGAAAATTTTTGACAGCATTGTTGAATGCCTTGCATGTAATTTTCTCCAGTGCCACTGGAAGTTCTTTGAATTGCCTGTCATGACCCGTTTGATTTGTGGACCAACAAAACCACTTCCTTAATCTTGGCATCTGTTATTCTGACTTGAATTATGAGTTGAAATAACAGATATAGGCGATTTTGAAAAATGACAGGAAAATTTCATGGTGATTTTCATGACCAGCAGCCCAAAATCCATAAGATACACCCAGAAGTATTTCGAAAGCAAAATCTTTGGTGTCCAGTGTTATCGGCAGTGATTTGAGGATGAACTTGTGTTTCATTGATGGATCCTGATCTGATTACAGGCATTTCCAAAGAAATCAATTCAAGTTTTGTCACTTAATCATATATGAATATCCATGAATACAGCCAAATGAGACAGTGTTCAAGGTGCAAACACATTTGTCTTTATAAAGTGTATGTCCCAATGTAAGAGAAAGAATTCTGTTTTTTTTTTGAGTGAGCTGTTAACCACTAGGAACTCTACAATGTTTAGCAAGTGGAGTTTATGAAAATTTATATTTAAAAGTTGATTTTTTTTCCGCTGGAGATTTCCATGTTAATATTACTTTCAGTGATACTGAAATTGAGATTTGGGTTGGGCCTTGAACTCTGAACAGTGGGCAAAGTTGTTCAACCCTGAAACAGTGGTCAAATGTAAACTTGTTTACAGGAAACAATGTCATCAGAGAGAAAGAAAATACTTGAATAGATAGATTGATGGACAGATAATGTAGCATGCCTCAAAAAGGAACCTTTCTTTGGATTCTTTCTATTTGCTCAGAACTACCTTCTGGAGTAGGTTGCAGCACTTTTATATTATCTTTGCCAGTGGCTTAGAAAGTATGCTTAAACTAGCAAGTAGAAAGTTCAGCTGAATTTCTTGCTTCGTCTGACCTTCACCCAGAAAGTGTTCTTTTTATTTTAAATTTTCATCAAGATTCTACATACATAATGGTCAAACAAGAGACTTAAAGTATAAAAAGGTCCTTTTCAATTCATTATTTGATTTGAGTACACTGCAGTTTCTGTGAGAAAGGTCAACATGAAATGTTAATGCTGTAGCTCTCTCCACAAATGTTGCCTGATTTCCTGAGTATCTCCAGCACTTTTTGTTCTTGTTTCCGCTTTCCAGTATTTGCAGATTTAAAAAATTTTGCTTTTTGACCTCAGTCTTTTTTAAGTCTTCAACAGCAAAGCCACCAGTATTTCTTAATTTCTAAATTCTATCCCTCTGATCTAGTACCCATTTTCATTGTGTTCCAAAATCTTTTGTTTGCTCCCTGTTAAATATTTGTATCTGATTCAGCTACAGTCACAAAGAATGAACAGTTATTTTCCCCTTACTCTAATGTATTCACCCCTGTTATGAACTGCTCGCTTGGGAAATGTGGTCACAAACCATGTTCCGACCCAGCAGAAGTTGCCTGCGGACCTGCATCAACCCGAAAATCCATCTCAATGGCCTCAAATTCACATTCATTTGTACAGACTGTGCATAAGTGGGGACTTTGTAAGCTGGGCAGTAGCTTTTGATGACTTCTGCTTTTCCCTATAGGAAGTTAATTAGTGGGCAAAAAAGTAAATTCATCTAGAGAAATATGAATAATTTTTTTTTTCAGAGAGCAAAGCAAGGGGTTCTTGATTTATGGTAAAATGCTAAGAGGTGTAGGTGAACAGAGGAATATTGGTAACACGTATATGTTAATATATTCTTGTATTTTCCTGACAATAAAGAAAATATGGATAAGGTGATTAACTGGGCATGGAATAGAAGAACAGGATGTTTGAACCATATAAAATGCCAGTTAGACAGATGCCAAAGTAACAGTACAGTTCAGCTCAGCTCATTACTGGGAGGATGTGCAAATATTAGAGAGGGTGAGGATTTGAGTGAGGTCAGGGCTGGAGAATAATGTATATAAAGAGGGGGAATGTTTTGGCTGTGGTTGTTTCCTTTGGAATAAATCAGAATTAAGAAATATCCAAAATGGTAATATTGTGGCGACCCACTTCCTAGCACACTCGAACCGGCTCACAAATAGCCAGCGCGCCGGCACAAAGGCCAGGTCTGCTTCACCAACAAAGGGAAAGCCTGTGGGGGTTTGTGAGTACGTGCCCCTTACAGCATCCACGCCCGGGGAGGGCGGGATGAGGGAGGCTTTAAAGCAAGGCTGTGAAGTTCGAATAAAATCTCCTTTAATTGCAGTTTACCGACTCAGTGTCGTTATTTTAGCGCTGCGTGTAGCACACCGCTACAATATAATTTTTATTTTGTACATTTAACTTGTTTTTTTAGGCAGGGCTGCAAATTCAGGATAAAAGTAAACAGGTTGAGGCATGAGTATGGTAAACATTGAAATCTTACACTAGAGCAGGGGTTTCCAACCTTTTTTTTATGCCATGGATCTCCATCAATTACATTGGGTATATGTAACTTCTCTTGTAAGGGCTTGTTTTGGAGCCAGGTGTCAATACCAGGTGATTGAAAATAGCATGAGTAGCCCTTTTCAGGATGCTTACAAAAAGACAAAATAGATTATGTGCTGCTTAAATTTCTTGCTTAAAGAGCTTGGTAGCATTGTAAAGGAATCACAAGATTTGTACTTGAAGGATTCAAGGATGATATTTTGACATTACATCACAGCATTTGTAGAGAATTAAACTTTTCATTAACCATCTTTCATAGAACTAACAGCAGTTCAAGATCAAAGATGTTTCAGCATGTGTACAGCTTAGTAAAATTGAGGTTTTAAAAAATCAAGAAGGGTAAGGCGGATGAAGTAATTAAATGACTTCTGATAGACAATCAATATCCATTAATGATCCTGATACCCTGAGTCCCTACTCCTCCCTTTCACAGCCACTCCAATGCCATCATTTCACCCACTTCGCATTCACCTTATATAGTTTCCTCCTCCTCTTGTTCCCTCCCTCCATCCCACCCAATACTTTCTGTGAAGTAGAAATTTGCAAACCATTCAGAAAGCTGCAGACCCTGATGGTGTCTCACCTAGTACTCTAAGGCACAGTGCTGATCAGCTGGCACCTGTCTTCTCTGAGATATTTAATGCCTCCGGTAATTATGCAAGGTTCTGGACTGCTTTAAAGTTGCTACAGTCATTCCAGTTCCCAAGAAAGACAAGTTCACTGGACGTACTGATTATAGGTCAGTCACTGTGACTTCAGTAGTTATGAAAACCTTTGAACATCTGAGGTTGGCCTTCCTTAGGTCCAGTACTGATTCTCTTCTTGACCCACTACAGTTTGCTAATAGAGTAAATCGCGCAGTTGAGGGTGCAATCAACTTGTGTCTTCGTTACATTCTTCAGCATTTGGTCTTCTCCAACACCTGTGTGGCAGTCTTGTTTCTGGATTTTAGCTCCACTTTCAACACAGTTGTTCCTGAGTTGTTCCACAGCAAACTGACCTTGCTAGCTGTACCCTACATTAGTGGGTTGTGAACTTCCTGATGAACAAATGACTGTACCTCCACAGAAAAATCCATTACAATCCTGAAGTTTGCAGATGACACAACTGTAGTTGGTCTCATCCCTTATAATGATGTGACGTGTTATTAAAGAGAGGTAGACTGCCTGGCAGCATGGTGTGCTCGTAACAACTTGGAGCTTAATGCTGTTAAGACAGTGGAAATGAGTATTATCTGCCTCCGACAAATGTCAGAGAAATGTATACAATATACATCCTGAAATGCTTTTTCTTTGCAACTATCCACAAAAACAGAGGAGTGCTGCCAAAGAATAAATGAGTTAAATGTTTGAACCCCAGAGCCCCCAGCTCCCCCCTCCCACGTGTAAGCAGCAGCAAAGCGATGATGCTCCTCCCCCCAACAGCCAAAAAAAGTATCAGCGCCCCCTACTGAGCACACAAGTGTGTAGCAAAGCAACAGCAAAGATACAGACTTGCAGTAACCCAAAGACTACTCGTTCACCCAGTATTGGACATACCACAGGCTCTCACTCTCCCTAATAAGGGAGGAAGAGGTGTCGCCGTTTCACAGTGAGAGGGGAGACATAACAAACAACTCACTGATTTAAAAGTCTGTTGCGTCGCTTTTCCTGAGCTCTGTGCCCAAAGATCTTGGGTCTCTGGGCAGACAGCCTGAGATCTTCCGTCTCCCATGACACACCGATTTCCTGCTGGGACACTGACCTTCGGTCCGTCTGTCTCCAGAGCCACGAGATTCTGGAACGCCGAAGGCGACCTAATCTTTAAGGCCGCATCCTTGGCATATCGAATAATGGCCAGTCGTGAAACCCTGAGAGTTGGTCCCATTCCTGCAAAGAACCGAAGTCAGTGTGTAACTCCAGGTCAGGGTCTTCAAAAGAACCCAGAAAGGGGAAAATAGAGAGATTAAAGATGAAAATAGAGCGTTTATTGCCAGAGTGAAGAAAAGAGCTGATAAAATTACAGCTGACCCCACCCACCCTCGTAGTCACTTTTTCACCAAATTGTCATCAGGGAGACGTTACAAATCCATCATCAGCAGGACAACAAGTTATCTGTGAAGCTTCTTTCCTGTAGGTATTCAGCTTCTCAACAGAACTCACTCAGGTGCAATAGCCTAACTGTCCCTGTACATAACATCCATTAAGTGGTCTTTCCTGCTCTCCTTGTTCTGTTAATATTTATTGACCCTGTTCATACAGTAGCAAGAAAAAGTTAGTGAACCCTTTGCAATTACCTGATTTCTGCATTAATTACAGGTTTCCCCCGCAATCTGAAGGTAGAGTGTTCCTATGAAATGGTTCGTTAAGCCAAAATGTCGTAGTGAATAAGCAATTGCCATTTATATGGGAAAAATTTGTGAGCGTTCCCAGACCCCCAAAAAACTTACAAAATCATACCAAATAACATATAAAACCTAAAATAACAGTAACATATAGTAAAAACAGGAATGATATAAATACACAGCCTATATAAAGTAGAAATACTTTTCTGCAATCATTGCAGCACTGTAGCATAGCGAAAATCTCACTACGTAGCGGAATCAGTCTCACCAGAAGCAATCTCCAGTAACTTTTAAGCTATGAAGCTGCCAAATCATACTAAATAACACATAAAAATACACAGCATATAAAGTAGAAATAATGTATGTAAGTAATAGTTTCACTTACCAGAATCGGGAAGACAGTGAGCACACTGATGATGGCGTGTTAGGCTGAGTCGTCGGAGGTTGGGGTGCTCGGCAATTTTTTCCAATAAATAACCACTTTCAGTTCTGCTGGGAACTTTTCGGCAGCTTCAGTATCAGCCGAAGCACTCTCTCCAGTAAACTTTAAGCTATGAAGCTGCCCTCGCCTCAGAAACTGATCAAACCACCCATGACTGCCTTTAAATTCCACTTTCGCAATACTTTCATCACCATCGTCCAGTGGTGTGCCTTAGGGATCTGTTCTGGGACCCCTACTCTTTGTGATTTTTATAATTCATATGGATGAGGAAGTGGAGGGGTGGGTTAGTAAATTTGTTGATGACACAAAGGTTAGGGGTGTTGTGGATAGTGTGGAGGGCTGTCAGAGGTTACAGCGGGACACTGATAGGATGCAAAACTGGGCTGAGAAGTGGCAGATGGAGTTCATCCCAGATAAGTGTGAGGTGGTTCATTTTGATAGGTCAGATATGATGGCAGAATATAGTATTAATGGTAAAGCTCTTGGTAGTGTGGAGGGTCAGAGGGATCTTGGGGTCCGAGTCCATAGGACACACAAAACTGCTGCGCAGGTTGACTCTGTGATTAAGAAGGCATACAGTGCATTGGCTTTCATCAATCGTGGGATTGAGTTTAAGAGCCGAGAGGTAATGTTGCTGCTTATAGGACCCTGGTCAGACCCCACTTGGAGTACTGTGCTCAGTTCTGGTTGCCTCACTACAGGAAGGATGTGGAAACCATAGAAAGGGTGTAGAGGAGATTTACAAGGATGTTGCCTGGATTGGGGAGCATGCCTTATGAGTGTAGCCTCCGTGCCCCCAGTTGACCCCCGTCGCCTAGGGTAAACCGCCATCGCCCGGCCAATAGTGCAATACTTCTGTGCAAATACGGTGTAATGCCCCTCCCCCCAGTACACGCTCACAAGACAAATACCAGACAATACCCAAAAGTGAGTAAATAATTGCAACTTTATGGTGATTTCTTAGTGATGGGTTAGTAGAAACAGATAACCTAAAGGCGCCAAAGTAATAGTCAGTTTGTCAGTTTGTGCATATATTTTAATACGTTGGAGCTCACGCCTCCAGTTCTCTTCCACAATGACATTCCGAGCCTTCGGCCACTGTCCGAACCGTCGATGTCCAGTATCCGTTGCTCTGGAACCGCTGGCCGCTCCACACACATACGTCCTCCTCGCTCTCCTCTTGAAAAAGACCGCGAACTCCCGCTCAGCTTACACAGACGGGATAGCATAACAATTCTCCATTGGTTAGTTTTCCCCTTGTCAGCACCCATAACCCAAACATATGAGACATAGGATCCCATTACAGCATTACAGAGAAGCCATTTCATTATAAAATACAGAGAAGCCATTTTGTTAGCCTAAACAGTTAACACCACTGCTACTGGTACTGAGAGCCCTACATGAGAATAGGTTGAGTGAGCTTGGCATTTTGTCCTTGGCGAGATGGAGGATGAGAGGTGACTTGGTAAAGGTGTATAAGATGGTGAGAGGCATTGATCGTGTGGATAGTCAGAGGCTTTTTCCCAGGGCTGAAATGGCTATCATGAGAGGGCACAGTTTTAAGGTGCTTGGAAGTAGGTACAGAGGAGATGTCAGGGGTAAGTTTTTTTTTATACAGAGAGTGGTGAGTGCATGGAATGGGCTGTTGGCAACTGTGGTGGAGGTGGATACGATAAGGTCTTTTAAGAGACTCCTCGATAGGTATGTGGAGCTTAGAAAAATAGAGGGTAATGGGTAACCCTAGGTAATTTTTAAAGGTAAGGACATGATCAGCACAGCTTTGTGGGCCGAAGGGCCTGTGTTGTGCTGTAGGTTTTCTGTGTTTCTAAGTAAATCAATTACAGTATATGTATATTGAATAGATTAAAAAACATGCAAAAAACAAATACTGTTAAAAAAATATTTTTTTAAAAGTGAGATGGTGTCCAAAGGTTCAATGTCCATTTGGGAAACGGATGGCAGAGGGTAAGAAGTTGTTCCTGAATCACTGAGTGTGTGCCTTCAGGCTTCTGTACCTCTGCTGGAGGTCCTTAATAATGGATGCTGCCTTTCTGAGACACCGCTCCCTGAAGATGTTCTGGGTACTTAGTAGGCTAGTACCCAAGATGGAGCTGACTAGATTTATAACCCTCTGCAGCTTCTTTCGGTCCTGTGCAGTAGCCCTCCCATACCAGACAGTAATGCAGCCTGTAAGAATGCTCTCTACAGTACAACTATAGAAGTTTTAGAGTGTATTTGTTGACATACTAAATCTCTTCAAACTCCTAATGAAGTATAGTTGCTGTCTTGCCTTCTTTATAACTACATCGATATATGTTGGGACCAGGTTAGATCCTCTGAGATCTTGACACCCCCAGGAACTTGAAACTGCTCACTCTCTCTGCTTCTGATCCCTCTGTGAGGATTGGTATGTGTTCCTTTATCTTACCCTTCGAAGTCCATAATCTGCTCTTTTGTCTTACTAACGTTGAGTGCCAGGTTGTTGCTGTGACACCACTTCACTAGTTGGCATATGTCACTCCTATACGCCCTCCTGTCATCACCTGAGATGCTACCAACAATGGTTGTATTGCCAGCAAATTTATAGATGTTATTTGAGCTATGCCTAGCCACACAGTCGTGTATAAAGTGAGTACAGCAGTGGGGTGCACCAGTGTTGATAGTCAGCGAGAAGAATATGTTATCACCAATCCGCACCATAGGAATGGTTGCGACTGTAGTAGTTGTCTACAGTGAATCAATTAACCAAAATATGATAGGCACACTTGATGGGATAGTTGTTTTGCTGGGTGTATCTGGCCGTATGTTTTGCTCTGTCTCAGAGAGGAGGATGGTTATGTTTGTCAGTCTGTCTATTGTTAGGATCTTGCCGTAGGAGATCCTCAGGACAATAGAGAATGACCAGCCACCTTCAGCTGTTTTATTCTTGACCCATCTTCCATTATAAGGTAAACAGTGGACATATGTAGAACATCAGTGCAGCCCATGATCAGACCTTTCTGCTCATGGTGTTGTGTCAAACTAATTAAGCTGATGACACCTTATCTCTTATGCCTGCACGTGGTCCATATTCCTCCATTCTCTTCACATTTGGTGTGTCTATCTAAGAACTTTTTAAATATCTCTGTTGTATACGTCACCTGCCTGGAACCATGCTTCAGCCACCCACTATTCTGCATAATATAAAAATTGCTTGTCCCACACATCTCTTTTGAGCTTCCATCCCCCTACCTTAAATGCATGCCCTTTAAGTTTAGACATTTCTACTCCAGGAGAAATGGATGTCTACTCTATCTATCTCTGCCTCTTATAATTTTATGAAAGTCTATCAGGTCGCCCCTCAGCCTCTTCTGCTCCAGAGAAAGCAAACCTAGTTTCTCCATCTTCTACACACAACACATCTCTTCCAACACAGACAGAATCTTGATAGAGTCATGGAGCAACTCGGCACAGATACAGGCCCTTCATCTCAACTGATCCCTACTAAGCACATGTCCTAATTTCCTCATTTAACAATTTTTGGCTCATATCCCTCAAGCTCCACCCCTCTATATATGTATCCAAGTGGTTTTTGAATGATATTGTACCTGTCTCATCCACTTCCTCTGGTAGCTCATTCCTTATACTGTATTCATCACCCTCTGCATGGGAAAAATTGCTTGTCCCCCACTTCCCTTTTAAATACTTTCCCCATTCACTGTAAACCTATGCTCCCTTGCCTACCGTGGGGGAAAAAACATTACCATCCATCTTTTCTATTCCTCTCATAATTCTAAACTTTTCTATAAGTTTGCCTTTAATTTGCCTATGTTCCAAGGAATAAAGACATAGCTTGGCCAATCTCCACTTATAACTCAGGCCCTCTATAGTCCTAGCAACATACTTCTAAATCTTCAACATGAGGTTCTGCAGATGCTGAAAATCATGAGCAACACAAACTAAATGCTGGAGGTACTCAGCAAGTCAGGCAGCATCTATGGAAGAGAATGCACAGTCAACATTTTGGACCAAGACACAATCTTTGTAAATCTTACTGCACTCTTTCCAGTTTAATACCATGTCTTCCTATAAGAAGGTGAACAAAACTGTATACAGTATTCCAAGTGTGGCCTCACCAATGACTTGTACTGCAACATAATGTCCAACTCCCATGCTCAGTGCCTTGACTGATGAAGGCCAGCATGTTAAAACATTTTTTCACTACCTTGTCTCGCAGTTAACTAAGCACTTCTACTTGTTACTCCCTCTGTTCCGTTACATTCCGCAGTGCCCTACCATTCACAGTACCAGTCCTATGTTGGTTTGACTTTCTAGAATGCATAATCTGTATTAGAATCAATTTTCCACTCCTTAGGCAATTTCTCTAATTGATCAGTACCCCTCGTAATCTACAATAACCTCTATCACCAACACCACCTAATTCTATGTTACCAAAACTTACATGTAAAGCCTTCTGTGTTCTCATAGAATTAATTTGTATAAAAAACAAGTGTGCTAACACCTAGTCAATGGCCTCTTTTTCTATCGCTATTTTAAAACTATTTGAATTATGGTTACTAGAGCTAAAGTGCTCTTTGCCACCTAGTTCCCTAAGACGAGGTTCAGTGTTGCACACTCCTGAGTAGGTCCCTCTATATATTGACTCCTAAAACTTTTCTGGACTCATTTCAAAAATTCCTCTCCATCCTTGCTCTTAAAGCTCTATATGGCCCAGTTGATACTAGGAAAATTAAGATTTCCCCCTAATATAACTCTATTACAACTCTGAGCAACTTCTCTACACACCTACTTAGAAACATAGGAAATCTGCAGCACAATACAGGCCCTTCGGCCTACAATGCTGTGCCAAACATGTTCTTACTACTTAAGTTCTGCATAGTATTGGCTCCACTAGGGCGATCCTCCCTTTCTTGTTTCTAATTTCTACTCATAAGGCTTCACTGGATGACCCCTCCAAAAAAGTAATCTCTAATCAGTGTTACATCAACCCATATCAAAAAGCAACACTCATTCCTTGCTTAGCACTTCTGCATCCTCTATTGCTACCACATCCTTCCCCTAATGGGGCCACTGAAACAGCACACTATACTCCAGTTGCAGCCTGACCAGAAGTTTATAAAGCTGCAATTTAACTCTTGAATTCAGTGCCTCAATTAATAAAGGCAAGCATGCCGTAAGTTGCGTTTGCCCTGTTGATTCCGTGGAAGCTTACAAATGCTCATTTATGTTTGCAACACATTCAGTAAGGGCTGGTGAGCAGTAAGTAACATCCACAGCACAGAAGTGGATACTGTTGGGCGGTGGTTGGGGTGGATGACCTAGCAGAGAAAAGTCACACTTCCTTCATCTTTACAATACGTACTTTACAACTTGAGACAGTAATACTAGCTTACATCTTAAATTGCTAATCTTAGTTTAATCACCTACATTTGACATTTAGTGCCATTACTGTTATTGAATATACCTCTATTAACTGAAGGGGCATTGTCAAGAAACTCAACTGCACCAGCCATGTAAATACTAGAGCAGGTTAGAGGATGGACATACTGCAGCAAGTGACTCCCCTCTTGACTTTCTACATTCTGCAAAGCACAAGTGAGGACTGTGACAGAATTCTCTCCACTTGCCTGGATGATTGCAGCTCTAACACTACCCAGGAAGCTCAATACCACCTGGAGCACAGTTTCCTGCTTGAAAGGGACCACATCCCAGATAATTCCCCTGCACCATTGGCGCCATCTACAGAATGTACAGTCGGCCCTCCTTATCCGCGGGTTCCGCAGGCACGGATTCAACCAACCGCGGATCAGGAAAACCCGGAATTTCTCTCTCCAGCACTCGTTGTTTGAGCATGTACAGACTATTTTTTCTTGTCGTTTTTCCCTAAACAATACAGTATAACAACTATTTACATAGCGTTTTCATTGTATTAGGTACTAAAAGTAATCTACAGATGACTTAAAAGTACAGGCAGTCCCGGGTTATGAATGAGTTCCGTTCCTGAGTCCGTCTTTAAGTCGGATTTGAAGTCGGAACAGGTACATCCGGTATTATGTAGCCTCAATTGTCTTAGTATATATATAGTACATATTTTACCTTTCTATGCATATAAAACACTTAAGAAACATACGTATTTCAATAATTAAACCATTGCGTTGCTTAGTAATAATCGTAGCTTTCATCAGGTCAGGGCCTTTCACATGCTCCATTAAAATTGTTCCGATCGTTGACCGACTGTAGTCTAACGCTTTTCCAATGACCAATGGTGTTTCACCTCTTTTTGATCGCTTTATTACTTCCACTTTATTTTCAATCATGATCGTGATTATTTTCGTGAACAGAAGCACTGCGGATTCAGAGCTGCGCCAGGTCCTAAAGGCCACTATATTGAGACCGGTTAAAGAAGGGATTTGAAGATCCATGAATTTTGGTATCTGTGGGGGGTCCTGGAACCAATCCCCCGCGGATAAGGAGGGCCGACTGTACTGCAGTTACTTACCTTCATGATGTGTCTTAGCAGATATGGAGAGAACTTTCATCACCAGGGCAGCAGCAGCACCACCACCCGATGCGTTCGCCTCTCCTTTACAGTTCTGACCAGTAACCCTATTGCTGTTCTTCACTGCTAAAGGCTCTAAACCCTCTTGTCAGTGTTATGGATATGATTGCAGTGAGTCAAGGTAGCAGCCTACCACCTTTAGTGAAGTGTGATTAGGGATGGGCAATCAATGCTGGCCTTGCCTTCGGGACCCTGACAAATGAATATCAGGGAAATCTCTGAATTGAGAGCTGACGATGCTCCTAGATGGCAGCAATTGTATACACAAGTATTAACTGTAGAAGGATGTGGTTTAAGAAATCCATTGTTCCACTAAACACTTTTAAATCCTTCTAGACTTTTGAAGATCACTAACCTTCATTCCATACCTTTTTGTAGCAAGGTTACTGATGTTCTTGTAACAGCCCGGTTGCATGATGTTTCCAAAACTTATCTCGGCCATTCACCTCCCTGCTTTTATTTACTAAGTAGTTCAGTCATTCTGCTGTGTAGAAACCAGGAATGCCAAAACTCTGCCAGCCTTTGTTCTTTATCTGATTAAACAATCATTCAGAGGTATCAGGTTTGTGAAAGTTCAGAAGAGTTGTAGATTTTTATTATCAAATATATTTATTATTTCAAATATATTTGACTATGATTATAATGTTATTTCTCTCCATTTTAGGACATCCCTTTCATCACTTAATTGAGCCATTATCTGCAGATCATCCTGGTAAAAAGTACTTCAACATCCTTAAACTCGGTGACCCAAGATATGGTGAGATTTTTCCATTCATGTATTGACCAATATTTTCATTGGAAATGAAGGGGTGGACAAGGTCTTTGTGAATTGTCAGTGAACAATTTCTGAGAGTCGAACAACACGGAAGTGAATCTCACTGACAATTTACTATTCATTTACACTGTTCCATCGTTATGTGTCATGTGGTATGACATGGGCAATCATGGTCTTTCCATAACCATGATTGTTCTTGGCAATTTTTTCTTCAGCAGTAGTTTGCTATTGTACCAATCCTATATTATTCCCATTTATAAATTCTGCCCCACATTCTCATCAGCTCCTCTCTGATTCTACCATTCACTCATATGTGAGGAGAAATTTACCATGACCAATTACATGTCTTTGGGATGTGGGAGGAAACCAGATTTCTGATTAAAGCATATGGTCATGAGGAGAACATGCAAACTTCATCAGGCAACGCCTGGAGTCAAGATTGCACCTGGGTCTCCAGCATTGTGAAGCAACAGCTCTACTAACTGCGCCACTATGCAGCTTAATTTCATAAATACTAATCAAATTTAAGTTTGCAAATTAGATGACATTAATTATCTGGGCTCTTTCATGCCTAATTCATCACCTTTATTGATTGACATCTCTACAACAACATGTGGGTTCTGCTACTGAGAACTATCCCATAAACTAAATTTTTCCTTAAGTCAAAATCAAACAATTTATCCAATACCAAGATTTAAAAACTCATTGCTTGAAATAGTTAAATCTCTTCTCCCCATATACTACTTGTTTTTTCAGCGCAACATCACTACCCATATTGTGTTGTTTCACAGATGCTTCTGATAATTTCATTTCTTCAAATAATTCTGATGCTTACCCTAACACTACCTGTAATTAACCCAGTGAAACATATATTGTGTTCAGTTGTTAATGACTGTTGCAGAACATATTACCGTTAGGCTATTAAAGCATATAAGGGAAAATTTGCATAAAGGTGGATTTATGTTAAGTCAGGACTTTTGAAAGCCAGGAAAGCCTTGTATTTCAATCTACCTGCTCAATTTAATTTTCTAAAAATGGCCTGTTATTAAGATGAGCAGGAAGTTACCAAAAACTGAGTTGGTGTAATGCTATCAAACATTCCTGGAGATTCCAAGTTTGATTAAGCTTTGCTACAATTGTAGTGGAATCCCAGAGGCAAGCAAGGTGTTCGTTGGCCAGCATTACTCATGATCTGAATTTTCTTGTGGAACAGTGGCCAATAGATTGATTTATTATGAGCTCCTAAACAGGTGTTGACTCCTGGGGAATTGCATGAGTCATTGTCTTAATAAAGGAAAAGGCAATGGATGAGAACAAGAACACGGCAAGTTGCAAAGTTAATGTGGCTGTGACCTTGTGCTTTTCTGCTGCAGTGACCTATTGTCAGCCTTACTTAAAAACACAGTAAGAATAAGGTGCAAGCAAGGTAGGATTCCTAAAATCAGTGAATGATAATAAACATTTGGCAAAATAACTACATGCTTTGAATGTTCTAATTTTGCTCAACATATTTCATATGCCATTGTTAAACTTGTGTATTTAATTTTGGGATGTATTGTATTTAGAAAAAAAAAGCCTAATATGGCATTTTCTGGCTAATGTGATGAAAGCATAATTGAGTTCTCATGTTCTCATAATTGTTTTTTAAAATTTTCTTTAAAGTGGTTTATTTCTTTTTAATCGATTTGACTGTTGTTTCCAAAAGGTGGACTGCCATACTCCATCCGTGTAATACTTGAGGCAGCTATTCGAAATTGTGATGGACTTCATGTGAAAAGAGAAGATGCTTTAACTATTCTTGATTGGAAAAATCAGCAAAACCAAACAGATGTTCCCTTCTGGCCTGCCCGGGTTCTCCTTCAGGATTTCACGTGAGTCTAGCTTGGGATCAGAATTGAGCTTGCTATTTAGTTACTGATTTACTAAACTTGGCTTTATTTGAAAAGCTGGTTCTAGCAGTAAATATACTCTTGTTCTTTAAAAGACTATTCTCAGTAAGCATGAGACTTAAGCTGATGTGTAGTGTGTGTGTGTGTGTATATGTATGTATGTATGTATATATATATATGTGTGTATACACACACACACACACACACACACACACACACACACACACACACACACACACACACACACACACACACACACACACACACACACACACACACACATATATATATATATCCCAGATTACATTCAATTAACTCTTGGATGTAATGAGGTCTGACTCCCAAATTAGCCTTCATCCTGAGGTCTGTCATATGATCTTCCCATAATGGAGGAAACAATTCAATCTGCTCAAAGTCTTCCTGACTATGACTCTTGTGAGTCCCTAGTCTGCAGCTACTCAAAGTGGAGAAGGAGCATTTGGGATGGTATTGAGAAACTCAAGGTCATCCATTAGGCGCAGGCAAGGCCTCATAATGCCACCTTCCTCAAGATGGTACTGTGTACGGCAGCCATGTTGTGTACTCCAAATTGGCATGGTAATTTTCTGCATGTCTCTCTACTTCTTTCTGTAATTCTCTTACAAGAAGCTGAAAGTCACATCAGGTATTGATTGATTGACTCTTTTGAACATTGGAAAGCCATAACGTGCTGCCTTACTTGCACTGGAACCCTCTGCTTGCATAAACTGGGGAAATCCTTTCACCACACTGGTATTACTGAGAAAGTGTCGCCAGAGGCGAGGAAAAAGAACCAGCATCTTGGTTAGGTTAAGACAGCACATAAATCGGCTGCTGCTCCCTAGCATACTCCTGGCCCATGTACAGTCCCTGGACAGCAAGCTGTGTGAGTTGAGAGCCAGAATCTCCTACCAACAGAAAACAAAGCACTGTAACATCCTATGCTTTACTGAAACCTGGTTGTCGGAGGAGTTACCAGACCAAACCCTCGAACCCATCGTGTTCTCTGTGTTCCGAGCGGACAGATCTAAAGATCTCTCTGGGAAAAGTAAAAGTGGGGGAGTGTGTTCCATGGTGAACGATGCTTGGTGTGAACCAGGTAGCGTGCACACCCTCAAATCCTTTTGCTCTGGAGTATCTTATGCTGCTGTGGCTGCCTAGAAAATTCATGTTTGTTATTATTATAACCGTGTACATCCCATCACAGACCGATACCAACCTGGCTCTCAAAGAACTTTGCAAAACCATCAATATCCATGAAACCACGCACCCAGATGCTGCTTTCATCATCGCTGGGGATTTTAACCAAATGTCACTGACTAGAGCTTACCCTAAGTTCTGCCAACACATCGAGGTGAGCACACGGGGAAGAAGCATACTCAACTATTGCTACCCTCCCTTCTGCAGCACCTACAAAGCAACTCTCTGCCCTCCGTTTGGAAAGTCTGACCATTCCTCCATCTTGCTCCTACTCGCCTACAGGCAGAAACTGAAACAGGAAGTGGCCATAGTGAAAACCATCCACTGCTGCTCCAACCGGTCAGACGCAATGTTACAAGACTGCTTTGATAACATCATCTGGGAGGTATTTCGAGCCATGAACATCTTCATCTCACAAGCTTCATTTCGAGGTGTATCGAAGATATTGTTCCCCAAAAATCGGTCCATTTCTACCCAAACCAGAAGCCTTGGATAAATGGTTCAGTGCGTGTTGTTCTCAGTGCAAGGGATAAAGCCTTCACCCCCTGGAGACCAACAGGAACTCAAGAGATGCCACTATGATTTACATAGAGCCATCAAGGTGGCAAAACGGCAACATGGACAAAATCCAGTCACAACTCTACAATGACACGCAGTGTATGGCAAGAACTGCACACCATTGCGGACTTCAAGATGAAACGCAGCAGTCCAGCCAACGTTGCCACCTTATTTCCAGACGGGCAAAATGTTTTTTATGCTCGATCTGAGGTTGATAAGACTGAACCCCAAGGAGAGCCGTCCGACAAGACCTGCTCCTTGGTTATCTCCAAGGCTGAGGTATATAAGACATTCCAACGTGTCAACAACTGCATGGCATCCTAGGGTGGGTCCTCAAAGTGTGTGTGGAACAGCTGGCTAGTATGTTTACAGACATTTTTAATCTCTCCCTCCCACTGTTTAGTGCCCTCCTGTTTCAAATCGTCCATCATTGTCCCTGTACCTAAGAAAAAACAAGGAAGGATGCCTGAACAATTGGCACCATGTCGTACTCACCTCAATTATAAGCAAATGCTTTGAGAGGCTGGTTAAAGACTACATCTGCGGCATGCTACACACACACACTGCACCCCCTACAATTTGCCTACCGATGGAACCGATCTAATGATGATGCCATAACCACAGCACTACACACTGTCCTCCCTCACCTGGAGAAGAGGGATACATATGTTAGAATGCTGTTCAGCATCCAACACTATAATTCCCTCCAGACTTGACAGGAAGCTCAGAGACCTTGGTCTTCACACTGCCGTGTGCAGCATTCTGGACTTTCTATCAGATCGCCAACTGATAATAAGGATGGGCTGCCTCACTTCTGCCCCTCAACACAGGTGCCCCCCTCCCCGGGGTTGTGTCCTGAGTCGCCGCCTCTGCTGCCTTTATACCCACGACTGTGCTGCCACAAGCAGCTCCAATCTGCTCATCAAATTTGTGGAATACACAACATTGATCAGCCTTTTTTTAGCGGTGATGAGACGGCCTAAAGAGAAGAGGTTAACACCCTGACGCAGTGTGGTGCCAAAATGACAACCTCTCCCTCAATGTACAGAAAACAAAAGGTGGCTCTTCCACCTCAGGTGACTGAATAAGTTTGGCATGAGTCCCCAAATGCTCAAAACCTTCCACAGGGGCACCATTGAGAGCATCCTGACAGGCTATATCACCAACCTTGATTGCTGGGCACTGCAGAGAGTGGAACGGACAGTCCAATGCATCTGTGGATGTGAACTTCCCTCCATTGAAGACACTTACAGCAGCAGGTACTTAAAGAAGGCTTGGAAAGTCATCGGGGACTCCAGTCACCCCAACCATAAACTGTTTGAGCTGCTTCCGGCTGGAAAACAGTACTGCAGCATTAAAGCCAGTACCAACAGACTACGGGGACAACTACTTTCTACAAGCCATTAGACTTATAAATTCACGTGTCTACATTGTGATGGAGATTTTAACTCCCTTATGTTGTGGGACAGATGTAAGATTTAAATAAATTCAAATTCAAACTAACCTGCTCAGCTTGAAGTTAGCTCCTGTCCCACCTATACAACTTGGACCCTGCCAGACTAGAGTGGGAACTACTCACCCTTGATCCTGAAAGACTGCTTTTGCCACACTGTCACTTCTAAGTTCCATTGTTCCTATTTGTATCAAACTTTCCGTATAAAATTAGTGATATTGTAATTGCACTCTCTTGACATTGGTGGCGCTCTTTCCTCATCTCCCAGTGCTCAACCCTGTTCAACAGAAAAGTTCAAGGCTCTAACTCAAATTTGGCTAGTTACCTCACTTAGTCTTTTTATGATGAATGATAACAAATCTGAAATATAACTTTAAAAGTGGCACATGAATTGTATGCCTGACATGTTCTGATTGTATTTTTACCTTGTGAAGACAATGCTTGGTCTTGATTTTCTATGTGCAAGGTCACAGGAAGCAGATTAACACGATTTGTTGAGAAAAGTTATTTTACCATTTAGATGTGCCATCCTCTCTTTGCAATTGTTTTTGAAAACATTTTCCCTCATTGGAATGTCTTTGAAGGTTGAAGACCAGATTGGACTGCACTCTTTGTCTCCTTGCTTCAACAGAGCACTAGTATTAAGTGCCTGTTGAAACCTCACAATCAAATATAATACTTTGATTTTTAGAGTTTTATAATAGTGTATTGTATTTATTTTCCCAATGTGCTTTAATCATAGCATGATGAGAAGTAACTCCCTTGTAGTGTAGTCTGATAAATAAAACCCATCCTTTTATATTTTTGATTCCGTTATTTACTTCCTGTTCCCTCCAGCCTTACTTTACCTTTTATTTCTGCTCACCTTGGTAAAGTGCTCAACTAGCATTTAATTAAAATTCCTGAGCTTCGGGAATGCATGATAATTTTTTTTAAGATCAAGTTTTCAATCAATTAACTTAATTGTTCCCAACGTCCATATTGAACAATATAAAGCAGGGATTTCTTCAGGAATATTGGTTGAGAGTTTTAAAAGAGTAGCAGAATTTCTCATTTGAAAATAGAATTAAAATAGACCAAACAAATGCTGAACAGAAGTAAAAACATTGTCGTGGTGTCATTTAAAAAAAACACGCTAGATTGGAATTTACAAATCCCTTGGAAGTCCAGAGCTGTGACTTGGTGGTGTCAATTTTTCCTGTATTACTGACAGAAACAAAAGTAGAATGTGGCATTTGTTATCATGTTAAGAAATATGGGTTCGCCTATTTATAACCAACTGACCTACTTCCCCTTTTGCTTCCTTAGTGGCTGAAGTGTTTGTCCTGAAAAGAGACTGTAGTTAAAAGGTCCATTTGGAGTTGTATCATGTTGGTCCCTTGATAATTTGGTTTCATATTTGTATTGTTTTGGTGTGACTATCAAAGTTTGCAGCAGGATCTGGACTAGCTGGAAAAATGGCCTGAAAAATGGCAGATGGAATTTAATGTAGACAAGTGTGAAGTGTTGCACTTTGGGATGACCAACCAGGGTAGTCGTACACAGTGAACGGTAGAGCACTGAGGAGTGCAGTAGAACAAAGGGATCTGAGAATGCAGTTCCATAATTCATTGAAAGTGGTGTTACAGGTAGATAGGGTCCGATAGAAGGCTTTTGGTACATTGGCCCTTATAGATCAAAGTATCGAGTACAGGAGTTGGAGTGGTATGTTGAAGTTGTATAAAATGTTGCTGAGGTCTAATTTGGAGAATTGTGTACAGTTCGTGTGACCTACCTACAAGAAAAATGCAAATAAGATTGAAAGATACAGAGAAAATCTACAAGGATGTTGCTGCTACTGGAGGACCAGAGTTTTTAAAAAAAAGATTAGAATTTTATTCCCTAGTATGTAGAAGACTGAGGGGAAATTTGATAGAGGCAGACAAAATAATGAGGGTATAGATAGGAATGCAAGTAGGCTTTTTCCACTGAGGTTTGGTGAGACTATAACGAGAGATCATGGGTTAAAGTTGAAAGGTGAACTGTTTAGGGAAATGAGGGGAAACTTCTTCACTCAGAAGATGGTGAGAGTGTAGACCGAGCTGCCTGTGCAAGTAGTGGATGTGAATTTGATTTCATCGTTTAAGAGAAGTTTGGATAGGCACATGGATGGGAGAGGTGTGGAGTGCTGTGGTCTGGGTGCAGGTTGATGGGGCTAGGCAGTTTAAATGGTTTGGCATGGACTAGAGGGGCTGAAGAGCCTGTTTCTGTGCCTGCATCCCAACATTATGGAAGTTTCTCACCTGATTTTCCTCCTGTGTTACCACCGTGACTTACTGTGATTTCCTCATTATTGTGCCAACATCCTGGGTCCTACCTAACACTCCTCTAGAAATTGAGTACACAAGGAGTGAAGAGAAGACCTATCACCACTGCCTCCTGGGCAATGGTAGTTTGCTGTGAATAAGATTAAAAACAAAATGCCATGTGTTTTGAAAATGCTGGAAACACTTGGGTGGAGCTGTGCAGAGTGAAGTGCTCGGGCTGAGGACATTTCAGCAGATAGTAGATAGCCTTTATTGCTAGGGGACTGGAGTATAAGATCCAAGAAGTCTTTCTGCTACCATATAGCACTTGGGTGAGACCTAAATGTTGGATATAGCCCTTGGTGGTAGAAGTGTCTGGATAAGGGGTTAGAAAAGGGTCTCAGGATGAGGCATCCATCGCCTCAGACTGAGGTGAGGAGGAATTTCATACTGAATCTGGAATTTTCTCAGATACTGAACCTTTAAATACATTTAGGGCTGTGGTAGACTTTTGCACTGCAGGTAATGTAGAGTTCTAGGATCGTATAAGAAAATAGGGTAGAGGCCAAAGATCAAATTCACTATAGTCATACAGCATGGAAACTTCCCTTCATCTCAACTAATCAACATTCCCATCCAAACTAGTCGCATTTGACTGGAATTGGCCCATATCCCTCCTTTCCAAGGTCTTTTTAAATGCCATTAATGTACCTGCCTCAAACACTTGCTCTAGTAGCCTAATCTGTATTCTGACCACCCTCTTGAGTGGAAAAATTTGCCCCTCAGCTTCCTATTAAATCTCCCCCATTTACCTTCAAACTATGCCTTCTAGTTCTTGATTCCCCAACCCTGGTAAAAGACTGTACAATTACTCAATCATACTGAATATAGCAGGTTTGAAGAATTTGGTGGCCCACTGTTCCTATTTTTTCTCTCTTTAGGAATGAAATGTTAATTCTATTTCTCTTTTTGATGTTGTCTACTTATCTGCAGAGTAGCTTCAGTAATTGTTTCTGTTTGATGGTAGTAAAGGACTGGCAGTTCAACATTTATCTTTAGTATAATCCCAAAGTGGAAAAAAGAACTCCAATATAACGCCACTGTATAAAGTTTGAATTATTTAGAAGCTTTCAATGTGCACTTTGTGATGCAATTTCCTTTCACAACACAAACACAAAAGAAAAATGTACTTTCAGTCACTTTGCCGTATAACCATTGATATTATAACAAATTTCTCTGCTAGTTTGGACGTGGCAAGCTTCCACAAGTGATAATGTAACAATGAATGGGTAATTTGGTTTGTTCGTTGAGTGGTAAATGTTGGTTAAGCCACCAGGTGGAATACTAGTCAATATATGATGGGTTCCTTGAAAGACTGTTCTTTCAGCTTGTTTATTTGATTTATTTCAGAGGGATTCCTGCAGTGGTGGATTTTGCTGCTATGAGAGAAGCAGTGAAGAAAATTGGAGGAGACCCTGCCAAGGTTGGCCCAGTCTGTCCCACTGATCTGATTGTGGACCATTCGCTGCAGATTGATTACAGCAAAAGGCAAGCAAGCTAAAAATGAGTAGTTCTTGTTTGTAATGCCAGGAATTTAACTTGCCTAGTAATGTATTTTTCCCAATGTATATATTTTGTACAGTGCAAATATAACTAAAGTGAAGATGTTTGTCAGAGATTTTATTATTCAAATAGCTACTATAAAGTAGCATGCACAATCAGTTTGGTTATTAACATAGAGCTAGACATGAGTTGAATATTTTTCTTATGCCGTGAATTATTTGACGTGCCATGTGTTATAGAGTGGGTGGCAACAGTGACTTTTAAAGGAGAATTGATTAGCTACTTAAAGAGAAGCAGTTATCTGGTAGCAAAGCAGAGGAAAGGCAGCCAGTGCAGGCATGATGTCATTGTGGTCTCTTACAATGTTTGATTCTGTTCTGATGTGTAAATTTTCATTCTGATGCTGTTGGATGATAAGTTATAAAAGATATCTTTGTAGATCATGCTATCATAGATCTTCATTTGCTATGTGTTACTCCTTTTGTTGGTTCATGTTAAACGATGCCTTGCGATGATAGCCTTTTTTCAGAAAATAAAATGCAAAAGCAAAAAGAAAACTTGGAATTATTACCCATCTTGAATATGATTATAATTGTACTTCTGACTTTTGTTGAACAGTGCCATACAAAATGCCCCAAACCCTGGTGGAGGTGACGGTTCTGCATCAGCAACTAAAACTTGCGGTGCCAAGTTGCAGTCGAAGGCATCTCCGTGTCGAAGCTTCCGCGGCTGTTTCAGTTCATGTCACAGCGATGCAGGCTCGATATCCTCAGGAACACGCAACGCAGAAATAGAGAGCACCCCCTTGCTCTGCCCTTTCCACCTGCAGCCTGTGGCTGAGTATGACACTTACTTCTTCTTCTTCACTTTTTTACTTTTTTAGAAGTTAAGACAGGCTTTGAGGTCTACTTTATTGAAATGGTGCCAAACTATAACCTGTTATCTTGGTTAAGATACACTTAAGAAAAAACAATTTTGAGTATGAAATACTTGAATTTGTATCTAGAGGGCTAGAGAACAAGCTAAATGCTTAGCTTAGAAATCATGCTAAGTGCTCCAAAAAGTTTCATTTAGGCCTTATTTGGTATACAGTCGGCCCTCCTTATCCGTGGATTCAAACCAACTGCAGATCGGGAAAACCCGGAAGTTCTCTTTCCAGCACTCGTTGTTTGAGCATGTACAGACTATTTTTTTCTTGTCATTATTCCCTAAACAATACAGTATAACAACTATTTACATAGCATTTACATTGTATTTCGTACTATAAGTAATCTAGAGATGATTTTAAAGTACAAGCTTTAAACGTTCCTGAGTCCGTCTTTAAGTCGGATTTGAAGTCGGAACAGGTACATCCGGTATTATTTAACATCAGTTAGTCAAAACGTTTGTCTTAGTATATATTTTACCTTTCTATGCATATAAAACACTTAAGAAATGTATGTAATTCAATAATTAAACCGCTGCGTTGCTTAGTAATAATTGTAGCTTTCATCGGGGCAGCGCCTTTCACATGCTCCATTAAAATTTTTTGGATCGTTGACCGACTGTAGCCTAACGCTTTTCCAGTGACTGATGGCATTTCACCTCTTTCTGATCGCTTTATTACTTCCACTTTATTTTCAATCGTGATTGTCATTATTTTCATGAACATAAACACTGCAGATTCAGAGATGCACCGTCAGGTCGTAATGACCACCACACTGAAGCAGGTTAAATAAGGTCCGGGGTTCCGCTGGGTCCTAAAGACCACTGTACTGGGACAGGTTAAATAAGGGATTTGAGCATTTGCATTTTCTGGTATCCACGGGGAAACAATCCCCCGCGGATAAGAAGGGCCGACTGTACTTTATTCTGTTATAGGTGCTATTCTTGTGAAGAATGTGTTTACCTTGTAGAGGACCAGCACAGATTTACTAGAATGATATGAATTCAAGATTAAATCATGACAGCCTTTTATTCAGTTTGAATTGTATTCCCTGCAATTTAGAAAATTGAAGGGTGATATGTAGTTTTTAGAATGTACATGGCTTGCTTTAAAAATTAGAGCCAACTGTTTGAGATGTGGAACTAGATGGTGCCTACATGCAGAGAATGGTAAGAGTGCAGAACTCTGTTCCACATTTAGCTGTTGAAACTGGGTCTGTTAATAATTGGTACATTTTCTTTAATCAGAGGTTTTAAGAAACACGAGCAAAGGTGGGTGTATGATACGAGGTTAACATTGAATGTTGCAGCGGCCATGATGGACTAAATACTGCTGTTGTATATTCTAATCTGTAAATAAATGTAAATCGGTATATTTAGTTTGTGTCCAATTAATAATATTTACTCTGCACTATTCTTGAAGTTTGGTGTCAAAAGAGAGTGAAAGTTGTGTTTTCATTTATTGTGTTCTTTTTTCTAGACCAGAAACATTATTAAGGGGGCAGGAAATGGAATTCAACAGAAATAAGGAACGGCTACAGTTTCTTAAGGTATACCATTATGATAAACAGCTTGAAGTTCCTAAATATCTTTTTCATTGTAAATTCCTTTGTCCTTACGTAGGTACTCACCACCCCACCAGATTGGTCAGGGGCATGTGGTGCCCTGTTAAGTAGAGTATTCAGTAGTGTGCATTTGTACACTAGAATAAACCATTTTTAAAAAAAATCACTGTCATGGGACAGACCTGTACACAACATCAGGAACAGCAAGTGCGGAGTTGTGCAGAATGGGGTTAGTGACAAAAGATCAGAAGCCATAGATAAATCTTTATGGGGAACCGTACACAGTTCACGAACCAGAGAATACTGGCTCCACTGTTAGTGACTTATTAAAACTGGAACATGTATGCATTGCTGCATTTACACCTACCCGGCACTAGCTCGTAACAGCAAATTGAGAAGTGTTAGCGTACACTCAGAATTGACATATGACTAAAGAAAAACTATACAAAAGCACAGAACATTAAAACGAATATTTTTTCTTTATCAATCTTTTTGTTAAAAAAGTACATATATGTATAAATAAACAAGAGAATTATCACAAATATCTATATCAATAACAGTTCAAATAAAAGGAAAAATAAACATTATCAAGATCAAACATAGTATAAATCTAATAGTATATAATAAAGAGAAAGGTAATTGATTATCCTCTTATCCATAAAAAGAAAAAAAGATGAAGAAACTTTTATAATTGAAATGTACAAAAAAAACCCAAAACACAAAAAAAAAGAAAAAAGAACTGGGCAATCAAACTGAGAGTGAAAGCAAAAAAAACCAAGGAAAAATTTTCTGATCAAATACAAAACTTCAAAAAGGTAACTGGAAAGGCCATTAATCAGAGCGTATGAAAATATTGAACAAAAGTCGCCAAGTTTCCTCAAATTTAGAGGATGTATCAAATGTCCGACGACTTATTTTCTGTAAACTTAAACAGGACATAATGGAGGTAAGCCAGTAAATAACAGTAGGTGGATTAGAGTCCTTCCATTTAAGCAAAATGGCTGTCCTGGCCGATAAAGTTGTAAAAGCTATCATCCATTGAGCAGAAACAAGAATATCTCTTGCTTCTGATGGAATGATCACAAAAATTGCTGTAAGTAAATTTGGTTGTAGATCCAAAATCAGAACCTTTGATAAAGTTTTAAAGACTACTTTCCAAACATTATCTAACTTGATACAAGATCAGAACATATGTGTTAAAGTAGTCACCTCAATATTATATCTATCACAAATAGGATTAATAGTAGAAAAAATACGGGCTAATTTGTTCTTTGACATGTGCACCCGGTATAAAATGAATATTAAAAGAAGGAAAATAATTGTTACCTTAAAAATACAATGTATTGCTGGTTTAATTATTTTAAATAAAAACACAAAATGCTGGTAGAACTCAGCAGGCCAGACAGCATCTATGGGAAGAGGTAGTGACGACATTTCGGGCCAAAACCCTTCATCATCAACTCTTGATGAAGGGTTTTGGCCCGAAACGTCGTCACTACCTCCTCTTATAGATGCTGTCTGGCCTGCTGAGTTCTGCCAGCATTTTGTGTTTTTATTTATTTCCAGCATCTGCAGATTCACTCTAATTATTTTAAATGCCTTTTTTTACTCTTTTCTTACCCATGGTCTACCTTTTTGATTCAGTGGGCTTCCAGAGTCTTTCAGAATGTTACTGTGGTACCGCCAGGGAGTGGAATAGTTCACCAGGTTAACCTGGAATACCTGTCCCGTGTGGTGTTTGACCTAGGAGGGGTTTTCTATCCCGACAGTGTGGTGGGAACAGATTCGCATACAACAATGGCAAATGGTCTTGGCATTCTGGGATGGGGTAAGTAGTTCCTTGTACCTTGATGTCTTTAATCAATAAGATAATGAAGCTGGAAACTTGTTTACCTGAAGTGGCTATGAGAACATTATAGTTTAGTAATGTAATGTTTTGGGTTCGTTTGATTAAATCTTTCAGTATGCAGTCTGTTTTAGTAAAAGATTACTGCAGTTGGTAGTTTTGATTCTGGCTTGTTCTACAGCTTTTTTAAATGAAAATGGGTTTTGGAATATTTTGCATGAAGTATGGTTTGGAAACCAATCATGAGGGAGCTGAACCAACTCAACAGTAGAATGCTGTGCTTGAATGCTAAAATTAATTTACTTCTGTCATGTGTTACAAATGGTCACTAATTTAACATAGTCTCCAGGAAAAGTCAGAATAACATGAAAGGCTATTACTACCTTTTATTAAAAAAAACTACATCTTCAGTAACTAATTCACATTATTTATATAGATTTGTGTGCATTACCTCCAGATTAAATTTTCAAGTGTTTGTTGCTAAAATGGGAGTAATCAATAATACTGTTGTAAGAGATTTAAAGAAAAATTCTTATGTCTTTATGCATGTGAGGCAGACAGACAAGGTATTCATTGTCAAATCTTTCTGTTATCCAACTCAAAAAAAAATTGCTGCTGGAGGAAGATGGTATTTATGTTGCCTGTATAGCACTGGATGGTCATCCATCATTCAATGTTCAGTCCCACCTTCCTTTACTTCCTCAGGTATAAGTGGGTAAGATTGAATTTACAGTGCATTTATAAACATTCTTTGTCTGTCCTGCATTCCAACTTCAAAAGTACTTTGTTAGCTTAAGGCTCATCGGATCATCCTGAGGTAATAAAAGATGCTATATAATTTGGAAGGCTTTTATTTTTATTGAATACCCTGAGGACATTTGGATATATAATGAAAACTTTCCAGCAGGTATTATATTTTCATCTCTGTCAATAATTGCAATTAGTTCTTCTGGCTTTTTGAACAAAAGAAATGCAGGATGCTTTGGACTTCTGCCTTATGACCAGAGCATTATTTATGACCGATTTTGTTTAGATAGATACTTTATTCATCCCCATGGGGAAATTCAACTTTTTTTCCAATGTCCCATACACTTGTTGTAGCAAAACTAATTACATACAATACTTAACTCAGTAAAAAAAAATATGATATGCATCTAAATCACTATCTCAAAAAGCATTAATAATAGCTTTTAAAAAGTTCTTAAGTCCTGGCGGTAGAATTGTAAAGCCTAATGGCATTGGGGAGTATTGACCTCTTCATCCTGTCTGAGGAGCATTGCATCGATAGTAACCTGTCGCTGAAACTGCTCCTCTGTCTCTGGATGGTGCTATGTAGAGGATGTTCAGAGTTATCCATAATTGACCGTAGCCTACTCAGCGTCCTTCGCTCAGCTACCGATGTTAAACCCTCCAGTACTTTGCCCACGACAGAGCCCGCCTTCCTTACCAGCTTATTAAGACTATAATCTGTTCATTTTTACTGTTAGTGGGATAATGAAGTTTCTTTCTGCTCATCAAGCAACTGCCTGCATTTGCTGCTAATATATTTTGGTTTGTTTTCTAGGGGTTGGTGGGATAGAGAGTGAAGCAGTTATGCTGGGCCAGCCAGTTATCCTGACCTTACCTGAGGTAGTTGGATGTAAGCTGGTAGGAACCACCAACCCTTTAGCTACATCCATTGATGTTGTTTTAAGTGTTACCAAGGTAAGGAGAAACTTTGATAACATTTCTTGAAATATTCTTCATAATGTTTACCAGATTTCAGACAAAGAGAAAAGTATGTATTAATTTTTCCCAATTCATTTCTTGCAGCAACTTCGACAGGTTGGAGTTTCTGGAAAGTTTGTAGAGTTTTTTGGTCCAGGAGTGTCCCAGCTGTCTGTGGCAGATAGAACAACAATAGCAAACATGTGTCCTGAGTACGGTGCTACTGTGAGCTTTTTCCCAGTTGATGATATTACTTTAAGCCACTTAAAGCAGACGGGTGAGGCAAACTGGAGAATTGTGGAATTATTCAAGTTGCATGTAATTTATTTCCCTTCAACTTCTTAAGACTTTTCTAATTTAATAGGTTATGATGAAAAGAAACTTGAAGCTGTGAAAACTTATTTAAAAGCTGTGAAACTATTTAGAGACTATCAGAATTCCTCAGAAGACCCAGAGTATTCACAGGTAATTAATTTTAATAGGATGAGTGAGATCATAAGTGGTATAATGCTAATGAGCTGAAGTACAGAAGCCTGAGGCAAATTATGTTGATTTCTTTTGTACTTGGTTATTTATCTGACATCAGAAGCCATTCAGTTCATTGGGATCATACTGGCTTCCAACGGTGTCATTCACTGTTCTATTTCTGTCTGTCCTGCATATTATTCTTTCATTTATGTTCTTTTTTTGCTTATTTAACTACATCAGGGTATAGTTTATACTTGGCTTCCCACATCTACCCAACTGTTTGGAAACAGGATAAGTACAAGGAAATATGCTGCTCTTTCATTCACTAAAATCATGGCTTAATTTCTACAGCAACACATCCTTGAGCTACCCCCATATTTCTTGATACCTATAATCCAAAACTTTTGTTAGCCTGAAGTTTGCAGCAGCATAGTTACCAACAGCAGTAGACACTCCTCCAAACTCCAGAGGGAAAAAAATAGGCTTATTCAGTTTCCTATCCCCCCTTGACATTCAATCTAGTATCTTTCCTTCGGCAAGGAGACAACCTCAATGCAATCTCAGTAAATCCCTTTTCAATAAATGTATGTTTTACGTACCTAATTGCCTGCTGTTCGTGCATGTAGGCTTTCCCTGTTCGTACACTCTTATATCTACCTGTCTGACCAAGCTTTTGGTTGCATCATAACATTTTTTGTGAAGTTTGATAGCATTACTGTAGCATTCCTTGCAATGTTTTGTCATGTGGAAAAGTCCATATATAAAAGTCCAATATAACTTCTAGTTGTATGACATTCATTATATTGCTGTTTTGTCAGATTGCTTTAATGATGCTGATTTGGGTTAATGACTCTAGATATTATCATACACTTAATTGACTTCTATGCCATATCTTTTGTGAAGTTATATGATCCTAAGATGTTTGGTATGTTCCCTCTGAGTATAAAGGAGGTAAGCACCACGTCTTATGTGGGACAAAAATTTTTTTAATGAGTATTCCAATCAGCATTCTAAAGTGTGAAACACTAGTAAGTGGCACTTGAGAATTAAGTTATTTGTCTAGAATTGCTGATTTTGGAGCAAAAAAACTTTGGACACATTTGTATTTTATTGTTGATTAGCTGATCTATTTAAAGGCTGTTCAGTATTTGCTGATTATCTCCTGACTCTGTCCTCAGGTTATAGAATTAAACCTGTCAGCTATTGTCCCGTATGTGAGCGGTCCAAAGCGGCCACAAGACAGAGTAGCAGTCACTGATATGAAGAAAGATTTCCAAAACAGCTTGAATGAAAAGGTACGTCCTGTTGGAATTACTTGAAAATCTACATGTAATTGTTGAAAGTCCATTGAGTTTGTTACCATAGAGACCGCTTGGGGCTGTGGAGAATGAGCGGCCAAAAAGTGTCGAGGCAATAACAGCCTCCATCACATCTAATGAGAGGCAGAGGGAAAGACCATACAATGCAGGTGCTCTATCAGGGTATGGAGCGGTTGGCACGAGACTACATTAACAACCCATACTCGTTGTGCCCTCTAGGTTTCCACCTTTAGCCTTCCCATCCCACTGCTGACTGGCTGCCCAGTGCTGCCTCGACTCACTGAGTCGTGGCAATCTCACTGCTGGGTGTCAGCTCAGTTCCTGACACAGATACGTGTTGCAGTGGGTCGATGGACAAGATTTAGGCCTGATTCCTGTCACAGTATCACTCTCAGGAACGTCGTGTTGTCATTCTCAGTGCTTATTCCATTAGTGCTCCCATTCTTGGCAGCCAGAATCTAAGCAACATACCTGAGTAAATAGAAGGAAAATGTGATTGAATTTTGCAAACTCTCATGCATGTTATTACAAAATAATTAAATTTGTAATTCATTATTTCAAGGAACTGAAGGGTACAGGTAAACTCTAATGATCCTGCATGATCAGAACATGGGTAGTGCTGAAATGGCAGATTTTCCAGATTGTTCGAAGCTATGTTAATAATATCCCAATATGGTTTCAATTCACTTTCCACCCCAATGTCATGTAGATTTATAGTAAGGTTTCCTGTGAACCCTGTAAGTTTAAAGAAAGTGATGAAATAGAGGTCCTGGTGAGTGGAAAGTAAGCACACAGAATATCATCTTGTGAGCCAGACACCAAACCATCAGGATTTCCAGTGGTTAGATGATGGGTTAAATGATACATTAGTTCTGTAGATCATTCAAACTCCCTGTGACTGATGTGTATAATAATTACACATATTATAATACAGTAAGGGGGAACTGAAATTCCGTGACTAGGTAAAAATCCAACTCCATCACCAGTCCATGCTTGGTTAGCTGTTCTCAGCTGTGCCTTCCTTTGCAGTATTGTCCTTTATCTCAGCACCTTGAGTTAGATGTGGTATCCGATCACAAGATTTTGCTTAGTAATGTGCCATTTCCCTGCCCCATTTATTGTTGAATAATATTAAGGCCTGCACATGGTTAATTTGCTCATTGAGGAATTTCTGGCAGTGAGTTGAGCCCTAAACCTGGGCAAATATCAACAATTTGGGGCAGTGGGGGGTGGTGGGGTGGGGGGTGGTGGGAGTGATTGAGTGAGTCGTGACTGGAGCATGTTTATTTTACAGTCATTAAAATTTGATTGTGTACTTTGTACTGGATGTTTGTTTTTTCCAACCCATAGCTTCCCAAATTGGGTTTGTAACTGCATTCTATATTTCATTTTGTGCAGATTGGTTTTAAGGGTTTTCAGATTCTTCCAGAAAAACAGAAAGAAATTGTCGCCATTGAGTTTGAAGGAAAAGATTATAATCTTGCTCATGGGTCTGTTGTCATCGCTGCTGTAATAAGCTGCACAAATAATTGTAATCCAGCCGTCATGCTTGGGGCAGGTAAAGTATCTCTTTATGATCATTTTATTATAAAGTTACTATTTTGCATTTGAAAATTCGTTGTCATAGAAAATTGGTGTAGCCAAAGATGAATACATGTTGCATTTACATAGAAACATAGAAAACCTACAGCACAATACGGGACCTTTGGCCCACAAAGTTGTGCCGAACATGTCCCTACCTTAGAAATTACTAGGTTTACCTATAGGCCTCTATTTTTCTAAGCTCCATGTACCTATCCAAAAATCTCTTAAAAGACCTTATCGTAAATGCCTCCACCGCCATTGCCGGCAGCCCATTCCACGCACTCACCACTCTCTGAGTAAAAAAACTTACCCCTGACATCACCTCTGTACCTACTCCCCAGCACCTTAAACCGGTGTCCTCTTGTGGCAACGATTTCAGCCCTGGGAAAAAGTCTCTGACTATCCACACTATCAATGCCTCTCATCATCTTATACAGTGAGCTTGGATCTTCTAACTGTAAAATGCCAATAAAATGAGTGTGGCTAATAGATCCTAATTCCCAGAAAAGCAACAGCTTAGAGCTTGCAAACCTAGCAGGGTTGACTTTCCAAGATGGTTTGGGGTTTTGGTGTAGATGGAGAAGGGATAAATGGGAAATGGGAGCTGTACCTGAGGCAGTGGCAAGATATTTTTGAGGTGAAGATGAGCTTTGTCATTGAGACCAGTAGTCTGATTGCCTTTTTACCTACTCTTGCCCAAACCCCATGCCCTCACAGATGTCACAGTTTCAGGGGGATTCTGAGCATTCCAGCTTTCTGCCCAGCCAGGACAATTGGAATTAGTGGATTTGCCACCCTGGGGACAGAAATACTGTGGAGCTTTTCCACAGTTTTAATTAATACAAATGGCAGGAGCCAAGTTGGTTCCATTCGGATGCTGGACACTAGTAGCCAAAATGTTGGATTCTGAAAGATGACTAATCAAAATGTTGCGAGCTTGTTCTGACCAATCTGGAACAATGAATAACAAAGCCTTTACTGTTATTTCATTTTTATACTGAAGGAGTGCTATGCCATTGAGGTTATGTTTCAAATGAACCACTAAATTGAAACTCCATCCAACCCCTCAGATGGGGTTCAAGGATTTCCTGACCAATTAAAGGTGGTGGGAACCAATATTCAGCCTTCATCCAACTCCCAGTGTCAAGCAGTGTATTAACTGGTATTTGTGGGGATTTGCTATGAGCAAAGATTAGATGATGCTTCTACAGTAGAAAGAGACAAAAGAGAGGGGTGATGTACTATATGCTAAGGAATGAATAAAACAATGCAAGCTAAATCTTACAATTTTTTAAATTGTGAAAGAACAGAGACCTGGGAGTATTTGGTAGCAGCCCTGGTTGACTGAGTACATGAGATCCTGTGCCTTTAACTAGGTACAGCAGTCTGCAAGTTCTAGTAACTGGTTAAATCACTAGTATCCTATTCCAGTTACTGCACATTGGGAGTGATGTGAAAGATGCAGAAGTGAAAAATAGTTTTGTGGATGAAGGATTATGAACTGACCATTGACGCTGTCGTCTGCTCCTTAGTAAAGATAAAACAAGGGGTGTAGTGATTGGTGAAAAGATCTGAACTGATGTGACAATTTCATTGAAGCAAATAAGTGGTTTGTATTTGGAATGTGCCACCAGGTGGCAGAGAGGATATAAATTCTGTTGGAACCTGTGAAGTATTGCAGATCTCACTGGCTTGCTCTTCAGGAAGGCAGGTGCAGACTCAGTGGGCTGAAAGACTTGTATCTGCAGTTGCAACTCTTCAGGACATGCTTAATGGGCAGAGCATTTAGCTTTTTAAAAGTTACAATCCCCCTTTCACATGGATTTGAGGTTTCCGTTAATTCTTCTGATTTCATGAAAGGTCCTAATGTGTGTTTAAATATTTTCTCCAGGTTTGCTGGCCAAGAAAGCCGTTGAAGTGGGCTTGTCTGTAAAACCTTACATTAAAACCAGCTTGTCTCCTGGAAGTGGGATGGTGACGTATTACTTGAATGCCAGCGGTGTGCTCCCTTATCTGCATAGCCTTGGGTAGGTGTTTTCATGTGTGTGGCTCTCCTCACTAATGGGGTTAAGCTAGCTCCAATATAATTTCCACTGAGGGTGAGATACCAGGAGAGAGAATTTTCTCGGTGGATTTGGCACTTCTGGTTTAAGATGGTGCTGGTGAAACGCAGTGACGCCTCACTGATGGCAAACAAATCTAACTACTCTACTTTCTCTTCCCAACAATCACCGCAATCAGTAGCCTGTAACTTTCCTTTTGGAGCTGAGCTTCTGAACTGCCTGTGCGACCTGTCATTTTTGTTATGGGAACTGAAGTCTTGAAGGTGCGGGAAGGTTGTGATTGACTTGTATGGGCCAAATTGAGGCTGTGGAGCCCAGGCCGGAGAGCATATTGAAGCAGCAAAGCCCAGGTCTGAGAGCAAGAAATTAGCTGATGTTTGGCCGATTTGAGTGCTGGGCAGATTGAAAGGGTGATGGTGTTGGGGCCGGTGTACAGCTCTCTGCTTGGCGAGGTTTACTCGTGTGTCTGCTGAAACTAATGGGCTCCTGGATCAGTTGCAGTGATGACTGGCTTCACAGCTGTGGACTGACTGTCATAAACTTTAGTTCTGAATGTTTTACTTTTGAAATTGCTTACTTTTTATTGTTTGCACGATTTTTTTTGTTGCACATTGTGTGTTTTTTGACGGTCTTTTTAAAATAGGTTTCTTTGTTTTGTGGCTGCCTGTAAGGAGACAAATCTCAAGGGTGTATATAGTATATGTGCTTTAAAATGTAGTTTGAAATTTTGAAGATTCTGTAACAGATTGTATTTGTTATTCATGGTCAGAAGATTGTCAGGTAGCAAGCACTTCCTCTGTCAGTATCCAGTAGGTTACTCTGCACACTTTTCTAATTTAAAACATGTAGCAAGTGAGACCTACAGCAGCTTTACCAACCTTGCAAGTAAAAGTTATTTCTAATTTGTGTGTGAAGGGTTGGGTGGTTGAGTAGCTGAAAAACAACAGAATTAAGTTGTTCCTGAGTTGTGAGTTATTATTTAAGGATGCAGACTTTAAGCAGGGTGTCCTGGTAATCTGGTTGTTACTCTAGGAAGTTGCGTTCTCATTTTCAGTACAAATGTTTGGCATTCATTTCAAGGGGAACAGAATGTAAAAACAAAGAGATAATGCTGAGGCTTTATAAGACACGAGTCAGGCCTCACTTGGAGTATTGTCAACAGTTTTGGGCCCATATCTCAGAAAGAATGTGTTGTCATTGGAGAGAGTCCACAGGAGGTTCATGAGGATAATTCCAAGAATGAAGGGGTTAATGTTTGAGGACCGTTTGGCAGCTTTGGGCCTGTACTCACTGGAACTTAGAAGAATGTGGGGCATCTCATTGAAACCTACCAAATGTTGAAAGGACTAGAGAAGGTGGATGTGGAGAGGATGTTTCCTGTGGTGGGGTATTCAGAACTAAAGGGCACAGCCTCAAAATTGAGGGGCAACCTTTTAGAACAGAGGTAAGGAGAAATGTTTTTAGCCAGAGAGTAGTGAATCTGTGGAATCTGTTTAAGCCAAGTCTGTGGGTATATTTAAAGCAAAAATTGATAGTTTCCTGATTGGTCAGGCATCAAATGTTATGGTGAGAAGGTGGTTGAGTGGGATCCAGGGTCAGCCTTGATGGAATGGTGGAGCAGACTCGATGAGCTGAATGGCCTAATTTTATTCCTATGTCTTATGATCTTATGGTCTAAGTATAAACAAGAAAAAAAATCACGTCCATGTATTAAGAAGTAGTGCTGAAGCCTACAGGTAGGTTCAACAGGTGGGTGAGCTACCCCCTGACCTGGAAAATGGGTTGTGAATTGAAGAAATAATCACTCATGACTCAGCAATAGAAAAGATAAAATAACAACAAAGTGCAGGAAGTATTCAGGAGGTCAGGCAGCATCTGTAGGAGAGGGTCAGAGTTAATGTTACCCTTTAGCAGACTCCGCAACTTGAAATATTAGCTCTGTTTGTCTTTCTTACTCACTGAGCGTTTCCAGCATTTTTTGATTTTGTTTTAGATTTCCAGAATCTCTAGTTTTATATTTTCATTGATAAATGTAGTTAAAGGGAATAACAACACTTGTCTGTCTTTTTGAAACAGGTTTGAAGTCATTGGTTATGGGTGTGCAACCTGTGTTGGGAACACTGCCCCTTTACCGGACTCCGTGATCACAGGGATCAAACAGGTAAAACCAGGTGTTTATGGTATGACTCTATGGTGGAGTTTTATTTCCTTCATGACAGCAGATGAATGTGCACTAAGAGTGTTACCAACAGTTTCCAAATGATTTTACCATTTAGATATAGAATATGCAACATTATTGTGGAACATATTATGAGGCATATTCTCTGGGGACGGGTGAATATATACCAAGTAAATCTTGGATTTCAGCATTTTGTAATGAAAGTGTACACTATTTGGCCAAAACCTTTAGGATCTGAGTATTTCTTATGCATGCTTTCTGTCTCTCCCTCCACTCCCACCCCTCTTTGTGCCTGTCTCCCTTTCCCCCTCCTGTTTTTTCTTTAAGATGTTCCTAAGTCATTGCTATATTCCTATTTATAGTAATCCTCTGCCTTATATTGTAGATCTGATCAATGCAGACTGATTTGCTCTTTTTCCCTCTTTGGTACAGGGTGACTTAGTTGCATGTGGAATTTTATCAGGAAATAAAAACTTTGAAGGTCGCCTCTGTGACTGTGTTCGTGCCAACTACCTCGCCTCTCCTCCTTTAGTGGTAGCGTATGCCATTGCTGGCACAGTTAATATAGACTTTGAAAAGGAGCCTTTAGGTAAGCATTCAGTCTGTCAATGAACGTTTACATATTGAAAGCTTCATTTTGATTAATTTGAAAAAAAAAACATGGAAGTAATATTTTGCCATTGCTTGTAAGGTGTGAATTCTGAAGGGAGAGAAATCTACCTGCGTGATATTTGGCCCAGCAGGGAAGAAATCCAGCAGGTAGAGGAGCAGCAGGTGATCCCGTCCATGTTCAGAGAACTGAGAGACAAATTAGAGGTTGGTAATTGTTTGGTTTTGAAGCTGAAGGGAGTAAAACTAAGGTGCAGCAGTTATCTTGCTGTCTGTGATATTTCTACAGTTAGTGTAGGCCAGACTGGATTGGTGTCAATGTATCCTGTAACCTAATTCTGTTCCTATTCCTACCATACCTGCCCTGGTGTAAATATGACAGGGGTTGAGGAGTCATACAGAGGACCCATGCCAACCAGAACATTTTGCATACTGCCATATTTTTGATGCAGAAGACTACACTCTCCATGACTCCAGCAATGAATTATTTATTAAATATTAAACAATAGTTTTGAGCAGAAGGGGAAATTTAAAACGGACCTGAGGGCCAACTTGGTGCAGAAGTCGGTGCATAAATGGAATGAGCTGCCAGAGAAAGTACTTATAGCACGTACAATAACAACAGTTAAAAGACATATGGATAAGTACATGGTTAGAAGGATATGGGCTAAACACAGACAAATGTCACAGGCTAGTTGAGGTGGGCACCTTGGCTGGCATGGACGAGTGAGGCCTGCTCTCATGCTGTACAACTCTGTCATTTACTGATAGCCGGTGCAAGAGACGTGTGGTAAAAGCAAAATTTTGTCAATGTCAAAACAACAAATGTGATTTTGTGTCACAAGCCATGATGTAAGAAATGTACCCGGATGAAAGATGAGGTGCCATTATTTGAGCTAATGTTGGACATCATTGGAGCAATGTAGGAAGTCAAAGACAGATCAAAATGGGAGGTGGAGATGGAAAATGAAAGCACAGGAGCTTAAGGTTGCAGACTGGAAGTGTCCTGCGAAAGAGTCATTTCAGATCGCATCATTCCACTCCCCTCTAATCAGATAATAAGAAATCACAAGTAACCTTTTTATTGCTTTACTTAAAGGAATCTGAACATGTCAGTAGTATTCAGCAGTATCTTCTTTTCCTTCCTAGAAAGGAAACAGTCGCTGGAATGCCTTGGAAGCTCCAGAGTCACTTCTCTATCCTTGGGATTCAAAGTCAACTTATATCAGATGTCCTTCATTTTTTGATAAACTTGTAAGTGATATTTTAATAATCAGGAATGCTGTCCCTCTATCTGCCACTCTATCCATCCTCATTTTGTTACTCTTTGATCTTGAGACTTAGCAATGGTTGCATTGTTTTAATAAATGAGCAGAGCGCTGCAAAAGTGCAAAATGGTTCAAACCAACAAGTGGTACAAATCTATCCAAATAACCCTTTGGGAGGGGCAATTATGGAGTCACTACCATTGCCTTCCTCCCCATTACGGGAAGTACTTGAAGAATTAAGTGCACGATGGCCATTTGGGTAGCTTTTTAAGATGTATATAGGTGGAGATGGTAAAGGACAGCAATGAGTGGGAAACGGACACAAGGAACTGCAGGTATAGAATCTGCCACAACAGTGGGTTCAGCCAGCATCTGTGAGAGGCATGGAATTGTCATCGTTGTGACAAGGTGAGCAGCAAAGACTTAGCAAATCCTGGCTTCATCTGTGGAAGAGCTTCACCATGCTCTCTGCACAAGGTGCTTTATGCCAGCTTTTGTTTCCTGTTTAGAGAAATGCAGCTTGATAATTGAGAGCTTTCATCGTGAACCCAAACAATTTAAAACTTAAGTCTGTGTCAGGCCATAGCTGAAGTAGAATTTCATCACTGACTGGAAAATAGCTGCAATGTGTTGTGCCCAGCTAATTGAATTTGGTTCCATTAACTTCAGCCGTTGCCGTTTTGCTCAAGCTATGAGGTTCCCATTCTCCTCCTATATGAATTTATGCATTCAATTTCTCCCCAGTGAATACGTAGAAAAGGATAGCTGGAAATTTTACACTCAATAAATTCTGCTTTTCTTTACAGTTGAACTTTCTTTTCTTTCTTTCTTTCTTTCCTTCTTTCCTTCCTTCCTTTCTTTCCTTCTTTCCTTCCTTCTTTTCTTTCCTTTCTTTCTGTTCCAGAATATTAGACTGTGATTTAGTAGCTAATATGAAACCATCCTTTAATAGAGTATAATGAACCAGCTGAATATTTTTTCATTTAACAATGATTTAGGTGATTTTAGACTGTAGCATGGTGTAGTTAGATTGCTAGAATCATATTTCAAATGTCAGCAGTCAAAATATTTAAATCAACTCACACAAAATGCTTGAGGAATTCAGCTGGTCAGGTAGCATCTTTGAAAATGAATAAACATTGACATTTTGGGCCAGGACTCTTTATCAAGACTAGAAAGAAAGGGGGGGGGGGGGGGGAGAGAGAGAGGTCAGCAGGAGACGCTCATGGAGTGAACACTGTTTCAGATTCGCTCCATAACCTTTACTTTTAACCCTTATTTAACTTATTTTTACCTACACCAAAAGATTCTTGCTACTTTTTTGGACTTAGCTTTAAGAGTTTATTGTGAATTTTTGAAGAAATACAGAAATGGCTCTTAGATCTAAAGGGCGAGAACCTGGGAAGGATCCTAACGGGAACGGGAAAAAGACTGATCCTAAGCGCACTGAATTGACATGAAATGTTATTGGAGGTTTTAAATCAAAAATTTGAAGAACAACGACAAATTTTTAAACAAGATATAAAGGCTTTTCAAGATTATATGGATAAGATGGATTCAGTAGTTAACCAGCAGCAAGTTCTAATCGCAACTCTGCAAGAAGATGCTCGGAAGCAAGACTTGATAATTGAAAAACTGCAGCAGAACTTACTTTCGACGATTAAACAGGTCGAAACACTTAAAGCCAAGAGTGTGGACTTTGAGAATCGGTCCAGAAGACAGAACCTACGCATACTTGGTCTCCCGGAAGGTATTGAACAAGGGGACCCCTCAAAGTACTTTGCTCAACTTTTAAAGGATACGTTCCCTTCTTTATTCCCAGACAGTCCTCCGTTACTCGATTGCGCTCACAGAATTATGCGTCGATCACCAAGTGCTTCAGCTAAACCACCGGTTGTAATTGTCGGATTTCACTATGTGCATGTTAAAGAGCAACTTATTCGTGTGGCTCAGCGTGTAGGGATGGTCAAATTTCAAGATCACAATTTTCGATTAGTAGAAGATTTTAGTCCAGAAGTAATGAAGGCAAGGCTTCTTTTTAAACCTCTGATGTCCGAATGTTATGAGAAAAATCTAAAACCTGCGCTCTTATACCCTGCGAAGCTCAGAATTTCGCCTCCGAATGCACCACGGCGTGTTTTTTTTTCTACATCTGAAGCGAGAAGCTTTCTGAATGAGAACTTCCCTACTGCTACGGATTCTCATCTCTAATAAATGAGTGATTTTGATCGTGCAAGATGGTTTTTATTTCCAAAACCAGATTTTGTTTCTGGCTATTGGTGTAGGTTTACTCTATATTTTATACTCTAGTTAAAGTTTTTTTCTGACATACTAATCTTTTTATTCAACTTACTTCAACCACTGTACTTTATCTTTGGTCATTATTATTAATCCTTCGAAGGTGAATTTTTTTTTTACTAAGATGGCGGTTTCTTCTCTAAAATATTTTTGGTTTTTTTTGATTTTGCCATTTTTTTCTCTCCTTCCTATAATGCATCTCTTATCACAGTTTAAATTTTTTTGGTTTGTTTGGGTTTTAACCCGATTTATAAGTTACTAGTGATTATAATTTTGTTTTTTTTTACTACCAATTATATTAAGAAGTTTGGTTTTAGTATAGTGATTATTTTTTTTTAGAGTTTGGGTGGATCTTTTTTTTATCCTTTATATATGGAGTTGTCTTCTGCTGATATGGGGGTAGATTTAGTTTCATCTTTCCTTTTTCCCAGCCTATCCCTGGCTGGGGTGGTCTTTTTTTTTCCTCTTGGGTGGGGGGTGGGAGCTCTTTTTCTAAATCTTATGTTTCTTACATTAGTTTTTTTTAGTTTTTTCATTTGGGCTGATTTTAAACTACTAAAATGTCCGCGATGTCGTCACTTCCGGGTCCGCCCCTTATTTTTGTTCCTCTTCCGGGTGCATGAGTTCATAATTTGGTTAACCCTTTATATACCAAAGGGTTGATTTAGAAATATGGCTCAGACCATTAATTTTGTCTCTTGGAATACTAATGACTTAAACCATCCGATTAAACGGAAAAAGATTTTCAAAGTATTCCAAAGACTTAATGCTCATGTTATTTTTGTACAAGAAACTCATGTGAGGAAAGAGGACAATTGTCGCTTTTTTTAGGTTTTGGAGGGGTCAACAGTATCATTCGAATTCGAATGCCAAAGTAAAGGGAGTTTCAATTTTTATTGACTCCTCTATTGCATTTGTCCAACATGATATCTTTTCGGATCCGAATGGTAGATTTGTGTTAATTACTGGCTTACTTTTTAACAAAAAGGTTGCTATGGTTAATGTTTATACTCCAAATGTGGATTGTCCCGATTTTTTAAAGTTCTTATTTGCTTCTCTACCTAATCTAAATGAATATAAGTTAATAATGGGTGGTGACTTTAATTGTTGTTTAAATCCTTTGATGGACAAATCTATATCTACTCAGACTTTACCTAATAAGTCGGCCACTTGTATTAACTCTTTTTTGACTGATAATGGAATTTCGATATTTGGAGATTTCGGTATTCTAAGGACAAAGAGTTTTCATTTTTCTCACATGTTTATCATTCCTACTCGAGAATTGATTACTTTTTTATTGACTCTTGTTTTATTCCATCGGTAATTGGTTGTAATTATGATATTATAGCCATCTCTGACCATACTCCATTAAAACTTTCTATTAAATTTACGGATACAGCTTCTAGTGCTAGACAATGGCGATTTGATTCTACCTTACTGCAAGATCTGGATTTTATTAAATTTATGAAGGAACAGATCGATTTCTTCTTTTCAACTAATTCCACGAAGGATATTTCTTGCGGAACACTTTGGGACACTTTTAAAGCATATATACGTGGGCAGATTATCTCCTACTCTGTTGGTCTGAGAAGATGCATTAAGAAGGAAACTCTTTTATTGGTTGATAAAATTAAAGAGATTGACAAGAAATATTCGATTACTCCTAGTCAGGAGCTTTACAAACAAAGGGTTGAACTTCAAACGGAACATAGTTTATTACTTATATCTTCGATTGAAAATCAATTAATGAAAACCAGATCTGATTTTTATATACATAGTGATAAATCGGGTAAACTGTTAGCTAGTCAATTGAAGAATGCTTTGGTTAAACGTCAAATTACTAAGATCCGTCAGCAGAATGGGGATCTGACAGTTAACCATGATGAGATAAATAAATAATTTCAAGATTTTTATACCTCCCTGTATCATTCCGAATTCCCTCATGATCGTAATACCAGGTGTGATTTTCTTGGGAAATTGAATTTTCCAAAATTATCATCAGATGATCTTTCAATATTAGAAACTCCTATTACGGATGCAGAAATTAAAGGGGTTATTTCCCCTATGAATTCTGGGAAAGCACCAGGTCCAGATGGGTATACAGTAGAATTTTTAAAATGTTTTTCCGCTACTCTTTCTCCTTGGTTATGCAGGGTTTTTGAAGAAGCAATTAGATTGGGTAATTTGCCACAATCTTTTTATAGAGCTTCCATTTCTTTAATATTGAAGAAAGATAAAGACCCTACTGACTGTGCATCCTATAGACCAATATCTTTATTGAATGTAGATTCCAAGATCTTTTCCAAGTTACTGGCATCCAGGCTGGAGAAGGTATTACCCCAAATTATTTCGGAAGATCAAACTGGTTTTATTAAAAATCGCTATTCTTTTTTCAATGTTAGGAGATTATTGAATATTGTTTATACTCCTTCACATAGCACTTCAGAATGTGTCATTTCATTAGATGCGGAGAAAGCATTTGATAGAGTTGAATGGCCATACTTATTTAATGTGCTTGAGAAGTTTAATTTTAGTCCGACATTCATTTCCTGGATTAAACTGATATATCATACTCCAGTAGCCTCGGTGCTTACTAACAATCAAAGATCTCCCTTTTTTCGTTTATTTCGGGGTACTAGACAAGGCTGTCCTCTTAGTCCATTATTATTTGATATTGCTTTAGAACACTTGGCAATTGCTACCAGAGAATCACAGAACATTTTTGGCATTAATCGTGGGACAGATATACATAAGTTATCATTATATGCAGATGATTTATTATTATTTATTTCTGATCCTGAGAAATCCATTCCTGCAGTTTTATCATTGTTGGCTCAATTTAGTGATTTTTCCGGGTATAAATTAAATCTTAATAAGAGTGAATTGTTTCCTTTAAATAGACAGGTTCCAATTTATGGAAATTTACCTTTTAAATTAGTTAATGACTCTTTTATTTACTTAGGGATTAAAATCACAAAAAACTATAAAGACTTATTTAAGGTTATTTTTTACCCTTAATCGATCAGATTAAATGTTTGTTTACTAAGTGGTCACCACTATCTTTATCTCTGATAGGTCGGATTAATGCTATTAAGATGGTTATTTTACCCAAGTTTTTATATATATTTCATGCGGTACCAATTTTTATTCTGAAATCTTTTTTTGCTAATGTTGATTCAAAAATTTCCTCATATATATGACAGAATAAAAATCATAGGTAAAATATATTTACAGAAGGCAAGGAAGGAAGGTGGATTGGCTTTGCCTAATTTTAGATTTTATTATTGGGCAGTTAATATCCGATATTTGATATATTGGTTAAAGGATTGGGATATATCTTTTAGCCCTCATTGGGTGAACCTGGAAATTAAATCTGTACAAGGATTTGCATTGGGTTCTATTTTAGGGACTTCTCTTCCCTTTGCTCTTTCTAAATTGCCGAAACGAATTGACAACCCGATAGTTAAACATACTTTACGTATATGGTTTCAATTTCAGAAATATTTTGGGTTGACACAGTTTGTTTTAAATATTCCTATTGTATCCAATTGCTTTTTTTATCCTTCTATTATAGACCAAGCTTATTCAGCTTAGAAGACTAAAGGATTACTACGATTTTCCGATTTATTTTTGGATAATTGTTTTATGTCTTTTGAGCAATTATCTAATAAATATAATTTGCCTAGATTTCATTTTTTTTGATATTTACAGATTAGGAATTTCTTAAATACTGTACTTCCTACTTTTCCAAATTTTGTGTCTTCAGGTATTTTGGAGAATTTGTTTGAACTAACTCCTTTTCAGAAAGGGCTAATATCAAAACTTTACTATATAATTATGAAGATACGTTCAGAGCCCTTTTATAAGGCTAAAAATGATTGGGAAAGAGAACGTAACCTTACTATCCCTATTGAGAATTGGGATAAAATTCTTCAATTAGTTAATACATCATCTATATGTGCTAAACATTCATTAATACAGTTTAAATTTGTGCACAGGGCTCATATGTCCAAGGATAAGTTGGCTCATTTTTACTCCTATATAAATCCTATTTGTGACAGATGTCATTCTGAGATAGCGTCTTTAACTCATATGTTCTGGTCGTGTTCGCTTTTGAAAAAATATTGGAAAGATATTTTTGATATTATTTCTGCGGTATTGAACATTGATTTACAACCTCATCCTATTACTGCAATTTTTGGTTTACCAATGATGGACTCACTCCATTTATCCTCTTCTGCTTGTTGAATGATTGCATTTCTTACATTAATGGCTAGAAGATCTATTTTGTTGAATTGGAAAGAAATTAATCCTCCTACCGTATTTCATTGGTTTTCTCAAACTATGTTATGTCTAAATTTAGAAAAAATTAGAAGTGGTGTATTTGATACTTCTATTAAATTTGAAAAGATATGGAGACCATTTATTCAATATTTTCATATGATGTAATATGACCCTGTTCCAAGCCTATTTGTTTTTCCAGTTTCGATTTTATATATGTTGAGAGGATCGGAGTTGACGACACTGATGATTTTGTATTTTTGTGAGATATTATAAACAGCCTTTTTTTTCCATTTTTTCTTTTTCTCTTTTTTCTTTTTTTGTTTTTTTTCCTCCTTATTAGATTATTAGATTAGTTTTTTTGCATAATTTTTTTTTCTTTTTCTTTTTTCTGTTTTTTTAAATATATATTATGATATACCTAGGTTTGCCTTGTTTATCTGTATATTGTATCGTCCATGATTTGGGAATACTCATTTATACTGTAATCATTGCTTATGTATTCTTTCATGTTCAGTTGAAATGTGTATGTTTGTAATCCCATTATCTATGTATCAATTTTATTTTGTTGATATTAATAATAATAATAAAAAGATTGAAAAAGAAAGAAAGAAAGGGGGGGGAATGCCAGAATAAAAAGGTGGGAGTAAGGGAAGGAGGACAAGCAAGAAGGTTGTAGGTGAAGTCAGGTGGATGGTAAAATTAAAGAGTTGGAGAAGAAGGAATCTGATAGAGGAGAGTGGGTGATGGGAGAACGGGAAGAAGGAGAGGAACCAACCAAGTGAGATGATAGGCAGGTGAGGAGAAGAGTAAGAGGCCAAGGTGGGGAATAGAAGAAAAGGAGAGGCGTAAAGAAAAAAAAAATTACCAGAAGGAGAAATTGATGTTCATGTCATCAGATCGGAGGCTACCCAGATGGAATATGAGCTGTTGCTCCTCCAACCTAAGAGTGGCAGAAGAGGAAGTCATGGACTGACTTGCAGAACTGCTATGGGGATAGGAATAAAAATGGTTGGCCACTGGAAATTCCGCTTTTGGCGGGTGAAGCACAGTGCTCGACAAAGCAGCCCCCCAATTTGCGTTGGATCTCTCCAATGTAAAGGAGGCCGCACCTGGAGCACCAAATACAATGGACTACCCCGACAGATTCACAGGTGAAGTGTTGCCTCATCTGGAAGGAATGTTCGGGCTTCTGAATGGAGGTGTGGCATCGCTTGCAGGGATATGTACCATGAGGGAGGTTAGTAGGAGCGATGAATGGACAAGGGAATCATGAAGGGAGCAATCCCTGCGGAAAGCGGAGAGGTCGAGAATGGGCGAGGGTAGGGAGTAAAGATAATTTTGGTGGTAGGGTCCCTTTGAAGATGGCGAAAGTTGTAAAGAATGATGTGTTGGATGCAGAGGCTCATGGGGTGGTAGGTAAGGATCTCTATCCCTGTTAAGGCGTTGGGAACATGGGGTGAGCGTGGGTGTCTGGGAATTGGAGGCAATGCGGGTGAAGGCAGCTTCAATGGTGGAAAGGCCCAATCCTGGGAACATATGTGGTAGAGACAAAGGAACTGAGGAAAGGGAATATCATTTTTACAGAAGGTAGGTTGGGAATCAGTAGGTTTAGGAAATGTATTGGTAGACAACTTGCCTCCAAATACGGAGATTAACAGATTAAAAGAGGGGAGAGAGGTCCATTTCTGAATGGACCTAGTGAATTTAAGGGCAGGGTGAACTGTTTGATGTAGCCAATGAAAAGGCAGGAATAGCTGGAACCCATGCGAGTGCCCATGTCTACCTCTTGAGTTTGGAGAAAGTGGGAGGAGCCAAAGGAGAAAATGCTGAGAGTGAGGACCAGTTCTGTCTGATGGAGGAGGGGACCTGGTTGGGTCTTTTGTAAAGAAAGAAGTGGAGAGCTTTAAGACCTTCTTGATGGGGGAATAGACGTGTATAGGGGCCGGACAATCATGGTGACAATGATTTGCTCAGGGCCAAAGAATTGAAAGTTGTTGAGGAAATTGAGAGCATGTGAAACGTCGCAGATGTGGATGGAAAGGGACAGGATCAAGTGGAATAGAATGGAGTTGAGGTCTTTAGATCTGTTGGTGGCTGAAATCATTTCCTATTCCCCAGCCTCTCACTTTTATCCCCTATTTGGAAGACAGTGGGCACATACTAGTCTTAGGAATGTTACCGTATACAAATTAAATGCAATCTTTACTGTAATTGTGAATGTGGTCTCAATCATTTATGTGTTGTCTTCATTTCAATTCATCTTTCCTTTTTCTTTCTTTAGACCAAAGAGCCCAGCTGCCCTCAGTCCATTGAAAATGCCCATGTCTTGCTACACCTGGGAGATTCTGTTACCACTGACCACATCTCCCCAGCTGGCAGTATAGCCCGTAACAGTGCTGCAGCTAGATATCTGACCTCCAGAGGGTAAGTTTGGGGCAGCATTTTCACTCTATTACTGTTCATTATGGTGTTTAAAGTGAGAATGTTAAATTTCTTATTAAAAGTATGCAAACTAAATAAACCAATTCAACTGAGTTGATTTAAAAAGAAAATATGATTATAAAAATCTGAAATAGAACTAAGTCTCTATTCTCTTTGAAAATAATGTTATTGATACAGTGTTGTTGTTAGAAAGGTTAAGCAGGAGTTGAAGATATTGTCAGCCATAAGTTGGAATCATTTTGGAGCTTACTAACTGAGAGGTTGTTTGAAGCAGTGACTCTCAGTGATATACTGAAACCTGCATTCGTCTGGACGAGTGGCTCCGACAATGCTTAGTGACTCTTTTTACAACCGGCAAGGATACAATATGTCAAATTTGGACTTTCTATGCTAAGTCCCATTTGCAATGCAGCTCATTAATTTATTCCTATGCTGTTCACTTTGCGTTGGATTAAATATTATAATTATAATTCTTTCTCTTTGTGAATTCACTTAAAACAATAACCCAGTTTACAAAGAGAAATTGTATGTAAATTCTTGTTTTTACCTTTAGCCTCACTCCCCGTGAGTTTAATTCTTATGGAGCCCGAAGGGGTAACGATGCTGTGATGACCCGAGGGACCTTTGCCAATATTAGGCTCCTGAACAAATTTATTGGCAAAACTGCACCTAAAACATTACACATACCTTCTGGTCAAACAGTAAGTACTTGGGATCATTTATACTTTAACAGAAGAATAAAATTGTTTGCATATTTCTCTTTATGCTCATGCTGTGTCCCTTTATTTTACCTTTGCAGCTCGATGTGTTTGATGCAGCAGAGCGATACCAGAGGGAAGGATTTTCATTAATCATCTTAGCTGGGAAAAAATATGGCTTGGGTAGTTCGAGGGATTGGGCTGCCAAAGGACCATATTTGCTGGTACAGTTCCTTTCTGTTGACTATAAGAACCACCATTAACTTCTGCTTTAATTTGCTAGTTTAATCCTCTTATATCCTCTGCAGGGCGTGAAAGCCATTCTAGCTGAGAGCTATGAGAAAATGCACAAGAATCACTTGATTGGAATGGGTGTCATTCCCCTTCAGTTTCTTCCAGATGAAAATGTAGATAAGCTAGGACTCACCGGAAAGGAGCGGTATACGATAATAATTCCTAAAGATTTGTCTCCAGGGATAACAGTGGATATAACGGTATGTGCAAAACTTTTAGTGTAGATTACTTTTTAAGCATTGCATGCTCTCTTTGGTTCTGCAAGTATAAATCAGAACTAAAGACAACCAAACCAAGGCAGCAACATCACAAATGGCTAGTGATATACGATGAAGTTTTGCAAGTAGCTCACAAAACTTCTAGATATATTTCTGAACTATTATCACTGCAATCTGAAGCTTATAATTTCACATTAAGAAACATACTTTTGAACAGTATAAACAAACTAGTGATTTTACAATCTCCTGAAAGACTTGGCAAACTTTACTCTTCAGAATGCAGACAGGACACCTTCAGGCAAATGAAGTTCGTTCATCACCCGAAGAGAGGAAAGAGGGGAGATCTTTAAGCATCAGGGTGTGAAACTTCTCTACCCATTATCTTGTGAACTCATGTACAGTTGCTAGAAAACAGTCTTTCCTCGAAAGGGATGATTGATATATGGGAGGGAAATGAGGGTTTACTATGTTCTCTGTTCCACTGATACATGGCTTACTCAAGCAATGCACCCTGAGTGTTCTCGATCTACTGGAAGGACTGAACTGCAGAATACTTGATGAAGACAAAGGGTAGGGGTTTGTGTTTCATGATAAGCTCTTAGTGGTGTTCGGACATAGTGGTCTTATGACACTCTTGTTCTCCTGACCTGGGACATCTAATGGTTAAGTGCCGTCATGTTACTTACTGAGAGAGTTCTCCTCCATGATGCTGACAGGAGTTTACATACACCCCAAAGGCAGATGTTAAGCAAACACTTTTACTGAGTATCGCATTTAGCAAAGAAGAAGCACCCTACCCTGACACCTTTCAAGTAATTGCCAGAGACTTCAATTAGGCTTACTTAAAGAAATCAATGCTCAATTTTCACATGCAGCACCAGGGGGTCTCAACACCCATGTCCACTGTTACACTATGAGCAGGAATTCTACCATTCCAACCCTAGACCACAGTTCAGGAAATCTGATCATCTGGCCGCCCTCCTCCTTCCGGCTAAAGAGCAAGGCACCCAAGGTAAGGACAACAAAGAGAGGCTACGGATTGGTGGACTGGGCCATTTTCAAGGACTCATCAGTGGATCTGAATGAATACGCCACGATTGTCACAGACTTTATAAAGGCACTTGTGGATAAGTATGTCCCACAAAATTATTCAGATTTCCCCAACCAAGCAATCCTCAATCTGCTGAAGACCAGATCAGAGGCGTTCAGGTCTGGCAATCCATGAAAGTACAAGAGGTCCAGTTACATTCTTCAGGAAGGCATCGCACATGCGAAGTAGCAATTCCGGACTAAACTTGAAGCACAGAAGGATGCTGGACTGTTGGGGCAGTGCTTGAATGCTATCACCTCCTACAAAATAAAACCAAGCAACATATGTGACAACAAGGGTTTGCCCCCAGCTGAGCTCAATACCTTTTATTCTTCCTGTGACCAACAGAATGGAGACACCTTCACGGTCTCACAAAGACCCTATGACTTAATTCGCTGAGGCGGATGTGAGAGCATCCCCCAGGAGGGTGAGCTCATGAAAAGCATCTGCCCAATCGATGTACTGACGACCTGTGCTAATCAACTGGCCGGAGTGTTTAACCTCTCAATTTGACAGTCTGAGGTACCCACCTGCTTCAAGCAGGCTTCAGTTATACTGGTGCCCAAGAACACTGCCTGAATGACCATTGTCCAGTAGAACTTTAATCCACTGTGATGAAGTGCTTTGAGAGGTCGGCGATGAAACATATCAACTCCTGCCTGAGGAGTGATTTGGATCCACTCCAATTTGCCTGCTGTAACAAGAGATCAACAGCAGATACCATTTCATTGGCTCTTCACTCAGCCCTGGAACATCTGCACAGTGATGCTGCTCATTGGCTATGGCTCTGCCTTCAACACTATCAACCCCTCAAAACTAAATCAATAAGCTGGAACATTCCTTGTGCATCTGGATCCTTGATTTCCTCGCTTACAGACCCCACAGCATCTCCTCCACTGTCACCATCAGCATAGATGCATCACAAAGGCTCTGTGTTTAGCTCCCTGTTCTACTCACATGGAGAGCTAGTAATGGAAGAACAAAGAAATATCAGTCTTCACCTGTCGTATGCCAGAAGTCCAAGAGTGTCAAGGGGCAGAAATGAGTATAGTTGCTATTACTAAAGAGAAGGTAGTTGGGGAGCCACACATACAAAATGTTGGAGGAACTCAGCAGGCCAGGCGGTATCTATGGAAAAGAGTACAGTCGATGTTTCAGGCTGAGACCCTTCAGCGGGGGTGGGGGGGGGAAGATGAGTAGAGTTAAAAGGTGGGAGGTGATAGCTGAAACTGAGAGGGGAGGGGTGAAGTAAAGTGCTGGGAAGTTGATTGGTGAAAGAGATACAGGGCTGGAGAAGGGGGAATCTTAAAAGGAGAGAGGACAGGAAGCCATGGAAGAAAGAAAAAGGGGGAGGAGTGCCGGGAGAGGTGATGGGCAGGCAAGGAGATAAGATGAGAGTGGGAAAGGGGGATGGGAATGGTGAAGTGGGGGAAGGGTTATTACCGGAAGTTCGAGAAATCTATATTCATGCCATCAGGTTGGAGGCTACCCAGACAGAATATAAGCTCCAACCTCAGTGTGGCCTCATCTCAGCAGCGGAGGAAGCCATGGATATCAGAATGGGAATGGGAAGTGGAATTAAAATGGGTGGCCACTGGGAAATCCTGCTTTTTCTGTCAAACAGAGTGTAGGTGGTCAGAGAAGTAGTCTCCCAATCTACATCTGGTCTCATCGATTTCAGGAGGCCACACCGGGAGCACCAATCATAGTAAGTGACCCTACCCTACTCACAGGTGAAGTGTCACCTCACTTGGAAGGACTGTCTGGGGCCCTGAATGGTAGTGAGGGAGGAGGTGTAGGGGCAGATGTAGCACTTGTTTCGCTTGCAAGGATAAGTGCCAGGAAGGAGATCAGTGGGGAGGTGATCCCTGTGGAAAGCAGAAAGTGGGGGTGGGGGGGGAGGGGAAGATATGCTTAGTGGTGGGATCCCATTGGAAATGGCAGAAGTTCCGGAGAATTATGTGCTGGATGCAGAGCCTGATGGGGTGGTAGGTGAGAAAAAGAGGAACCTTATCCCTGGTAGGGTGGCGGGAGGATGGGTTGAAAGCAGATGTGTGCAAAATGGAAGAGATGCAGTTGAGGACAGCATTGATGGTGGAGGAAGGGAAGCCCCTTTTTGAAGAAAGAGGATATTTCCTTCATTCTGGAATGAAAAGCCTCATCCTGAGAACAGATGTGGCGGAGACGGAGAAATTAAGAGAAAGGGATGGTTGGGTGAGGGACCTGAAAGGTCTGAAGGTGGACAAGTCACTTGGACCAGAGACTACACCAGAGGGTTCTGAAAGAAGGAGCTGAAGAGATTGTGGTGGCATACTTCCACAATCTCTAAGAATCAGTCGGTTCTGCAATGATTTTGGAGGACTGGAAAATTGCAAATGCCACTCTATTCTTTAAGAAGAGAGGGAGGCAAAAGGCAGTTAGCCTGACTTCAGTGGTTGGGTAGATGTTGGAGTCTGTTATTAACGATGGGTTTTGGGGTTCTCGGAAGAGGCACGTGATAAAATAGGTCAAAGTCAGCATGATTTCCTTGAGGGGAAACCTTGTTTGACATCTGTTGGAATTCTTTGAGGAAATAACAGACAAGTGAGACAAAGGGGGTGTTGTTTACTTGGATTTTCAGAAGGTCTTTCACAATGTGTCATGCATGAGGCTGCTGAACAAAATAAGAGCCCATGGTATTACAAGAAAGTTACTAGCATGGATAGAAGATTTGCTGATTGGCAGGGAGTAAAGAGTTGGAATAAAGGAGTCTTACTGTTTGGTGAACAGTACGAAGATGGGTAGTAAGGCAGGTAGTGTTGAGGAAGCAGTGAGTCTACAGAAGGAATAAGACAGATTAGGAGAAAGGACCAAGAAGTGGCAGATGGAATATAGTATAGGGAAGTGTATGGTCATGCACTTTAGTGGAAGGAGTAAAGGTGTAGACTGTTTGTTAAGTGGGGAGAAAATTCTGGAATCAGAGGTGCAAAGGGACTTGGGAGTCCTCATGCAGGATTGCCTAAAGGTTAACTTGCTTAAGTCAGTGGTAAGGAAGACAATGTTAGCATTGAATATAAAAGCAAGGATGTAATGCTGAGGTTTTATAAAGTAAGTAAATTTGTTATCAGAGTACATGTATGTCACCATAAACTGCCTGAGATTCTTTTTCTTGTGGGCATTCACATTATATACAAAGAAACACCGTAGAATCAATGAAAAACTACACACAAGGTGGACAACCAGTGAGCTAAAGTCAATAAAATGTGCAAGTACAAAAAGAATAAAACAATCATAATAATAAATAGGCGATAAATAGCAAGAACATGAGATAAAGTCCATGAAAGTGAATCCATAGATGTGTGGACAGTTCAGTTTTGGAGTGAGTGAAGCTGTATGAAGTTATCCCCACTGTTTCAAGAGCTTCTGGTTGAGAGGTAATAACTATTCCTGAACCTGATAGTTATAAGGCATTGGCCAAACCATGCTTGGAGTATTGTGAGCAGCTTCGGGCTCCTTATCTAAGAAAGGATGTGCTGGCATTGGAGAGGGTCCAGAGGAGATTCACAAGAATGATCCTGAGAATGAAAGGGTTAATGTACGAGGAGCATTTGATTGTTCAGGGCCTGTACTCTCTCGGGTTTAGAAGAATGAGGGAGGATCTCATTGAAGCCTATTGAATATTGTGAGGCCTAAATAGAGTGGACATTGGGAGGATGTTTCCTATAGTGGGGGGAGTCTTGGACCAGAGGGCACAGCCTCAGAATAGAAGGATATCCTTTTAGAAAGGCGATGAGGAATTTCTTTAGCCAGAGGATGGTGAATTCATTGCCACAGATGGCTGTAGGGGCCAAATCATTGGGTATATTTAAAGTCAAGTTCATCCATATAGGTGTACATCATCAAATGAGACAATGTTTCTCTGAACTGGAGTATAAAGCACTGTAGTATACATAGCACATAATAACTTAGGAAAGTAAGGATGAAATCTACGGATGGATTACACATAAATAAACTAAAGTGCATAAATTATGTATTGTCAAGTACAGAACTGGTACTGTGAATGTGATGTGGCAGGGAGTTCAGAAGCCTAATGTCCTGATGGAAGAAACTGGTTTCCATATTGACCAATCTTGTTTTTATGCATTGGAGTCTCCTGCCCGATGGTAGAAAGTCAAAAAGAGGAGGTTGGTACACTTAACCCTGTCTATGGAGGAGCCATGTTCATCTGCACCTTCCCCAAGTCCGCAATGATTTCCTTAGTCTTCTCCACACTCTCCACGTTCAGTCTTGGGTTGTTCTTCTCACACCTTATCACAAAGCATAGGTTCTTGATTAGTAAGGCCATCAAAGGTTACAGGGTGAAAACAGGAGAATGGGGTTGAGATGGTTAATAAATCAGCCACAATGGAATGTGCAGAATGGCCTAATTGTGCTCCTATGTCTTATGGTTTATTGTCCTCTATTGCTGCTGTCCGTTATACCCTAAGACATACAGTAAGAGCAGAATCAAGTTGTTCTGCCGTAAACACCCTTTGGTGCAGCTAATAAAGTACCAGAGAAATTTCACTATCCGCCCTGACTAATCAGAAGAAAACAGGAAAAATAAACTGTCATTGTGTGTCTGCATTATATAAATTTATCAAATATTCTCTCTTGCAGACAAACACAGGAAAAGCATTCAGTGCTGTGGCAAAGTTCGACAATCAAATGGAAGTCACCTTTTACAAGCAAGGTGGTATTTTGAACTATGTCGCTAGAAAGATGTTATAACAACTGTTCCATCATTTGACTTTATCTGCACCATGTTTTGGATCCCGTCCATGGATAACGTTATTGCATCCATCTCTGCTGGAGCGCTGGATTAACTGTTGACATCCTTCCTGCCAGGTGTATTGTATATTTCAGAAACTGTCTACTTGCACCTTGCAACTGGCTGTGAATAGATTTCTTGCCTTCAAGTATATTTGTTTCTTCATCTTAAGTTTATAATCACTGTATTAATTTTTCGTACCTGTTTTGTAACTTAATCTCCTGTACATGAAGCGTGTGCCACAAAATGGACCCTTTCAGTTCAGACGCCAATCCACTGACATCATTGTTCATTTAATTCACTAATGCCTTCTTCCTGTAAAAGTTTTTTTTATATCATGGGGTTATTCTGGTTTTGTTTCTGCAAGCCCTTTATGTCTGTAAACTCCCAGTTTTTTTCCCAACCGTGCTTTTCCCTGATTTGGCCTTGGCTCAGCCTTCTACTCTAAGTGGGTCTCCCAAATGGAAAAGAGAAAACTGACATGCCTATTGAGAATACTGTGAAGTGAAGCTTTTTGAGGGAAGGAAGCCACAATGCTTGGACCTTGGACCAGAAGCAGTGTGGCTGATGATTTGAGATTTTACTGGACAGGCAAGAACTACATCACAGTGAAGCATTCAAATATTTGGTATTATATAATAAGTATCCAACACAAGTGTATTTTAGTGACAATACCGTACAAAATGCTACTGATGAATTGTACATTTTTAATAGATTGTAAGAATAAACTATCAGAGCCATAAATTGCTGTTTGGTAATTTGTGAAAAGTCCAACACAAAGCTTTTTGAATATTATGATCAAGATTCCATGTGGTGACACTAAAGTTGCATGAGTATATTTGTTAACAGGGATAACCCATTAGCAAAAGAAGTCCAATATTGGAATGGTATCTGCCTCAGTTTCATTTCCTACATTTCTTCAGACAGTTAGCTTATTCTTTCAGGAGAAATTTAATGGAAATTAAATGTTTACTTTGCAAGAAATTTCATTAATCCATTGGTACAGAACACACAGTCTTGCAGCCACGAACTGGCTTCATTGATGAGCACCCACACAGGCTTGTTACTTTTTTGCTGGGAGAAAATTTACAAAGCTATTTTGTCTTTGGGTTGGGCCTGCCCTCAGTGACGCTGTGATAGTTGGTGTGAAACCATGCCTCTCCCCAAGCCTTTACTTTTGAAATGAAAAATCTGTGCAATTGCTGCAGGGTTACTGGCCAGATTTCCCAAGGTAACAATTGAAAAACTAAGTCTTTGAGGCCTCCAGCACTTGAGCCCAGATGGAATGACAGCGTGGAGTATTCTGCAGGCCACAGATCATTCGGAGCCTTTGGATTGTGCATAGCAGGAGCGAGAATTGAAAAGAAACGAGCTGGTTCAGTTGGGACATGCCGTGCGCCACAGATCACTAGGATACATTGGATTGTGTGTAGTGGAAGCGAGAATTGACAAGAAAGGAGCAGGTGCTATCAGGACATCTTGCGTGCCACAGATCGTGCAGTAATTAGGTACTTGACAAGGGCCTATTAAAAAGAAGTTTCAGGAGCTGAGGCTTTGGCTAATATATAGAGGCCCCAGAGAGGAGAGGCAGAGGTTCTAGGTGGATTTTGTAGCTGGTTAACTTCTTTCTTATTGCATAGTTAGAGTTGTGGGAATGCCAGGCAGGATAGTGGAATGCACCTCTTGTGGGATGTGGGGAAGCAGGGAGACCCTCCAATGTCGCTGCTGATAACATCTGCCAGAAACGCTTCTAGCTGTAGCTTCTACAGACTGTTAAGTAATTAGCACTGGGTCTGGATGAACTCTGGGTGATTTTGGATGCTGAGGGGCCAGTTGACAGGTGATCCAGGGAAGTAGTTACACCCAAGGCGCAGGACACAGGCAACTGGGTGACTATCAGGAGGACAAAGGGGATAGCAGCCAGTGTAGGGTACTCTTGTAGGTGTTCCCATCAACAACAGGTACTGTTGGGGAGATGACCTGGAAGAGGAAAACCACAACAGTCAGGTCTCTGGCACTGAGTTTGGCTCTGTTCTCAGAAGAGAAGGGGGAGAAGAGGTGAGTTCTAGGGTAGGGTATTCAATGGTTAGGGGAACAGAAAGGGGATTCCTGTCCGAGAACGAGATTCCCAGATGGCAAGTTGCCTCCTAGGTACCAAAGTCAGGGAACTCTGATTTGGTGCATAGCAATGGGAAAATGAGCAATAGAAGGTCATGGTCCACGTCAGTACCAATGACATGAATAGGATGGTTAATGGGGTCCTGCAAACTGAGTTCAGAGAGTTGGGTGCTGACAGGATTGTGATCTCATGATTGTTGACTCTGCTAGTAAGGCCAGAACTAGGAAGATAAATGTGGCTAAAGACATGGTGCAGGAGGGAGGACTTCACACTTTTGGATCATTGGACACTTTTTCAGGGAAGGTGGGTTCTGCATAGAAGGGACAGTTTGCAAGATATCCGTGTGGGAACGTTTGCGTGTGCTGCACATGGGGGGGAGGGGAAAGGGGGTGCGGTTTAAACTCGAGTTGCAGGGGATAGAAACAAGAGCACCAGAGCAGATAGTGGAATGGTTATGGGAAAATATATTGTTAACCCTATATACAAAGACAAGAATGTAAAGATTGAGCGTGATGGGAGTAATGTTCTGAATTGTGTCTTGTTTCAATGCACAGAGCATTGTAGGAAAGGCAGATAAGCATGGAGCATAGACCAGGATGTTGAATTATGATACTGTAACTAATAGCAAAACTTGGCTACAGAAGGGGCAGGTCTGGCATCTTAGTGGTCCAAGTATCTTTGATTTAGACATGATAGAGCTGGAGGGATTAAAGGTGGAAGGGTGGCACTACTAGTGGAAAAAATCAAGGCAATGCTCATACAGGATGGACTGGTGAGCTCGCCAGTTGAGGCTATATGGGTGGAACTAAGGAGTAAGAAAAGAGTGATCAGATTAATGGGATTATATTACAGACCACCCAGTAGTGGGATTTAAAGGAGCAAATTTGTAGAGAGATCGCAGACAGTTGCAAGAAACAAAGTTGTTATAGTAATTGATTTCCACATACTGATGACTGCAAATCCTATACAATAAAAGGGCTAGATGGATGGAGTTTGTTAAATGTGTTCGGGAATGTTTCCTTAAGCAATAAATAGAGGTCCCAAGTAGAGAGACTGTAATACTGGATCTCCTATTGAGGAATGAGACAGGGCAGAAGTGTGTGTAGGGGAGCACTGGATCTAGTGATCATAATTGCCTTTAGTTTCAAGATAATTATGGAGAAGGATAGGTCTGGTCCCCAGGCTGAAATCCTAAATTGGAGAATGGCCTTTTATGATAGTATCAGAAATGAACTAAATGTGAATTAGGACAGGTTTTCTGGCAACGGTATGCTTGATAAGTTTGTGAGGGTCTTTTTACCCTTGCTAAGAAATTGCATGGGTAAAAATACAGACCTCTGAACAGTAGTAAAGATGTGGGCTACAAATTACAATGGGACCTGGAAAATACTTGTTAAAAGAGCAATGTTATGATGGTCATGGGGGATTTCAATATGCAGGGAGACTGGAAAAATGTGGATGCTGGATTCCAAGAGGAGGAATTTGTAGTACGTAGCTCAGGTTGAGCCCACTAGGGGATCAGCTATTCTGGAATTGATTAGATAGTTTAAGGTAAAGCAATCCTTGGGGCAGGGATCATAATATATCAGAATTCACCTTGCAATTTGAGGAGAAGCTAAAGTCAGATGCGCCATTGTTAGAGTGGAGTAAAGGGAATTACAGAGGCATGAGAGAGGAGCTGGCCAAAACTGATTGGAAGGGGACACAAGCAGGAATGATGGTAGAACAGCAATGGTTAGAATTTGGAAGGCACAGGATAGATACATCTCAAAGAAATATTCTAAAGGAAGGATGGCACAAAAGTGGCTGACAGGGAATTCAACATAAAAGTGAGAGAGAGGGCATAAAATAGAGTACAAAAATATTGGGGGACAAAGATATGGTAGACGGACTAAATAAGTATTTTGCATCAGTCTTCACTCTAGCAGTATGCTGGAAGTTTGAGAGTGCAGGGGGAGAAGTAAGTGAAGTTGCCATTACTAGAATGGTCTACACCCCAGGGTTCTGAAGAGATCTGGAGGCATTTACAATGATCTTTCAAGAATTTATAGATCCTTTCATAGTTCCAGAGGAATGGATATTTTCAAATGTAAGTCCACTCTTCAAAAAAGGGAGGGAGGCAGAAGAAAGGTAATTAGAGGCCGATTAGTCTGACTTCAGTGGTTGGGAAGATAGTGGTATCCATTATTAATAATGTACTTGGAGGCACATGATAAAATAGGCCAAAGTCAGCATGGACAAGTCTGTTGGAATTGCCTGTCAAGTCTATTGGAATTCTTTGAAGAAATAACAAGCAGGATAGGCAAAAGGAGGATCAGTGGATGCTGCGCATTTAGATTTTCAGAAGGGCTTTGACAAAATACTACACATGAAGCTGCTTAACAAGAGCCCATGGTATTACTGCAAAGGTACTAGCATGGACAGAGCATTAGCTGATGGGCAGGAGCAAAGTGTGGGAATAACGGGAGCCTTTTCATGTTGGCTGCTGGTGACTAGTGGTGTTCTATAAAGGTATGTGTCGGGACCGTTTTTACATTATATGTCAATGATTTGGATGGTGGTATTGGTGGCTTTGCAGTCAAGTTTGAGGATGATACAAAGATAGGTGGAGGGGCAGTGTTGAGGAAACATAAAGGCTACAGAGGACTTGGACAAATTTAGGAGAATGGGCAAAGTCATAGCAGATAGATAGAATACTGTGTCAGGAAGTGTGTGGTCATGCACTTTGGTAGAGGAAATAAAGGCATAGACTTTTCTAAATGGAGAAAAAGATACAAAAAAACTGAGATGGAAAGGGATTTGGGAGTCCTTGTGCAGGATTCCTAAAGGTTAGTTTGCAGTTTGAATCACTGGTGAGGAAGGCAAATGTGGATACCAGTAGTTAGAAGCAGAAGGGCACTCCACATTAGGAGAGGGAGAGATTAAGAACGTTTGTAAACACACCTGCCAGTTGTGCCATGCACATCCTGAGTACTCGCCCTGGGAAGCCGTCCAGTCCTGCAGATTTGTGACTGTCCACTCGGAAACATCTGGTAACAGCCTCAGAGATGACCAGCTTGCAGGTTGTAGCGGTGGCTTTCCTCAACATGTCAGAATTAGCGACATCAAACCGAGCGTAAAAGTGATTGAGCTCATCTGGGAGAGAGGCCGTGAATTTGGCGGCATCGCTACGTTTTGTGAAAATATATTGTTGTTTCAAGGGCAACTAAAGAGTAGCCAGAGATGGACGCCTTACTGCTGTGTTTGCTCCAAATTAACCCACAGAGGAAATGAGGTAAATAAACAGCTTATGAATAGGAAGTGATGTTTGTACAAAACAAACTGCACCTCTAGAGGCAGAACACTCAGCATTATATTTGTGCTTTTATTTATTTATTTGTTTGTTTATTGATTGATTGATTGTTTGTTCGATTGACATATGGAATAGGCCATCCCGGCCCTTCGAAGCACTGCCCAGCAATCTTCTGATTTCATCCTAGCCTAATCATGGGACAATCTAAATGACCAACTAACCTACCAACCAGCATATCTTTGGAATGTGAGAGGAAACCAGAGCACTTAGAGGAAGCCCATGCAGTCACAGGGAGAATGTACAAACTCCTTACTGGCAGCAGCGGGAATTGAACCCAGGTCGCTGGTACTGGTACATTGTGCCCATGTATATTTTCATCCTCTCAAAATGAATGCTGAGTTTGTATTAGCTCTCCTTACCAATCTGCAAGTTAAACTTTAGGGAACCCTGCACTAGGACTCTCAACGCCCTTTGCATCTCTGTCTTCTGAATTTGCACCCTGTTTAGAAAATTGTCTATACCTTTATTCCTTCCACCAGAGTACATGAGCATACACTTCCCTACACTGTATTCCATCTGCAACTTCTTTACCCATTTTCCTAATTTCTCTGAACTCTTCTGCAGATTCCCTGCTTGTACAACACTACCTGCCCCTCCACCTAACTTTGTATCATCTGCAAACTTGGCCACAAAGCTGTCAGTTCCATCATTCCATCATTCAGACCATTGACATACAGTTTAACATGAAAGGAAGCAGTCCCAACACCCAACACCTGCAGAACATCATTGGCAGCTTTCATTCCCATTTTGTCTTGTTATTCAGCCAATCTTCTGACCATGCTTCCTGTAATACCATGGACTTTTGTTTAGCAGCCGTATGTGCAGTACCTTGTTGAAAGGCTTTTGAAAATTCAAGTAAACAATATCCACTGAGTCCCCTTTGATAATCCTGCCTGTTATTTGCTCAAAATATTTTCAACAGTTTAGTCAGGCAAGATTTGCCCTTAAGAAAACCATGCTGACTTTAGCCTATTTTATCATTTGCCTCTAAGTACCCTGATTCATCATCCTTAGTAATAGGCTTTAACATTTAGCCAACCACTGGAGTCAGGCTAACTAGCCTATGATTTCCTGTCTTTTGCCTCCCTCTCTTCTGGAAGAGTGGAGTAATACAACCCTGTCCTTATTTGGGGATCAGTGATGGATAGGGGCAATAGCTTTTAATTCCTTGGTATTAACATATCAGAGGATCTTTCCTGACAAGCACATAAATACCATCACAAGAAGGTACAAGAGTGCCTCTACTTTCTTAGAAGTTTTCATAGATTTGGCTTGTCTCTAAAAACTTCGACAAACTTATATGGTGGAGAGTATCATAACTGGTTGCATCGACAAGTATAGAAACATCGATGCCCCAGAACAAAAATGCTACAGAAAGTGATGGATACAGCTGTGTCAGTCAGAAGCAACACCATTGAGTACATTTATATGGAGCACTGTTACAAGAAGGCTGGCATCCATTATCAAAACCTCTCATCATCCATACCATGCTCTATTCCTGCTACTACCATGGGGCACAGTGTACAGGAGCCTTAGGTCCCACACTACCAGGTCAGGAACAGTTATTACCCTACAAGCACCAGATTCCTAAACTGCTGTGGAGAACTTCACTCACCTCAACTCTGAACTGATTCTATGAACTACAACCTCACCTTCAAGGACTCTTACAAACCATGTTCTCTCTATATTTTTTATCTGCACAGGTTTGCACCTTTGTTGTTTATCGGTCTTTGTTTATGTATGTCCATTGTACTTATTTTTCTTGCAGATGCTCGCATGAAAATGAATCTCAAGGTAGTATTTGGCAACATATATGTACTTTGATAATGAATTTGCTTTGAACTTTGAACAAGAGCTGGCCAGCGATAGATGGATTTATGTGAAGGGGGTGATAGGCATATGGGGGAGGGGAGCGGGTGGGAATGGCTTAAAGAGCATGTATGAGGCAATGGGTGGATTGACAGAGGACTGAAGATGGTGGAATCTGTAGAAGAGGAAGGTGGAGCATGGAATTCAGCTGTTGAATGCTTGCTGCTCTCCCTTGGTCCCCCCTTACATAGGGCACCCCGACCAGGCCGGTTTGGATGAGCTTTATATTGTATTTGGGCTTCTGAAACAATGTACAAGGACATTCAGGAATAACAAGAGCCTAGCAAACTCTGCTTTAAGTATACCCAATGACTTGTTCTCCACATCCATCAGTGGCAATAAATTCTACAGATTCACCACCCTCTGGTTAAAGAAATCCCTCCACCTCTGATCTAAAGGTACGTCCATCTATTCTGAGGCTGTGCCCGCTAGTCCTAGATTTTCCCACTATTGGAAACATTTTCCCAATCTCCATTCTATCTAGGCCTTTCAATATCTGGTAGATTTAAGCCCAAGAAAGTGGAGCTCCCTGTCCTGCCCTCTCACCATAATCTCTCTGCGCCAGCTGCATCTGAACTGGAATAGGTCTAACTTTGCTGTGAGGGTATCGGACCTTGTCCAGGTGAGACGTAGTCCATCTAAGGTGAGCAGGTTTCCACAAACAATCTGGGATGGGCAATCGCGTGATGCCCGTATCCCAAAGATAAGCCAGCGAAAGAAGAGCTGGTCAGGGTCTGAGGCAACATGGAAGGTGTGTTTCTACATGGTAATGGACATTTGGCCCATTGCGCTGCTAATCAATATAGATTTACACAGTCTAATCACACCAGTGGTGGGCCGGAGATACGTTTCTATCAAAGAAGGTGTACACCACTCCAACCCTCTGCTAACCTGCAGGTCACCCTTGGGCAAGGTGTAGCAGCTGCTTAGCCCCTAATCACAGTCACATGAAGCCGTGGAAGCAGGTGAAGGATGGTCAGCTGGTGCACATCACAAGTCCTGGTTATATGACCACTGACGCCAGGCAGACAATCTCTGAAGAGTATTGATAATGGCTGGGGTCACCCATCTTGTCAAGACACTGCCCAGAAGAAGGCATGGCAAACCACTTCTGTAGAGGAATTTGCCAAGAACATCATGGTCATGGATAGAGAAAAGAATAAGAACAACAGCGTGAAGACCATGATTCAGATTCAGTTTATTGTCATTTAGAAACCACAAATGCAATGCAGTTAAAAAATGAGACAACGTTCCTCCAGAATGATCACAAAAGCATACAACAAAACAGACTACACCAGAAAATCCACATAACGTTTGGCAATCCCCAATCCAGAGTCCGGAGAGGCTGCTGCGTATTAATATCACACTACTATCTTAGCGTGTTCCCCGGAAAGGAACTCCAAATCCACCAGACAAACAAGACCAAAAACTAAAGCTACAAGACCTGCACAAAACCACATAGTTACAACAGTGCAAACAATAGCATAATTGAAAAAAAACAGACCATGGGCACAGTAATAATAGTCCAAAGATGTTAAAGGACTATAAGTTCAAAGAAATCACCACACAGTTTCCACAAGTCCCCAGGGTCCTGACAGACTCGCCATCCCATGCTGGCGGCAGAAGGGAATACCCCCGCTATGGACTTGCACGGCGCCGCCTGACTCAGCCTCGCAGACGCAGCACACACCGAAAGCTCCGTTGAACCCAGCCTCACAGACGCAGCACACAATGAAAGCTCCGTTGAACCCAGCCTCGCAGACGCAGCACACACCGAAAGCGACCTGACCACAGTGGACTCCGAGTCTGTCGAACCTTCGAGCCAATGACCATCCTCTCCGAGCACCATCCTCTGCCGAGCGTATTAAGACAGCCCCACCAACGGCCATCAGCAATGCGACCCCGAGGACTGGGGGCCTGTTCTTCCCAGCAGAGACCCGGACCACGCAGCAGCAGCAACGAAGAAGGTCTTCCTGGAGATTTCCCGATGTTCCTCCGTGCTCCCATGTCCGTTTTCAATCGATTATGATTGCGCATGGCACCCCACTTCACAAATAACAGATAATCAGCTCTGGAGTGGCCGCTGCAAGCTGCGTCGCGCTGCCATCTTGGATATAAGCGCCGCCATCTTGGATATAATGATGGCCCATATCAAACGACATGGCACACAATGGTGATGATCAGTTACACCGAGCTGGACTCAGTCCATGAAACTGTAGATTACATCTCCAATAGGACATGCCCAAGTCCTGTCTAATTGTGCAGAGGGCTCCAGCATCTTTCAGGCTTGCAGTCAATGAGCTCCTGTCCCCATTAACTCTCTGGTTGAAACCATCTTGCTCTATGAATTACTCCTGAACTATGTGGCCTGGATTTTGACAAAGGTTCAAAAGGTTCTAAGGTTCTCTTTCAATATTTTTATTAATATTACATTAATTGCATGAATACAAATACAAAATTCACCAGGATGCAAGTAATACGAATTACATTACATTTAAATCAGTGATATGATCAGAGTATCCCGTATTCGAAATCAATCATGTAGAAAATAAGATTGAATTATGAAATGAAATTAAATAAAATAATTGTATTTTATAAAAAAAAATCTACCCCCACTACCAAAATGATCTGTTTCAGATCATTTTATTTTCACCTGGTTGGTGAAAAAAAGAGAAAGAAATACCTTACCATATAATATTCTATTAATAATAGCTCAGATCCATACTTTAATAACAGTTCAAAGATTATGAAAATAACTCAGAAAGGGTCCCCATAACATTAGAAAATCATGTTTAGAATTAGAAATCGAGCAACGAATCTTCTCTAGATCAAGGCACAACATAACCTCAGATGGCCATTGAACATGAGTGGGCGGGGCAGCCTCCTTCCACTTGAGCAAGATCGCCCTCCTGGCCAGAAGAGACATAAAAGCCAATACCCGCAATTTAGGTGGGGTTCTAAGGTTCAAAGGTCCATTTATTAAGGCAGCATGTATCCGTATACAGCTGTGAGATTCATCTTCTCCAGATAGCCATGAAGCAAAGAAAGAACATGGAAGTTGTTCAGAGAGAAACTTCAAATCCCACCCCACCCCTACCACGCAAAAAAGAACAGCATCCCTATCATCAACTGTGCCCCCCTCCCCACGAATGGAAGTAGACCCCTTCCTATTTAGAGTCACAGAGTGGAACAGCACAGTAAAAAGCCATTCAGCCCACCAGGTCAATGCCAACCCTTTTGCTCCTGTACACTAGTCTTACTTAACCACGTTTGGACTTTACCCTTCTCTGTCTTGCCTACTGATGTGTGTATCTAAGTCCTCTGACTCCACTACCTCCTCTGGCAGTGAGTTCCAGATATCGCCAACTCTCTGTATGAAAAACTTTCCCCTCAGGTCCCCTTTAAAATTCCTTCCCCTCACCTTAAACCTATGCCCCATTGTTCTTGATACACCAACTATGGGAAAAGATTTTACCTTAGCTACTTGTCTCTGTTCTTTTCCCTTATCTACACTTAGAATGTTATAAGCCTCTATCAGGTCACCCCTCAGCCTCCTTCACTCCAGCAAAAGCAAGCACAGCCCATCCAATTAACCCCAGACCTAAAGTCCTTCAATCCAGGTCACATCCTGATTACTCTCTGCACTCTCCAGCACTCAAAAATGTGGTCTAAAGAGTGCTTTGTAAACTTTGTAATGTCCAAACTCTTAATTCCTACGAAGACAAGCATGCCTACCTTACACCTTCTTCACCACCCCATCCACCTGTGTTACTACTAACAGGGAACTGTGGACTAGGACATCGAGGTCTCTCTGTTCATGGACATTCCTTCGTGTTGTACGACCTATTGTAAATCCCTTTTGTTTTCACAAATGCATCACCTTGTACTCTAAAATCAGACTCAGTTTTACTATCTCTGACATAGGTAAGTCTAACACTTTGATCTTTTGTGGTAGGAGTATAGAACCAAGACATAAAAATCACTAGATAGATAGACAGGTAGACAGATGGACAGACTGACAGACCGCCCAAAAGAGAGCTTGGGGGGAAGAATGGTGCCAAATGGTGACTCCTTTGCTTGCATCTTCGGAAACAGCGCTATTTCCATCTTTAATCTCTCTATTTTTCCCTTTCAAGACCCTGACCTGGAGTTACACTCTGACTTTGGAATGGGACCCACTCTTGGGGTTTCATGACTGGCCATTATTCGATGTTCCAAGGATACAGCCTAAGAGATCAGCTCGCCTTCGGAGTTCCGGGATCTCGTGGCTCTGGAGACTGGCAGACGGAAGATCTCTGGCTGTGTGCCCAGAGACTCGAGTCCTTTGGGCACAGAACTCAGAAAAAGTGATGCAACGGACATTTAGCAAATTGTAAATCAGTGAGTTGTTTGTTATGTCTCCCCTCTCACTGTGAAACGGAGACACTCCTTTCTCCCTTATTAGGGAGAGAGACGGAGCCTGTGGTATGTCGAATACCAGGTGAACGAGTAGTCTTTGTGGTTCTGCAAGTCTGTGTCTTTGCTGTTGTTTTGCTGCACACTTTTTTTTGCTGGTGGGGGAGTGGGGTATCATTACTTGGCTGCTGCTTACATGTGGGAGGGGGGAGCTGCGGAGGCCTTGGGGTTCTAACATTTAACTGTCATTCATTCTTTGGAGGCACTGCTCTGTTTTTCCTGGATGGTTGTGAAGATAAAGCATTTCAGGATGTATATTGTATACATTTCTCTGACATTAAATGTAGCTTTGAAACCTTTGAAATGGAGAGGTACTGTTCACGGGTTCGCGGAGCAAGCAAAGGAGAAGAAGCTGTTCCTAAAACTCTGAGTGTTTGTCTTCAGGCTCCTGTTTAGTTTCAGGGTGAAAGGTGAAATATTTAAGGGTAACCTAAGAAGGAACTTCTCCTCTCAGAGTGTGGAATGAGCTGCCAGAAGAAGTGGTGAATGTCAATTCAGTTGTAAAATTGAAGAGAAGTTTGAATTGTTCATTGATTCATTGTCCATTCAGAGCTCTGATGATAGATGGGAAGATGCTGTTCCTGAAACGTTGAGTGTGTTTCTTCAGGCCCCTTGATGGTAGCAATGAGAAGAGGCCACATCCTAGGCAATAGGCGTCCATAATGATGGATCCCACTTTTTGAGGTATCACCTTTTGAAGCTGTCCTTGATTCTGGGGAGGGGGCACTCATCATGATGGAGCTGGTGAAGTTTATAACTTACCACAGCTTTTTCTGATCCTGTGCTGTGGACCTTACATGCCAGACAGTGATGCAACCAGTTAGAATGCTGTCCATGGTACATCTGTAGAAATTTATGAGCGTCTTTTGGTGATCAAACTCCTAATGAACTATAGCTGCTGTTTTGCCTTCTTCGTAATTGCATCATTATATTGAGCCCAGGATAGAGCCTCAGAGATGTTGACACCCAAGAAATTGCTCACCATTTCCACTTCTGATCCATTGATGAGTGCTGGTGTGTGTTCCCTTGTCTTCCCCTTCTGGTCCACTATCAACTCCTTGGTCTTACTGACGTTGAGTGCAAGCTTGTTGCCACAACGCCACTCAACCAGTTGATCTATCTTGCTCTGGTACACCTCCTCATCACCATCTGAAATTCTGTTAACAATAGTTCTATCATCGGCAAATTTACAGATGGTGTTTGAACTGTGCCTAGCCACACAGTCATGGGTGTAGAAAGAGTAGAGCAATGGGCTAAGCACGCATCCTCGTGGCACACCAATGTTGATTGTCAATGAAGAGGGGATGCTGTTTCCAATCCACACAGTCTGTGGTCTCCCAGTGAGGATGTCAAAAATCCAGTTGCAGAGGGAGGTACGGAGGGCCAAGTTTTGGAGCTTGTTGAATGGAACTGATGGTGTGATTATGTGGAATGCTGTGCTGTATTTAATCAACAGCAGCATCACGTAAGTGTTATTATTGTCTGGTGATCCAAGGCCGAGTGGAGAGCCAGTGAGATTGCATCCACTGTAGACCGATTGTGACAATAGGCAAATTGCAGCAGGTCCTGGTCCTTGCCTAGGCAGAAGTTAAATTTGCCCATGACCACCCTCTCAAAGCACTTCATCACAGTAAATGAGAGTGCCACTGGGTGATAATCATTGAGGCAGCTCCTCCACTCCTCTTGGGCACTGGTGTGATTGTTTCCCTTTTGAAGCAGGTGGGAGCCTCCGACTGTAGCAGTGAGGGATTGAGAATGTCCTTGAATGTTACTGCCAGTTGGTTCACACAGCTTTTCAGAACCCAACCAGGTACACCATCAGGCCCTGATGCCTTGCGAGGGATCACGCAACATGTTCTCTTGAAAGACGTTCTGAGGTTAGCTTTTGAAACTGAGATCTCAGGGTCTCTGGATGCTGCAGGAATTCACACAGGTGTAGATTTATTTTCCCTTTCAAAGATTACAAAAAGTTCGTTGAGCTCACCTGAGAGTGAAGTATCACAGCCATTTATGATGTTAGGTTTCGCTTTGTAGGAAGCAATGGTCTACAAACCCTGCCAGAGTTGATGGATATCCGATTCCATCAACCGTAAATGTTTTTCACTTTTAATATAGCCTTCAGTAGGTTGTACCTGGACTTCTTGTATAGTTCTGGATCACCCGTCTTGAATGTCACAGAACTATCCCCCAACAGACTACAAATCTGATCAGGACAGATCTACAAATGAGGAGGTGATTGACAAGAGCTACAGGGAGGTAATTACCCCTGGGATGCAGGAGATAGGTAACTGGGTGACTGTTAGGAGAAGGAGGGGAAATGCCAGTGCAGAGTGCACCTCAGGCCATTTCCCTCAATAATAATTATATAACTTTAGATACTATTGAGGGGGGTGACCTACCCGGGGAACTACAGTGACCCAGTCTCTGGCGCTGAGTCCAGTGCTGTGGCTCAGAAGAGCAAAGAAGTGAAGAGGACTGTAGTGTTGATAGAAGATTCCTTAGTCGGAGGAACAGAGACGAGATTCTGTGGGTGTGATATAGACACCCGATGGTATGTTGCCTCCCTGGTGCCAGGATCAGGAATGTTGTGGATCGTGTCCATGGCATTCTCAAAGGTGAGGGTGAGTAACCAGAAATCTTGGGATATATTGGCTTAGGGTGAGGAAATCCTGAAGAGAGATTTTAGAGAGCTTGGTAGGATGCTGAGAAACAGGACCTCTGGGGTAGTAACCTCTGGATTGTTGCCTATGCCATGTGCCAGTGAGGGTAAGACTGGAATGATTTGTCAGGTGATTGTGTGGCTGAGGAACTGGTGCAGGGGGCAGGGGTTCAGATTTATGGATCATTGGGATCTCTTCTGGGAAAGGAATGACCTGTACAAAACAGCCAGGCTATACCTGAACCCGAAGGAGTCCAAAATCCTTGTGGGAAAGTTGGCTAGAGTTGTTTGGATGGGTTTAAGCTAATTTGGCAGGGGTGTGGGAACCGGAGTGATAGTGCTGAAGATGAGGTAGTTGATTTACAAGCAGAGGCAATGTGTACCAAGACTCCTAGCAAGGAAAGGTGAGGAGTAGTAAGGATGTGGTCTACAAATTCCGATGGCAGATAGACAATGCATGCCAAAAGGGCAATGTTACAACAGTCGTGGGAGATTTCAATATGCAGGTAGATTGGGGAAATCAGGTTGGTCCTAGATTCCAGGAGGGGGAATTTCTAAAAAGCCCATGAGACAGCTTTTTAGAGCAGCTTGTGGGTGAGCCCACGAGGGAATCAGCTATTCTGGTTTAGGTGCTGTGCAATGATCCAGAATTGATTAGAGAGCTTAAGGTAAAAGAACCCTTAGGGGCAAGTGATAGTTATAGGATCAACTTCACCATGAATTTTGAGAAGGAGACGTATCAGTATTACTAAAGGGAATTACAGAGGCATGAGGGAGGAGCTGGCCAAAATTGATTGGAAAAGAACACAGGCAAGGATGGAGGTGAGCAGCAAAGATTAGAATTTCTGGAAGCAATTCAAAAGGCACAGGGTAAAAACATCCCAAAGAGGAAGAAATATTCTAAAGTCAAGATGGCACAACCAGAGAAATCAATGCCAACATAAAAGCCAATGAGAGGGCATTTAATAGAGCAAAAATTAGTGGGAAGTTAGAGGATTGGGAAGTTTTCAAAAACCAACAGAAGGCAACTAAAAAAGTAATTAAGAAGGAAAAGATGGAATATGAAAGTAAGCTAGCCAATAATATTAAAGAGGATACCAAAAGTTTCTTCAGATGCATAAAGTGTAAAAGAGAGGCGAGTGTGGATACTGGATTGCTTGAAAACAATGTTGGAGAGAATGTAACGGAGGACAAGGAAATGGCAGATAGATTGAATAAGTATTTTCCATCAGTCTTCATTGTGGAAGACAGTAGCAGTATGGTGGAGGAAACCTCAGATGCCAGGGGCCATGAAGTGTGTGAAGTTACCATTACAAGGGAGAAGGTTCCTGGGAAACTGAAAGGCCTGAAGGTAGATAAGTCACCTGGGCCAGTGTTCTGAAAAGGATGGCTGAAGAGATTGTGGAGGCATTAGTAATGATCTTTCAAGAAATCACCAGATTCTAGAATGTTTCTTGAAGACTGGAAAATTGCAGATGTTACCCCACTTGTCAAGAAGGAAGAGAGGCAGAAGAAAGGAAACTATAGGCCAGGTAGTCTGCCCTCAGTGGATGGGAAGATGTTGGAGTCAATTATTAAGGATAAAGACTCGGGGTACTTGGAGTCACTTGATAGAATAGGCAGTAGTCAGCATGGTTTCCTCAAGGGAAAATCTTGCCTGACAAATATGTTGGAATTCTTTGAAGAAATAACAACTAGGATAGATAAAGGAGAATCAGTGGATGTTGCGTACTTGGATATTCAGAAGGCCTTTGATAAGGTGCCACACATGAGGCTGTTTGATAAGCTACAAGCCCATGGTGTTACAGGAAAGATTCTAGCATGGATAAAGGAGCTGCTGATTGGCAGGAGGCAAAGAAGGGAGCCTTTTCTGATTGGCTGCCAGTGACTAGTGATGTTTCACAGAGGTCTATGTTGGGACCAATTCTTTTAAAATTATATGTCAATGATTTGGATGATGGAATTGATGGCTTTGTTGCAAAGTTTGCAGACGATATGAAGATAGGTGGAGGGCAGGTAGTTTTGAGGAAAGACAGAGGCTAGAGAAGGACTTAGACAGATTATGGGAATGGCTAAGAACTGACAGATGGAATACAGTGTATGGTCATGCTGGGAGAAGAAATGAAAGTGTTGGCTATTTTCTAAATGGAGAAAAAATACATAAAAAACTGAGGTGCAAAGGGACTTGTGCACAATTCTCTAAGGATTAAATTGCAGGTTGAGTCTGTGGAGAAGAAGGCAAATCTGACATTAACCTTTATTTTGAGAGATCTAGAATATAAAAGCAAGGATGTAATGTTGAGGATTTATGAAGCACTGGAGTATTGGGAGCAGTTTTGGGGCTCTTATCTTAGAAAGGATGTGCTGAAACTAGAGAGGGTTCCAAGGAGCTTCACAAAAGTAATTCCAGGATTGAATGGCTTGTTATATGAAGAGTGTACGATGGATCTGGGCCTGGTATTCACTAGAATTCAGAAGAATGAGGGTTGGCCTCATTGAAACCAATCGAATAGTGAAAGGCCTTGAGAGAGTTGATGTGGAGAGGATGTTTCCTATGGTGGAAGAGTCTAAGGCTAGAGGATACAGCCTCAGAATAGAGGGGCATCTTTTTAGAACTGAGATGAGGAGGAATATTTTTAGGCAGAGAGTGATGAATATGTGGAATTCTTTGCCACAGGCAGCTGTCGAGGCTAGGTCTTTATGTCTATTTAAAGCAGAGCTTGATAGATTCTTGATTGGTCAGGACATGAGGGGATACAGGGAGAAGGCAGTACAATGGGGCTGAGAGGAAAACTTATCAGCCAATGTGAAATGTTGGAACAGATGCGATGGGCCAAATGGTCTAATTCTGCACCTATATCTAATGGTCTTTTGGCCCAAGATCTTCCAGATCAGCTAAGCAGGGCAGAGGCAGAACCACCACATCTGTGCACCACAATGAGTTAATTATAAAGCATACTTCACCTCCACTGCCCTAAAAAAAACCTGGCTATCCTGTTTTTGCAGAGAATGGTGAAGTGCTGCATCCAAAATGGTGGGTGTGAGCCATGTTTCTGTGCAGCAAAGAACACAGCAGTCCCTGATGTTGCCTTGTACAGCAATCGTGCTCTGTGGTCTTCAACTTTATTTTCCAGAGTCTGTACCTTCACCAACAGGATAATTGAGAGTGGATGTCCGATGTTGCCGCATTGCAATGGAACCAGTAGACTAGCACAGTATCTACATTTCTGCTCTCTTAAAGGGGAACTTCACTCACAGCCCGTGTCTGCTGTCTGAGGTTCATTGATTTTGTGTATTGATAGGTTCTTTAAGCATCTTAAAATAATGTTGATTACCGATGTACCCATGACTGTGGCACTGGATTTCAGCTGTAGTAGACCTAAACAGGGATATGTTCCCATTGGAGCTCCATGCAAACAGTAGCACTTAATGGTGCCAAGTTTCACCACTTTGATGTTGATGCCCTGGAACTTGAAACTGCTCACCGTTTCCACCACTGATCACTCAATGAGGAATGGTGTGTGCTTTCCCAACTTCTCCTTCCTGAAGTTCACTATCAAGCCCTTGGTCTTGATGATGTTGAGTACAAGGTTATTGTTGCAACACCCATTTTCCAGCTGATATATCTTGCGCCTGTACACCTGTCATCTACTGCTCTTTCTCAATGTCACAGAAACTAAAGAGGTAATCGCTGACTTCAGGAGGGGGAAAGAAGGAAAAACATATGCTAGTCTACATGGGGCCGGGGGGGGGGGGGGGGGGGGGAATTGGTGATCAACAAGTCAGCAGCTTTAAGTTCCTGAGCAAGGAAGTTTGGCTTGTCACCAAACACTCCAATGACTTCTGCAGATGTTCTTTTGAAAGAATCCTGACTGGTTGCTTCATGGACTTGTATGGCATTTTGAATGCGCAGGAACATATGAAACTGCAGAGAGTAGTGGACTTTGCCTAATACATCACAGGATCATTCCTCACATCTGTATTATCTACAGGAGACACTGCCTCAAGAAGGCAACATTGATCATCAAAGATCCCCACCATCCAGACCCTGCTTTCTTTTTGCATCTACCATTGGGAAGCAGGTTCAGAAGCATGAAGACCCACACCACCAAGATTCAAAATTCCAGTTTATTTATCATGTGTACACTGAAACATACAGGAAAACACCTCAATTGCATTAACAACCATCATCAGTTTCAAGAACAGACACTTCTTTTCAACCAATATACACAAAATGCTGGAGAAACTCAGCAGGTCAGGCAGCATCTATGGAAGTGAATAAACAGTCAATATTTCAGGCTGAGACCCTTCATCAGAACTGGAAAGGAGGGGGGTAGATGCTAGAATAAGGGGAGGCGAAAGGAGGAGGAGGCTAAGCTAGAAGGTGATAGGTGAAGCTAGGTGGGTGGGAGAGGGATAAGGTAAGAAACTGGGAGGGAATAGGCAGAAAAAGTAAAGGGCTGGAGAAGAAAGAATCTCTAAGGAGAGGAGAGTGGATCATGCGAGACAAAAAGGAGGAGGGGCACCTAGGGGAGGGGATAAGCAGGTAAAAAATGGTAAGTGGTCAGAGTTGAGGAATGAAGAAGACCAAAGGGTGAGAGAGAAAAGACCAGCGGTTAGAGAAATCGAAGTTCATGCCATCAGGTTGGAGACTACCCAGACAAAATATGAGGTGTTGCTCCTCCAACCTGAGAGTGGCTTCATCGTTACAGAAGAGGAGGCCATGGACTGATGTGTTGGAATAGAATAGGAATTGAAATGGATGGCCACTGAGAAATTCTGCTTTTTGTAGATGGAGCTGAGGGGTTCAACAAAGTGGACCTCCGGTCTACATTGTGTCTCACCAGTGCAGAAGAGGCTGCATCAGGAACACTGGATACAGTAGATAACCCCAACAGAATTGCAGGTAAAATGCTGTTGGAAGGACTGTTTAGGTCCAACTGGTGGTGAGGGAGGAGATGATGGGGCAGGTGTAGCACTTCTGCCGCTTGCATAATTGTGAAATGAAGGAGATTAGCGGAGAGGGATGAATGGACAAGGGAATCATCGAGGGAACGATCCCTTCAGAAAGCAGAGAGTGGGGTGGGGGAAGAGGAAGTTAAGTTGTGTTTGATGGCAGGGTCCCGTTGAAGATGGTGGAAGTTGCCGAGGATGGTGTGTTGGATGCATAGGCTCATGGGGTGGTAGGTAAGGAACACTATCCCTGATAGGGTGAGTGCGGATGTCCAGGAAATGGCTACCGTTTGAGTTTGCAGAATGTGGGAGGAGGCAAAAGAGAAATTGTTGAGGGTGAGGACCAGTTTTGTCAGATCTAGGAAAGTGGTAGTGATGGGGAGGTCACAGCGGGTACCTAAACGCGCCAGCTTCCGGCGTTTCGACTCTCGCTCTCCGGAATACGGATAGCCGGCGTGACCTTTTTAAGGGTTCAGGATCGTCCCGCTAATAGCAATCATGCTTTGGGTGCCAAGAATTGAGTATTCAAGGAGCACCTGAACTGAAGTTCAGTGCTCAATCATAAGCCTAACTAGAGACATCATTTAGCGTTTTGTTTTTACACAGCTCTCCTGATGCACCATCAACAACTCGGAGACGTGGGTTAAGGTAGGCTTTTATTGGCTGGAAGAAAGCACAAGCAGCAAGTGACCATCACACAACATCCTGGAGACTGAGGAAGGGTCTGTGGCTCCAATCGCCTTTATACCGGGGTCTGTGGGAGGAGTCACAGGAGCAGTCAGCGGGGGGGGGGGGGGGTGTCCAGACAGGTATATGTAGTTCACCACATTCACCCCCCCTTTGTTTTAAAAGAGAGTCCCCATGGGGCGAAGTTTCTTACAAATATATTTACAGGTTAAGTCTATCAGGTGGTCGAATCTTTCGCTGCGATCTACGTAGCACCGGCTGTGATTGCACAGGTGCCGGTGGTGATTGCACAGGTGCTGGTGGTGGTGATTGCCCAGGTGCCGGAGGTGGTGATTGCACAGGTGCCGGTGGTGGTGATTGCACAGGTGCCGGTGGTGGTGATTGCACAGGTGCCGGTGGTGATTGCACAGGTGCTGGTGGTGATTGCACAGGTGCCGGAGGTGGTGATTGCACAGGTGCCGGTGGTGGTGATTGCACAGGTGCCGGTGGTGGTGATTGCACAGGTGCCGGTGGTGATTGCACAGGTGCTGGTGGTGATTGCACAGGTGCCGGTGGTGGTGATTGCACAGGTGCCGGTGGTGGTGATTGCACCGGAGACGGTGGTTGTGCTGGTTCCGGCCTGACTGGAGGAGTCAGCCCACTAGGCGTCAGTGATCCCTCACGCGTGTGCGAGACGCCCGGTATGGGAGTGTTGTGAGGAGTCTGTGTAGGGCTCGGTGTCACCTCGGGTACAGGGTTCATAGTTACCGTGGAGTGTACGGGGTAGTGGTCTGCTGCTCCTGTGGGCGCCAGGTCGCGGACGGAGACCGTGTCCTCCCGCCCATCAGGTAAGACCACGTAGGCATACTGGGGGTTCGCATGTAGAAGGTGAACCCTCTCGACCAGCGGGGAGTATTTATTGCTCCTCGCATGTTTCCGGAGCAGCACTGGCCCTGGGGACGCCAGCCAAGCTGGTCGGGTGGTCCCAGTGGCAGACTTCCTGGGAAAAGAGGCGCACTTGAGGGGTAGCATTGGTGGACGTGCATAACAGAGAGCGGATGGAGTGGAGTGCCTCGGGGAGGGCCTCCTGCCATCGAGAGACCGGCAACCCCTTTGACTTAAGAGCTAAAAGCAGGGGTTTATGTCCTGTGCGACGTCTCGACCGGTCGCCCTTGTCCCATAATGCTCACAAACTGGAGACGGACTGTTTTTAACTCCAATACATGGTCTCTTGCATCCGGGCTGGAAGAAACTGGTTGGACTGAAGTTTCTGTGGCATGGCCTCAGAAATGACTGGCGTAACTGGACTGAAGCCTGCGTGGAGTGCCAGCGGACAAAAATTAACCGTCATGTTCAGGCGCAGTTGGCACTTTTTGAAGTCCCTGAGCGGCGGATTGACCATGCCAATGTGGACGATGTTGGCCCCCCCCCCCCATGATTTCACACACATTCTTATCATGGAGGACCATATCACCAGGTGGCCCAAGGTCATCCCTCTAGCATCGATGACAGACGCAAACACGTGGCTTGATCATTCATCAGCACCCGGATTGCTGGGTTTGGCGCCCCATCTGATATTTCCTCTCACCGTGGTCCCAATTCATTTCAGACCTCTGGGCTGTAATGGCCGAGATCCTTGGTGTTAGGCTGCATCACATCATGGCGTATCACCCATATAACCATAACAGCACGGAAGCAAGTCATCTCGGCTCTTCTAGTGCGTGCTGAACGCTTACTCTCACCTAGTCCCACCGTTCTGCACTCAGCCCATAACCCCCCATTCCTTTCCTGTTCATATACCCATCCAATTTTACTTTAAATGACAATACCGAACCGGCCTTTACCACTTCTACTGGAAGCTTGTTCCACACAGCTACCACTCTCTGAGTAAAGAAATTCCCCCTCGTGTTACCCCTAAACTTTTGCCCCCTAACTCTCAACTCATGTCCTCTTGTTTGAATCTCCCCTATTTTCAATGGAAAATGCCTATCCACGTCAATTCTATCTATCCCCCTCATAATTTTAAATAGTTCTATCAAGTTCCCCCCCCCCCCAACCTTCTACACTCCAAAGAATAAAGACCTAACTTGTTCAGCCTTTCTCTGTAACTTAGGTGCTGAAACCCAGGAAACATTCTAGTAAATCTTCTCTGTACTCTCCCTATTTTGTTGACATCTTTCCTATACTGTAATTCGGTCACCAGAACTGTACACAATACTCCAAATTTGGCCTCACCAATGCCTTGTACAATTTTAACATTACATCCCAACTCCTATACTCAATGCTCTGATTTATAAAGGCCAGCATACCAAAAGCTTTCTTCACCACCCTACCCACATGAGATTCTACCTTCGGGAAACTATGCACCATTATTCCTAGATCACTCTGTTCTACTGCATTCTTCAATGCCCTACCATTTACCATGTATGTCCTATTTTGATTATTCCTACCAAAATGTAGCACCTCACACTTATTAGCATTAAGCTTTGAAAACCTACTTCATTATCCACAGCACCACCTATCTTAGTATCATCTGCATACTTACTAATCCAATTTACCACACCATCATCCAGATCATTAATATATATGACAAACAACATTGGACACAGTACAGATCCCTGAGGCACACCACTAGTCACCGGCCTCCAACCTGACAAACAGTTATCCACCACTACTCTCTGGCATCTCCCATCCAGCCACTGTTGAATCCATTTTACTACTTCAATATTAATACCCAACGATTGAACCTTCCTAACCAACCTTCCATGCGGAACCTTGTCAAAGGCCTTACTGAAGTCCATATAGACAACATCCACTGCTTTTCCCTCAACTTTCCTAGTACCCTCTTCAAAAAATTCAATAAGATTTGTCAAACATGACCTTCCACGCACAAATCCATGTTGACTGTTCCTAATCAGAGCCTGTCTATCCAGATAATTATATATACCAGTAATCCAATGGGCGTTTCACCGTTCCTTAAAGGCTGCCTGAGGGCTTCCCTAACGGACGAGTGTTGGCATGATCGTCTCCCACGGGCCCGCTGGGGCTCAGAACGGCTCCAAAACGGGACCTGCGGTTGTCCGTGGCAAAGTTAGTAGACGGGCAGCTAATATGAGTGCCAGATGATTTTACTCCTGACGCCACAACCTCTTATCAGCGTCCCCGCTCCTCAGTGAATTCAATTCCTCTTCACCTATCCCTACCTTCCATCATGACGTACAGCCGTCTTCCGTTCCTGGTGACCTACATTCCGCCTCGTTTGCTTTCGTCGGCCAGGACGCTCACCAACATCACACCCCTGTGCATTCTGTTTAATCGTATCAACTTAATCCTGACTGGCACCCGTTTTCCTCGCACTATGATCATTTAATTCGGAATCTCGATTAGCGCTGGTCGCGGAGTCATTGTGTGTTTAGAATGATTCTCTCGCAGTGTCACTTTGTTGTGCCACTGGAATAGGAATTCCTATTGTAGAACCTCGTTTCCGTCTCTACCTGGGAGTCTGCCGGGTTCAATTATTGCCAGCGCTCACCGTGACAGAGGCTGCTGTTCCTCCGCAACAGATAGTCAAATGAAATCAGTTGAAATTTAGAGATCTTGTGACTTCATTTTGGATTGAAGCCAAATTACCGGGACCTCCTCCAGAGTGACTAAAGCTGGTTTTTGAAAATACTCCAGTGTAAAACAGCACATGGGAGTTGCGACTACAAAGTAAGGTTTATCTTTATGACTTTATCTCGTTTTGATCAGCAAAGCGACAACAAAATGACTTCTGCATAACGATTCTGTGTTCACAACAAACGAGTTTTCATCGATCGTTGTTCTTTTCAGCTCGGCTTGCGAAAAAGGAAAGGGTTAATTCCAAGATATAGTTAGAGGGAAATGGTCATACCAGACAGTGACTGCGTGACCAGTGGTCAGAGCTGCAAATCGAGCATTACTTAAACTGGGAGCTTCCGTGATTGCTGCTCCAATCTGGGAATTGTTTAGAAGCCGTTCAGTTCTGACTGGATGTTCTCGAACGCCAGTAATGATTCGGAATGATTAAGGAGAGAGTTTGAAGCACATTCTGGGTCAGTGTTCATGCCTGCTAAAAGGTGTGAGATCGACCTGGTGACAAAGACAAGAGGCAAAGGATAGGTTCTGTTATTGCAAACAACAAGAGGATTGCAGTGGGGACGGGAGTGAATAAAGAAATTGGTCCCACTGAGAGAAATGGGGAAATTGAACAGTTTGCTGAATGGTTTAATGAATAAACTCGTCTCAGGCTTCCAGCCGGGTTCCGTGGAATGGGCTGCTGGCAACGGTGGTGGAGGCGGAGACGATAGGGTCTTTTAACAGACTCCTGGACAGGTACACGGAGCTCAGAAAAATAGAGAGCTATGAGTAACTCCGGGTAATTTCTAAGGTAAGGACATGTTCGGCACAGCTTTGTGGGCCGAAGGGCCTGTATTGTGCTATAGGTTTTCTATGTTTCTATAATCGACGTTTCAATGACAAACTTTGCCATCTTCATCAGGGATCAGAGATGAAGATGGCAGAGTTTGTCATCGAAACGTCGATTATAATCGATACCTGTACGCCGGGAAAGCACTGAGCCCTTTTTCAGCTGAAGGATTTATTTGTAAAAGAGGAATTCAGTTGGCTGCAATGGGAGTGAAGTGCTGAGCCTGTCCTTTCTCGATCTGGACAGGCTCAAGGATTATTTAAAGCTATGTAAACGGGGCTGCGGTAAGGTCCAACACAGGAGAGGAAGCTTGGACAGATACACTGACATCTAAACATTAAAGGCAGCCAAAATCAAACTGGTAACAGAGCTAACTCACACGGAAAACAAATAAAGATTATAATTCATCAAAATATGACAGGATTGATTACATGAAAGTCAGGCGATGTTTGTAAAGGTACGTCTTAGCATTTCATAATTTAAAAATCCTCTCTGCTGTGGTAAGCGAGAGCAGGAACTGGACGCTCTCTGAGTAATAGAGAAAGGAAGCACAACTTGGCAGTTGAAGGTCGCCTTGGCATCTTCATAAAGTTGGGAGGATTTAAAAAAACAGATTAGAGGGTGCTATCGAGAATTCATTGCGTAAGTAAATTGGGAGGATTAAAAAAAGCAGTGATCAGACAATGTGGAAATGAACTGTGAGTAACTATAGACACCTTGAACCAATTTGCCAAATCGTAATCAATACAGTTTAACATTATGATCGCTTTGAATTAAAATTGACTTATTTGTGTTCTAATTGCATTCGCTCTTGTTATTCTGACCTTGCTCAGAGTTTTTCCCATTTTCTTAAGCAAACAGATAGATAACGCCGTTCAGGCGTAGTTGTAGTTGAAGGCGGTTTTATTATTCACCAACGTGTTGTAGCACGCAAGAGCCAAAAAGACAGCACTTCTCGGCCTTCTTACCAAAGGCAGATTCAGATATTCATTGAAATTCCTTCGGCTTCTAACTACTAAATGAAATGTACAAAGTTATAAAATAGCCGACCTACTGACGAAAGCTAATTTGCTTAACGACGGGATAGTGACCATTAATAGTTGTGAGAAATAAAATAACAATCCAGATCAGGAGAGACATAACACTTGTAAAAACTGCCAAAGGATTTCAGCCAGACACGCCGACGGTGCACTTTTCGTGTGACACGCCGACAGTTCCTCCCGCATTTTGTGTGCTACTTGTATAACTGTATTATTTACGTTTAATTAACAATTTTCCTGAGAATGCTGCATATATAGCGCTTTGTGCCTGTGATGTTGTAAGAAACTTGGGCTTCATTGCCCCGTGTATACATGGACTTTGGCATAAGTCAATAAAAACGCTTACCCGACTCTGAATTGAACATATGCAGAAAGAGAATCAGCTACTGATCAAAGAACAGAGGGACTTTCAGGACACTTTTTTATTTAGTAGAGCAATGTAGATGTAATTACACATGTCAACAATGGAACAACGTGAGGGAAGCGGAGCAACATGTTAGAGATGAGGAAATGAGAAACACACGAAAGCTGATGCAGATGTTTGAAGCATCATCGACTGCGATAAACTGGGACTGTGTTCGTGGCTCAGACATTGCTGACAGCCGAATAGGTTCACTTCCCAGAGTCAGAATCAAGTTCAATATCACCGGCATATGTCGTGAAATATGTTAACTTTGCGGCAGCAGTAGAATGTAGTACTGGACAATACGGGAAAGTTTGAAATACTGTGAGGATACTCTAAAAATACTGTAAGTATATATATGTATATTAAATAGTTTTAAAACAGAAATAAAGAAGTAGTGAGGTAGTGTTCATGGTTTCAATGTCCATTCAGCTCTCAGATGGCAGAAGGGAAGAGGCTGTCCCTGAATCGCTGAGTGTGAAGCTCCAGGCTTCTGTACCTTCTTCCTGGTGGTAACGCTGAGACTAGGGCATGTCCTGGCTGGTGGGGGTCCTTAATGATGGACGCCACACTTTGAGGCACCGCTCGTTGAAGATGTCCTGGATACTACGGAGGCTAGTACCCATGATGGAGCTGACTATTTTTATAACTCTCTGCAGCTCACCTCGATCCTTTGCTGGAGCTAACCCCCCCCCCCCCCTCCCAAACTCCCGCCAAATACCAGACAGTGGTGCAGCCAGTCAGAATGCTCTCCGCTGTACATCTGTAGAAGTTTTTGAGTGTTTTAGGTGACAAACAAATCTCCTCAAACTCCTAATGAAATATAACTGCTGTCTTGCATTCTTAAGAGCTGTATCAGTATGTTGGGACCAGGTTAGATCCTCAGACATATTAAAATCCATGAACGTGAAATTGCTCACTCTTTCCACTTCTGCTCCTTCTATGAGGGTTTGTGTGTGTTCCCTCGTCTTACCCTTTCTGAAGTTGACACTCAGCTCTTTGGTCTTACTGATTTTGAGTGCAAGGTCCGCATCGTTCCACATTAACTGGATCACATGTGTTCAGTATGACCTAGTCAGGGGGTGTAGGAAGACCAGTAGGAGAGTGAAAATGAAGAAGTGCCCACACTCAGACATTGTCAGCTACCCGTATCTCAGCGGCACAAGGTACTAGAATTGAGGGAACTATTATCTCTCAGAAATTACAGAGGTAAAAGTGGAACAGAGGCATTTCACTTCAAATGCAAGGTCCTCAAGACCGAGGCTTGGTTCCTGACGACGGGTGGAATGGTTGAACAACAGATGAAACAGCTTGTGATGAGGGAAGCAGAGTGGAAACAGAGGCCAGGTGAGAAAGTGTTCGAACATTAGTCAAAGTAGATGATAAAGTTTGACTAATTTCACAATGCTGTGGAAGGGGACCACTGATTGCATTTAGCATTCACAAAAATGTGATAAGATATTGAAAAAAAAATACTCTTTTAAATATTTACAGCTGCCCTGTTACCAGAGAAAACTGGCAGTGTAGTTTCAGTAGCCACTTTACTTAACGTACCTCAGTAAAACAGAGAATTAAACCCTTTGGACATCAGCCTCACTGAAGAGAGGACATGCGATCTAATCTTTTTTACCCATGAAATGAAATCGATAGAAATTAAATTTAATTTCTACAATGGCCAAGAAATCATGTTTGGTCTTTCTTTGTTTACCAGTGCAATCAGACGACATCTCTCAACTTGTGTAAGGGTATTAGAATGTAATTCTCAACATAATATAATGATTGTAGAATCTTCTCACTGCTTCTTTCCTTTTAGTTCACTCTTTGCCTGATTAGTATTATAGGGTCATATCACGTAGACATCAGTCATTTGACCCCCAAATACTGTACATACAAACATCAAATATCCATTAATACTAATTCCATTTCTCTTCTTCCATCAATTCCATTCCCACACCCCACTCATTCCCACTGCCATCCACCATCAAAGGTAACTTCCGTCAACTTTCTGACTTGCATACATTTGGGATGTGGGAGGAAACCAGAGCATTTGGGGAAACCTTTGCAGTCACATCAATAGCTCTGTGGTCAGTACCAAACCCGAGTCTCTGAAACAGTGAGGTGGCACTTCAACTAGTTGCCCGACTGTGCTTCCCTCTTTGTGTGTTTATGTTCTTCTTTCTTTATCAATCTTTTTTATTGAGTTTTGAGTAGATAAACATAATGATGATGATACAAAGAGATCAGGATTACATTAATAACGGTTAACGTATACAGAAACACTCCAAGCAACATGTGTAATCTAAGCCTCCCCCTCTCTTAGTAACTAAACATGAAAAAGATTTTAAAAAAAGTTTTTACAAGAGAAAGAAAAAATGTCCCCCTAAACTAAAAAAAAACCAAAATAAAAACAGAACAAAACAAAAGCTGGGCTGCCATGTTTCATCGGTTAAAATTATTATTTGTTATTAACTCCGCTCCTCTATACACAAACAAAAAGTTATTGAGAAGGAATCAGAAAAGGTCAGTTTACATCATATGAAAATATTGAATAAATGGCCTCCAAGTTTCTTCAAATTTAACTGAAGAGTTGATAGTGCCACTCCTAATTTTCTCCAAGTTTAAACATGTTATAGTTTGGGAAAACCATTGAAATGTAGTAGGGGGATTAGAATTTTTCCATTTAAATAAAATGGGTCTTCTGGCTATTAATGTAACAAATGCAATTAAACAGCAACCTGAAGGGGATAATTGACTAGAGTCCATCACTGGTAATCCAAAAATTGCTGTAATTTTTGAGGTTGTAAATCAATACGCAAAACTGCTGAAAAAGTATCAAAATTATCTTTCCAATACTTTTCCAAAAGAGGGCAAGAACAGAACATATGTGTCAAAGAAGCTACCTCAGACTTACATCTGTCACAGACTGGATTTATATGGCAATAAAAATGAGTTAACATATCCTTGGTCATATGGGCCCTATGACCCACTTCAAGTTGTATGAAAGTGTGTCTAGCACACATTGAGGAAGTGTTAACTAGTTGGAGAATTTTCTCCCATTTCTCTTTAGCTAAAAATACCTGAAGTTCTCTTTCCCTTTCATTCTTAATTTTATCAGATGTACCTAGACATATTTTTGTAATCAGATCATAAATAATTGCTATTAAACTCTTCTGATAGGGGTTTAAACCTAATTTTTTTTTCTGTAATTTCAGTTTGATGTGATACCAAAAAAGTAGGTAAAGTGATATTCAAAAAATTTCTAATCTGTAAATATCTGAAAAAATGTGATCTAGGCAAATTATATTTATTAGACAACTGTTCAAATGACATGAAACTGTTATCCATGAATAAGTCATGAAAACATGTTATTCCCTTCGTTTTCCATAAAAGAAAAGCATGATCAATTCTTGATGGTTGGAAGAAAACATTAGGTATAATAGGACTTGATAGGATAAATTTATTCAATCCAAAAAATTTATGAAATTGAAACAATATTCATATTATATGTTTAGTTATTGGATTAATCATTTCTTTATTCAGTTTACTAAGTGGAAAGGGAAGTGAGGTCCCTAAGATAGAAGCCAATGAGAACCCCTGTACAGACTCGCGCTCGAGGTTCACCCATTGTGGACATTGAATTTCATCCCGATCTTGTGTCCAGAACATTAAATATTGAATATTAATTGCCCAATAATAGAATCTTAAGTTTGGCATTGCCAAACCACCATCCTTTACCAATTGCTGTAAATATTTATTACTTAACCTAGGATTTTTATTCTGCCATATATATGAAGAAATTTTAGAATCAATAATATCCAAAAAGGATTTAGAAATGAAAATTGGTACAGCCTGAAACAGGTACAGAAATTTAGGTAAAATAATCATCTTAATAGTATTAATTCTACCAATCAACGATAAGGACAATAGGGACCATTTAGTAAGCAGTTGTTTAACTTGATCAATTAAGGGTAAAAAGTTAACTTTCAAAAAAAGTTAACTTTAAATAGGTCCTTATGATTCTTAGTAATTTTAACATCCAAATAAGTAAAGTAATCAGTAACCAGTCTGAATGGCGATTGTCTATAGATTGGAACTTGCCTATTTAATGGGAAAAGCTCACTCTTATTAAGATTCAATTTATAACCAGAAAAACTACTAAACTGAGCAAGTAGTGATATTATTGCAGGGATGGATTTCTCTGGGTTAGAGATATATAGTAACAGGTCATCCACCTTATGTATCTCATTCGCACGAATAATGCCAAATATGTTGGGTGAATCACGAAGAGCGATTGTCAAGGGCTCCAAGGCAATATCAAATAGTAAGGAACTTAAAGGACAGCCCTGTCTAGTACCTCAAAAAAGCCTGAAAAAGGGGGATCTCTGATTATTGGTAAGTACAGAAGCCAAAGGTGTATGATATGTCAATTTAATCCAAGATATAAACTTTGGGCTAAAATTAAATTTCTCAAGCATGTTAAAATAAATATTCCCATTCAACTCTATCAAACTTCTTCTCAGTGTCAAGTGAAATAACACTTTGTGGAGTTTTAGATGAAGTATATACAATATTCATTAACCTCCTAACATTAAAATATGAGTAATGATTTTTAATAAATTCTGTCTGATCATCACAGACAATTTGTGGGAATACATTTTCCAAGCTAATTGCCAATATTTTGGAAAAGATTTTGGAGTCCACATTCAAAAAGGATATAGGCCTATATGATGCACATTCAGTGGAGTCTTTATCTTTTTTAGGAATTAAAGAAATAGATGCTTCATAAAAGGATTGTGTAATTTCCCTACAAATAAGACATCCTTAATGATTCTACATAACTGAGGAGAAAGTAGATTTGAAAAAGATTTTTAAAAATCTACTGTATACCCATCCAGACCAGGTGCTTTACCAGAATTCATCAAAGAAATTGTTTTCTTTATTTTTTCCTCCATGATGGGTGCATCTAATGCTAAACATTCATTAAGTGGTAATTTCGGAATATTCAGTTTCCTTTAAAATTCATGCATTATGGTCTAATCATTGGGAAATTCTGATTGGCATAAAGAGGTATAGAATTCTTGAAAAGATTTATTAATTTTGTCATGGTCAACCATCAAACTGTCATCCCATTTACAAACTTTAATAATCTGATGTCTAGCTGAAGCAATTTTCAATTGGTTGACCAAGAATTTACCCAATTTATCACCGTGTATATAAAACTGTCTCTTAGTTTTTAAGTAATCGATTTTCAATTGGGGATGTTAATAACAAACTGTGTTGCATCTGAAGTTCAACTCTTTTCATAAAACTCCAGATTAAGAGCAGCAGAATATTTTTTATCAATTTCTTTAAGCTTATCAACCAATGTATGTATTTCATTATTAATTCATTTTTTCAGTCTAGCAGAATATGATATAATTTGGCCACAGATGTATACTTTAAAAGTATCCCATAATATCCCACTGAAAATTTCTTCTGTAAACTTAGTTGAAAAGTAAAAGGCAATCTGTTCTTTAATAAAGTTAACAAAGTTTAAGTCCTGAAGTAGAGAAGAATTAAACCGCCATTGCCTAGCACTAAAAGTTACATCAGTTAATTTGATTGATAGTTTCAAGGGCACAAGATTGGAACGGCGATTGCATCGTAACAGACAGAACTAATGGAGAGTCAACAAAAAAGTAATCAATTCTAGAGTGATTATCAGGCAACAGTTAAAATCTCCACCCATTATCAACATATATTCATTTAAATTAGGAAGAGACACAAATAGATGTTTAAAGAATTCAGATTAGTCAGCATTTGGTGCATAGATATTAACTATAACAACTTTTTGGTTATAAAGTAAATCAGTAATTAATAGAAATCTACCATTCGAGATTGAGGTTGTTTCATGGTGAGCAAATGAAATCAAGGAGTCTATAAAAATAGAAACACCTTTCACCTTAGCCTGTTAATTAGAATGAAATTGTTGTTCTTTCCAAAACCTAAAAATCTGCTGATTATCCTCCTTCCTCACATGGATCTCTTGGGCAAAGATAATCTGAGCATTCAATCTATGAAAAACTTTTAAAATCTTCTTCTGTTTAATCGGATGGTTCAAACCATTCATATTCCATGAGACAAAGTTAGCAATTTTATCCATTTTATTTGAATAAACCATATGGTATGTAAAGGGTTAACCTTCCTGCGTAGGAAACTCGTGAATCAGGACGAGGGAAAAAGGTTTAAAGGGGAACCGGAAGTTCTGATAATTCAGTCATATTTGTAGTTTCAGTTCAGCCCAGATGAAAAAAACTAAACCAAGGATAGACCCACCCCCCAACCCACAAAAGCCCGAAAACTGGCCAACAGACACCCAGAAAGCTAACTAGAAACTCCCTTACCCCCACTCTCTTGAAGGCAAATCTCCAAAATTGGAAAAAAAGATGCAAAATACCACCCATTGTCAAAACATTGAAAGAGGTATGCCATATTTGCAAAACATTTTGAAAAACGAGATCTAGAAAAGTGAAACAGAATACAATCTTATTAATATTTCAGGGGAAAAAAAGGCAATCAATCACCAGATCAGATTCTTGATTATTTTCAAAAATGAACAATTGAAAATAATAAAAGAAGTTAAATGAACTTTAACATAAAAACATGACACACATCGATACTCCAAAACAAATACGAGTATTATCAAACCAAGGGCAAAAATCTTTAAACTTTAAGAGTCAGATCTATAAACTGGTTATTAATTTATAAACTAAATGAATACAGACATGAAAAAATTGAGAAAAATGCAAATTTCCATCCATAGTCAAATGTTGAGAAGGGAATGCTATAAACAACACCAAACAAGTGTTAAAAAAAAGATCAGCCATTTGCAAAACATTTTGAAAGGTGAGTTCTTGAAAAATGAAAGAGAATACAATCCTATTAATATTTCAGGGGAGAAAAACAGTCAATCACCAAATCAAATTCTTAATTATTTTCAAAAATGAACAATTGAAAATAATAAAGTAACAAAGGAAAAATAGAAACTTAAACATAGAAGCATAATAAACATCCATACTCTGAAACAGAATACGAGTGTTATCAAACCAATGGCAAAAATCTTCAAACTTCAAAAGTCTAGATCTATAAACTGATTCTTAACTTATAAACCAAATGAATACAGACACGAAGAAACAGTAAATTTATTAGACACCTGGGAGTGAACATTGATCCTCAAGGAATTGTTGAGTTTTCTTCCACAGGTTTAAACCATTTATGTGATTTGTCAGGCAGAACAACCCTTAAACAAGCTGGGAATAACAGAGCTGGTTGAAACTTTCATTGATAAAGCTCAGACATCACCGGTTTAAAAAGCGATCTTTCTCGCATCACCTCGGGACTGTAGTCTTCAACCATTCGAAACCCGAGGTCTCCGTGTTCAATAACCCCTTTCCGATGGGCAATTCGAATTAAATGCTCCTTGGTTTGCACATAATTGAATCAGAGTATAACAGGTCGGGGCTTCAACCCTTTAGGAGGTTTGGTTCTTAAAGCCCGATGGGCACGGTCAAGTATAGGGGTGGTAGAGAGAGCTTCAGAGCCGAACACATCCACTAAAAATTGAGAAAAGAATTTAATAAGGTCACCACTCTCAACGTCTTCATGGAGTCCTATTATTTGCAGGTTCTGTCTGCGGCTGCGACTCTCCAGGTCAATAATCTTCAGTTTATACTGTTCCAGTGTTTGAGTAGTTGAAGTTAATTTCTTTTCCAGCCATCCAATCTGCAATCTCTCTGCCTTCCAGCTTCATCAAGTTCAGAAATTTGCCGCTGTTGTTTTTCACTCTCCCGCTTAAGCACTCCCAGTCTGCTTTCGATCTCCTTTAACAATACTTCCAAAGTAGAATTTTTTTTATCGAATTTATCATCCAGGAGCTTCGACATAGCTTCCAAAGTGATTGGAGACTGTTTAAGTTGTTTAGAATCTCCCCTTTCCTTCCACTTTCATTATCGGCTTCCTTGCATTCGGCTGATTCATTTTGCCCTCTGGTATTCATTTTCAGCGATTAAAAATCAAAGCTCAGGCATATAAAAGTGTTATAAACACTTTAATATAGATAGTGAAAGGGTGGTAAAAAATTGATAAATGAACAGAGCAAAGCCAAAATACGACTAACTCCATCTAGTGCCCCAAGAGAACTCCGTACGCTCTTGTAACCATCGCCTGGACCATGGACAGTTTGAACCATCCCTTCCTCATTTCTCACTTCAATCTGTTAATCTCACCTAGTTCATCCTTGTCCTCTAGGCTTCTCTTTTTCCTTTTCTGTTTTCCTCATCATGAAGTATAGAATTGTACTACACAGAAACAGGCACTTAGGCCCACAGTATCTGTGCAAACCATCAAGCACCCCTTTTCACTAGTCCCTCAGTAACCCCTTTTCACTAGTTCCTCAGTAACCCCACTGTATTCTGCCCACATTCCCAACAGCTCCCCTCACCCCCGGATTCTACCACTCACAGCCAATCTGTGTACCTTTAGCGTGTGAGAGGAAACTAGAGCCCCCAGGTGAATCCCACACGGTGACAAGGAATACATGCAAACTCCACAGAGACAGCATTGGTATGAATGCTTTTATAAAGGAACAGCTCTTTTCTGGAAAGCACTATAGGTCTATGAAAACAAAATCTTCACACCATTTTAAAAGTTTCTCCCCACCCCCCAGGCAGTTCATCTGATCAAACATTGTAGTTATTCCCTCCCCATCTCCCTCTATCTATTATCTCAGTCACTGCACTGCACAGTAAACCCACTGAATCACTCTTTTATAATGCTGTTGCATCGTGAGTATATGCTGGTATTTATGTATTCATGCACATTTTACTCCATATCTATACTGATAAGCTTATTTTCATAGAATTATTTTTTTCTGTATAGTTGTTGAATGTTGTTTTTTGTTGCCTGTAGTGCCAACACGGCATAGAATTTTCATAAGACATGTAAATGAACAGGGTGAATAACACTGATCCATATTCCTTCATCAGAGGCTGGGATTGAAGCCAGTTGGCTGTGCAGGGAGAGAGCTACATCACTCTGTGACCCAATCACATTGTCCACCAGCTTAGTTTCTTTTCCCTGGATGCCTCCTAGCATAGACCTGGTGAATCGGTGACTTCAAATTCACGATCTATGAAAGCTCAAAAAAGGTCGCAGTTTTGCTCCTAATATCAGAATATGTCCTATACCATTGACTGTCAAATGTTGTGTTAAAATTTTAATTTAACTTTAAGGAAGTTGATCGGTCAGTGAACACTGAAGCTGTTTCCAGTAATTGGGACTGTTTGCCATTTGACAGAAGTGTTGAGAAAGAGTGAGAAGGCACAGGAGGATTCTGTCCAGTCCTTTGAGTCTCAACACCATTCAACCACTCCACATGGCTGATCACCCACTCAGCACCCTGTTCCATCTCCCCCCATCCCTTGCTCACCTTTGTCATTGTGAAATATACACATCACATCCTTGAACATATTTATTGCTGCCACTGCCTCTTATGATAGAGAATTCCAGAGGTTCACCATCTTTGTGAAGAAACTTCTTGAGAACTTGCTCTAAGTGTTTTACCCCACGTCCTGAGGCTGTGATCAGTGGTTACAGATCTCCAGCCATTGGGAGCATCTTCGCATTATCCCCTCTATCTTGTCATGCTACAATCTGATGTATCTCACTGAGATCCTCTCATTCCCTCTATTGGATCTAACCTCAGCTTTGATGTCAGTTCTGCCATTCCAGGAAGCAGTCCAGTGAAACATGGTTGCACTCTGTCCATGACAAGAACATTCCTACTTGGGTAAGGAGATTAAATCTTCGCACAAATCTCCAGAGGGGGTTTCACTAAACTGTGTATGCCTGCAGCAAGACATGTTTGTCTCTGTACTCCAGTCCTGTGGCAATGGAGGACAACACACCATTTGCCTTTGTAAATGCTTGCTGGACCTGAACATAGTTTTTCAGCAACAGGTGTACAAGGAAACCCAGGTTTTGTTATGCTTGCTATTTTCTTTTCTAATGTCTTTCTGTTTTCAGAACCAACGTAGGTAACCTTCCATGAACTGACATTAAACTGAATTGGCACACATTTGCCCAGTCACCCAACTTATTTAAATCATATTGGAGCCTCTTTGCATAATTTCATTCCACCATCCCCACGTTGCAGTGTTCTAACTGAAGTATTTGCATCAGAAAGTTCAGTAAGGCTAAAGGCATTGCTTCAGTGTTTTACTTGTTTCAATGTTTTCTTGTCTCCCAGATGTCCAACTCGGAGAAAGCCGTTCTAATCAAACCCTCACTGACTGAGGCCCAAGTGGTGGAGATCGTTGGTAGATTGTACTGTCTGAAGGTCTCTGAAGTCCAACCGATGCCCAGCTATGATGACCAGAACTTTCACATCCTGGCAACTGAGACCCAGGCAAGCGAGCATCCGAGGAGGAGCTATGTTTTCAAAGTGCTGAACACAGCCAACAGCCAAAACGTAGATTTAGTGGAAACACAAACACAAGCCATGATGCTTTTGAACCAGAAAGGATTACCTTCTCCCACATCCATCCCAACCACAGATGGCAGGATGATGTCACTGGAGACGATTAGTAAGTTTCCTTTGCTACCTTCTTGTCAAGGTTAAATTGCAGCATTGAAATACATTGAGCTGACTCATAGGAGATTGCGGTTCATCCCAATGTGCCTTGCCTGGCCTGCAGAGTTTGCTGTGCCTACCTCAGTGAGCAGCGAGCCTCCCCTCTCATGACTCCCGTTCCTGCACTTATCGAGGAGATGTTCCTGAAGCCATCTGTAGACTGGAGTGGCTGTGCACAGCACAGGAAGGAATTTCACTTAAAACACCAGTCCTTCTTCAGTTGCCAACCTGGTAGGCCGTGCCCCAAGCTCTACCAGCTCTCTCACATTTCCTCTACTTATGTAAATTGATGAAAATCTATTAAAATATTAGCATGCATTTCATCTTCATGGTATCAGAGAATTATTAGGGCATAGGAGGAGATGATTCAGCCCATCTAGTCCATGCTAGTGCAGTCATTTCAATCTCCTTTTACTGCTCTATTTCCTGTACTCCAAAATATATTCTCCCTGAATGATGTCTCTGTTTCCATTTTGAAGGCGCTGATTAATTCCATGTCTACCACCAACAATAGAAGCACTATTAAAAATGCCTGAATGCTTCATTAGTCCAGGGTCTGTAAACTGAATGAAGCATTCATAGAACAATACAGCATAGAAACAGGCTGACCACAGCATCCTCCCTGCTAGTCCCATCACCCTCCAAACCACTCCCCTCCATGTACCTAGCCATATTCCACTTAGGTGTTGCAATTGTATCCACCTCAACCATTCCCAGTACTCACTACCCTCTGTTACCTCTCGGGTCTCTTTTACGTCTCTCCCCTCTTATCTTGCATCTGTGCCCCCTAGGTTTGGACTTCCCAAACCTGTGGAAAATACTATGATCCTCAACATTATCAGTGCCCTAATGATGTTGTGAACTTCTGTGAGGACATCCCTCATTCTCGTATGCTCTAAGGAATAACATCCAGCTTAGCTAACCTCTCTCTATAAGTCAGGCCCTCTAGTACTGCCAGCATCCTCATAAATCTCTTCCACACCCTCTCCAAACTGACAATATCTTTCCCCTAACAGCTTGGACAAAACTGTACACAATACTCCAAGTGCAGCCTCACCTAAGACTTACACAACTGTTACATAATACTCCTACTCCTGAACGCAATGCTTGTATACAAAGTATGTTCTTCAGCACCCTGTGACCCTATGCAACTGGTTTCAAAGAACTGTGCACTTATACCGCCAGGTCACTCTGTTCCACAACACCTACCAGTGCCTTGTCATTCACTGTGCACTGTACCTTGGTTAGACTGCACACCTAACAGCATCACCTAACAGTTATTTAATTTGAAGTCCATTTTCCAATCTACAGTCCATCTCCCTAACTGATCAAGGTCTCTTTTCAATTATAACCTGCTTTATTATCAACAAGAGCCACTGATTTAGTGTCATCAGCAAACTTGCTAATCGTGCCAAGTGCATTCACATTCGAATTGAGTAACTGTATACAAATATCCCTACATTTGACCTTACTGCAGAAGGGAAGACATTGACGAAACAGCGGAAGATGGTGAATCCTAGCACACAGTCTCAAGGAAGTTGTAAGACCATAAGATATTGGAACATAAGTAGGCACCACCATTTCACCATGGCTAATCTGTTATTCCCCTCAGCCCCGGTCTCCTGCCTTCTCCTTGTATCCTTTAATGCCCTGACCAATCAAGAATTTATCAACCTCTGCCTTAAATATTTGTAAATATTTGTAAAACTAGTCCTCCACAGCTGCCTGGAGCAATGAATTCCACAGTTTTACCACTGTTTGGCTAAAGAAATTCTTCCTCATCCCCCTTCTAAATAGACACCTCTCTATTCTGAGGCTGTGTCCTCAGGTCTTAGACTCTCCCATCATAGGGAATATCCTCTCTACATCCACAGTATCAAGAGCTGTCACCACTTGATAGGCTTCATTTGGGATAGTTCTCATTTTTCTGAATTCTTGTGAACACAGGCCCAGAGCTATCAAACACTCTTTACATGATAAGTTGTTCTATTCTGAAATACTGCACAAGGTCTCTCAAGACCCCTTGCACCTCAACTTTTTTGTATTTCCTCTCCATTTAGAAAATAGTCAGCCCTTCAATTTCTTCTACCAAAGTGCATGACCATACACTTTCTGACCTTGTATTCCATCTGCCATTTCTTTGCCCATTCTCCTAATCTGTCTAAGTCCTTCTTAAGCCCCTCGTATTTCCTCAAAACTAACTGCCCCTCCAGCTGGCTTCATGTTGTTTGCAAACTTTGCAACAAAGCCATCAATTCCATCATCCAAGTCATTGATGTATAATGTACAATGAGACCCCTTGTAGAACACCACTAGTCACCAGCAACCAACCAGAAAAGGCTCCCTTTATTCCCACTCTTTGCCTCCTATCAATCAGCCACTGTTTTATGCATCCTGGTATCTTTCCTCTACCACCATGGGCTCTTAACTTGTTAAGTAGCCTCATGTGTGTCACCTTGATAAAAGCCTTCTGAAAATTCAAGTACTCAACTTCAACTGATTCTCCTTTGCCTATCCTGATTGTTATTTCTTCAAAGAATTCCAACAAATTTGTCAGGCAAACTTTTTCTTTGAGCCAACCATATTGACTAAGGCCTATTTTATCAGGTGCCTCCAAGTACCCCCCATATGCTTAACAATGGACTCCAACATCCTCCCAACCACTGAGGTCAGACTAACTGGCGAATAATTTCCTTTCTTCTGCTTCTCTCCCTTCTTGAGGAGTTACCATTTTCACAGTCTTCCAGAATATAGTGATCCTGGAAAGATCATTACTAATGCCTCCACAATCTCTTCAGCCACCTCTTTCAGAACCCTGGGGTGTACACCATCTGGTCCTGGTGATTTAATTTACCAAGAACTTTCTCCCTACTAATGGCACCTTCACACTCTTCTGAACGCTGTCCCTGCTAGTGACTTCCACAGTGAAGACTGATGCAAAATACTTAGTCAGTTCCACTGCCATTTCCTTGTCCCCCATTACCACCTCTCCAGCATCATTTTCCAGTGGTCTGATGTCCACTCTTGCCTTTCTTTTACACTTTATTTACTTGAAGAAACTTTTGGCACCCTCTTTAATTTTATTGGCTAGCTTACATTCATATTCCATCTTTCCCGTAATGACTTTTTAGTTGCCTTCTGCTGCCAAAAATGTGAGGCATTCTTGTTCTGCTGTCATCCCTGCCAGTGTTCTTCGCCCAATCAATTTTGGCCAACTTGTCTCTTATACCTCTAATTCTCTTTATTCCACTGTAAAACAGATACTTCTGACTTTAGCTTCTCCTCAAAATTCAGGGTGAATTCAATCATATGCTGATCACATGCCTCGAGGGTTCTTTTCCCTTAAGCTCTCTAATCAATTCTAGTTCATTGCACATTACTTAATCCAGAACAGTTGATACCCTAGTGTGTTGAACCACGAGCTCTTCTAAAAGACTATCTCATAGGCATTCTAGAAATTCCCCTCTTGGGATCCAGCACCAATCTTATTTTTTTCCCGAAGTCTACCCGCATATTGAAATCCCCCATGACTATTGAAACATTGCTCTTTTGCCGTGCATTTTCTATCTCCTGTTGTAATTTGTAGACAACACCATTACTACTGTTTGGGGGTCTATATATAACTCCCATCAGGGTTAAGTTCTGAGACAAAGTCCTGGGATGGGGATGATTGGCCTCCAAGAACCATAGCAATTTTCCCCATCACAAAGTATGACTCATCCCAATGGAGTGTGCCTGATGCCCATTTACTTCAGCTTGGCCGAGGCTCCTTGGTGCCAAGTCAGCCAAGGGCAGACACTCTTTCTTCACCTCTGGTATTTAGATCTTTGGTCTAAACTTGAACCAAAGCTGTGACAAAGTTTAGAGTCAAGTGGATTTGGTAAAAACACAAATGTGAATTCAGTGAGCAGAGGTCACTTAATATTACCCCACAGAAGTGTTGTCAAATAAACTTTGAGCCAATCGATATAAGATTCTAACATATGTTCCCAAATCACTGGTGAAGCAATGAGTTATTAGGAATTTGTTAAATGAGAAGAGAGAGTCAGGGAGAGAGAGAGGGAGAACAGAAGCCAAGAAGTTTACTCGGGAAGGAGGTTCAGAGCTTTGAATTCCGGTGTTCAACTTAAAGAGGTAGCTGTTAGACATTGGCATATGATCTGTTGTCTGTCACAACCTGAAGCAAGGGCTTGTGTAAGAGGTTGGGACTGAATGTGTGCAGACTAACAGGGCTGGTGGCGTTCACAGGGATAGGGAGAAATTAGAATGTAAGAACTTGAATCTTAACTCAACGTAACTGAATGGGACTTGGCACCATCGAGGACACAGGAAAGTGACTTTTGGATGATACGTTAATGGAGCAATGCAGATGATTGGGGAAAAATGCCTAGTGATCACAAATAAATGCCTGAGATTTTAATGAACAGGATGAGCCAGGATAAGACTGGATTGCCAAAGTTACAGAGATGTAGGGGGGAGTTGAGTATATTTGTACTGGAAGCTCATCGAACAGCAAAGTAGTTCACTCAGGCATCTGGAGATGGTAGCTGTTTTCAGTCAATGCCACAGACCTTAGTCTCCCCAGTAAATACACAGTGCCTACTACACTGAAAAAACACAAGAAAAGACAAATACAAAACATCAAACCAGAGTCTTTGAAACAGTCCAGGAATGTTCAATTCATTTTAAATTATTCTAAATGACCTGCAGTATATTCAGAGCTATTAAAAATCAATTACAAAATTACGGCAGTCCGCTGGTTATAAACACACAACTTTTAGGCATACTGACCTACACAAGCTCTCATAATATTATTAAGTTCAGAAGATCAACATCCTCATTTTCTCCCCATATCTACTTTTAGCAATCATTCTTTCTGATTTGTTTTGTGTGTTTCTGATGCCATTCATCATAACACTGTTGAAACGTTGAAAGTTTTTAGTGTATTTTCTGACTTGTAGACAAAATCAACTTATAGACTTTTGCTAAAATGGAAGCCATTCATTACCCAGGGAGAGACTGTAGATTCTAACATGATTACCTCTCTATCAAAAATCACCAAATAATATTTATTTCAAGATAATGTATAGTACTGTCAGGATGCTGAAACAGGGACCCAATTGCAGACCAAGTACTGTGCGCACTGAGATATTTACTGAGTAGCAAATCCAGAGGGGCAACAAAGTCAGCAGCAAAATTCAGGTGAAGATCAAAATTTCCAGCGAAATCCAAAAACCAGAATCGGGAAACAGGCAGAGTCATTATTCAGATAGATAGACGAATGCTGGAAAGCCTCAAGAAAACTCACTGGCACAATCTGGCAACAAACAGGTGAAAACACAGGACTGAGCAATAAACAGAGAGGCAGATGATAGGTGGAGCACAATGAGACACAGGTGGCAGCAATACAGGTGATAATGGGAAACAGGTGAGAGGCGGAGTACTCACTAATACAGGGGCTGGAGTAGAGCGGGGTGGAGACAGGAGAACAGGGGCATGAAAACAAACAATAGCACGTGGCAATACAAAACCACAGAATGGCGGGTAGGAGGAAACACACAGAAAGACAGTTCAGCTGGAGGAATTGACAAATACCTAATAATGGTGACCCTCAACCATTCCAATGACCTGGTGCAGGTTTAGCAGGCACATTTATGTGTGGCAGGTAAGGGTGTTTTTAATTCAAACATTTATAATTTGTTGTCAGCCTGCCATATTGTAATTGATTTTTAATAGTTTTGTATCTTTTTGACAATAGAGTTCATTTAGAATCATTCTAAGCATTTTATAACTTTGACAGCTAGAAAAGCCTTGATTTGGTTTTGATGGTTGAAGTTTCTTCTGTGAGTGAGGTTTGTTGCCTCACTTAACACCCACTGCCATGCTGAGCCTTGCATTCTGAGTTAGGGTAATAATGGCACCTATTGGCAAGACTTTGAGGGTTCTTTATAATGTGTCAATGGTCTGATATCAATGTGATCTTTCACTACCATTGCAGCATTAATGTTACTCTGGTTGTATTGGAAACATCAGTTTCCGGGCAGAGTTGATACTTTCTTCATTTACCCATGCACACAAAGTGTTGGAAGAACTCAATATCTATGGAGGGACATAAACAGATGAAGTTTTGGACCTAGACCTGGTCCTTGGCACTAAATGTCAACTGTTCATTTCCCTGCATAGATGCTGCCTGATCTGATGAGCTCCTCCAACATTTTGTGTGTGTCGCTCAAGATTTCCAGCATCTATAGAAACTATTGTGTCTTCATTTCCCCTCCATGTCTCTATTTCTATGATGCTTTACCCAATAGATTGATTGATCATTGCCCTGGGGGCTCTCACAAAGCACAGGCGGAGCTCCAGGTCTCCACACCCCTCCCCTCACCTACTCCTGAGTGGCAGATTAAACATTATTCTCTCTCCGATCACACAACTACCAGCAAAGTCAAAGTTCCTCTGACTTTCTAACAATTGTGGAATACAAGCCAACCTTGTACACCCAAAGAATAAAATTTACCAAATGAACTGCTGATGTCATGCTTGTGCTTACCTTCTATGTGGTCATGACATTCTGCCTGGGCTGGGCTGCCCAAAACCAAAGGCACGTTCTGTACGGGTTTGACCCAACTTCCTTTCAGCATCCGGTTTTAACAGGGTCACCTGCACAATAAAGATACTGAAACTACTGATGTTATGACCTGTGAATTTATTTAGAAAGAGAAGGATTAACAGGATTTGTAAAAGCAAAATCTATTGCAGTGCAGGGGAATGTCCGCAAGCAACATGTGGTCAGGCTGTTCAATTACCTGCCAGGAATCCCACTCGCCAAGTTCTCCTTGGATCATCGGATGTACTACAAACTTGGCAGATTCGTTGCTCAAATGGACAAGGTGCTTCATGAGGTACCTTAATATTTTCCTCTTTTGAATGATTGAGTGTGTTCAGGTCTGCAATAGTGTATGAGCTGCCTTAATTCTTTCAACAATGCCACATTCTCTTATGACAACTGCGTAACTCAATACCATTGTTCCTTCTCCAGGGAAAAGACAGGAGAACGTTAAGTGCTGTTGTGGTGATGGACATACCCCCCCCCAATTCCCCCCCCCCCCCCATTTTGGTGGCCCTCTCACTCCTTTACCTCCCCTCCCTTATCTTGATGATCGGTTCATCACCGCTTTTGGTACATTGACCACTTTCAGTTTATTCCACTGTCCTTTCCTATCAGATTCCCTCTTCTTCATCCCTTTGCTTCTTCCACCTATCACCTCCCAGCTTCTCAAATCATCACCACTTCCTCTACCCAACCACTTACCCCCTTCTCTGGTCTCACCGATCACTTGCCGGCTTGCACTCCTCCTCCACCTTCTTATTCTGGCTTCTGCCCACTTCCTTTTCCGCCCTGATGAAGGGTCTTGACCTGAAACATCGACTGTTTATTCTTTTCCATAGATACTGCCTGACCTGCTGAGTTCCTCCAACAATTTGTGCACAGTGGGCTAAGCATGCATCCTTGAGGTGCACCAGTTTTGATTGTCAGTGAGGAAGAGATGTTATTTCTGATCTGCAGTGACTGTCATTTCCTGGTGATGAATCAAGGATCTAGCTGCAGAGTGAGGAAGAGTGGCCCAGAATTTGGAGCTTGTTGATTAGAATTGATGGTATGATTGTGTTGGATATTGAGCCGTTATCAAGAAATAGCAGCCTGCCATATGTTTTGCTATTGTCCAGATGATCCAAGGAAGACTGAGTGGAGAACCAGAGAGATTGCATCTGCTGTAGACCTACTGTGGCGATAGACAAATTGCAATGGGTCCAGGTCCTTGCTTAGGGAAGAATTGATTCTGGCCATGACCAACTTCTCAAAATACTTTGTCACTGTAGATGTGAGTGCCACTGGGTGATAGTCATTGAGGCAGCTCACCCTGCTTTTGGGCACTGGTATGATTTTTGCCTTTTTGAATTGGGTAGAAACCTCTGACTGCAGCAGTGAGGGAGTGAAGATGTCCTTGAACACTCCTGCCAGTTGGTAGACACAGGTTTTCAGAGCCTGACCAGGTACACCATTAGTGCCTGATGCCTTTGCGGGGGTTCACCCTCTTGAACCTGTTCTGACGTCACCCTCTGAGACAGATCACAGGGTCACCAGATGCTGCAAGCATTTGCAAAGTTATAGTTTTATTCTCCCTTTCAAAGCATGCATAAAAGGCATTGAGCTCATCTGGGAGCGAAGCATCACTGCTATTCATGATGTTAAGTTTTGCCTTGTAAGAAGCAGAGGCCTGCAAACCCAATCAGAGCTGATGTGCATTTCTAACTTCATGGATTTTTGTATAACTCTGGATCGCCGGTCTTGAATGCCACAGATCTAGCCCTCAGTAAACTACAAGTCTCCTGGTTCATCCACGACTTCTGGTTTAGGAACGTCTGATAAGTTCTTAAAGGCACACACTCATCCACGCTGGTCTTGATGAAACCCATGACAACCGTGGCATATTCATTCAGATTTTAAGATGCGTCTCTAAATATTGTTCAGTCCACAAATGCTCTTCTACCTCCAACAACCATAACGTCTTGGTCCTGTCCACTGGTGTTGCATTGATAGGAATGGCATCCAAGCATCCTGTCTTTGGAGAAAATGGTGAGGCCAGCAGCCGCAGCACTGCATCCAAGGTGGCGGGTGTGAGCCATGTTTCTGTAAAGCCAAGTACAGAGCAGTCCCTGATATCCCTCTGGCACTGCAATCTTGCTCTGCGGTCTTCAATTTTATTTTCCAGAAGCTGTACGTTCACCAGCTGGATTGTTGAGAGTGAGGGTCAAAGATCTGTGTTTCAATTGTACTGCAGTCCAGTTTGACTTCGGCACTTCCATTTTTTAAAGGACAACAGCACGTAAGCTAATCTGTAGTCTGAGATTCATTGATATCACTAGATTTGAGTATTGATAGATTTAAAAAAAATCTCTTAAACCAATGTTGTTTACTGAAGTACCCATGATTGTGACTGTGGACTGTACAACCTTGGCTATCATTCTTGCATGTTCACTTTGTGAGGATTCTTGAGTTTTGTTGATATTCTTGTTGAGTTTTGCTGCGCCTGTTGATAAGCCAGATCTAAAACTGGTTTGGCGACAGGAGGCAGAGGGTAATAGTGGATGGGTGTTGCTCTGACTGAAGGTCTGTAGCAGGTGGTGTACAGCATGAATCAGTTCTGCGATCTCTGTAGCTTGCCATATGCAGGATCTGACTCATCGGAGGAGGTCTGATCAATAACAGCAGTGCCAACTGGAGTCATAAGTAGTGAAGAAGGTTGTCTAAGGATACGGATAATCTGGTTGGTTGGGCAGAGTGGTGGCAAATGGGACTTAACAAGTGTGCATTCAGGGAAGTCAGATTCTTGTTGGGCACAGACAGTAAATGGAAGGAACAACTGGAGCATTAATGTACTGAGAGAACTAAGGAGATGTGTGTCCATAGCTCACTGATAGTGGTGTTACAGGTGGACAGGAGAGAGAAGAAGGCATTTGGTATGTTTGCCTTCATTAAGTTAGGATGTCATGTTGCATCTGTACAAAATATTGGTTGGACTGCATGTGGAATATTGGGATATTTCTGTGCTGTTCAATTCTATGAAACTACAACAGTCCTAAATTTTGGGTAATTAATCTGACTGAGCCACAGAGATCTACCATCCAGCTCATCAATGTTACAGATGGTCCTGTTCCCTACTTATTCCATGAGGCCCGGCAATCATCGCCTTTTCAAATATACTTCCCTGTTGAAAGCTACCATTAAATCTCCTTCCACGCCCACTCAATCAATGATCCCAGATCTAAAAAAATCGCCCGATCTCAGTCCATTCTGTGTGAACAAACTGGGAGGATGTGGAGACAAACCATTCAGTTTCAATGTCTATTAATACTAAAACTTACTGTATGTCAAGATGCTGTTTATTGACAACAGCTCAGCATTTAATGGTTCCTACAGTTCTGATTGAAAATCTCTGAAACCTGGGCCTCCATACATCCCTCTGCAACTGGATCCTCGACTTCCTAACCAGAAGACCACAATCTGTGCAATTGGAGGTAACATCTCCATCTTGTTGACAATCAACACTGGTGCACCTCAGGGATCTGTGCTTTGACCACTGCTCTGCTCTCCCTCTACAGCCATGACTGTGTGTCTAGGCACAACTTAAATGCCATCTATAAATATGCTGATGACACAACTATTGTTCGCAGAATTGCAGATGGTGATAATAGTGCATTCAGGAGCAAGATATATCAGCTAGTTGACTGGCGTCACAGCAACAAACTTGCACTCAGTGTCTGTAAGACCGAAGAACTAATTGTAGACTTCAGAAAGGGTAAGAGAAGGGAACACACACTAGTCCTCACAGAGGGATCAGAAGTGGAAAGAGTGAGCAATTTCAAGTTCATGGCTGTTAACATCTCTGAAGATCCATTCTGGGCCCAAAGTATTGATGTAGCTACAAAGAAGACATGACAACAGCTATATTCATTAGGAATTTGACGAGATTTGGTAAGTCACAAATTTCTGCAGATGTACAATGGAGAGCATTCTAACCGGCTGCATCACGGTCAGGTACGGGTGGGGTGAGCTACTGCACAGGATCAAAATAAGCTGCAGAGATTGGTAAACTTAAACCACTCCTTCATGGGCACCAGCTTCCATAGTATCCAGAACATTTTCAAAGAGCGATGCCTCAAAAAGACAATGTCCATCATGAAGGACCCCCATTAGGAAGGAGGTATAGGAGACTGAAGGCATACATCAACGATTCATGAACAGCTTTTTCCCCTCTGACATCCAATTTCTGAATGGACATTGTACCGATGAACACTAGCTCACTACCTTTCTGCTCACTGTAATTCACAGTTTTTGGTATTATGTCTTTCATTTGCTGGCGCAAAGACACCAAATTTCATGACAGCTGTCGGTGATATTAAACCTGATTCTGACTCTGCTTTAATTTGTACTAAAGATCCACTATTGCAAAGCTTCCAGAGTAATACACACTAAGTGGGTGGAGGAACTCGGCAGGTTATGCAACATCTATGGAAACAGCCGACATCTTGAGCTGAGACCCTTCATCAAGACTGGAAAGGAAGGGGAAAGAAGGTAAAATAAAACGCTGAGGAGAGCGGAAGGAATACAAGCTAGAAAGTGATAGGTGAAGCCAGATGGGTGGGGGAAATGGGATGAAGTAAGAAGCTGGGAGGTGATAGGTGGTGAGGTAAATTTCTGGGGAAGAAGGGATCGGAAAGAAGAAGAGAGTGGGCCATGGGAGAAAGAGAAGGAGGACAGTGAGAGGTAATAGGTAGACAAGGAGAAGAAAAGAGGTAAGTGGAGGGCCAGAATGGGGAATTATAGAGAAGAGGGGAGGTGGACTGGGAGAAATTACTGGAAGCTGTTTCAAAAAAAAAGAAAAAAGATCGATGTTCCTGCCATCCAGTTGGACACTTACTAAACGGAATAATGAGGTGTTGCTCCTCCAACCTGAGAGTGGCCTCATCGTATCAGTAGAGGAGGCCATGGACTGACATGTTGGAATGGGAAAAGGGATTGGAACTAAGATGTTGGCCACCAGGAAATTCCACATTTTTTGGATAGAGTGAAGATGCTTGACAAACCATGCCAGGTTACAACAACAGAGGAGGCCACGTCGGCAGCAAAAGGTACAGTAGACAACCTCAACAGATTCACAGGTAAAGTGTGGCTTCACCTGAAATGACTGCTTGGTGCCCTGAATGGGTAGGGGTAGCACATCCTCCACTTGCATGGATAAGTGCCAGGGGGTAGGTTAGTAGGCAGAGACCAATACACAAGGAAATCATGGAGGGTGTGATCCCTGCAGAAACGGAAAGTCAGAGGATGGTAAAGATGTGTTTGGTGGTAGGGTCCCATTGAAGATGATGAAAGTTGTGGAGAATGATGTGATGGATGTGAAGGCTTGTGGGGTGGTACATGAAGACAAGACGGACTCTATCCCTGTTATGGCAAGATAGAAACATAGAAAACCTACAGCACAATACAGGCCCTTCGGCCCACAAAGTTGTGCCAAAAATGTCCCTACCTTAGAAATTACTAGGGTTACACATAGCCCTCTATTTTACACAGCTCCATGTACCTATCCAAAAGACTCTTAAAAGACCCTATCGTATCAGCCTCCACCACCGTTACCAGCAGCCCATTCCACGCACTCACCACTCTCTGAGTAAAAAAAACGTACCCTGACGTCTCCTCCGTACCTAATCCCCAGCACCTTAAACCTGTGCCCTCTCGTGTTAGACGTTTCAGACCTGGGAAGAAACCTCTGACTATCCACACGATCAATGCCTCTCATCATCTTATACACCTCTATCAGGTCACCTCTAATCCTCCATCACTCCAAGGAGAAAAGGCCAAGTTCACTCAAATTGTTTTCATAAGGCATGCTTCCCAATCCAGGCAACATCTTTGTAGATCTCCTCTGCACCCTTTCTATGGTTTCCACATCCTTCCTGTAGTGAGGCGACCAGAAATGAGCACAGTACTCCAAGTGGGGTCTGACCAGGGTCCTATATAGCTGTAACATTACCTCTCAGCTCCTAAACTCAATTCCATGATTGATGAAGAACAATACACTGTATACTTTCTTAATCACAAAGTCAACCTGCACAGCAACTTTGAGTGTCCTGTGGACTCGGACCCTAAAATCCTTTTGATCCTCCACATTGCCAAGAGTCTTACCATTAATGCTATATTCTGCCATCATATTTGACCTACCAAAATGAACCACTTCACATTTATCTGGGTTGAATCCATCTGCCACTTCTCAGCCCAGTTTTGCATCCTATCAATGTCCCGCTGTAACATCTGACAGCCCTCTACACTATCCACAACGCCTCCGACCTCTGTGTCATCAGCAAACTTACTAACCCATCCCTCCACTTCCTCATCCAGGTCATTTATAAAAATCATGAAGAGTAGGGATCCCAGAACAGATCCCTGAGGCACTCCACTGGTCACCGACCTCCATGCAGAATATAACCCATTTACAACCACTCTTTGCCTTCTGTGGACTAGACAATTCTGGATTCATAAAGCAATGTCCCCTTGGATCCCATGCCTCCTTACTTTCTCAATAAGCCTTGCATGGGGTACCTTAACAAATGCCTTGCTGAAATCCATATACACTACATCTACTGCTCTTCCTTCATCAATGTGTTTAGCCACATCCTCAAAAAAAATTCATTCAGGCTCGTAAGGCACGACCTGCCTTTGACAAAGCCATGCTGACTATTCCTAATCATATCATGCCTCTCCAGATGTTCATAAATCCTGCCTCTCAGGATCTTCTCCATCAGCTTACCAACCACTGAAGTAAGACTCACTGGTCTATAATTTCCTGTGCTGTCTGTACTCCCTTTCTTGAATAAGGGAACAACATCTGAAACCCTCCAATCCTCCGGAACCTCTCCAGTCCCTATTGATGATGAAAAGATCATTGCCAGAGGCTCAGCAATCTCCTCCCTCACCTCCCACAGTAGCCTGGGGTACATCTCATCCAGTCCCGGCGACTTATCCAACTTGATGCTTTCCAAAAGCTCCAGCACATCCTCTTCCTTAATATCTACATGCTCAAACTTTTCAGTCCGCTGCAAGTCATCATTACAATCACCAAGATCCTTTTCCATAGTGAATACTGAAGCAAAGTAAATAAACCATAGGAGTAAAGTATTCATTACGTACCTCTGCTATTTCCTCCACTTCCATACACACTTTCCCACTGTCACACTTGATAGGTCCTATTCTTTCATGTCTTATCCTCTTGCTCTTCACATACTTGTAAAATATCTTGGGGTTTTCCTTAATCCAACCTGCTAAGGCCTTCTCATGGCCCCTTCTGGCTCTCCTGATTCCCTTCTTAAGATCATTCCTGTTAGCCTTATAATCTTCTAGCTCTCTAACATTACCTCGCTCTCTGAACCTTTTGTAAGCTTTTCTTTTCTTCACTAGATTTATTACAGCCTTTGTACACCACAGTTCCTGTACCCTACCATAACTTCCCTGTCTCATTGGAACTTACCTACGCAGTACATCACGCAAATATCCCCTGAACATTTGCCACATTTCTTCTGTACCTTTCCCTGAGAACATCTCTTTCCAATTTAAGCCTCCAAGTTCCTGCCTGATAGCCTCATAATTCCCCTTACTCCAATTAAATGCTTTTCTAACTTGTCTGTTCCTATCTCTCTCCAATGCTATTGTAAAGGAGATAGAAATATGATCATTATCTCCAAAATGCTCTCCCACTGAGAGATCTGACACCTGACCAGGTTCATATCCCAATACCAGATCAAGTACAGTCTCTCCTCTTGTAGGCTTATCTACATATTGTGTCAAGAAACCTTCCTGAACACACCTAACAAACTCCACCCCATCTAAACGCCTTGCTCTAGGGACATGCTAATCGATATTTAGGAAATTAAAATCTCCCATCATGACAACACTTTTATTATTATTATACCTTTCCAGGATCAGTTTCCCTATCTGCTCCTCGATATCCCTGTTACTATTGGGCGGCCTATAAAAAACACCCAGTAAAGTTATTGACCCCTTCCTGTTCCTAACCTCCACTCACAGAGACTCGTAGACAATCCCTCCATGGCATCCACCTTTTCTGCAGCTGTGACACTATATGATCAACAGTGCCACGCCCCCACCTCTTTTGCCTCCCTCCCTGTCCTTTCTGAAACGTCTAAAACCCGGCTCTTGAAGTAACCATTCCTGTCCCTGAGCCATCCAAGTCTCTGTAATGGCCACAACATCATAGCCCCAAGTACTGATCCACTCTCTAAGCTCATCCGCTTTGTTCATAATACTCCTTGCATTAAAATAGACACGTCTCAAACTGTTGGTTCCCTAACATGGTCCCTTAGGAGCTGCAGCTTGACACACCAGGTGGCCGTCCAGGAGGCTGGGAGACTTCAGGACTTCCCACTTCTGACACCGAGCACAGAACACCGGCCTCACACACATACTTCCTTTCCGCAATTAACACAGGTAAACTGGCCTCGCCTCGTCCTGTTACCTCCAAAGTCCTATCACTCTGCTACCCTCTCACTCCGCTGTCCGCTGGATACTTCTCCTGCTCTACTGGCTGACGTCATGTGCCTGCACAGTCTTGCCTCTCTTTACCCCGAGTAGTAAAATGCCTTCTCTCCGAAAATCCTTAGCCGTTCCACTCGCGGCCTTCCTGCTTCGAGATGATGGGATGAAGGCAGATGCTTGGGAAATGGAAGCGATGTGTGTGAAGACAACATTAATGGTGGAGGAAGGGATATCCTGATGTCTTGGAAAGGAAAGTCTCATCCTGATAACAGATACAGCAGAGACAAAGGAAATAGCGTTATTACTGAGGACAGGATGAGGGCGCTCTCGGGCTGCGTTTACTTTCTAGGTTAATTGTTCACAGGGGTGTAATTGGGCGGAAGGTCTTGTTACAGGGATGTATCTCTAAATAAATAAAAATAAACAATTAAATACCGACTTGCATTGTTAAGGTAGTAGTGACCAACTCCTCTCCTTAGACTAAAACCAATACCTCAAATAAACAATGAACTAGTCATCACTGTTCATTTTCTGATTGCAAGTCAAGGGATTTTAATTCTTCTTTGTGAATCAGTTTTCATTGTGTCAACAGTCTTGTCACGCTTGCTCAAGCCCTGACCCAACCCGAGAGGCATCAGAACACACCTCAGGGGGGTTACCGTCCAGGGGTGGGTAAGAGTAGGCGTCCAAGAGGAGCCATCTAGTGTCTGCGAGGTAGCGATCGGTCCGCCAGACCGTAATGACACCGACTTTGTGTGCAGTCTTCATGGTGAGCTTGGGATTGGTCTGGAGAGATCTGACACTGCTCCGTTCAGAGTAGGTGAGGGGAGTGGAGAATTTCAGGTGGTTATCGTCACATCAGCCACTCCAGATGTAGGGTCTCGACATGTAACATTGACTCTCCATTTTGCACCATTGATGCTGCCTACCCCGCTGAGTTCCTCCAGCATCTTGTGTGTTGCTCCAGAATCCAACATCTGCATCCTCTAGTGTCCTGGACACTTGCTCCTCTCTTAGTCCAGAACTCAAGACTCTCTAACACTGCCCAGGCTCCAGGGATTCCCACCTCCCCCCTCCCCCCCGCATTCATGGGCATATTTCAGACCAATAGACACTGATTGGCTGAGTTGTTGAGTGTTTCCCAGTTTTTCTCTGTTTACTCAAGGTGGGGGATGTTGGCAGAAACTGAAGCTTAAGAGCTGAAAGGTCCAAAAAGGAATCAAATATGAGATCAGATTGAGAGGTGGCTTGATATACTGTAGGTGTATGAGATAATAAGCAGCATATATAGATTTGGAAGCCTGTGCCTTTTTCCCGGGGCACCAGTGTCTAATAGGAGAGGATGTACGATTAGAGGATAGTATAGAGTGGATATCAGAGTTAGCTTATTTATGCAGAGAATGGTAAGTGGTGGAACACTATGGCAGGCATGATGGTAGAGGCAGATATGTAAGAGAGAGTTAAGAGGCTCTTGGATAGGCATATGGCTAAAAGAAAATTGGAGGGCTATGAGGGAGGGAAGCATTAGATTGGTCTTGGAATAGGATAAAAGGTCAAAGGGCCTATACTGTGCAGTTCTGTTCTATGTTCATTGTAATGAACAGTATTAACCATCATTTCCTCGCTCCCACCAATGAACACTCATTGAGACAATAACGTATTTTCCAACCATTAGGATTTCAGTCACCCAACCATGAAGAGTCTGCATCGAGACCAATTTATATGGAGCCTTTCAAATACTCATCTCCTGGAAAGGTACTTGCATGAAATGGAGGAGGGTGAAACACAACAGATTTTACAGCAGGTTATTCAACAGTTCAAGGAAAAGATCCGTCCCAACCTGGACAAGTTTCAGAAAGGTAGGTTAAACTTTATTGGAAAGCTGGACAAGTTCCTGATGAGTCCGTGTTCTGGCCTGTCCTATGTTTATTTCTGCACAAGCTGCCTTGCCTGACCCCACAGTTCCGTTCACTTCTCATATGAACAGCCCATTAGTTATTTCTGGTGGATTTAGCTTGTGACCTCTGCAACAGCAGATCCCACAGCCCAGGAGAAAATGGGCGTCTTGCTAAGTTACCATTGCTGGTAGAACAGAATCGCACCATATCTCTTGTTGACAAGTGACAGCTGCTTGATGACAGGGCTGATCAGAGGGAATCCAGGAATGGCACGTAATTATCTGCTTGCTGCAATACTTTGTTAGTGAAGTTGAACATATTATTTGTGCCTGTGGTTTTGGAACCATTAACTTTTATGTGCAGAACTAGCATCAGAATGAGGTTTATTATCTCTTGAGTTATATGACAAGAAATGTGTTGTTTTGTGCCAGAAGTACACTGCAAAGATAGAAAATCACCTTGAAGCACGAGGTAAATAATGCAATAAAAGGAACAATGAGGTAGTGTCGTGATTTCATGGACTGCACACCAATGCTGTTAATACATGATTATCTGAGTTACTGTCACCTTCCTGTCAGCTTGAACCAGTCTGCTTATTCTCCTCTGACTTCTCTCATTAACAAGGCACTTTTTGCCCACAGAACTGCCACTCACTGATTTTTTGTTGTAGTTGTTTTCCGCACCATTCTCTATAAACTTTAGAGACTGTTGTGCATGAAAAGTCCCAGGAGACCAGCAGCTTCTGAGGTCCTCAAACCATCCTGCCTGGTACCAGCAATCATTCCACAGTCAAAGTCACACTTTTTACCCACTCTGATGTTTGTTCTGAACAACAACTGAACCTCTTGACCACGTGTACATGCTTTTATGCATTGAGTTGCTGCCACATGATTGGCTGCTTTAGATATTTGCATTATGAATTGGTGTACAGGTGGACCTAATAAAGTAGCCACTGAGTGTATAAGCCCATGCCCGAATTGAAGGTCAAAGACCGAAGATCAAAGTACCTGGATTGGCAAGTTTGGGGTTTGGAGGTCTGCGAGTCTATGAGTCCAGCCAGGGATTGGAGCCTTGAGGCCTGATGTACGTAAGTCTGGGCCAGGAGGCCTGTCCGTGTGTGTGAGTGGGAAAGGCTGTTATTTTGTTTTGTTGTTGTTTGTATTGTTCTGCTGAACATCGTGGGAATGCATTGTTGGCAAAGGAATACGTGGTGACACTTGTGGGCTGCCGTCCATCAAATCCTCAGGTTGTCTTGGTTGTTAACACAATCGATACATTTCCCTGTATGTTTCATTGCACCTGTGATGAATGAATCTGGATCAGAAAATGCTGCATACTGGCATGGTCGCTTCACCTGATGAGCAGTCACAAACTTAGTGCAATCGTCAGCGTACAATGACCTTTCGTTGGAAGGGTCATTGATGTTGCGATTGAAGATGCTCTGAGTATCTCCTCCAGTGACACCTTGGTGCTTGGATGACTGACCTCCAACAACCACAACCATCCTCCTCTGTGCAAAGTTTGATTCCATCTCCTGACTTTATCATCTTTAAGACCATTGACCAGCTCTAATAGGGTATCTTGAGGAGACAATTGGTCATGCTGCCTTGAAGTCAAGGGCAGCTTCTCCCACCTCGCCACAAGAATTCAGCTCATTTGTGCACATGTGGGAGATGGCTGAAAGATGATCCTGGCAAAGCCCAAACTATTTGTGAGTACTGTAGTTTATTGATGGAGAGGAGGACCTTGCTCAGAAAGAAACTGTTGAATGAGGGTCTTCTCATTCTAAACTATTATTCAATTTTGATATAAAAAATTTTCAGCTTAAAGCTTACTTTACAGTTTCTTTTGCAGACTTAAACTGTGGTGGACTTTAGGCTTCTAAACCTCCTGCCCGATGGTACCTGTGAGAAGATGCCATGGCTCAGATGGCAAGGGATTTTTGGTGGTGGATGTTGCCTTCTTGAGGCAATGTCTCATGTAGACATTGGTGGGTGTAGATGTGCCTGTGATGTACTGGGCTGTGTGTGATGTTGTGCTAACCCTTTCCTCTACATTGATCTCCAGTTTTTCTATCATCTAACAGTCTCCAAAATGTCCCTAAGGTATCTGCTTGTACCAGCATGTCTGCAGGGTATTCAAATCACCAACAACTCTTCGTGCAAAATCCTTACCTCTGACATCCCCCCTATATTTGCTTCAATCACCTTAAAATTATGCCCCCTCGTATTAGCCATTTCCACCCTGGGGAAGTGTGTCTGGTTGTCCACTCAATCTATGCTTCTTAGAATCTTGTACAGCTCTATCGAGTTGCCTCTCATCCTTCTTCATTCCAAAGAGAAGAGCCCAAGCTCACTCAGCCTGTCCTCATAAGTCATCTCTCTAATGCAGACAGCATCCTGGTAAATCTCCTCTGCACCCTCTACAGAGTCTCCACCTCCTTCCTGGAATGAAGTGACCATAACTGGGCAGAATATTCGAAGTGTGGTTTAACCAGGGTTTTATAGAGCTGCACTATTACCTCAGGGCTCTTGAACACAATCCCATGACTAACAAAGCCAACCAACAGATGCCTTCTTAACAACCCTATCACTTGTGCAGCAACGTTGTGGTATGTGGATCCCAAATCTTTGGGATGTGGATCCCAAAATCCCTCTGTTCCTCCACACTGATAAAATCCTCCCATTAACCCTGTATTCTGCCTTTCAATTCGGCCTTCCAAAATGAACCACTTCACAATTTTCCAGAATGAATTCTATCTGCCAGTTCTCTGCCCACTCTGCACCCTGTCTATTCCAAGTTGTAACCTACAAAAACCTTCTACTCTATCCACAATACTACCAACCTTTAGGCCATCTGCTAATTTACTAACCCACCCTTCCACTTCCTCATCCAAGTCATGCATACAATCACAAACAGCAAGAAATCTGAGAACAGATACCTGTGGAACAACATTGTTCACTGACAACATAGAACACAGAACATTGGAGAACAGGGTTAGGCTATCCAGTCCACAATGTTGTGATGAACTAGCTAAAAAGTAAATTTAAAAACAAATAAACTAATCCCGCCTATCAACACAATGTCCATATCCCTCCATCTACCTCATTTTCAAGGGACTATTTAAACGTCTCTTAAAAGCCTCTAATGTATTTGCCTTTACCACCATACCAGGCAGCACATTCCAGGCATCCACCACTCTGAGTAAAAAATTTACCCCTCACATCCTTTGTGAACCTATCCCCTCCTACCTTCAATGCATGGCCTCTGGTATGAGACATTTCTAACCCGGGGAAAAGATACTCCCTGTCTACTTTATCTATGCCTCTCATAATCTTATAAACCACTATCAGATCTCCCCTCAGCCTCTGCCACTCCAAAGAAACTAACCCAAGTGGCCTCTCCTGATAGCACACACCCTCTAAACCAGGCAGCATCTTGGCAAGCCTCATCTACACTCTGTTGCAGTGGGCAGCTGGAGGAGACTTGAAGCGGACCCAGGTGCAGGACGCAGGCATGGAGACTTGACACAGAGATGGATTTGGACATGACTGGGACTCAGAACTCGGAACTTGACTCGGGCTTGGACTGGGACTCGGCGACGACAACAGCAAACAAAGACTGACAATTCGCATCTTGCTCAGAGGAGCAGCTAACAGCCAGCAGTCCCCAGCTAGACCCGAAGAGACAGAATTCCCAACTCTGAGTAGTGGCAAATGGTTGGCCCTACTCAGCCGGGAATGGGATGACTGAAACAAACAACAACAGACAGTTCAAATCCTGACACGGAAGACTGTCCCTTACTCTCGGCGGCTCGGAAGACGGTCCCTTACTCTCGGTGGCTCGGAACGAGCATAGCCGCACTGTTGAGGTGACGAACCAGCAGTGAGTAGATGAAAGCCAGAGTTTTTACGCTGCCGGTTTGAATGAGGATCAGATGCCCTGATCAAGGAGCCCAGTGGAGCATGGGGGGTAAAAGGAAATTAACTGAAATGAATAGTTAATTGACCGGACCATGACACACTCTCTGCAAGGGCTCAACATATTCCTTACAGTGGGATGACTAGAACTGTATGCAATACTCCAAATATGGCCTAACAAGAGTTTTATGAAGTTGCAACATAACCCCTTGACAGTGGAACTCAATGCCATGACTAATAAAAGCAAACATTCCATAAGGTGGCTTATCCACACTATTGACCTGTCTAGCCACTTTCAAGGAGCTGTGAACTTGGACCTCAAGATCTCTCTGTTCAACAACACTGTACTTTCTCCTTGCATTTGCCCAAGTTGCAACATCTCACATTAATCTGGGTTAAACGTCATCTGCCAATTCTCTGCCTATATCTGCAACTGATCTATGTCGCACTGTATTCGTTGTCAGTCCTCTACACTATCCATAACTCCGCCAATCTTGGTATTGTCCGCAGTGAAGGAGGGCAGGAGCAAAGCATTGCGGAGGGTGTGGGGTGGGTGTGGGGTCTGTAGGTTGGGGTGAGGTAGAATCCAGCAGTGGTTAGGGAGGGATCTGATGCAACCATTTGGGAGGGTAAATGAAGCCAGAGATTTTGGAACTGGAGATAGGGAGGTGGCTTGTACCTGAGCTCCTGTATGTCCTCAGCACATCACAGGAACCAGTTTCCCCACCGTGGGAATTGGTAAATTCATGCACCCACGCTGAGTTCATCAATGTCATCAGCTTTACTTCTAAATTCCACCCTGCCATTGTATTCACTTGGTCCGTTTGTGACATCTCTCTCCCCTTTCTCCACCTCTGGAGGAAAAACTGTTGACCAACATCATTTATAAGCTTACCAGTTCCCATGGCAGTCTTGACTATATGTCTTCCCACCCTGTCTCCTGTAAAAATGCTTTTCCTTTCCTCAGTTCCGTCGTCTCCACAGCATCTGTTCTCAGTATGAGGCTTTCCTTTCTAGGACATCAGAGATGACTGCCTTCTTCAAAGAATGGTGCTACCCTTCCTCGATCTTTGTTGCTGCCATCACCTGCATCTCCTTCATTTCCCAGACATCTGTGCTTACCCCATCTCCCTGCCGTCTTAACAGTTCCTCTTGTCCTGACCTACCACCCCATGAGCCTTCGATTCCAACACATCATTCTCTGCAACTTCCCCCACCTCCCAAGGGATCCTACCACCAAAAACATCATCTCCAACTCTTTAACTTTCCTACCCACCTGGCTTCATCTATCATAGCTATCCTCCTTTCCCTCCTCCCACCTTTTTATTCTGTCATCTGCCTCCTTTCCTTTCCTTTGAAGAAGGTTCTTGGCCCAAAATGTTGAGGGTTTGTTCAATTCCACGGATGCTGCTTGATCTATAGAGCTCCTCCGGCATAATGTGTTTGTTGCTGTAGAGGCAATGAAAAAATGTACTTGATGAATACTGTGTTTCTGTCATCACAAACAGAAGGATATGATAGGTATTGGCATTAAAGAGAAAGGAAGTGAATTATTGAAATGATAAATGTAGAGTGAGAGAGGTCATTGTAAAGGGTGTGGTATCTTTAATGTGTTGCCATGAACCCAAACACAGGACACAGACACAGAGATTGAGTTTGGGATGCAGACGCGGGCGTGAGCGTTGAACGGCAAACAGGAGGGAGAGCAGTAAGGCAGGAGACTGGTGGGATTTATCTTGACACGGAGAGACTGGGTCTCACAGGTAAACCTCGGAATTGGAGTAGAACTTAGAAAACTGATCTTGACACGGAGAGACTGAGTTTCACAGGTAATTCTCGGTACTGAAGCAAAACCTAGGACACAGAATCCTTGGAGCCGGAAAGCGTTAATTACCACACTTGGCAAAACCAACGATCTGGCAACTAGTGAGTGCAAAGATGGAGTTTTCATGCTGCAGGTCTTGAAAACCAGGTGTGCTGTCATCAAAGGGAATTAGGAGAAAATGGGGAATTAACGGTGACAGTACCCCCCTCCCAACGGGAGCCCCCAGGCGAACCACCAGGCTTGTCCGGATTGTCTCGATGGAAATCATGGATGAGGGAAGGGTCCAGGATGAAGGAGCGGGGAATGCAGGTACGCTGCTCAAGGCTGTATTCCTCCCAATCGACCAGGTACTGGAGACCCCTGCCTCGACGGCACGCATCCAGTATTCACCGGACGGTGTATGCTGGGAAGTCATCAATGATCCGGGCGGGTGGAGGAGGATCAGCAGATGGGCACAAAGGGCTGACAGGCACAGGTTTCAATTGGGAGACGTGGAACGTAGGATGAATGTGCATGGATCTGGGCAGTTTGAGTCTGACCACCAAGGAGTTGATGATGCTCTCAATTTCGAATGGTCCGAGGTAGCGAGGGGCGAGTACCTTGGATTCATTCTTGAGGGAGATGTCTTTGGAAGAGAGCCAAACCTTCTGCCCAGGCCAATAATTTGGTGCAGGAATTCGATGGCGATCCGTGATCCTCCGGTTGCGGTCAGCGGAGAGGAGCAGGGCCCCGCATGCATCCTTACAGACCTTGTGGCACCGGCGGAGATGGGCCTGGACTGAAGGCACAGTGATGTCATCTTCATGTGCGGGAAACAGAGGGGGTTGATAACCCAGGGATAACCCAGACACTCCGATGGTGGCGCTGACCAGGGAGTTGTGAGCGTACTCTACACAAGCGTGATGGGTGCTCCAGGATGACGGGTTGTTGGTGGATATGCAACGCAGTGCTGCTTCCAAATCCTGGTTTGCTCGTTCTGCCTGACCATTAGTCTGAGGATGGAAGCTGGAAGACAGGCTTACTGAGGCTCCAAGGGCTTGACGAAAGGATCTCCAGACTTCAGAGATGAATTGGGGGCCCCGGTCAGAAATGATGTCAGAGGGAATTCGTCCGTTTCACGAGCTCTAGGGAGTTCGTGAAGGGCTGCGAAGTGTGCGGCTTTAGAGAAGCAGTCCACCACAGTGAGTACGGTGGTGTTCCCATGTGAAGGGGGTAGTCCAGAAATAAAATCCAGCGCAATGTAAGACCAAGGGCGGCTAGGGACAGGTAGGGGATGAAGCAGCCCAGAAGGTGGTCGGTGGGAGGCTTTTCCACGGGTAAAACAGATCAGGCAGAGACGGAGGAGCGAGTGTCAGCAACCATGGAGGGCCACCAGAAATGTCTCTTCAGAAGGGACAGAGCTCGATTGATTCCGGGATGGCAGGCGAAAGGAGAAGTATGCCCCCAGTGGAGAACCTGAGACTGAACAGTGTCAGGCACGAAGAGGCGATTGGGTGTCCATTACCTGGGTCAGGATGAGTCCGTCGGGCCTCTTTGACTATTCATTGGATCTTTCATTCCACCTCCCAGGTGAGGACAGCCACCACACGAAATAGTCTCAGGGTTGGGAAGGCACCCCTTGGAGAGGTATTAACGAGAGAGAGCATCGGGCTTCCTGTTCTTGGAGCCAGGACGATAAGTGAGTGGGAATCTGAAACGGCCAAAAAATAATGACCAACGGGCTTGGCGGGAATTTAGACGTTTGGCAGTTTGGATGTATGCGAGGTTCTTGTGGTCCGTCCAGACGATGATTGGATGTTCGGCTCCCTCCAGCTAGAGCCTCCACTTCTCCAAAGCGAGTTTGACGACCAGTAACTCCCGGTTCCCAACGTCGTAGTTCCGTTCGGTGGGGGGATAGACGAGAGAAGAAGGCGCAAGGATGGAGGTTTTGGTCTGGGCCGGACCGTTGGGAGTGGACCGCTCCCACCCCAGAATCGGAGGCGTCGGCTTCCACAATGAATTGATGAAGGGGTCAGGATAGGAGCGGAAGTGAAACGCCTCTTTAGCTGCGAGAAGGCTGAGTCCGCTTCGGGGTTCAAGTGAAAAGGGGTCACAGGAGAGGTGAGTCGAGTAGGGGGTGCTGCCACCTGGCTGTAATCCCAGATGAAGTGACGAACCCCAGAAATTGTTGGAGTTGCTTGAACATTGTGGATTTTGGCCACTCCGCCACTGCCCGGACCTTTTCGGGATCTGCCCTCACCTGCCCGCTCTCAGTGATGTACCCCAGGAAACTGACAGAAGGGACATGAAACTCGCACTTCTCTGCCTTAACAAATAGCTTGTTCTCCAAAAGCCTCTGCAGAACCTGACAGACATGGTGGGTGTGTTCCTGAAGAGTGTGGGAGAAGATTAAGATATCGTCCAAATAAACAAAAATGAAACTGTTAATAAATTCCCTAAGGACATCCTTTACCAGGGCTTGGAAGACAGCAGAGGCATTGGTGAGACGGATTGGCATGACCAGATATTGGAAATGACCAAGAAGGGTGTTAAAAACTGCTTTCCACTCATCTCCCTCCATTATCCTGACCAGGTGATAGGCACTCTGCAGGTCCAACTTAGAGAAAACCGTGGCTCCGTGAAGGGGCTCAAAAGCAGAGTTGATAAGGGGCAGGGGATACTTATTCTTTATGGTTGATGCTATTCAGCCACAGTAGTCAATGCAGGGATGCAGTGAGCCATCTTTCTTCCCCACAAAGAAGAAACCTGCACCTACTGGTGAAGGTGAGGGTCGGATAATGCCAGCCGCCAGAGAGTCTTTTAGGTAAGCCTCCATTGCTTCCCTTTCTGGTCAGGACAGGTTATACAAATGACTGGTGGGTATAGGGGCTCTGGGGAGAAGGTCGATGGCACAATTGTAAGGGCGGTGTGGAGGCAGGGAAAGAGCCCATTGTTTGCTAAACACTTCTCCAAGTTTGTGATACTCTGCTGGAACCTTGGATAAGTCGGGGGTGGGGGTGGGGGTGTTACAGGAGTGGGTGGGGTAAAATGAATGGATACACCTGGTCACTGATCTTCAGTACGTCAGCAGACAAGGAACGGAGGTTCTCCATGACCTCCCGGAGGAATTGGTCGTGCAGACCCAGTAGGGTACCCTGGCTGGCGGGGGCTTGTTGAAGGGTATTCCTGTCCGCTGGGTCCATAGTGGCCAGATTGTTCTGTTGCAATGAACGAGGTGAACCCAAACGCAGGAGAGGCATGGAGATTGAGTAATGATTGAGTTTGGGATGCTGACACGGGCGTGAGCGTTGAACGGCAAACAGGAGGGAGAGCAGTAAGGCAGGAGACTGGCGGAATTTATCTTGACACGGAGAGACTGGGTCTGACAGGTAAACCTCAGAATTGGAGTAGAACTTAGAAAACTGATCTTCACATGGAGAGACTGAGTTTCACAGGTAACTCTCAGTACTGAAGCAGAATTTAGGACACACAATCCTAAGCAGCCGGGAAGCGTTAATGACCACACTGGCAAAACCAATGATCTGGCAACTAGTGGGTGCAAAGCCCGGGTTCTTATGCTGTAGGTCTTGATGAAAACCAGGTGTGCCGTCATCAAAGGGAATGAGGAGAAAATGGGGAATTAACAGTCGGAACCATGGCACAATCAAAGGGAATAAGGAGAAAATGGGGAATTAACGGTCAGGACTGTGACATGATGTGAATAATTGATTAATTTCAGATAAAATATATTCTCGGACTCCCAAAGAAAATAGGAATGGAATTGTGGTGACTATGGATTTGTAGTGATATTGGTTTATTATTGTCACATGTCTCAAAATACAGTGAAAAGCTTCTCTTGCACAATGTTGGTAATGATCAGATCATTACAGAGTTCCCTGAGGCAAAACAAAATAAAACAATAACAATGCAGAATAAAATGCAACAGCTACAGATAAAGTGCAGTGAAGGTAAACAATCAAGTGCAAGATCAATAGAAGTAGATTATGAGGTGAAGCATCCATCTTATCACACAAGAGTTATGTTCTAGAGTCTGATAACAGCAGTGTAGGACTGTCCAGGGTGGGTGAAGTGTTTGATAATGCCGGCTGCTTTACGGATGCAATGAGAAGTACAGACAGAATAGATGGAGGGGAGGCTGGTTTCCGTAATGCCCTGACTGTGTCCGCAACTCTCTGTAGTTTCTTGCAGTCACATGCAGAGCAATTGCCATAGCAAGCTGTTATGCATCCATGTAGGATGCTTTCTATGGCAATGTGGTGCCAGCCAATCAGGATGGTGGGATTGGGAGAAGGTTCTACAGAACTCTGGGCGGAGAGGTTTTGTGAAGGACACTGGTGTGGGTCGAGGTCTTTTTTGCCGGGAGCTGGGAGAAGGCAGGAGGGAAGATGGCTGAGGATGCAGTCCCTGTTGCACAAGGTACTTTGTGCAGATGAATGGCTTCCAGGAGGAAGGACCAGTGGGAGATACTGTGTACTTGAGATGGATTTCGAGCTATATTCCGAAGGTGGCATGTGCTTTCATGCAGACCGTGAGTCCAGTGTGTGAGTTACAGACCATTTCAAGATGAGCTCCAAATTGTGTGCATATTTAACTGTTTAATTATAATGGGCCCCTCTTTCTTTTCTTTAATAAATCTTCGGTTAAGTTACATTTGCAGGTGATACTAAAGTAGGTGGAGTTGTGGATAATGAAGTAGGTTTTCAAAGCTTGCAGAGAGATTTAGGCCAGTTAGAAGAGTGGGCAGAACAATGGCAGATGGAGATTAATGCTGATAAGTGTGAGGTGCTACATTTTGGTAGGAATAATCCAAATAGGACATACATGGTAAATGGTAGGGCATTGAGGAATGCAGTAGAACAGAGTGATCTAGGAATAATGGTGCATAGTTCCCTGAAGGTGGAAGCTCATGTGGATAGGGTGGTGAAGAAAGCTTTTGGTATGCTGGCCTTTATAAATCAGAGCATTGAGTATAGGAGTTGGGATGTCATGTTAAAATTGTACAAGGCATTGGGAAGGCCCAATTTGGAGTATTGTGTACAGTTCTGGTCACCGAATTACAGGAAAGATGTCAACAAAATAGAGAAAGTTCAGAGAAGATTTACTAGAATGCTACCTGGGTTTCAGCACCTAAGTTACAGGGAAAGTTTGAACAAGTTAGGTCTTTATTCTTTGGAGCGTAGAAGGTTGAGGGGGAACTTGATAGAGATATTTAAAATTATGAGGGGGATAGATAGAGTTGACGTGGATAAGCTTTTTCCATTGAGAGTAGGGGAGTAGGGGCCTTTACTTCCTGAGAAAGCTAAAGAAATTTGGCCTGTCCCCTAAAACACTCACTAATTTTTATAGGTGCACCGTAGAAAGCATTCTTCTAGGGTGCATCACAACCTGGTATGGAAGTTGTCCTGTCCAAGACCGGAAGAAGCTGCAGAAGATCGTGAACATAGCCCAGCACATCACACAAACCAATCTTCCATCCTTGGACTCACTTTACACCACACGCTGTTGGAGCAGTGCTGCCAGAATAATCAAGGACAAGACCCACCCAGCCAACACACTTTTTGTCCCTCTTCCCTCCGGGAGGAGGTTCAGGAGCCTGAAGATACGTACGGCCAGATTTGGGAACAGCTTCTTTCCAACTGTGATAAGACTGCTGAACAGATCCTGACCCGGATCTGGGCCGTGCCTTCCAAATATCTGGACCTGACTTGCACTACTTACTTACCCTTTTCTATTTTCTAATTATGATTTATAATTTAAATTTTTATTATATTTACTTCGATTTGCACTTCAGGGAGCGCGAAGCGCAGATATAAATATCACTGTGATGATTGTACGCTTGGTGAATTGTTTGGTGACAAAGTATAATTAAGTAATGAAGATTCAAACAAGAGGACATGATTTGAGAGTTAGGGGGCAAAAGTTTAGGGGTAACACGAGGGGGAATTTCTTTACTCAGAGAGTGGTAGCTGTGTGGAACGAGCTTCCAGTAGAAGTGGTAGAGGCAGGTTCGGTATTGTCATTTAAAGTGAAATTGGATAGGTATATGGACAGGAAAGGAATGGAGGGTTATGGGCTGAGTGTGGGCCAGTGGGACTAGGTGAGAGTAAGCGTTCGGCATGGACTAGAAGGGCCGAGGTGGCCTGTTTCCGTGCTGTAATTTTTATATGGTTATATTAACATTCATAAATGTACTTTCTTTATAACTATATGCAGTGTATGTTCTGTTATTTCTTGCCAATGAGCAATCACGGTGGGGGGGGGGGGGGTTGGTAAATCACACAGCATTCATACAAACTGGGGTTTGGGTGTGCAAGAGATCCCAACTTCATTGGTTTGGTGGGACCAAAGTCAGATACACCTTAAACATACAGACGCTAAGAAAAGTGGGTTTCTCACCGTGCAGTCCAGTGGCTGTTAGCAAGGGGCTAACAAGCCACATTTCCAGAGATACCTGGTAAAAAGGGGTTTCACACAGGAAGCATGTTCTTCCCAATCTGCTCACACGCACCTCATCTCGCTGTAAGAGGTTCCTCTCCCCAGCCGCCACAGTCTCTGTCACAAGAACCATGCACTGTACCTCACTAAGTTATTTTTGAAACAAGTATGTCCAGAAATGTATCTTGAATAAATTCGATCTTTCTATTTCTTTCATTTTCCCTCACAGTTGTATAACGGAATATTTCTACCTTTTTCAAGGCTTTATTCATGGTGACTGCCATGACTACAACATTCTGCTGGAGCCCGTGAATCAGCCGGCTGATCAGATGCTGGAGAAAATGGAAAAGACTTCCCCAGAGCCAGAGTTACGGATTTCAGGAATCCTGGATTTTGGTGACATGAGCTATGGTTGTTTTGTGTATGAGTTGGCGATAACCATCACCTATCTCATGATTGAGAGAGAAAGCCCTCTGGCTATTTGTGGTCACGTCATCGCTGGCTTTGAGAGTGTAATGCCGCTGATGGAGGAGGAGAAAGGAGCGGTGTTCCTGTTGGTGCTCTGTCGGTTTTCTCAGATGCTGGTGATGGCCAGGCACAATGTGCTCCTGCATCCGGAGGATGAGGATTACCTCACTATCCACTCCAAGAATGGCTGGAAATGCCTGCACTTATTGTGGAGAACAGGTAAAGAGGCAGTGGAGAAGATCTGGTTTGATATAGCCAAAACCTATCAGCAATAACACAAGTGCAGTTTGCACACACGTACTCACACTCATGGACACACACACACACACACACACACACACACACACACACACACACACACTCTCTCTCTCTCTCTCTCTCTCTCTCTCTCTCTCTCTCTCTCTCTCTCTCTCTCTCTCTCTCTCTCTCTCTCTCTCTCTGAACAAAACAAATACAAAGAATTCAATAGGTCAGTAGCATCTGTGGGAGTGGCCGGGATCAGTAGAAAAGTTTAATTTCAAAACTAAAGTTTATTCAATATAGTTAAAAGAAGAACACAATACAAAACTTTTTATGTTCTTATTGGTGTTCAGTCTATATGTTCAGTGTTTCTGGTTTTACACCTAGTAGTGTCGACACATCTTTATTTTGTACTGAGCACTATTGCCAGTCATGCTGCACCCTGGGGTAATGCACCCTTCCATTGTTTGAGGGACTTCCTCACCAAACTCAGTGCCTTAGTGATCAGCAGCGGAAAGAGCCCAGACTGTGGTCGCTCCTAAAGAGCCTTTGTATTTTCCGTATGAAACTTCAGGGCATCCCTCAGCACATATTCCTTCAGCCTGGAATGTGCCAGTCGGCAGCATTTCCTTACAGACATCTGACTCAACTCTGGCATATCAAGACCAGGGGTTCCCAACCTGGGGTCTATGGCTTAAAAAAAGTTTGGAACCCCTAATCTAGACAGTGAAAGTGCATACATCAGGATGTTCTTCACTGATGACAGTTCTGTATTTAATACTATCATCCCATTAAAATGAACCAATTAGCTGCAAGACATGGGTCTCAATACTTCCTTGTGCAACTAGGTCCTCGATTTTCTCACTTGCAGACCACAGTCAGTTCTGATTAGGAACATCTCCTCCACAATCTACATCAGCACAGGTGCAACACAAAGCTGTGTGCTCAGTCCTCTGCTAAACACAGCTCCAACGCCGTAGTTAAGTTTGCTGACAACACTACTGTCATTGGCTGAATCAAAGGTGGTGAAAAATCTGTATATAGAAGGGGATTGAAAATCTGGCTGAGTGGTGTCATAGCAACAACATCTCACTCACTGTCAGCAAAATGAAGGAGCTGGTTATTAACTTCAGGGGGAGAAAACCAGATTCATCAGCCAGTCCTCATCAGGGGATCAGAGGTGAAGAGGAAGAAGGATCCTGTGATTTCCCAGTGTATATGATGAATAAATTCTTTTTGGGCTTCCAGCTGGGTAGAATTATTGATCATAACCAACGTTTCAATGAGAAGCTCTGCCATCTTCATCAGAGATGATGCCTGGACATGCCTAGACTGGTAGTATTTATACCCCCGTTGTCCAGCCCCCCGATTGGTTAGTCCTCATCCAATCAGGTTTCCACTCTCCCACCATACTTACGATCAAATTCCAGTTCCAACTTGGAGCAGGATGTTCATCGTTGTTAAAATTCTTTTCCTCTAGTTTTATTTAAGTTGCTGACCATCTAGAGGGTCATCAACTTTAACTTCCTCAGTGTTATCATTTCAGAAGATCTGTCCTGGGTCCAACACCTAAGTGTCATTACGAAGAAAGCACGGCAGTACCTTTACTTTCTTAGAAGTTTGCGAAGATTCGGAAACTCCTCAAAACCTGACAAAATTCTATAGATTGTCCAATGTCCTGTGTATGTTACTCAAAATGGCTTCTTTGGTTTGTTAAGAGTAGGAATGCTTCTTTGTCTGATAAGTGTTTCTCTCGCCGTTGTTTAGCTTTAGACTTGCTGATATGGGGATTGTATTCATTTGTTAACCAATGGGGAATGTTATTTTGTCTTGTGAGGCTGGGAACTTGCGGGGGGGGGGGGGGTTTCATGGTCTTTTGAGGAGAGTCGAGAGGAAGATGCCGAGGAAGGTGGACGTGCGCTGCACTGCTTGGTTGACCACCGGGGGTGGTCCCAGGTGCGAAGACGTGGAGGTCGGAGGCAAGCGACGAGGGGTCGAATGGTTCGATGGTTGAGCTCCAACGATGTGCACTAAACTGACTGAACTTTGATAAGTTGGCGTCTTTTGTTTTTTTTCTTTCCTTTCATATATATTGTATTGCCTAGTACTCTTTTAGTTTTAGTAAACTCTTTAAAGTGTATTTCATAACGGAATCTGGTATGAATTTGATACTGTGTGCTGGCGCGAGGCATAAACTTGATTCGCACAGCACCTGCATGTACGGGAGGTGGGTTTGGTGTGTGGCTGGATCTCCTTTTCCCCTAGACATATACCAGCCTGTTGGGTAAGTGTTACATTTGTGGGGGCTCATCTGGGATTGGATTGTCAGGGGCTGTGGAATCGCGCAGGCAGCAAAGCGGAGATGGACAGAGATAAGATTGTTAGCTGGTGCGAGTTGGAAGATGTATCGGTGCAGTATGCCTGTGCAGTGAGCAGGGTGGATTTTCGAGTTTCAGGAGACGCGTTAGTGCGGGGCTTAAGTTTGGTAAAAGGAATTGGGCAGGTAGAATTGGTAGCTAGACGGTGTGGTAAAGAGGTGGAGTCTAGCTGGGTGTTGGTTCGTACGAGTGCTGACATCATGACGTTGGAACTGCCGGTAGCGGTCAGTGTTCCGGGGGAGGCGGGGCCGTGGGGGCTCCACACCCTCTCCGAGGATGAGGCTGAGGAGCTAGAGCTAGAGGTAGACCCCAGAGAGGTGGCCGGCACTAGCAAAGGGAGGTCGGAGGAGGGAGGCGTGACTAGGCCCCGCCCCCCAGGTAGGGTGGAAGCCTCGGAGCTGGCAGCCACACTTAACTCCCTGGTGGGAGTGGCCGAGAGGCCACGGCTGAAGCTGGGGGTGTTCTCCGGAGCCAAGCCTACTCCGGACGGGGAGGTGGACTATGAGACCTGGATCGAGCATACGTCCTTGATGTTAGAGGAGTGGCCAGGCTCGGAGGAGGAGAAGAGGCAGCGATTGGTGGGAAGTTTGAGGGGTTCGGCAGCCAAAACAGTTCGGGAGTGGAAAGCTGAAAAGTCTGGGGCCTCAGTGGAGGAATGTATAGAGGTTTTAGAGGGAGCGTTTGGGTTGTCAGGGGAACCCTGGCTGCTTTTAGCAGAGTTCCAACGCCTGGAACAACGGAGAGGGGAAAAGCTCTCCGAGTACATATTTAGGATGGAGGGGATGCTCTCGGGGCTGCAGCGCCGGAGGGTAGTGAAGGCGCCTGACGTGGCTAGTGTGAGGATGAGTCAGATATTCAGTGGCTCTCTGGAGGAGGACAAGGTGGCGTGGACTATTCGGCAGGCTTATAGGAAAGGCCTCCCTCCATCGTTCAGGCAACTGATTAGAGAGGTGCGGGAGGAAGAGAGAGCGTTGGGGCGGAAAAGGGGCGCGGGCCTACGGGAGCGATCCTCAGCGATACAGGAAGTGGTGGCTGGGTGGAGGACTGACAAGCCCCAGCGGAGTAGGGACCCCCCTCTGGAGGGGAAGGACAGGGGAGGTACCCACTCCCGGGGGCGACCAGTGCAGTGGGTTGGGAGCAGGAGCTGCCCTGGGAGAGGAGGGGCGGCAGGCAGCGTGAGCTTTAACTGTGGGGAAGAGGGGCATTTCAGGCGGGACTGTGGGCGGCCGAGGGTGTGCTATAGCTGTGGAGAGGAGGGACGCTTTAGGTGGGATTGTGAGAGACAAGGAGTTCCGCGGAGGACAAGCCCCCCTGCGACTAAGAAGGGGGAGGTGTCGGGAAACTTAGGAGAGGCTCAGTGAGGGAACGGACTGGAGCCTCTGGAGGAACATGTTCCCAGAGATCAGCCAGGGGACCACCGGGTGCCCACGCCTCTATTCCGGATGGGCTGGTAGGACCCCGTGCCAGTGTGTGTCTACGGATAGAGGGAGTTTACGCAAAAGCCGTTCTTGATACGGGATCGCAGGCGACCTTATTGTACCGGTCTTTCTACAACCAATATCTGAAGCATTTGCCCGTAACCCCATTTGACGCCCTGCAGATTTGGGGTGTGAGCGAGGGTGACTACCCGTACGATGGGTACCTATCGGTGAGATTGGAGTTCTCGGAGGGCGATGTGGGAATGTCTGAAGCTATTGAGACGTTGGTGTTGGTGTGTCCTGACCCGGTGGAAACCGGTGGTGCTGCCCTCCTGGTGGGGACTAATTACCCCGTTGTGCGACGGCTCCTGGGAGCTTGTAAGGAGAAAGGAGGGGAACACTTTCTGGAGACCCTCTCGGTGCATCCAGTGTTTCGAGCGGTATTCGAAGAAGGGTTTGCCTCCCAAGGGCTGGACCCGGAGTGTAAACGAGGGACGGTGTGGTGTACGCAGGCGAGGCCCAAGGTGATTCGACCAGGGGAGGTAGCACCCGTGATGGGGACCCCCAGATTCCCAGGAGTGCCGACGGGCGAAGCCCTGTTAGTAGACGCCCCGGACGATCTTGAAGGGGAGACACGATTTCCGGCGGGGGCGCTGGTGAGGCCCGAAGTGCAGAGACCAGGGGTGGTACGTGCGAGGCGTATAGCTATAAGTGTCAGGAACACCACGGCAAGGGACATCACCTTTAAGAGGGGAATGCCGCTGGCACATCTGTTCCCGGTGACGGTAATGTCTAGCGCACCAGTGAGGACCCCTAACGGGGAGGGATTGGAGCATCGAAGGGAGCTGACCGCTGAAGCCTTTAACTTCGGGGATTCCCCTGTGTCGCCGGAGTGGAAACGCAGGCTAGTGGAGAAGATGCTGAAGATGGAAGCTGTTTTTTCTCGGGGTGAGTTTGATGTTGGCTGCTCCAAAAGCACTCGCCACACCATCCAGGTGACGGAAGACACCCCGTTCCGAGAGAGATCCCGGCGGCTGGCTCCGGCAGATGTTGAGGACGTGCGGTTGCACTTGTGCAAGTTGAAGGAAGCCGGAATCATAGCTGAGTCCCGAAGTCCCTATGCGTCCCCAATAGTGGTGGCACGGAAGAAGAATGGGCGAGTGCGCATGTGTGTTGACTACAGGACGTTGAATCGACGAACTGTCCCTGATCAATATACTGTCCCTGATCAATATACTGTCCCAAGAGTCGAGGATGCGTTGGCCTGCCTGAGCGGAGCGAAGTGGTTCAATGTGCTGGACTTAAGAAGTGGGTATTACCAGATCCCGATGAGTGAGGGCGATAAAGAGAAGACCGCTTTTATCTGCCCGCTGGGGTTCTTTCAGTTCGAACGAATGCCCCAAGGCATATCGGGAGCCCCAGCCACCTTCCAGAGGCTCATGGAGAGAACTGTGGGGGATATGAATCTGTTAGAGGTGCTGGTGTACCTGGACGATTTGATTGTGTTTGGATCGACTTTGGAGGAACACGAGGAGAGGCTGTTGAAGGTGTTGGGCCGGCTTAATGAAGAAGGGTTGAAGCTTTCCCTGGACAAATGCCAGTTCTGCAAGTCGTCGGTTAGCTACGTTGGCCATATCATTTCGCAAGAGGGAGTGGCTACTGATCCAACCAAGATAGAGGCTGTGACCACCTGGCCGAGACCCCAGAAAGTGGGCGCTCTGCGCTCATTTTTGGGGTTCTGTGGGTATTACCGCCGATTCGTGAAAAGATACGCCAGAATGTGTCACCCGTTGACTCAGCTGTTGTGTGACTATCCACCCGTGGGGAAGAAGAGGAAGGGGGACCAGAGGCAGGACGCTGGAGGATACTGGAACCCGGCGGAACCTTTTGGCTCGAGATGGGATGATCAATGTGAAGAGGCGTTCTGATCTTTGAAAAGGGCACTGACCCAGGCCCCGGTGTTGGCTTTTGCCGATCCCCAGAAGCCATATGTGCTGCACACGGATGCCAGTCGAGAGGGTCTCGGGGCTGTTCTGTACCAGGAGCATGGCAAAGCATTGAGGCCGGTAGCCTTTGTCAGCCGAAGCTTGTCGCCATCTGAGAGAAACTATCCCACTCACAAGTTGGAGTTCCTGGCACTGAAATGGGCGGTGGTGGACAAGCTGGGCGTTACCTGTACGGAGCTAAGTTTGAGGTGAGAACGGATAACAATCCTCTCACTTATATTTTGACTTCGGCGAAGCTGGATGCCACAGGACATCGGTGGCTGGCGGCCTTGTCAGTATATGATTTCAGCCTAAGGTACCGGCCCAGGAAGTAAGAATGTCGATGCGGATGCTTTGTCTCGTCGGGAGCCGGGGGAACAGGAGAGGGACGAGGAGTGGGAGAGTATCCCTGCCCCTGGAGTGAAGGCGATGTGTCAGTTTGCTATCACCGTGAAGGCCGAGGGAAGAGGGAGGCTGGAACGAGCCGTGGACCATTTGGGGGTTTTTGACGACGCCATACCCCTAGCCTACTGTGACCTGACCGCACTGCGGACTAAACAGTTGCCGGAACTGAGTCCGGGGGAAGTGGCAGCTGCTCAGCAAAATGACCCGGGCATTGGCACAGTGTGGAGAGCGGTCGAGAGGGGGGATGGGGCGTTGGCTGAGAAGGCGAAACACCCATTCGTGCCTCTGTTATTGAGGGAGTGGTCTCGGTTAAAGTTAAAGAACCAAATCTTGTACCGGGTAATGGCGCCTCCGGACCAACCCCGCCGTTGGCTACTGGTCCTGCCGGAGGAGTATCGGCAGGCTGTACTCCAGGCCCTACATGATGATTCTGGACACTTGGGGGTGGAAAAGACCTATGGATTACTCAAAGACTGGTTCTACTGGCCCCGGATGAGGGGGGAAGTCGAAGAATACTGTAGGGGATGCAGTCGTTGCATCTGGAGGAAGACCCTGCTGGCGTCGGCGGCTCCAATGTCACACTTGCAGAGTGCGGGACCTCTGGACCTGGTATGTATGAATTTCCTGTCGATTGAGCCTGACACCAGCAACACCGCGAATGTCTTAGTCATCACCGATCATTACACTCGCTATGCTCAGGCATTTCCCACTAAGGATCAGAAGGCGACGACAGTGGCGAAGGTGTTATGGGAGAAGTATTTTGTTCATTACGGCCTTCCCAGGCGAATCCATAGTGATCAGGGCGGGACTTTGAGAGCCGCCTTATCCATGAATTACTGACTATGCTTGGGGTTGAGAAATCCAGGACTACCCCTTATCACCCACAGGGAGATCCTCAGCCAGAGAGGTTCAACAGGACCCTGTTGGATATGCTCGGGACGCTAGAGATTGGGCAGAAAAGTAAGTGGAGTCGTCATATTGGACAATTGGTTCACTGTTACAATTGTACTCGCAATGATGCTACAGGGTACTCGCCCTATTATCTGATTTTCGGGCGGGAAGCGAGGTTGCCCATTGACTTGTGTTTTGGGGTTGAAGTGGGTGAACTACCCGGGAAGCCCTATCTAAAGTATGTGTCCGACATGAAGAGGGAGTTACAGCGGGCGTACGAATTGGCCGAGGCGGCGGCTACCAAACAAAATCAGAGGAATAAGATGTGGTATGACTGAAAGGTGAAGTTTGTCCAATTATTGCCGGGCGACCGGGTCCTTTTACGGAATTTGGGACTCCCTGGTAAGCACAAGTTGGCAGATCGATGGGCGGCCATCCCCTATGTAATAGAGAGCCAGATGCCGAGGTGGGGTTGGTGTGTGGCTGGATCTCCTTTTCCCCTAGACATATAGCAGCCTGTTGGTTAAGTGTTACATGTGGTTGAGAATATACTGACTGGTTGCATCACATCCTAGTACTGAAACAGCAATGCCCTTGAATGGAAAAGCCGACAAAAGGTAATGGGTGTTGCCCAAGCCATCACAAGTAAATCCCACCCAACCATTGAGCACATCTACAAGAAATGCTGTTGCAGGACAGCAGCATCCGAGGCACTTCACCAGGACTGGAGAAAAAAGATGAGGAGTCAGAGTTAGAAGGCGAGGGGAGGGGAGGGTGAACCACAAGGTGAAACCTGGGGGAAAGGGGTTTGAAATAAAGAGCTGGGAAGTTGATTGGTGAAAGAGATACAGGGCTGTAGAGGGGGGGAGTCTGATAGGAGAGAACAGAAGAGCATGAAAGAATTAAAAGGGTGAGGAGCACCGGGGGGGGGGGGGGTGGTGATGGGCAGGTAAGGAGATAAGGTGAGAGAGGAAAATGGGAATGTGGAGTGGTGTAGGTGGGGAGGCGGGATTACTGGAAGTTGAAGAAGTCGATGTTTGTGCCATCAGGTTGGAGGCTACCCAGCCGGTATATAAGGCGTTGCTCCTCCAACCTGAGTGTGGATTCATCGCGACAGTAGAGTAGGCCATGGACTGACATTCCTCTAGGTTTTAATTTTACTGAAGATATTGTAATCTTGTACAGGAACTATACAACGTACTCGTGAGGCTTGGACAGTTTTCAGAGAGCCATTGCCTGTTTAAGAATATGTTTGTTGTGTTATTTTTAGGTATTTATTATCTGTAAAATGCAGTGCATTCTGTTAATTAAACATCACAGTCCAGTAGTTTGGGTTCTGCTGAGATAAGGAGTTATTTGATCAAATTAGGAATGTAGTGTCAGCCATTCGGTTTGTCTTGATAACATTCTGTCCAGTGGGATGCCTGGAGCATTCAAGAGAGATTGTCGGCATCAGATGTCCGGGAGAAAGTGGGTCAGTTTGAGGTTGTTTGTTGCCAGGGGTTGGAAGAAGAAGGAGGTGTGGAGAGGAGCATAAGGAAAAAACGCTCGTGGACCCCCCCCCCCCAAAAGGAGACACACTGTCGTAAGTAGTGCTTTATGCAGGCAAGGAGGAAGTGCCAATAGTTTTCAATGAGCCTGTTGGTTCATAAAAGTTTTCAAGGGAAGTTCGAACTTCCATGCAGAACGTGGGTCCAGCGCCATGAGTAATTAAAGTGAAGCACTTGGCCACCCAGCAGTGAGTCCCAATGTTTATGTGCACATTTAGGTCGGTTTAACAGTAATGGGCCCTTTTATTCTATTAGCTGTTTGTTAAAATTGTAATATTTGTAAATACTGTATATTTCTACTGGACGTTTTTGCCAGAGTAGATAGATAGATAGATAGATACTTTATTCATCCCCATGGGGAAATTCAACTTTTTTTCCAATGTCCCATACACTTGTTGTAGCAAAACTAATTACATACAATACTTAACTCAGTAAAAAAATATGATATACATCTAAATCACTATCTCAAAAAGCATTAATAATAGCTTTTAAAAAGTTCTTAAGTCCTGGCGGTAGAATTGTAAAGCCTAATGGCATTGGGCCATAAATCTCATAAGTTCTGAGATTTCCTGGCAGACAATAACTCTTCATGGGACAGTATTTGTACAGCTGTCAGTATAATTTCCATCCCCTCAATGGAACAGTCCGACCTTCCTGTTTGGGTGAACCCATATAACACCGATCCTAGATGTGGATTGCTTATTGAAAATGGCCATCTCACTGTTACGCCTGCAATGTTGAGTCACGTGGCCGTTAGCCGCAGCTAGCTGATGAACCAGGTTTATTACGACCATGGTGAGAGGGTTATATACTAATTCTAGCTAATCAAGGCCCAGGTAACAAAATCTTGGGTATCATGTTTAGGGATAGCAGTCACCAAAGGAACACAGGAAATAGAGCAGAAACACACCGAGTCCATGGCTCATTTGCCCTTGTTCAGAGGGGTGAGCTTATTGAGTTTATGTCTGTTTGTTGGGATACTGCTAGAACTGCACTGAGGTTTTTAGCCACAAACTCTGCCCCCTTATGCGAACACCTCTTGGGAGTGGGCGCACAGCACACTCCCATACACACGCTGTTGGAAATGAAACAGACCCTAGCACAAGCGCCAGATTCAAAACTTCCATTCAGACTGGAGGTCGTAGCTACAGATACCACACTCAGGGTAGTCCTATTACAGGAATGTTATGGGAGGTTAGGAACAGTAGTGTATGCCCCAGGCCCCCTGACCCCAGTGGAACAGGATCCCTTTACATGAGCGGCTCTTCCAGCTTTCAGGGTTGTACAGCACTGGACTCAACCCACTAACTGTGCTGACAGAATACACCACTATATGACTGCTTTGGCAACCAGAGACAGACAGGGGCATGAAACTCTACATTGACAATTGTTCATTCTGTGTCTGAATCAATCCAGAATGTGGCAGGAGTGGAGGTTTCTGCCCAAGCCAAATGCCTGCCCCCTTCCAGGACTGGGTTATGTCTGTGCCCATAGGAGAAGGACCAGACGGTATTGACAGTTTGTAGATTTTCATAAGTAAAATTGCAGAGGTGTTTTAAGTTTAAGGGAAAACATAACAACTCCTTTACTGCCAATGAAATACAGAACACAAAGCAGAGTAAAACACTTCAGGTAATACGCCATCATGTCAGGGCAGCCCCTCAACATGAACCCCTACTCAAAGTTGGTGGTTGTGTATTATGGATATATCTCCCCCTTTTTACATTACTACCCCCCCCCCCCCCCCCCCCCCGGAATTCACTAAAACCGGCATTGTGAGCTGCCCGGCCTGGGTTCTATGTTCAACGAGTGGAGGAACAGCAGGCGCCTCTGGCTTATCCAGAGGTGTGTCGACAAATTCATGGTCATATCGTGACAGCAGGGGCCTGGTAGCAGAATCCTCCAAATCTCGATGACCCTGTTTAAGGCGATCTATCATAACACATTTGGGTTTACCCCTCCTATCTGTTATAAAAGTGTTTTCCACCCAACACAAAAGAGGCCATTATAAGGGGGCCTAAGGGGATGTTGATGTGCGTCATGGTTGACAAAAACAAACAAGGTGGAATGTGGGTCAACATGAACCCCACCCCTCCCCGGAGTGTTGTATGCGATGATGGGAGGTAGGGTACAAAAGATTTGAAGTTACTGAGGAGGGCAGAACGCTGTTGACTGTCCAGGTGGTTGGGACATCAGGAATAACATTGCCTGGCATTCATAACGGCTGCCTAAATACCACCTCTGCCACAGATGACTGCAGGTCCTCTTTTGGAGCTGTTCTGAGCCCCAGCATGCCAACACTCTTCGGACAGGGAAGCCCTCAGAGCAGCGAACCACTCTCACAGGCCATTGGGCTGCGGCTGGTTCGCCATGGTGTGATGTAGCCCAACGACGAGATTCTGGGCCGTCGCAACCCAGAGGTCTGATGTGAACTGGGGTGCCAAACCAAGCACCCCCAGTGCTGACGAGCATCTGCGACCCTCATCGATGCCAGAGGGAGGACCTCTGGCCGCCTGGTGTACAGTCTACCATGGTAGGGAGGTGTGTGAACTAACGGGGGCGGGATGAGGACCAACCAGGTACACGTTGACATGGTTAAACTGTTGCTCAGGTACCTCCAAAGGTGTCAATGGTACCCGAACATGACGACTAATTTTCGCCCTCTGCCACTAGTCACGGGCTGCACTTCAATCACATGCGTCCTTTTTTAAGGCCGTGCCGCACAAAGTTTAGTGCAACCTTCGGTGAGGTCTTCCGGCACGGATGCGAGAGGCCATGAATGGAGTTAAAATCGAGTTAGAGACTGAGAAGCATGCGGGTAAACATGCTGGACTTCCTCTCGAGGGGGCGGATCTGCTGTCCAAAGAGGGCAAGCAGCTGCCACACGCCCCTTACCGACTTTGTGCGCAGCACCCACAGCATAGTCTGAAGCGTCAGTAGTAATGCCTATGGATGCATTGAGGAGTGGGTGCACCAGCAGGGTCACGTTGGAAAGAGCTTGTTTGGGGCCATCAAATATCCTGGTCATATCTTCAGCAGTGTGAACGGGGCACGACTACACAAGCACGTGGAGGTCGGCCAGTGAGAACAGCAGGAAGAGTTTAAAAGGTGATGGTCATATCTTTAGCGGTGTGAACAGGGCACGACTGCACAAGCACGTGGAGGTCGGCCAGTGAGAACAGCAGGAAGAGTTTAAAAGGTGATGGTTATTTCTTCAGTGGTGTGAACGGGGCACGACTGCACAAGCACATGGAGGTCGGCCAGTAAGAACAGCGGGAAGATTTACAGAGTGGGCGTCAGAGGAGCAGGTGTCGAAATAGAGGGAAACAGAGTAGGAAGGCTTTGGCTCAACAGGGCTTAGGCGATAAGGGGTCGGGTTTAAAATAAAGACATAAAGTATATGTGTGAGGCCAGTTTTCTGCGCTCGGTGTCAGATGTGGGAGGTCCTGGAGACTCCCAGCCTCCTGGACGACCACATCTGCACCAGATGTGTCGAGCTGCAGCTCCTTAGAGATCATGTTAGGGAACTGGAGCTGCATCTCGATGACCTTCGTCTGGTCGGAGAGTGAGGAGGTGATAGATAGGAGCTATAGGCAGGAAGTCACCACAGGACCACAGGAGACAGGGAGGTGGGTAACAGACAGGAGAGGGAAGGGCGAGAAGCAGGTGCTAAAGAGTACCCCAGTGGCTGTCCCCCTTAACAATAAGTATTCCTGCTTGAGTACTGCTGGGGGGCAACAATCTACCTGGGGGGAGCAACAGTGGTCACGCCTCTGGCACAGAGTCTGGCCCTATGGCTCAGAAGGGTAGGGAAAGGAAGAGGATGGCAGCAGTGATAGGGGACTCTATAGTTAGGGGGTCAGAAAGGCGATTCTGTGGACGCAGGAAAGAAACTCGGATGGTAGTTTGCCTCCCAGGTGCCAACCGGGATGTTCTGATTGCGTCTATGATATCTTGACGTGGGAAGGAGAACAGCCAGAGGTCATGGTACATATTGCTACTAATGACATAGGTAGGAAAAGGGAGGAGGTCCTGAAAACAGACTACCGGGAGTTGGGAAAGAGGTTGAGAAGCAGGACCTCACAGGTAGTAATCTCGGGATTACTGCCTATGCCATGTCACAGTGAGTACAGGAATAGAATGAGGTGGAGGATAAATGCGTGGCTGAGGGATTCAAGCAGGGGGCAGGGATTCAGATTTCTGGATCATTGGGACCTCTTCTAGGGCAGGTGTGACCTGTACAAAATGAATGCGTTGCACTTCAATCCCAGGGGGACCAATATCCTGGAAGGGAGATTTGCTCAGGCTATTGGGGAGAGTTTAAACTAGAAATGCTGGGGTTGGGAACCAAACTGAAGTGACGGAGGAAAGGGAGTTGGCTCACAAATAGAGAAAGCTTGGAGACAGTGTGAAAGGGAGGTTGGCAGGTGATAGAGAAGGGACGCGCTCAGACCGATGGTTTCAGATGTGTCTATTTTAATGCAAGGAGTATCATGAATAAAGTGGATGAGCTTAGAGCGTGGATCAGCACTTGGAGCTATGATGTTGTGGCCATTACAAAGACTAGGATGGTGCAGGGGCAGGAATGGTTACTTCGAGTGCCAGGCTTTAGATGTTTCAGAAAGGACAGGGAGGGAGGCAAAAGAGGTGGGGGTGTGGCACTGTTGATCAGAGATAGTGTCACGGCTGCAAAAAAAGGAGGAAGACATGGAGGGATTCTCTATGGAGTCTCTGTGGGTGGAAGTTAGGAATAGGAAGGGGTCAATAACTCTACCGGGTGTTTTTTATAGACCACCCAGTAGTAACAGGGACATCGAGGAGCAGATAGGGAGATAGATTCTGGAAAGGAGTAATAATAACAGGGTTGTTGTGGTGGAGATTTTAATTTCCCAAATATTGATTGGCATCTCCCTAGAGTGAGGGGTTTAGAAGAGGTAGAGTTTGTTAGGTGTGTTCAGGAAGGTTTCTTAACACAATATGTAGATAAGCCTACAAGAGGAGAGGCTGCACTTGACCTGGTATTGGGAAATGAACCTGGTCAGGTGTCAGGTCGCTCAGTGGGAGAGCCTTTTGGAGATAGTGATCACAATTCTATCTCCTTTCATAGCATTGAAGAGGGATAGGAACAGACAAGTTTGGGAAATGTTTAATTAGAGTAAGGGGAAATATGAGGCTATCAGGCAGGAACTTGGAACCATAAATTGGAAACAGATATTCTTAGGGAAATGTACGGAAGAAATGTGGCAAATGTTCAGGGGATATTTGCATGGGGTTCTGCATAGGTACGTTCCAATGAGACATGGAAAGGACGGTAGGGTACAAGATCCGTGGTGTACAAAGGCTGTTTTAAATCTCATCATGAAGAAAAGAAGAGCTTATGAAAGGTTCAAAAAACTAGGTAATTGTTGAAGTGGGTGGCAGAGGAAGCGGACCCAAGTGCAGGACACAGGCACGGAAACAGACTTGGACATGACTTGGACTCGGAGCCAGGACTTGAACACGAAGCCTTGACTTGGACTTGGACACGAAGCCTTGACTGGACTTGAAGCCTTGACATGAAACCTTGGCTTGGACTTTGGACTGGACACAAAGCCTTGACTTGGACTGAGACCCGGAGCTTTGGCTGGGACTGAGACTCGACAAATCAAGACGACAGACCACTCGCATCCCAGCTTGGAACAGCGGCAAATGGTCGGCAACACTCAGCTGGACACAAGATAACAAAATCACGCGACAGACCACTTGCATCCCGGCTCGAAGCAGCGGCAAAACGACTGGCAACATCCAGTTGGACATGAGACAACAAAAACAAACAACAACAGACAACACGCATCCTGACATGGAGAAGCTCATGAAGACAGTCCCTTATTCTTGGTGGCTCAGAACATTCATCGTAGCCCTGGTGACGGTGACTAATCAGTCTCTTGACCCAAAGCAGGAACAGCGGATGACCTGCTCTCGACTCACTCCAGGTACTGCAGACGGCAGGCTCTTGACTCGACCCAGGAATAGCGGATGACAGGTTCTCGACTTGCCCCAGGTACTGCGAACAGCAGGCTCTCGACTCGATTCATTCTCGGCAGCTCAGAACGAGCATAGCCGCACTGTTGAGGTGGCGAACCAGCAGCAAGTAGATGTAAGCTGGAGTTCTTATGCTGCCAGTTTGAATGAGGATCAGGTGCCCTAATCAAGGAGCCCAGTGGATCACGGGGAAAAGGAAATTAACTGAAATGAGGAGTCAACGGACTGGACCATGACAGTAATGATAGGAATCTATAAGGTTATAAGGCTAGCAGGAAGGAGCTTAAGAATGAAATTAGGAGAGCCAGAAGGGGGCATGAGAAGGCCTTGGCAGACAGGATAAAGGAAAACCTCAAGGCATTCTACAAGTATGTGAAGAGCAAGAGGATAAGACGTCAGAGAACAGGACCAATCAAGTGTGACAGTGGAAAAGTGTGTATGGAACTGGAGGAAATAGCGGAGGTACTTAATAAATACTTTATTTCAGTATTCAATATGGAAAAGGATCTTGGTGATTGTAGGGATGACTTGCAGTGAACTGAAAAGCTTGAACATGCAGATATTAAGAAAGAGGATGTGGTGGAGCTTTTGGAAAGCATCAAGTTGGATAAGTCACCAGGACTGGACAGGATGTACCCCCAGGCTACTGTGGGAGGCGAGGGAGGAGATTGCTGAGCCTCTGGCAATAATCTTTGCATCATCAATGATGAGAGAGGTTCCAGAGGATTGAAGGGATGTGGATGTTGTTCCCTTATTCAAGAAAGGGAGTAGGATAGCCCAGGAAATTATAGACCAGTGAGTCTTACTTCAGTGTTGCTAAGTTGATGGAGAAGATCCTGAAAGGCAGGAATTATGAACATTTGGAGAAGCATAATATGAATCGGAGTAGTCAGCATGGCTTTGTCAAAGGCAGGTCGTGACTTACGGGCCTGATTGAATTTTTTGGGGATGTGACTAAACACATTGATGAAGGTAGAGCTGTAGATGTAGTGTATATGGATTTCAGCAAGGCATTTGATAAGGTACCCCATACAAGGCTTATTGAGAAAGTAAGGAGGCATGGGATACTTAGGGACATTGCTTTGTGGATCCAGAACTGACTTGCCCACAGAAGGCAAAGAGTGGTTGTTGATGGGTCATATTCTGCATGGAGGTCGGTGACCAGTGGTGTGCCTCAGGGATCTGTTCTGGGACCCTTACTTTTTGTGATTTTTATAAATTACCTGAATGAGGAAGTGGAGGGATGGGTTAGTAAATTTGCTAATGACACAAAGGTTGGGAGTGTTGTGGATAGTGTGGAGGGCTATCAGAGGTTACAACAGGATATTGATAGGATGCGAAACTGGGCTGAGAAGTGGCAGATGGAGTTCAACCCAGATAAGTGTGAGGTGGTTCATTTTGGTAGGTCAAATATGATGGCAGAATGTAGTATTAATGGTAAGACTCTCGGCAGTGTGGAGGAGCAGAGGTATCTTGGGGTCCGAGTCCATAGGACACTCAAAGCTGCTATGCAGGTTGACTCTGTGGTTAAGAAGGCATACGGTGCATTGGCCTTCACTAATCGTGGGATTGAGTTTAAGAGCCGAGAGGTAATGTTGCAGCTATTTTGGACCCTGGTCAGACTCCAATGGGAGTACTGTGCTCAGTTCTGGTCGCCTCACCCTAGGAAGGACATGGAAACTATAGAAAGGGTGCAGAGGAGATTTACAAGGATGTAACCTAGATTGGAGAGCATGCCTTATGAAAATAGCCTTTTCTCCTTGGAGCGACGGAGGATGAGAGGTGACCTGATAGAGGCATTGATCATGTGGACAGTCAGAGGCTTTTCCCCAGGGCTGAAATGGCTATCATGAGAGGGCACAGTTCCAAGGTGCTTGGAAATAGGTACAGAGGAGATGTCAGGGGCAAGTTTTTTTTTACACAGAGAATGGTGAGTGCATAGATGGCTGCCAGCGATGGTGGTGGAGGCGGAAACGATAGGGTCTTTTAAGAGACTCCTGGATAGGTACATGGAGCTTAGAAAAATAGAGGGTTATATGTAAAGCCTAGTTCTAAGGTAGGGACATGTTCGGCACAGCTTTGTGGGCCGAAGGGCCTGTATTGTGCTCTGGGTTTTCCGTGTTTCTATTTTCACTGACCAGTCAAGCTCTCGATTAGAGGCATTACCTTCAAGGGCACTATACAGGAAGAGAAAAAATCAGCAGCTTGCGGAATGAAAGAAGTTCACCATACCTAAAAGATGTTGTACATTTTTAGTAGTGGGGGATGATGGGAGATCTATAATAGCGGCTACTTTTGATGGGAAGAGTTTCGCACCGTCTGCAGTGATGCGATGTCTGAGAAAGTCAATGGTTGACAACGCAAAGTGGCATGACCGGGGTTAATAATCAACCCGTGTTGGTTTACAGTAAGTGCTTGAAAAGTGTGCGGAGATATGGTATGCGTTCGGATTTCGATGCACTCGTAAAACGTATGTCATCCAAGTGAACAAAAATAAAATCTAAATCTTTAAGTACATAGTCTATCAGTCGTTGGAAAGCCTGTGCTGCATTTTTCTGCACAAACGGCATGTGCAGAAACTGAAAAAGGCAAAACGGAAATATTGCAACCATTTTAGGAATGACCTCCGAGCACACAGGCATGTGATAGGAGCGCCTAACCACGTCAACTTTAGGCAAAATAACTTCCCAGCTAAACGTGCCTGGATGTGTGGGACTGGGTAACGATTGAGGTTGGTGACCTCGTTAAGAAGCCGGTAATCGCCTCACGGGCAAACGCTATCAGACTCGGACATCACGGAGGGGCGAAGTCCAGGACAATTCGACCCCCGGACAATAGTAAGCCTTTCCATGTTGGCAAACACAGTTTTCGCGGTTGCCAGCTTTTCTGGGTCCAGTCTACGCGTGCGTGAATGGTCCAGCAAGCCGGTTGTGGAAATGTGTGTGACTGTAGTGGAGAATGTGGGCTTGGTGAGGTTTGGGAAATCGCCCAGCAGTCGAGTCAACTCTCGTGTGGTGGCGCACACAGCTGGCAATGTCTTTGTGGGCAACTTACTGGCGAAGCAGAGGAACGGCCCAAAGTCCTTGACATTCACAAGCTGGCAGCTCTTAAGACCAACCAACAGTTCTTGGCCACAAAGGAAATCCGCGCCGGGTAGAGGTCTGGCCAGGACGAAACACCATGTGTAAGGTCACCCACTGTAGCGGAGTATCACGCGTCGTGTCCCGTAAGTCTGAAACTGCATTGGCGGCCCCCAGCGGGGCTTCATGGCGCTATCGCTTCCGATCCGATCAATAGGTGATGCTGGCGGCACACACGCTTCAGCACCCGTGTTACACACGAGGCGTCGCTCTGAAAGGGTGTCCAAAATGACACGTAGATGAGCCTTGTAGCTGGAACCTACGGCGTGCCGGCATTGTCGAACCTACAAGGGGGTTGACACTTCCCGGCGTTTGTAGCAAAGCGACCGAGGGGAAAGCACAGACCTGGCGTTGTTTGTTTCGCAGCCACGGGCGTGCGTGCAAATAATTATCCAGATCGTTGACAAAGTGAAAAGTAGCGGTCCCAATATTGACCCCTCAGCGTGGACGTCCCGCTGCACGTCGGATGTTTAATTTTCCCCTCTTTAGATAATAGTCTGCACTGTTGTTACTTTTACCAAAATGCATTACATACATTTCCTACCACTGCATTCCATCTGTCACTTTTTTGCTCATTCTTCTAGTTTATGACCTGCTGCAATCGCTTTGTTTCCTCAGCACTACCTACCCCTCCCCCTATCTTCGTATCACCGCAAATTTTGCCACAAAGCCATCAATTCCATTATCCAAATCACTGACAAACAATGTGAAAAGTAGCGGTCCCAATACCGACCCCCTAAGGAACACTAGTCACCGGCAGCCAATCAGAAAAGGCCCCTTTTATTCCCACTCGCTGCCTCCTGCCTGTCAGTCATTCCTCTATCCATGCCAGATCTGTCCTTAAGCGCCATAGGATTTTACCTAGTTAAGCAGCCTCGTGTGTCACCTTATCAAACGCCTTCTGAAATTCCAAGTAAATGACATACAATGCCTTTCCTTTGCTCACCCTGCTTGTTACTTTTTGGAAGAATTATAAAAGATTTGTCAGGCAAGATTTCCCTTTACAGGAACTATGCTGACTTTGACTTATGTTATCATTAGTCTCCAAGTACCCCGAAAACTCGTCCTTAACCATGGTCTCCAACACTTTCCCAACCACTGAGGTTAGGCTAACTGGTTTATAATTTCAAACAAGAGAAAATCTGCAGATGCTGGAAATCCAAGCAACACACACACACACACACACACACACACACACACACACACACACACACACACACACACACACACACACACACACACACACACACACACAAAATGCTGGAGGGACTCTGCATCTATGAAAAAAGTACAGTTCACGTTTCGGGCCGAATGTAAGTTCAGGGAAGCAGGGGTTTATGTCCTGTGCGACGTCTCGACCGGTCGCCCTTGTCCCATAATGCTCACAAACTGGAGACGGACTGTTTTTAACTCCAATACATGGTCTCTTGCATCCGGGCTGGAAGAAACTGGTTGGACTGAAGTTTCTGTGGCATGGCCTCAGAAATGACTGGCATAACTGGACTGAAGCCTGCGTGGAGTGCCAGCGGACAAAAATTAACCGTCATGTTCAGGCGCAGTTGGCACTTTTTGAAGTCCCTGAGCGGCGGATTGACCATGCCAATGTGGACGATGTTGGCCCCCCCCCCCATGATTTCATGCACATTCTTATCATGGAGGACCATATCACCAGGTGGCCCAAGGTCATCCCTCTAGCATCGATGACAGCCGCAAACACGTGGCTTGATCATTCATCAGCACCTGGATTGCTCGGTTTGGTGCCCCATCTGATATTTCCTCTCACCGTGGTCCCAATTCATTTCAGACCTCTGGGCTGTAATGGCCGAGATCCTTGGTGTTAGGCTGCATCACATCATGGCGTATCACCCATATAACCATAACAGCATGGAAGCAAGTCATCTCGGCTCTTCTAGTCCGTGCCGAACGCTTACTCTCACCTAGTCCCACCGTCCTGCACTCAGCCCATAACCCTCCATTCCTTTCCTGTTCATATACCCATCCAATTTTACTTTAAATGACAATACCGAACCGGCCTCTACCACTTCTACTGGAAGCTTGTTCCACACAGCTACCACTCTCTGAGTAAAGAAATTCCCCCTCGTGTTACCCCTAAACTTTTGCCCCCTAACTCTCAACTCATGTCCTCTTGTTTGAATCTCCCCTATTTTTAATGGAAAATGCTATTCCATGTCAATTCTATCTATCCCCCTCATAATTTTAAATAGTTCTATCAAGTCCCCCCCTCCAACCTTCTACACTCCAAAGAATAAAGACCTAACTTGTTCAGCCTTTCTCTGTAACTTAGGTGCTGAAACCCAGGTAACATTCTAGTAAATCTTCTCTGTACTCTCCCTATTTTGTTGACATCTTTCCTATACTGTAATTCGGTCACCAGAACTGTACACAATACTCCAAATTTGGCCTCACCATTGCCTTGTACAATTTTAACATTACATCCCAACTCCTATGCTCAATGCTCTGATTTATAAAGGCCAGCATACCAAAAGCTTTCTTCACCACCCTATCCACATGAGATTCCACCTTCAGGGAACTATGCACCATTATTCCTAGATCACTCTGTTCTACTGCATTCTTCAATGCCCTACCATTTACCATGTATTTTGATTATTCCTACCAAAATGTAGCACCTCACACTTATTAGCATTAAGCTTTGAAAACCTACTTCATTATCCACAACGCCACCTATCTTAGTATCATCGGCATACTTACTAATCCAATTTACCACACCATCATCCAGATCATTAATATATATGGCAAACAACATTGGACACAGTACAGATCCCTGAGGCACACCACTAGTCACCAGCCTCCAAGCTGACAAACAGTTATCCACCACTACTCTCTGGCATCTCCCATCCAGCCACTGTTGAATCCATTTTACTACTTCAATATTAATACCTAACTATTGAACCTTCCTAACCAACCTTCCATGCGGAACCTTGTCAAAGGCCTTACTGAAGTCCATATAGACAACATCCACTGCTTTTCCCTCAACTTTCCTAGTAACCTCTTCAAAAAATTCAATAAGATTTGTCAAACATGACCTTCCACGCACAAATCCATGTTGACTGTTCCTAATCAGACCCTGTCTATCCAGATAATTATATATACCAGTAATCCAATGGGCGTTTCACCGTTCCTTAAAGGCTGCCTGAGGGCTTCCCTAATGGAGAGTGTTGGCATGATCGTCTCCCACGGGCCTGCTGGGGCTCAGAACGGCTCCAAAACGGGACCTGCGGTTGTCCGTGGCAAAGTTAGTAGACGGGCAGCTAATATGAGTGCCAGATGATTTTACTCCTGACGCCACAACCTCTCATCAGCGTCCCTGGCTCCTCAGTGAATTCAATTCCTCTTCACCTATCCCTACCTTCCATCATGACGTACAGCCCTCTTCCGTTCCTGGTGACCTATATTCCGCCTCGTTTGCTTTCGTCGGCCAGGACGCTCACCAACATCACACCCCTGTGCATTCTGTTTAATCGTATCAACTTAATCCTGACTGGCACCCGTTTTCCTCACTCTATGATCATTTAATTCGGAATCTCGATTAGCGCTGGTCGCGGAGTCATTGTGTGTTTAGAATGATTCACTCGCAGTGTCACTTTGTTGTGCCACCACCGCCCTGTTGGAATTCCTATTGTAGAACCTCGTTTCCGTCTCTACCTGGGAGTCTGCCGGGTTCAATTATTGCCAGCGCTCACCATGACAGAGGCTGCTGTTCCTCCGCAACAGATAGTCAAATGAAATCAGTTGAAATTTAGAGTCCTTGTGACTTCATTTTGGATTGAAGCCAAATTACCGGGACCTCCTCCAGAGTGACTAAAGCTGGTTTTTGAAAATACTCCAGTGTAAAACAGCACATGGGAGTTGCGACTACAAAGTAAGGTTTATCTTTATGACTTTATCTCGTTTTGATCAGCAGAGCGACAACAAAATGACTTCTGCATAACGATTCTGTGTTCACAACAAACGAGTTTTCATCGATCGTTGTTCTTTTCAGCTCGGCTTGCGAAAAAGGAAAGGGTTAATTCCAAGATATAGTTAGAGGGAAATGGTCATACCAGACAGTGACTGCGTGACCAGTGGTCAGAGCTGCAAATCGAGCATTACTTAAACTGGGAGCTTCCGTGATTGCTGCTCCAATCTGGGAATTGTTTAGAAGCCGTTCAGTTCTGACTGGGTGTTCTCGAACGCCAGTAATGATTCGGAATGATTAAGGAGGGAGTTTGAAGCACATTCTGGGTCAGTGTTCATGCCTGCTAAAAGGTGTGAGATCGACCTGGTGACAAAGAGACAAAGGATAGGTTCTGTTATTGCAAACAACAAGAGGATTGCAGTGGGGACGGGAGTGAATAAAGAAATTGGTCCCACTGAGAGAAATGGGGAAATTGAGCAGTTTGCTGAATGGTTTAATGAATAAACTCGTCTCAGGCTTCCAGCCGGGTTCCGTGGAATGGGCTGCTGGCAACGGTGGTGGAGGCGGAGACGATGGGGTCTTTTAACAGACTCCTGGACAGGTCATGGAGCTCAGAAAAATAGAGAGCTATGAGTAACTCTGGGTAATTTCTAAGGTAAGGACATGTTCGGCACAGCTTTGTGGGCCGAAGGGCCTGTATTGTGCTATAGGTTTTCTATGTTTCTATAATCGACGTTTCAATGACAAACTTTGCCATCTTCATCAGGGATCAGAGATGAAGATGGCAGAGTTTGTCATCGAAACGTCGATTATAATCGATACCTGTACCCGGGCGGAAGTACGCCGGGAAAGCACTGAGCCCTTTTTCAGCTGAAGGATTTATTTGTAAAAGAGGAATTTAGTTGGCTGCAATGGGAGTGAAGTGCTGAGCCTGTCCTTTCTCGATCTGGACAGGCTCAAGGATTATCTAAAGCTATGTAAACGGGGCTGCGGTAAGGTCCAACACAGGAGAGGAAGCTTGGACAGATACACTGACATCTAAACATTAAAGGCAGCCAAAATCAAACTGGTAACAGAGCTAACTCACACGGAAAACAAATAAAGATTATAATTCATCAAAATATGACAGGATTGATTACATGAAAGTCAGGCGATGTTTGTAAAGGTACGTCTTAGCATTTCATAATTTAAAAATCCTCTCTGCTGTGGTAAGCGAGAGCAGGAACTGGACGCTCTCTGAGTAATAAAGAAAGGAAGCACAACTTGGCAGTTGAAGGTCGTCTTGCCAATTTAATGAAGTGGGAAGTTTAAAAACAGATTAGAGAATGTTATTGGAAATTCATTGTGAGTAAAGTGGCAGGATTAAAAAAAGCAGTGATCAGACAATGTGGAAATAGACTGTAACTATGGAGACCTTCAACCATTCGGTTCCTGAGCCAATTTGCTTAACAACAGGAAAATAAGCAATCAACAACAGCCTTGAGAAATAAAGTAACAATCTAAGTCGGTTTGTAAAAGCTGCTGAAGGGTTTCGGCCCGACACGTCGGCTGTATACTTTTCGTGGATGCTGTCTGGCCTGCTGATTTCCTCCAGCATTTTGCGTGTTACTTGTAAAACAGTATAATTTACGTTTAGTTAACATTTTTTTCTTGAGAATGCTGCTTATACAGCGCTTTGTGCCTGTGATGTAAGAAACTTGAGCTTCATTGCCCCGTGTATACATGGACTTTGGCATAAGTCATAAAATCGCTTACCCGACTCTGAATTTAACTTTCAATATACACAAATATGTAGAAAGAGAAGCAACTACTCGTCAAAGGACAGGGGCCTTTTTATTTAGTAGACCAATGTGACCAAGTAATTTAATCACTAACGTAACCTGATACGTAATGGAATAGGCATAGGGTATATCCTGGGTGGTGGGGGCCACATTCTGAGGCACCGCTCCTGGAAGATATATTGGATACTACGGAGGCTAGTACCCATGATGGAGCTGACTAATTTTATAACTCTCTGCAACTCACCTCGATCCTGTGCGATGCACCCCCCCCGCCCCCCCCCCCACCACCACCCAAACCAGACAATGATGCTGAGAGTCAATGTTCTCCACGGTACATCTGTAGAAATTTTCCAGTGTTTTAGGTACAAACCAAATCTCTCCAAATTCCTAATGAAACATAGCTGCGGTCTTGCCTTTTTTATAGCTACATCAATATGTTAGGACCAGGTTAGGTCTTCGGAGATATTAAACCCCAAGAATGTGAAATTGCTCACTCTTTCCACTTCTGCTCCTTCTATGAGGGTTTGTGTGTGTTCCCTCGTCTTACCCTTTCTGAAGTTGACACTCAGCTCTTTGGTCTTACTGATTTTGAGTGCAAGGTCCACATCGTTCCACATTAACTGGATCACATCTGTTCAGTATGACCTAGTCAGGGGGTGTAGGAAGACCAGTAGGAGAGTGAAAATGAAGAAGTGCCCACACTCAGACATTGTCAGCTACCCGTATCTCAGCGGCACAAGGTACTAGAATTGGGGGAACTATTATCTCTCAGAAATTACAGAGGTAAAAGTGGAACAGAAGCATTTCACTTCAAATGCAAGGTCCTCAAGATTGAGGCTTGGTTCCTGAGGACGGTTCCAATGGTTGAACAACAGGTAAAGTAACTTGTGATGAGGGAAGCAGAGTGGAAACAGAGGCCAGGTGAGAAAGTGTTCGAACATTAGTCAAACTAGAGGGAAAAGTTTGACTAATTTCAGAGCTGTGAAAGGATGCCACTGATTATATTTGGCTTACACAAGGAATGTGATGATACTGAAAAAATACACTCTTAAATATTAACAGCTGACCTTGTTATCAGAGACAAACAGTCAGTGAGGACACATAGGCCACTTTACTTAACCTTCCTCAGTAAAACAGAGTTAACCCTTTGGACGTCAGCCTCACTGAAGAGAGGATCTCTTTTTGCCCATGAAATGAAATCTATAGAAATTTAATTTAATTTCTACAACAGCCAGGAAATGATGTTGTGTTCTTTCCTTGTTTATCAGCAAAATCAGACGGTTTCTCTTGTCTTGTGTGGGGTTTTTAGAATGTAATTTTCAACTTAATTTAGTGATTATAAAATCTTTTCACAGCTTCTCTCCTTTTAGATCACACTTTACCTAATCAGTATTATTGGGTCATATCACGTGGGCATCAGTCATTTGACCCCCAAATACTGTACAGACAAACCATCAAACACTTGTTAATACCAATTCCATTTCTCTTCTGCCATCAACTTTATTCCCTCAACTCATTCATCCTCACTGCCATGCGCCAACATCAGAGGCAACCTATAGCAATTTATTAACTTTCTGACTTGCACACGTTTGGGATGTGGGAGGAAACCAAAGCATTTGGGGAAACCCTTGTAGTCACACCGATAGCACCTGTGGCCAGTACCAAACCTGAATCTCTGAAGCAGTGAGGTGGCACCTCGACTAGTTGCCCAACTGTGCTGCCCTGTGCGTGAGTTTATACTCTTGTAACCATCCCCTGGACCACAAACAGTTTGAACCATCCCTTCCTCATTTCTCACTTCAATCTGTTAATCTCACCTAGTTCATCCTTGTCCTCTAGGCTTCTCTTTTTCCTTTTCTGTTTTCCTCATCATGAAGTATAGAATTGTACCACACAGAAACAGGCACTTAGCCCCACAGTATCTGTGCAAACCATCAAGCACCCCTTTTCACTAGTCTCTCAGTAACCCCTTTTCACTAGTCCCTCAGTAACCCCCTTTCACTAGTCCCTCAGTAACCCCCTTTCACTAGTCCCTCAGTAACCCCTTTTCACTAGTCTCTCAGTAACCCCTTTTCACTAGTCTCTCAGTAACCCCTTTTCACTAGTCCCTCAGTAACCCCATTGTATTCTGCCCACATTCCCAACAGCTCCCCTCACCCCCGGATTCTACCACTCACAGCCAATCTGTGTACCTTTAGCGTGTGAGAGGAAACTGGAGCCCCCAGGTGAATCCCACACGGTGACAAGGAATACATGCAAACTCCACAGAGACAGCATTGGAATGAATGCTTTTATAAAGGAACAGCTCTTCTGGAAAGCACTATAGGTCTATGAAAACAAAATCTTCACACCATTTTAAAAGTTTCTCCCCACCCCCCAGGCAGTTCATCTGATCAAACATTGTAGTTATTCCCTCCCCATCTCCCTCTATCTATTATCTCAGTCACTGCACTGCACAGTAAACCCACTGAATCACTCTTTTATAATGCTGTTGCATCGTGAGTATATGCTGGTATTTATGTATTCATGCACATTTTACTCCATATCTATACTGATAAGCTTATTTTCATAGAATAATTTTTTTCTGTATAGTTGTTGAATGTTGTTTTTTGTTGCCTGTAGTGCCAACACGGCATAGAATTTTCGTAAGACACGTAAATGAACAGGGTGAAATTACATTGATCCATGCTCCTTCATCAGAGGCTGGGATTGAAGCCAGTTGGCTGTGTAGGGAGAGAGCTACATCACTCTGTGACCCAATCACATTGTCCACCAGCTTAGTTTCTTTTACCTGGATGCCTCCTAGCATAGACCTGGTGAATCGGTGACTTCAAATTCACGATCTATAAAAGCTCAAAAAAGGTCGCATTTTGCTCCTAATTTTGTGTTTAAATTTTAATTTAACTTTGAGGAAATTGATCAGTCAGTGAACACTGAAGCTGTTTTCAGTAACTAGGACAATTTCCCTTTTGCTAGAGGTGTAGAGAAAGAGTGAAAAGGCACGGGAGGATTCCAGCTGGTCCTTTAAATCTGCACCACCATTCAACATGCTGATCACCCACTCAGGACCCTGTTCCATCTTACCCCCCTATCCCCTGCTCACCTTTGTCATTGAGAACCATATTCTTGAATATATTTATTGCTGCCACTATCTCCGATGGTAGAGAATTCCATAGGTTTACCACCTTCGTGAAGAAACTTTTTGAGATCTTCCTCTGTTATACCCCACATCTTTAGGGTGTAACCAGTAATTACAGATCTCCAGCCATTGGGAGCATCTTCTCATTATCCTCTCTTTCTGGTCCGGCTACAATTTGATGAATCTCACTGAGATCCTCTCATTCCCTCTAATGGGTCTAATCTCAGCTCTGCTATTCCAGGAAGCAGTCCAGTGAAACATGGTTGCACTCTGTCCATGACAAGAACATTCCTACTTGGGTAAGGAGAGTAAATTTCCACACAAATCTCCAGAGGGGGTTTCACTAAACTGTGTATGCCTGCAGCAAGACATATTTGCCTCTGTACTCCAGTCCTGTGGCAATGGAGGACAACACACCATTTGCCTTTGTAAATGCTTGCTGGACCTGAACGTAGTTTTTCAGCAACAGGTGTACAAGGAAACCCAGGTTTTGTTATGTTTGCTATTTTCTTTTCTAATATCTTTCTGTTTTCAGAACCAACGTAGGTAACCTTCCATGAACTGACATTAAACTGCATTGGCACACATTTGCCCAGTCACCCAATTTATTTAAATCATATTGGAGCCTCTTTGCATAATTTCATTCCACCATCCCCACGTTGCAGTGTTCTAACTGAAGTATTTGGATCAGAAAGTTCAGTAAGGCTAAAGGCATTGCTTCAGTGTTTTACTTGTTTCAATGTTTTCTTGTCTCCCAGATGTCCAACTCGGAGAAAGCTGTTCTAATCAAACCCTCACTGACTGAGGCCCAAGTGGTGGAGATCGTTGGTAGATTGTACTGTCTGAAGGTCTCTGAAGTCCAACCGATGCCCAGCTATGATGACCAGAACTTTCACATCCTGGCAGCTGAGACCCAGGCAAGCGAGCATCCGAGGAGGAGCTATGTTTTCAAAGTGATGAACACAGATGACAGCCAAAACGTAGATTTAGTGGAAGCACAAGTACAAGCCATGAATCTTTTGAATCAGAAAGGATTTCCCTCCCCCACATCCATCCCAACCACAGATGGCAGGATTATGTCACTGGAGACGATTAGTAAGTTTACTTTGTTGGTCAGTTGTGCTGCCTTCTTGTCAAGTTTATCTGTATCCCCCATAATTTTGTGAACTTCTGTGATGTGACTCCTCATTCTCGTTTGCTCTAAGAAATAAGATCCAGCATAGCTAACCTCTCCCTATAAATAAGGCCCACTAGTACAGCAGCATCCTCATAAATCTCTTCTGCACCCTCTCCAAACTGACTATGTCTTTCTCATAACCGGGTGGCCAAAACTATACACAGTACCCCAAGTGCAGCTTCACAACTGCCGCATAATGTTCCCTCTCCTGAACTCAATGCCACCATGCAAAATATCTTCTTCACCATCCTGTGTACCTGTGCAACTGGTGTCAGTGAACTGTGCCACAACACCCGTCAGTGCCTTTTAATTCACTGTACAAGTCCTACCTTGGTTAGACTGCCCAAAGTGCATCACCTAATAGTTATTTAATTTGAAATCCGTTTTCCAATTTTCAGTTAATAATCAAGATCTCTTTTCAATTGATTATAACCTGCTTTATTATCAACAAGAGCCGCTGATTTAGTGTCATCAGCAAACTTGCTAATTGTGCCAAGTGTATTCACATTCGAATTGAGTAATTGTATACAAACATCCCTACATTTGACCTTACTACAGAAGGGAAGACATTGATGAAACAGCGGAAGATGGTGAATCCTAGCACACAGTCTCAAGGAAGTTGTAGGACCATAAGATATCAGAGCATAAGTAGGCCATTAGGCCCTTTGAGTCTGTGCCGCCATTTCACCATGGCTAATCTGTTATTCCCCTCAGCCCCAGTCTCCTGCCTTCTCCCTGTATCTTTTAATGCCCTGACCAATCAAGAATCTATCAATCTCTGCTTTAAATATTTGTAAAAACTTGGCCTCCATTGCTGCCTGTGGCAATGAATTCCACAGTTTCACCGCTCTCTGGCTAAAGAATTTTTTCCTCATCCCCCTTCTAAAAGGACACTCCTCTGTTCTGAGGCTGTGTCCTCGGGTCTTAGACTCTCCCATCATAGGGAATATCCTCTCTACATCCACAGTATCAAGAGCTTTCACCACTTGATAGGCTTTATTTGGGCTAGTCCTCATTCTTCTGAAATCTAGTGAATACAGGCCATCAAACGCTCTTCATATGACAAGCTGTTCTATTCTGGAATCATTTTTGTGAACCTCCTTTGTACCCCTCTCCAGTTCCAGCACATCCTTTCTAACACAAGAGGCCCAAAACTCACAATACTCAGGTGAGGCCTCACCAATACTTGATAAAGCCTCAACATTACATCCTTGCTTTTATATTCTAGTCCTCTTAAAATGAATGGTAGCATCGCATTTGCCTTCCACACATCAGACTCCACCTACAAATCTACCATTAGGGAATACAGCACAAGATCTCTCAAGTCCCTTTGCAACAGATTTTTTTTTTGTATTTCCTCTCCATTCAGAAAACAGTCAGCCCTTTCATTTCTTCGACCAAAGTGGATGACCATACGCTTCTTGACATTGTATTCCGCCTGCCATTTCCTTGCCCATTCTCCTAATCTGTCCAAGTCCTTCTGCAGTCTCTCTATTTCCTCAAAACTACCTGCCCCTCCACCTATCCTCATGTTGTTGCAAACTTTGCAACAAAGCTATCAATTCCACCATCCAAGTCACTGATGTGTAACATAAAATGAGACCCTTGTAGAACACCATTAGTCACCGGCAACCAACTGGAAAAGGCTCCCTTTATTCCCACAGTTTACCTCCTGCCAACCAGCCACTGTTTTATGCATCCTGGTATCTTTCCTTTAATACCATGGGCTCTTAACTTGTTAAGAGCCTCATGTGTTTCACCTTGATAAAGGCCTTCTGAAAATCCAAGTACTCAACTTTAACCGCTTCTCCTTCGCCTATCCTGCTTGTTATTTCTTCAAAGAATTCCAACAAATTTGTCAGGAAAACTTTTCCCTTGAGCCAACCATGTTGACTAAGGCCCATTTTATCAGGTGTCTCCAAGAACCACAGAACCACATCCTTAACAACGGACTCCACCATCTTCCCAATAACTGAGGTCAGACTAACTGGCCTATAATTCCCTTACTTCTGCCTCTCTCCCTTCTTGAAGAGTGGGGTGACAGTTACACTTTTCACAGTCTTCCAGAATATAGTGATCCTTGAAAGATCATTACTATTGCCTCCACAATCTCTTCAGCCACCTCTTTCAGAACCCTGGGGTGTACACTATCTGGTCCTGGTGATTTAATTTCCCAAGTACTTTCTCCCTACTAATGGCACCGTCACATTCTTCTGAACGCTGACCCTGCTAGTGAGTTCCACAGTGAAGACTGATGCAAAATACTTATTCAGTTCGACTGCCATTTCCTTGTCCCCCATTACTACCTGTCCAGCATAATTTTCCAGTGGTCTGATGTCCACTCTTACTTCCCTTTTACACTTTGGTATCCTCTTTGATTTTATTGGCTTGCTTACTTTCATATTCCATCTTTCCCTAAATGACTTTTTAGTTGCCTTCTGTTGGTATTTAAAGGCTCACAATCCTCTAACTTCCCACTATTTTTTCTCTATTATATGCCCTGTCTTCACATTTATGTTGCCTTTGAATTCTCTTGTTAACCACAGTTGAGTCATCTTGCCTTTCGAATACTTCTTCCATCTTGAATTATTTATTTATTTATTCCCCTCAGCCCCAATCTCCTGCCTTCTCCCCATATCCATTAATGTCTTGACCAATCAAGAATCTAACAACCTCTGCCTTAAATATTTGTAAAAATTTGGCCTCCACAGCCGCCTGGGGCAATGAATTCCACAGTTCACCACTCTCTGGCTATTATGATTTAGAAACATTCAAAGCATTTTATAACTTTGATAGCTAGAAAAGCCTTGATTTGGTTTTGATGGTTGAAGTTTCTTCTGTGAGTGGGATTTGTTGCCTCACTTAACACCCACTGCCATGCTGAGCCTTGCATTCTGAGTTAGGGTAATAATGGAACCTATTGGCAAGACTTTGAGGGTTCTTTATAATGTGTCAATGGTCTGATATCAATGTGATCTTTCACTATCATTGCAGCATTAATGTTACTCTGGTTGTATTGGAAACATCAGTTTCTGGGCAGAGTTGATACTTTCTTCATTTACCCATGCACACAAAGTGTTGGAAGAACTCAATATCTATGGAGGGACATAAACAGATGAAGTTTTGGACCTAGACCTGGTCCTTGGCACTAAATGTCAACTGTTCATTTCCCTGCATAGATGCTGCCTGATCTGATGAGTTCCTCCATCATTTTGTGTGTGTCGCTCAAGATTTCCAACATCTACAGAAACTGTTGTGTCTTCATTTCCCCTCCATGTCTCTATTTCTGATGATGCCTTACCCAATAGATTGATTGATCATTGCCCTGGGGGCTCTCACAAAGCACAGGGGAGTTCCCACATCCCTCCCCTCACCCACTCCTGAGTGGCAGATTAAACATCATTCTCTCTCCGATCACACAACTACCAGCAGTCAAAGTTCCTCTGACTTTCTAACAATTGCGGAATACAAGCCAACCTTGTACACCCAAAGCATAAAATTTACCAAATGAACTGCTGATGTCATGCTTGTGCTTACCTTCTATGTGGTCATGACATTCTGCCTGGGCTGGGCTGCCCGAAACCAAAGGCACATTCTGTACAGGTTTGACCCAACTTCCTTTCACCATCCGGTTTTAACAGGGTCACCTGCACAATAAAGATACTGAAACTACTGATGTTATGACCTGTGACATTATTTAGAAAGAGAAGGATTAACAGGATTTGTAAAAGCAAAATCTATTGCAGTGCAGGGGAATGTCTGCAAGCAACATGTGGTCAGGCTGTTCAATTACCTGCCAGGAATCCCACTCGCCAAGTTCTCCTTGGATCATCAGATGTACTACAAACTTGGCAGATTCGTTGCTCAAATGGACAAGGTGCTTCATGAGGTACCTTAATATTTTCCTCTTTTGAATGATTGAGTGTGTTCAGGTCTGCAATAGTGTATGAGCTGCCTTAATTCTTGCAACAATGCCACATTCTCTTATGACAACTGCGTAACTCAATACCATTGTTCCTTCTCCAGGGAAAAGACAGGAGAACGTTATGTGCTGTTGTGGTGATGGACATTCCCCCTCCCCATAATTTTTTTATCTTCCCCCATTTTGGTGGTCCTCTCACTCCTTTTCCTCCCCTCCCTTATCTTGATGATCTGTTCATCACTGCTTTTGGTACATTGACCACTTTCAGTTTATTTCACTGTCCTCTCCTATCAGATTCCCTCTTCTTCATCCCTTTGCTTCTTCCACCTATCACCTCCCAGCTTCTCAAATCATCACCACTGCCTCTTCCCAACCACTTTCCCCCTTCTCTGGTCTCACCGATCACTTGCCGGCTTGCACTCCTCCTCCACCTTCTTATTCTGGCTTCTGCCCACATTCCTTTTCCGCCCTGATGAAGGGTCTTGACCTGGAACATCGACTGTTTATTCTTTTCCATAGATACTGCCTGACCTGCTGAGTTCCTCCAACAATTTGTGTGTTTAACCAAATCAGCTTGTTTCTATGATGATCCTTGTGATGATAACCTGGCACTGCCCTTGGTTGTGTACCCATCCGCAAGTGTGGATGCCTGTACTCACCAAGTTAGATTCTGGGCTTTGGAGCTGCAAACCTTTCAGTAACTCTCACTGCTCTGCAGTGAGACCCCCAGCTCAACTGCCGCAGGTACAGTGGATCTACATAGCTGAAACATGCAAAGAACTTGCTCTGCTCAATACAAGCTGTAGAGGAGCAGTGAGCTCTGAGTACATTCCTTGGCAAGAGATACCAGACCACCTTCTATACTCATGTTGTTGACTCTACCTATCACACCTTTATACTCACGTTTTACTGCCTCGGAATCAGTTTTAATATCATTGGCATTTTCTGTGAAATGTGTTATTTACAGCAGCAGTACATTGCAATACATAATATTACAACAAAACTATAAATTCTCATAAGAAATATATATAAAAATTAAATACAGTAATTAGCGCAAAAAGATGTATATAGTAGGGCGTTGAAGAATGCAGTAGAACAGAGTGATCTAACAATAGTGGTGTATAGTTCCCTGAAGGTGGAATCTCATGTGGATAGGGTGGTGAAGAAAGCTTTTGGTATGCTGGCCTTTATAAATCAGAGCATTGAGCATAGGAGTTGGGATGTAATGTTAAAATTGTACAAGGCATTGGTGAGGCCAAATTTGGAGTATTGTGTACAGTTCTGGTCACCGAATTATAGGAAGGATTTCAACAAAATAGAGAGAGTACAGAGGAGATTTACTAGAATGTTACCTGGGTTTCAGCACCTAAATTACAGAGAAAGGTTGAACAAGTTAGGTCTTTATTCTTTGGAGCGTAGAAGGTTGAGGGGGGACTTGATAGAGGTATTTAAAATTATGAAGGGGAGAGATAGAGTTGACGTGGATAGGCTTTTTCCATTGAGAGTAGTGGAGATTCAAACAAGAGGACATGAGTTGAGAGTTAGTGGGCAAAAATTTAGGGGTAACACCAGGGGGAACTTCTTTACTCAGAGAGTGGTAGCTGTGTGGAACGAGCTTCCAGTAGAAGTGGTAGAGGCAGGTTTGATATTGTCATTTAAAAAAAATTGGATAGGTATATGGACAGGAAAGGAATGAAGGGTTATGGGCTGAGTGCAGGTCAGTGGGACTAGGTGACAGTAAGCGTTTGGCACGGACTAGAAGGGCCCAGATGGCCTGTTTCAGTGCTGTAATTGTTATATGGTTTATATGGTTATAGGAGCAAAAAAGCAAGTGAGTTAGTGCTCATAGATTCATTGTCCATTCAGAAATCTGACAGTGGAGGGGAAGAAGCTGTTCCTGAAATGTTGAGTGTGTGTCTACAAGCTCCTGTACCTCCTCCTTGGATCAGAATCACCAGGGTGTGCCGTGAAATTTGTTAACTTAGCAGCAGCAGTTCAATGCAATACATAATATATAACATAAGAACATAAGAAATAGGAACAGGAGTAGGCCATCTGGCCTGTCGAGCCTGCTCTGCTATTCAATACAATCATGGCCGACCTGACCATGGATTTATCTGCAGCTACCTGCCTCTTCCCCATAACCTTTAATTCCCCTACTATGCAAAAATCTATCCAACAGTGTCTAAATATATGTACTGTGTTAGCCTCCACTGCTTCATTGGGCAGAAAATTCCACAGATTCACCACTCTCTGGGAAAAGCATCTCCTCCTCATCTCTGTTCTAAATCTACTCCCCTGAATTTTGAGGCTATGTCCCCTAGTTCTTGACTCACCTACCAGTAACTTTCCTGCCTCTATCTTATCCATCCTTTCCATAATTTTATATATTTGTATAAGATCTACTCTTATTCTTCTGAATTCCAGCGAGTACAGTCCCAGGCAACTCAGTCTCTGACAGTCCAACCCCCTCATCTCTGAAATCAATTGGGTGAACCTCCTCTGCACAGCCTCCAAACCCAGTTTATTCTTCAAGTAAGGAGACTAGAACAGCTGCAGCATAACCTCCTTGCTTTCAAGTTCAGTTCCTCTAGCAATGAGGGCCAACATTCCATTTGCCTTCTTGATAGCCTGCTGCACCTGTAAACCAACCTTTTGCGATTCATGCACAAGCACTCCCAAGTCCCTCTGCACAGCAGCATGCTGCAGTCTTTTTTAACCATTTAAATAATAATCTGCTCTTTCATTTTTTCTTCCAAAGTGGATGACCTCACATTTACCAACATTGTATTCCATCTGCCAGACCCTTGTCCACTCACTTAACCTGTCTGTATCTCTCTGCAGACTCTCCATATCTTCTGCACAAATGTTTTTCCACTCAATTTAGTATCGTCAGCAAACTTAGATACACTATACTCGATCCCCTCTTCCAGATCGTTAACGTATATTGTGAACAGTTGCGGGCCTAGCATCAACCCCTGCGGAACACCACTCACCACTGATTGCCAACCAGAGTAACACCCATGTATCCCAACTCTCTGCTTTCTGTTAGGTAACCAATCCTCCTATCCTTGCTAATACATTATCCCCAACTCTATGCATCCTTCACTTACGGATAAGTCTTTATGTGGCACCTTGTCGAACACCTTCTGGAAATCCAAGTAAATAGCGTCTATCTATTCCCCTCTGTCCACTGCACTGATTATATCCTTGAAGAGCTCCAGTAAGATTGTCAGACTGGACCTACCTTTGCTGAATCCATGCTGAGCCTGGCTGATGGATCCATTTCTTTCCAGATACCTTGCTATTTCTTCTTTAATGATAGCTTCAAGCATTTTCCCAACTACAGATGTTACACTAACTTGTCTATGATTACCGTGCCTTTTGCCTACATCCTTTTTTGAACAGTGGCGTGACATTTGCTATCTTCCAATTCGCCGGGACCTGTCCAGAGTCCAGAGAATTTTGGTAAGTTATCACCAAAGCATCAACTATAACTTTTGCTATTTCTTTCAATACCCTGGGATGCATTCCATCAGCACCAGGGGACTGATCTATCTTCAGGCCCACAAGTTTGGTCAGCACTAACTCTTTAGTGATGGCCTTTGTATCGAGGTCCTCACCTCCCGTTGCATCCCTAACATCTTTCTTTGGCATGGCCTTGGAGACAGACACAAAATAATCATTCAAAGTCTCTGCCATTTCCTCATTACCTAATATCAATAATTCCCCCTTATCGTCCTCCAAGGGACCTACGTTCACTTTAGCCAATCACTCACAAGGAAAAATCTGTAGATGCTGAAATCTGAGACTTCCACTGTACTCTTTTCCTAGGTGCTGCTTGGCCTGCTGAGATCCTCCAGCATTTTGTGTGTGTGTGTTGCTTCACCTTAGCCACCCTTTTCCACTTTATATATAAAAACTTTTACTATCCATTTTTAAATTTTGTGCTAGATTATTTTCATAATCTAGCTTCCCTTTCTTTATTGCTCGCTTAGTGGTTCTTTGTTGCTTTTGAAAGTTTTCCCAATCTTCCGGTTTCCCACCACTCTTGGCAACTTTGTATGCACAAGCTTTTAGTTTGATGCCTTCTTTTATTTCCTTAGTTATCCTTGGCTGGCTCTCCCCACCTTTACTGTCCTTGCTTTTGATTGGAATATACTTCTGTTGAGCACCACGAAGAATCTCTTTTAAAGGCTTCCACTGTTCCTTAACCATCCCACCATATAGCTTGTGTTCCCAGTCTACACTAGCCAAATCCTCCCTCATCCCCATTGTTTAGGCATAATACATTGCACCCTCCATTGTACGAGAAACTCAATCATACTGTGATCACTCCTTCCAAGAGGATCCCTAACTACAGGATCACTAATTTTACCTGTCTCAATACACAGGACCAGATCCAAAATAGCACATTCCTTTGTAGGTTCAGTAACATGCTGTTCAAGAAAGCCGTCGTGGATGTATTCTATGAAGATCTCCTCAAGACTGCCTTGACCAACTTGAACCACCTAATCTATGTGCAAGTTAAAGTCCCCTATGATAACTGCTGTCCTGTTCTTACATGCCTCAGATACGATGGGTGATTGATAAGTTTGTGGCCTAAGGTAGAAGGAGTCAATTTTAGAAAATCTAGCACATTTATTTTTCAGCATTGTCCCCTCCTACATTTACACACTTAGTCCAGCTGTCATGGAGCGTACGGATCCCTTCTTTATGGAAGTTGGCATCTTGGACCTCCAGAAGTGGTCCACAGCAGGGGTGATCGATAAATTTGTGGCCTAAGGTAGAAGGAGATGAATTATTAACTTCAAACTTTGTGCATAATCACTCACAGAGTTGAACTGCACGTGCTTGTAATGACAGCTGTATAACTCTAGTTATGCGATTCGCTAGGATCCAGGTCCGGTTCAGGTGGAGCCTATCCCATTGGTACAGCTCCCTCCTTCCCCAATACCGGTGCCAATTTCCCATGAATTCAAACCCACTTCTCCCACACCAATCCTTGAGCCACGCATTTAACTCTCTGACCCTATGCCAATTTGCACGTGGCCCAGCTAGTAATCCAGAGATTACCACCTTTTTGGTTCTGCTTTTTACTTTAGTCTCTAGCTGCTCAAATTCCCTCAGCAGAACCTCTTTCCTCATTCTACCTATGTTGTTGGTACCCACATGGACCATGACAACTAGATCTTTCCCCACCCACTCTGCAGGTCAGATAAGATGTCCCAAACCCGACACCAGGCAGGCAACACAGCCTTTAGGATGCTCTATCCTCACGACAGAAAACTCAGTCTATTCTCCTGACTATACTATCTCCAATTGCCACGACATCTCTCTTCTTTCCCCCCTCTTGAATGGCTCCCTGAACTACAGTGCCATAGTTAGGTTGCTCATCCTTCCAACAGCCCCCACTCTCATCCACACAGGGAGCAAGAATCTCAGACCTGTTGGAGAAGCTCAGGGGTTAAGGCTCCTCCAGTACTGTCTCTTAGATCCCACTACCCGCCTCACTCACAGTCACACACTCTTGTCCCTGACCACAGACCGAATTTGAGGCAGCTAATCGAATGGCCATGTCTACCTCCTGAAACAGAGAATCCAGATAATCCCCACCCTCCCTGATGTGCCGAAGGTCATCAAGGTTATCAACCTTGAGCCTGAGTTCCTCGAGCAGCCAACACTTGCAGCAGATGTGGTCAACAGGAACCACAATGGGGTCCATCAGCTCTCACATCACAGCAACAGCACATCAGCTGATTCTGCATCATCCCTACTTCATTTAATTAGTGGCAATTCAGTGACTTTTTATTCAACCACTACAAAAGCCTACCTGCTACTCACCTCTGCCTCCTGCCGAAGCCTCTTGAGCCAAAGTCTCAAGTTCCCACTCCTACACTGGTCCACTCACACAATGGCCTCCCTGTTTTATTTGTATTTGCTCCTGCTAATGAATTGCGCATCGATTGGTCCGCCGCTAATGTGCCAAGCCCTACGAAACGCTCCTTTTTTTTAAACCCTTCTCCCCAACCTATGCAAAACTGTCTCTCTCTGCAAAATTTTTGGTCCACCATTAATAATACAACAAAACTATAAATTACAGTAAGAAATGTATATAAAAATTAAATTCAGTAAGTAGCACAAAAAGAGGAAAAATGTAGTGAGGTAGTATTTATGGGTTCATTGTCCATTCAGAAAACTGTTCCTGAAACCTTTGAGTGTGTCTTCAGGCTCCTGTACCTCCTCCTTGATGGTAGCAACAAGAAGAGGGAACACTCGGTAATGCGGGACCTCAATGATAGATTCCTCTTTTTGAAGAATCATCTCTTAAAGGTATCCTTGTTGCTGGGGAATTTTGTGCCAATGATGGAGTTGGTTGAGTTTACAGCTTTCTGCAGCATTTTCTGGTTCTGTACAGTGGCTCCTCCATACCAGATGGTGATGCAACCAGTTGGATGCTCTCCATGCTACATCTGTAGAAATTTGAGTGTCTTCGGTGACATACCAATTCTCTTCAAACTCCGAATGAATTCAAAGTTCAAAGTATATTTATTATCAAAGTCTGTATACATTATACAACCTTGAACTTCTTCTCCTTCCAGGCAGCCACAAAACAAAGAAACCCACCAAATACCCAATGTGCTGAGAGAAAATAAACAAATTGTGCAAACAATGAAAGTAAGCAAATAGCCTTTAGAATGAAAGTGAGCCCTCAGACAGAACAGCCCTCAGTTTCAACCTCCATTCAGTACAGCACGTGGAGCCACAGACATGAAGCCCGTTAGAGCCAGAGCAGGCCACAGCCTCCGCGTCAGTGCAGCGGAGGGCGGAGTAAACGTGGCGGAGTAGTGAGCAGCACCAGCTCGACCCTCGCCTCTGATCCTGACACCCTGCTTTTCCAATTCACCTGGCCCATTGTTTAAATCATCCAAACATTGGGTTGTTCCTCGATCTCAGACCTGAGCCGTCTCATTGATATGCTCAGGGCCTGCACTCCACCACCATGTTTCAGCCCATTTACAACCTTTGCAAAACGGCCCTTAGATTGATTAAACCTCACTCTCAGCTGAGATGGATGGGCCTCAAATCTGCCTCTCCTCCACCTGGAAGCCTGTGCCTTTTCCCCAGGGCACCAGTGGCTAATAGGAGAGGACCTACAGTACATTTAAGGTGATTAGAGGATAGTATAGAGAGGATATCAGAGTTAGCTTTTTCATGCAGAGAATGGTAAGTGCATGGAACAGAATGCTAGTGGTAGAGGCAGATCCATCAGAGAGATTTAAAAGACTCTTGGGTAGACATATGGCTAAAAGAAAAATGGAGGGCTATGACGGAGGGAAGCATTAGCTTGATCTTGGAGTAGGATAAAAGGTTGGTACAATATTGTGGTCAAAGGGCCAATACCGTGCAGTTCTGTTCTGTGTTCAATGTAATGAACAGTATTAACCTTCATTTCCTCACTCCCACCTATGAACACTCATTGAGACAATAACATATTTTCCAACCATTAGGATTTCAGTCACCCAAGCATGAAGAGTCTGCATCGAGACCAATTTATATGGAGCCTTTCAAATACTCATCTCCTGGAAAGGTACCTGCATGAAATGGAGGAGGGTGAAACACAACAGATTATACAGCAGGTTATTCAACAGTTCAAGGAAAAGATCCGTCCCAACCTGGACAAGTTTCAGAAAGGTAGGTTAAACTTTATTGGAAAGCTGGACAAGTTCCTGATGAGTCCGTGTTCTGGCCTGTCTTATGGTTTATTTCTGCACAAGCTGCCTTGTCTGACCCCACAGTTCCGTTCACTTCTCATATGAACAGCCCATTAGTTATTTCTGGTGGATTTAGCTTGCGACCTCTGCAACAGCAGATCCCACAGCCCAGGAGAAAATGGGCGTCTTGCTAAGTTACCATTGCTGGTAGAACAGAATCGCACCATATCTCTTGTTGACAAGTGACAGCTGCTTGATGACAGGGCTGATCAGAGGGAATCCAAGAATGGCACGTAATTATCTGCTTGCTGCAATACTTTGTTAGTGAAGTTGAACATATTATTTGTGCCTGTGGTTTTGGAACCATTAATTTTTTATGTGCAATGCTTCGGCCAGATCTAGAGTTAGAATCAGAATGAGGTTTATTATCACTGACTTATATGACAAGAAATGTATTGTTTTGTGCCAGAAGTACACTGCAAAGATAGAAAATCACCTTGAAGCACGAGGTAAATAATGCAATAAAAGGAACAATGAGGTAGTGTCGTGATTTCATGGACTGCACACCAATGCTGTTAGTACATGATTATCTGAGTTACTGTCACCTTCCTGTCAGCTTGAACCAGTCTGCTTATTCTCCTCTGACCTCTCATTAACAAGGCATTTTTTGCCCACAGAACTGCCACTCACTGATTTTGTTGTACGGTCGGCCCTCCTTATCCACCAGGGATTGGTTCCAGGACCCCTCGCGGATACCAAAATTCGCGGATGCTCAAGTCCGTTATTCAACCTGTCTCAAAGTGGTAGATCTTAGGAGCCAGCGGAACCCCAGACCTTATTTAACCTGTCTCAGTGTAGGGGACATTAGGACCCAGCAGCAGAACTCTAAATCCACAGTGTTTCTGTTCACAAAAATAATCACGATTGAAAATAAAGTGGAAATAATAAAGCGATCGGAAAGAGGGGAAACGCTATTGGTCATTGGAAAAGCATTAGGCTACAGTTGGTCAACGATTGGAACAATTTTAAAGGATAATGGATAAAGAAAGGCTCTGCCCCGATGAAAGCTACAATTATTACTAAGCAACGCAGTGGTTTAATTATTGGGTTTTGGGGTTTTGTGTTTTTGATCCTCCACATCAACCCAACATGGTGGAGAGTGCACTCAGGAGCAGTCTGTCACTCAATCGAACTCGGGAAGCCCCACACTGAAACATACGCTCTTAAGTGTTTTATATGCATAGAAAGGTAAAATATATACTATTATACTAAGACAAATGTTTGACTAACTGACGCTAAGTAATACTGGATTTACCTGTTCCAATTTACTTAGTAAGAGAACTTCTGATTTTTTTCTATCCCGATCCATGATAACCCACGCACATCCTCCCGTGTACTTTAAATCATCTCTAGGTTACTTGTAATACCTAATACAATGCAAATGCTATGTAAAATAGTTGTTTAGGGAATAATGACAAGAAAAGAAAAGTCTGTACATGCTCGGCAACAAGTGCTGGAAGAGCACTTCCAGGTTTTCGCTATTCGCAGTTGGTTGAATTCGCGCATGCGGAATTTGTGGATAAGGAGGGCCGACTGTAGTTGTTTTCTGCAGCATTCTCTGTAAACTTTAGAGACTGTTGTGCATGAAAATCCCAGGAGACCAGCAGCTTCTGAGGTCCTCAAACCATCCTGTCTGGTACCAGCAATCATTCCAGTCAAAATCACGTTTCATACCTATCCTAACAACTGAACCTCTTGACCATGTGTACATGCTTTTATGCATTGAGTTGCTGCCACATGATTGGCTGCTTTAGATACTTGCATTATGAATTGGTGTACAGGTGGACCTAATAAAGTAGCCACTGAGTGTATAAGCCCATGCCCGAATTGAAGGTCAAAGACCGAAGATCAAAGTACCTGGATTGGCAAGTTTGGGGTTTGGAGGTCTGCGAGTCTATGAGTCCAACCAGGGATTGGAGCCTTGAGGCCTGATGTACGTAAGTCTGGGCCAGGAGGCCTGTCCGTGTGTGTGAGTGGGAAAGGCTGTTATTTTGTTTTGTTGTTGTTTGTATTGTTCTGCTGAACATCGTGGGAATGCATTGTTGGCAAAGGAATATGTGGTGACACTTGTGGGCTGCCATCCATCAAATCCTTAGGTTGTCTTGGTTGTTAACACAATCGATACATTTCCCTGTATGTTTCGTTGCACCTGTAATGAATGAATCTGGATCAGAAAATGCTGCATGCTGGCATGGTCGCTTCACCTGATGAGCAGTCACAAACTTAGTGCAATCTTCAGCGTACAATGACCTTTCATTGGAAGGGTCATTGATGTTGCGATTGAAGATGCTCTGAGTATCTCCTCCAATGACACCTTGGTGCTTGGATGACTGACCTCCAACAACCACAACCATCCTCCTCTGTGCAAAGTTTGATTCCATCTCCTGACTTTATCATCTTTAAGACCATTGACCAGCTCTACCAGGGTATCTTGAGGAGACAGTTGGCCGTGCTGCCTTGGAGTCAAGGGCAGCTTCTCCCACCTCGCAACAAGAATTCAGCTCATTTGTGCACATGTGGGAGATGGCTGAAAGATGATCCTGGCAAAGCCCAAACTATTTGTGAGTACTGTAGTTTATTGATGGAGAGGAGAGGACTTTGGTCAGAAAGAAACTGATGAATAAGGGTCTTCTCATTCTAAACTATTATTCAATTTTGATATAAAAATTTCTCAGCTTCAAGCTTACTTTACAGTTTCCTTTGCAGACTTAAACTGTGGTGGACTTCAGGCTTCTAAACCTCCTGCCCGATGGTACCTGGGAGAAGATGCCATGGCTCAGATGGCAAGGGATTTTTGGTGGTTGATGTTGCCTTCTTGAGGCAATGTCTCATGTAGATACTAACGATGGCGGGTATAGATGTGCCTGTGATGTATTGGGCTGTGTGTGATGTTGTGCTGTCCTTTTAACATATCCTAAGATCAATCTAACCCTTTCCTCTACATTGATCTCCAGTTTTTCTATCATCTACCCGTCTCCAAAATGTCCCTAAGGTATCTGCTTGTACCAGCATGTCTGCAGGGTATTCAAATCACCAACAACTCTTCGTGCAAAATCCTTACCTCTGACATCCCCCCCTTATACTTTGGTCCAATCACCTTAAAATGATGCCACCTAATAGAAGCTATTTCCACCCTGGGAAAATGTCTCTGGCTGTCCACTCGACCTAAGCTGCTTAGCATCTCTGTCAAGTTGCCTCTCATCCTCCTTCACTCCAAAGAGCCCAAACTCGCTCAACCTTTCTTCATAAGTCATCTCTCTAATGCAGACAGCATCCTGGTAAGTCTCCTCTGCGCCCTCTATAGAGTCTCCACCTCCTTCCTAGAATGAAGTGACCATAACTGGGCAGAATATGTGGTTTAACCAGGGTTTTATAGAGCTGCACTATTACCTCAGGGCTCTTGAACGCAATCCCACGACTAACAAAGCCAACCAACAGATGCCTTCTTAACAACCCTATCAACTTGTGCAGCAACTTTGTGGTATCTATGGATGTGGATCCCAAAATCCCTCTGTTCCTCCACACTCGCATTAATCCTGTATTCTGCCTTTCAATTCGGCCTTCCAAAATGAACCACTTCACAATTTTCCAGAATGAATTCTACCTGCCAGTTCTCAGCCCACTCTGCACCCTGTCTATTCCAAGTTGTAACCTACAAAAACCTTCTACTCTATCCACAATACTACCAACCTTTATGTCATCTGCTAATTTACTAACCCACCCTTCCACTTCCTCATCCAAGTCATGCATATGATCACAAACAGCAGGAAATCTGAGAACAGATACCTGTGGAACAGCATTGTTCACTGACAACATAGAACACAGAACATTGGAGAACAGGGTTAGGCTCTCCAGTCCACAATGTTGTGATGAACTAGCTAAAAAGTATTTAAAAAAAACACAAAAACTAATCCCACCTACCTACAAAATATCCATAACCCTCCATCTTCCTCATATTTGTGTGTCCAACTAAACGTCTCTTAAAAGCCTCTAACGTGTATGCCATTACCACCATACCAGGCAGCGCATTCCAGGCATGCACCACTTTCCGAGTAAAAAGTTACCCCTTACACCTCAAAGTGTTGCAGAGGGTGTGGGGTGGGTGTGGAGTCTGTAGGTTGGGTTGATGCAGAATCTGGCAGTGGTTAGGGAGGGAGGGATCTGATGTAACCATTTGGGAGGGTAAATGAAGCCAGAGATTTTGGAACTGGAGATAGGGAGGTGGCTTGTACCTGAGCTCCTGTATGTCCTCAGCACATCACAGGAACCAGTTTCCCCACCGTGGGAATTGGTAAATTCATGCACCCACGCTGAGTTCATCAATGTCATCAACTTTGCTTCCAACTTCTACCCTGCCGTTATATTCACTTGGTCCGTTTGTGACATCTCTCTCCCCTTTCTCCACCTCTGGAGGAAAAACTGTTGACCAACATCTTTTATAAGTTTACCAATTCTCATGGCAGTCTTGACTATATGTCTTCCCACCCTGTCTCCTGTAAAAATGCTTTTCCTTTCCTCAGTTCCGTCGTCTCCACAGCATCTGTTCTCAGTATGAGGCTTTCCTTTCTAGGACATCAGAGATGACTGCCTTCTTCAAAGAATGGTGCTTCCCTTCCTCTATCTTTGTTGCTGCCATCACCTGCATCTCCTTCATTTCCCAGACATCCGTGCTTACCCCATCTCCCTGCCATCTTAACAGTTCCTCTTGTCCTGACCTACCACCCCATGAGCCTTCAATTCCAACACATCATTCTCTGCAACTTCCTCCACCTCCAAAGGGATCCTACCACCAAAAACATCTTTTCCTTCATCTCCAACTCTTTAACTTTCCTACCCACCTGGCTTCATCTATCATAGCTATCCTCCTTTCCCTCCTCCCACCTTTTTATTCTGTCATCTGCCTCCTTTCCTTTCCTTTGAAGAAGGTTCTTGGCCCAAAATGTTGAGGGTTTGTTCATTTCCATGGATGCTGCTTGATCTATAGAGCTCCTCCGGCATAATGTGTTTGTTGCTGCAGAGGCAATGAAAAAATGTACTGGATGAATACTGTGTTTCTGTCATCACAAACAGAAGGATATGATAGGTATTGGCATTAAAGACAAAGGAAATGAATTATTGAAATGATAAATGTAGAGTGAGAGAGGTCATTTTAAAGGGTGTGGTATCTTTAATGTGAATAATTGATTAATTTCAGATGAAATATATTCTCGGACTCCCAAAGAAAATAGGAATGGAATTGCAGTGACTATGGATTTGTAGTGATATTGGTTTATTATTGTCACATGTCTCAAAATCCAGTGAAAAGCTTCTCTTGCACAATGTTGATATGGATCAGATCATTACAGAGTTCCCTGAGGTAGAACAAGATAAAACAATAACAATGCAGAATAAAATGCAACAGCTACAGATAAAATGCAGTGAAGGTAACCAATCAAGTGCAAGATCAACAGAAGTAGATTATGAGGTGAAGCATCCATCTTATCACACAAGAGTTATGTTCTAGAGTCTGACAACAGCAGTGTAGGACTGTCCTTGCACCTGGTGGAATGTGGTTTAGGTTTTTGTATTCTCTGCTCATTGTGATAGGGAGAAGAGGGACTGTCCAGGGTGGGTGAAGTGTTTGATAATGCCGACTGCTTTACGGATGCAATGAGAAGTACAGACAGAATAGATGGAGGGGAGGCTGGTTTCCGTAATGCCCTGAACTGTGTCTGCAACTCTCTGTAGATTCTTGCAGTCACATGCAGAGCAATTGCCATAGCAAGCTGTTATGCATTATTGTAGGATGCTTTCTATGGTGCATCAATGAAAATTGGTAAGGGTCAGCAGGGACATGCTGAATTTGTTTTAGCTTCCTGAGGAAGTAGAGGCACAGGTGAGCTTTGTCAGCTGTGGTGTCTACTTTGTACGTAGTTGGACAGGTTAATGGTGATGTTGAGAAAAATTACTGGCCATCCTTTTCTTGTGCTCTGCCTGTAAAATGATTCTGTTGTTAAGGAGAAGGAAAGCAATGGACCAAGAAAATTAAGTGGTGGTCAACCACCACACCTTGTAAGAATGGACACGCCTCCTGCAGCCTGTAATCACACTTTTCTAACTGTTACATGGATGTCTTTAGCCAAGTCTGACAGGGATTTCAGTCCTCTCCCAGCTGCTGCAGACTTGCTGATGTGAGGAGGTTAGGGAAGTTGCACTACCACTGGGTGGTGGTTCTGCAAGTCTTTGGCACAGGTCCACACAAAAGCACTGAGTGGAATCCCTGTAGTTACTAGCCGACTGAGCTGGTGAAGAACACTTGTATTATAGTTGGTGAGCTGTGGCAAGATATGGTACTTAGTGCCTACACTCCCTACCTGGCATCTGTTGAAGACAACACAACTGACAGCCCAAGATCTGCCAGTGACTTGCCCCATTCATTTAGACACACTTTTATTGTTGGGGTTCTGAATCTGCCGCTGGCCAGGAGTGAGAGGCAGAAAGCTAGTGATCACTCCCGCAGCCCCTGATGGTGTGTGGTCACCAGCACACTTCCAGAACGCTGTACCTTTGTTGCCACCTCAAGTGACCTCAGAAGGGTGACCTTTTGCTGTATAATGTCTCCTGACCTATTCTCTCCCTGACTGCTTCATTCACAAGGTGAGAGCATTGGTTACAATGCCCCAGATTTATCACCACAGTTAGCTGTGAGATGGTGGTGTGAGCTGGTGTTTTGAACCATGTGTTGAGTAGGGAGATGCAGAACTGAAGTCCAACAGCACTGAAGGAACTAACAGTTATTTCCAAGTCAGGGTGGTGGGTGAACTGGTGGAGGAAACCTTATGCACCTGATGACTTGTCATTGTTGGTGCCAAAAATTGATGTTGCAGTGACCTTATGAGTAACTTCTGTTTCTGTGCTATGGGATTGAACACTCGGCTTGGTGGAAGAAGTGCCAATTAAGCAGGCTGCTTTATCTTGAACAGTATCAAAAACCTTGGGAGTTATTGGGTTTTACTCATGGAGACATGCGAAGAACATTAATCATATCTATGGGGAATCAGATCATTTGCTGCAAGGTACCCAATCTGTGAGCCACTTTTGCAGTCACTGCGTTGCTGCCTTGTTAAGCTTGTGGTCAATGATGACTCTCAGGATGTTTATAGTGAAAGACTCGAAGACAGAGATGCCATTGAATAACAAGCTATACGTGTAGAGTCTCTTTCAATGGAAGTGGCTATTGTCTGGTTTTGTGTGGCAAGAACGTTGTTTTCCTCTTTTATGCCCAACTTGATTGCTGTCTCGATCTTGGTCCACAGGCTACTTCATTTGTCAAGGAGTTGCAAAGAGAACTGAACATTGTGCAAATAGTCAATGGACATCCTTACTTCCAACCTTTTTTTCTGTTGTTTCTTCCTCCCTTCATCGACTCCCTCTCTGATCACCACCATTAGTTCCCTCCACAGCTGGCTCAAGTTTCCAGTGAAGGTCAATTTGCTCAGAGTCCAAGTCCCAAAACACTTCCTTCCTGATCTGCCCGATAACCAAAGCTATCCCACCATAAATGCTCTCAGCAAACCTTTAGGCAGTGGAAATATGAATGATTCTGTAAGCGGTGAGTGTGTTGATGGTGGAGAGCAAGGATACTGAGAGTCTCTGCATTTCCTAATTACCATCCCTTGTCCCTATGGCTGAGTCTCAAAGAGCACATGAAATGTGGGTTAAATATGGTTGGATCCTGGGCAGGGCAGCAGGAAGCCATTCAGCCCACTGTGTCACTGATAGCTTCCTGTACTCTTGGTAAAGTAATGTTTGCTGTAAACATGAAAGTAAAAGATCAGAGTGAAGGTCAATCCCCGACTACAATGTCCTGTTCCTAGTCCATGTCCTTCAACAAAATCTCCACAAATCACTACGAATCATATATTTAGGAGTGATCTACATCAGTATTTAGAGCAGTATGGATTAATGAAGGAAAGATGTCAAGTCAGTTTTTATTGTCATTTCTACCATAACTGCTGGTACAGTACACGGTAAAAACGAGACAACATTTTTCAGGACCATGGTGCTACATGAAACAGTACAAAAACTACACTAAACTACGTGAAAACAACACAGAAAAAAAAAGGTTAATGTCTGACCAACAACTGAATTTTCTGAGTAGGACAAACAATGTTGGTGGAGTATTTCTGGAGGTATTGAAGGTCTTTAGCAAGGTAATGGATAAATCCTAAATTACAGATTGATCAAGGAAGTTCAAGCCCTTGGAATTCAAGAGAAAGTTGCAAATTGGATTAATAATTTGGCCTGTTACAGAAGGGAAATTTCAATGGTTAAAGGGGATTTTCATGATTGGACTGCTGTATGCAGCAGGTTCAAGAGGCCTTGCTTCTTGTGGAATGTATAAATGACCTGAAGTTAAATGTAGAGGCCACAATTCAGAGCTTTGTCAATGATACCAACACTGGCAGTGTGGCTGAGGGTGAAGAAGACAGTTCTGAACTATTGGGAAATATTATTGGTTAGGTTGGGTGGCACAGATGAAAAATTATGAAAAAAATCTGTTGAAGGCAAGTGAGGCAAGAACATGTATGATGAAAGGGAAGATGTAAGAAATGTAGAGGGACGGGGATGTTGGAGTGCAGGGACGTAACTACCATAGACATCAGATAGGTGGATAAGGTGTTTAAGATGGAACATGGGATCCTGGTCTTTATAAGAGAGATCATGCTGAAATTGCACAAAACATTAATTTGGCCACAAGTTGAGCATTATATACTACTCTTGTCACATTACAGAACATTTGGGGAGTGCCTTTCCTGGTCTATTCTGGGAACAATTGTGACTGAAGATATACTCTTGGGTCTCCTTCAATATATCCTGTTGTTTTTCAATAATCTCCGCAGCTCGTTTTGAAGTGTTGTCCATATGCTTTCCCGCTGTTGTTTCTGACTCAAATTGTATTTTAAGGTGCAAAAACACATCATCCATCATTCTCATGGATCAGGGACAATGTGTTTTTGGCTTTTCACAGCAGCCAGCCTGGTCCAGAAGCTGGTGACATCAACAGTGCGGGAGAGGTTTAGGAATCACGTATAATGTCCTGGTTAAGGTTTTCACTGCTATGCTATGGGCATTTCATTTTAGTAGTTCTATAAGAGCTGTCTGCTCTGCTTTCAGCCAGTATGGGTTTGAGCTGAGATGAGGGGCTTTATCGTGCAGCTTGGGACTTAGGTGCCAGCCAATCAGGATGGTGGAATTGGGTGAAGGTTCTACAGAATGCTGGGCGGAGAGGCTTTGTGAGGGACACTGGTGTGGGTCGAGGTCTTTTTTGGCGGGAGCTGGGAGAAGACTGGAGGGAAGATGGCTGAGGATGCCGTCCCTGTTGCACAAGGTGCTTTGTGCAGATGAATGGCTTCCAGGAGGAAGGACCAGTGGGAGATACTGTGTACTTGAGATGGATTTCAAGATATTCGGAAGGTGGCATGTGCTTTCACACAGACTGAGGGTCCAGCGTATGAGTTACAGACCATTTCAAGATGAGCTCCAAATTGTGTGCATATTTCACTGCTTAATTATAATGGCCCCCACTTTCTTTTTTTAAATAACTCTTTGGTTAAGTTAATGTTCATAAGTGTACTTTCTTTATAACTATATGCAGTGTATGATCTGTTATTTCTTGTCAATGAGTGATCACGGTGCGACGACGCAGGGCGCAGCGGCCACCCCAGTAAGGAATATCCGTTATCTGTAAGTAGGGGCCGTGCACAATCCTGATTTGATTGAGACGGATGTGTGAAGCACGGAGGAACATCTGGCGAAACTTCTGACATGCCTGTGCTGCTGACGCTGCTACTGAGCGATCGGAGAGATCTCCAGAGAGGAAGGCCTCGAATCCTCGGCTTTGCCTGTTGCTTGGTGGCCGGAGCCGGGGTTGAAGCACTCGGCAGAGATGGTGCTCGGTGCTCGGTGTCGGAGGGCTGGTCGGAGGCACGAAGTTGTCGGAAGTTTTCGGACGGACTCACAGTTGGCTGTGCTCGGGTGCTTCCAGAGGCTGCATCGGGAAGTTTTGCCACGTTGGAGGTTTCTTCCTTCTGCCATCTGCGTGAGATGATGGGCTATCTGGGACTTTGAGACTTTTTTTTACCGTGCCCATGGTCTGCTCTTATCAAATTATGGTATTGCTTTGCACTGTTGTAACTGTATGTTATAATTATGTGGTTTTTTCGGTCAGTTAGTCTTGGTCTGTCTTGTGTTTATGTGATATCATACTGGAGGAACATTGAATTTCCCCTTGGGGATGAATAAAGTATCTATCTATCTATCTATCTATCTAAATCACACAGCATTCACACAAACTGGGGTTTGGGTGTGCAAGAGATCCCAACCTCATGGGTCTGATGGGACCAAAGTCAGATACACCTTAAACATACAGACTCTAAGAAAAGTGGGTTTCTCACCATGCAGTCCAGTGGCCACATTTCCAGAGATGCCCAGTAAAAAGGGGTTTCACACAAGTAGCATGTTCTTCCCAATCTGCTCACACGCACCTCATCTCGCTGTAAGAGGTTCCTCTCCCCAGCCGCCACAGTCTCTGTCACAAGAACCATGCACTGTACCTCACTAAGTTATTTTTGAAACAAGTATGTCCAGAAATGTATCTTGAATAAATTCGATCTTTCTATTTCTTTCATTTTCCCTCACAGTTGTATAACGGAATATTTCTACCTTTTTCAAGGCTTTATTCATGGTGACTGCAATGACTACAACATTCTGCTGGAGCCCGTGAATCAGCCGGCTGATCAGATGCTGGAGAAAATGGAAAAGACTTCCCCAGAGCCAGAGTTACGGATTTCAGGAATCCTGGATTTTGGTGACATGAGCTATGGTTGTTTTGTGTATGAGTTGGCGATAACCATCACCTATCTCATGATTGAGAGAGAAAGCCCTCTGGCTATTTGTGGTCACGTCATCGCTGGCTTTGAGAGTGTAATGCCGCTGATGGAGGAGGAGAAAGGAGCGGTGTTCCTGTTGGTACTCTGTCGGTTTTCTCAGATGCTGGTGATGGCCAGGCACAATGTGCTCCTGCATCCGGAGGATGAGGATTACCTCACTATCCACTCCAAGAATGGCTGGAAATGCCTGCACTTATTGTGGAGAACAGGTAAAGAGGCAGTGGAGAAGATCTGGTTTGATATAGCCAAAACCTATCAGCAATAACACAAGTGCAGTTTGCACACACGTCTTCACTCTCACACACACACACACACACACACACACACACACACACACACACACACACACACACACACACACACACACACACACACACACACACACACACACACACACACACACACACACACACACACACACACACACACACAGAGAATTCAATGGGTCAGTAGCATCTGTGGGAGTGGCCGGGATCAGTAGAAAAGTTTAATTTCAAAACTAAAGTTTATTCAATATAGTTAAAAGAAGAACACAATACAAAACTTTTTATGTTCTTATTGGTGTTCAGTCTATATGTTCAGTGTTACTGGTTTTACACCTAGTAGTGTCGACACATCTTTATTTTGTACTGAGACTATTGCCAGTCATGCTGCACCCTGGGGTGATGCACCCTTCCATTGTTTGAGGGACTTCCTCACCAAACTCAGTGCCTTAGTGATCAGCAGCGGAAAGAGCCCAGACTGTGGTCGCTCCTAAAGAGCCTTTGTATTTTCCGTATGAAACTTCAGGGCATCCCTCAGCACATACTTCTTCAGCCTGGAATGTGCCAGTCGGCAGCATTTCCTTACAGACATCTCACTGTGCTGGGAGACCAACAAATGTTGGGCAGACTTTGAGATGACATGCAGCTAATTAATTATCTTCCAGCAGCACTAGATGTCTGCCTCTATGTGTGCCCTTAGGAATAGTCCTAGATCAGACAGTCTTCTGTAGCTTAGCTTGCATAGCTGCTCTGGGTGAACTGATACAAGCAGACTTATACCCTTCCCTACACCTCTTTACCTGCAAAGAGGAGGACACCATCTCCTCCCCATTGCAATATGTGTTGGGAGTGATTTTCTGACTGTACTGGAAAGTTCTGATGAGAGAGCCCCTCTCACCACCAGCCAAGCAAGGGTTTGGTGCTTTGTGAGTTCTGCTGATGAGTCATTGTGCCAGATGATTTGGACAGTCCACTCGGGGGAGCACCCCACATGGAGTCAGGAGGGGGATGGAAGGTGGAAATAGTAACAGAGTCTGGGAGTTGATTAATAGAGACAACAAAGAGTTGCAGCTGATGGAATCTGATAAGAAAAGGTGAGCTGCTAACAGTAAAAAAATACCTTAAAGGTCCAGAAGTTTATTGCACCTTCTCTGTCATCCGCAACCTCTTTAAGGATTTTTATTAAAGTTACATTTTCTTCCAACATTTCTCTTCTTAGTTCCATTTAACATTTAGCAAAAGAAACCTAGGACAGGAGAAGGCCATTAGACTACAGCTGTCTATTCCACAAGCCCTAATCCATCGTAAACACTCCTGAGACCTTTTAATAATGGCTAAGTCAGTAAGCAGTTTCCCCCATTGACACCTCAGACATGCTGAACAGATTGAGCTAATTTTTAATCACATCGGACCGTCAGGATGTTCAATCATCTCATGTAAATGTTCCACGACTGTGTTTCTATCTTTGGACATTCCTATTGTTACGTACCCCGTAACAGGGTCACTTACCAGCAAAGACAGAGAGGTCCGTTGAAGTCTGATGGTACTATTTTTAACAATATTTATTGATAGAAATACACAAAAATAATATCAATGCAAACACACAGATAATATACGTCGTCAATACTAAATCTAAAAGCGCGGGTATAATAATAATCAATAAGAAATAGCTCTATTGTTGTCTAGGGGATAATGTATTGTCCGATGGAAATATAAAAGTCACTTTAGTTCAGTCAAGCTGTAGGCTGCAGCCTTTGGTTGGAGAGAGAGACGGGTTAAAACTTGCCCATTCCTTTTATGATGTCAATCCTTCGAGAGTCGTTGGGAGTTGATTTCCCCGTTGTTAGCTAAAAACCGTTCTTCCATGGTAAAGGCCCACCGATTCCGGGGCAAATGGAAACGGACGCACGTGGCCTTCCACCGGCTTTCGCTATTACGGGATCGCTAGCGTTTCTTCTGGTGCGTCTGAGGGGCTGTTCCCCCAGACCCTCTTTTTATCCTGACTCACAGGGTCGCAGATGTCGATCAGGTTGGGATGATGCAATCCCTCCACCAACCTCCCCCTCGGTTCATTGCCTGGGGGGGGGGGGGCTTCGATGCATCGTGCTGGATGCAATACACAAGTCCGTCTCCAAGAGACAATAGCCGGTATCAATGGTGTCCGCCTTTCGGAGGCCAGGACACATTCCAACCCTTTTGTGGATTCTGCATGTCTTTCTCTCATTTCCTGTGTCCCCTGAATTGACTCAATAGTGATCTTGCGATTCTCACAAAGGAGGGGGCTACCCCGCACCCTTCGGCCCCTCAGAGCTGTGGCACATTCGTAACACCCCCTTTCTTCAAAGCGTTTTCACCAGCGGTGAAAACGAAGTAGTACAGAGTCTTACAGGATTTGAGAATCTAACACAATACAAAAGCTTTTCCTTTTCACTACAGAGTAATACAGTTATACATTCAATTCAGCATCTAGATGGTTACCGATTACAATTGTCACTTCCTTTAATATCTTAACATCTTGTACCCTACTAAAGTCTTGTAGCATCAGACTCCAATTTAGTAACCACCTTTTTTTTTCTTCAAACAAAACTAAAGAGTTGTGATCTTAAGCTTACATGTATACTACAAAAGTTCATGCAAATACCAATCGTTATGTTGCTTTCAAACTTAACAGGCAAGCTTCCATGGGGGTTGTCTTTTATTATTCATAGGCTTTGTCGAAATCCCTTAAAACCGGTTTCTGCTATTTAAAAATGGCGTCCCCATTAACCCTCGTCTCTTTTCCGGTTAGTTCCCACGTGGGGAGCTTGGGTACTCTGGTGAAATAGGCTTTTGCCCGCTTCTTTCATAGGAGTTATTTTATCAACACTGTGTCCCAAACTTAGACCATCTTCTGAATTTCCACCCAATTCTTTAATTTTACACAAGTTGCTAGCTTTCTCTTCAGGACCCTTCAGGATATTTGTTTTCAGTTCAAACTCTTTGTTCAAGCAGCATTTCAAATTCTGCCTTTTCACACCACACTCTGGAATAACAATAGCATGGGGGGCCCCGTCATCTTCCAACTCAACCTGTAAGTGATCCGCAGGTTTTACATTTTCTTCATTCGATTTGGGAACTACATATTTCCCGTTTTCTTCAATGATAATATTCATCTCCCCACTTTTGATCTCCGCATTAACTTTTAACACACCTTCGAGCACAAACACCTGGGAACTCTCACTTCCCACTATTACCAAGGTTAACCCTTCCTTCGCTGAACCAAGTCTATCTGACCCACAAGGACTGCCTTCCTTGTCAACTGAATCAAATACTCAGACTTTTTCTGAGCTTCATTACTAGGTTCAGTACCACGTGCATCCACATCTTGGACACATTCCAACGGGACATTTGCCTCTTCCAGGTTTTCAATACCCGTACCCGGTCCAAACTCTAAATTCCCCAGATTCTCCCAGCTACTCTCTGGGCAACTCCCTTCCGGAGTAAACTCAACCCCGTGGGCTGAAACAACCTCGTCTGCCAACCCAGCAGACTTCTTCAAGGTAAGGGCACCCTTTTCATCTAGGACTGCCCTCATTTCATTATCGGGAACACCTTTAGAATTTTCAACTTCTTCAAACGGTTCTGCCAAACCAGACAGATCATCCATGTCCAACTCTGGACCTTTTAACAGCCTTATCTGTTTCTCATCTTTATCTCCTGCCTCTAGAACTTTTCTCCTCACTAAGGGAGGGTCTACCTCCTCTCCCTTACTCTCTTTCACTTTACTACTCTTCGTTTTACCACCCTCTAAACCCTCGTGGTACAGGGTCGGTAAAACTGTCTCGGCCAAATCGACACTGGCCAGATTTAAACTGCTCTCGTTCTCAGCTGCCTTTCTCGACATGCTGCGAGTAACCGCGCATGCGGGATAGATCTTGGACGCTAGGGGCGGGGCTGCAATGCTCACCGGCTGGCTCGTCAGCGTCATTGCTGACCAAACCTTACCACCGGCAAAATCGTTACCCAGAAGGACGTCCGTGTCAGTTCTCGGGAATTCTGATCGCACCCCCATTTCAACTGGTCCAGAGACTAGCTCACAATTCATAATGACCTTATGCAAGGGCACCATTTCCGTCGCTTTGCCTATTCCTTTCATAGCTACCATTCCCGTCTTGCGACCAAAATCTAGTACCTTACTACTGATCAATGATAGTTCAGCCCCCGTGTCTCTCCAGATCCGTACTGGAACTGGGGTGCCTCCCTCCCTCACAGACACGGTTCCGTTTGACATACAAGTCTCAGACCCTTCTCGTACTCTGTCTACCCGGGACTCTCTTGTCGATTTACTGATTACCACGGCACATCTGATAGGGACTGCTGCTTTCCCTTTTCCTGTCTCTTTCTTCGGAGCAAAACACCTAGATGCAATATGCCCGCTCTTCCCACAATTAAAACAGGTCAAGCCCGGAAATCTCTGGCCATCTTGCCTTTCCCCCTCAATCTTACCACTAGCTCCCGGCGGGACCTCTGCCTCAGGCGGCGGGCTTTCTCGATTGTTCCCACGGTCTCTCTGGGAACTTTTATTCGAGGAAAACTTTGTCTTGTGGGTTAGGGCATATTCATCTGCGAACCTAGCAAATTCTGAGATGGACTTATTCGGCTTCTCATTCAAATACATCTGGATATCCTCCGAAACATAACCTTTAAATTCCTCAATCAGAATTAACTCCCTGAGATGCCAATAATCCTTGTCCACTATTTCTGCGGTGCACCAACGGTCCAAGAGCACACCCTTCTCATAGGCAAACTCGGTATACGTTTGATTCCACCTTTTCTTTAAATTTCTGAACTTTTGTCTATACGCTTCAGGTACTAGTTCATAACTCCGGAGAATGGCCGCCTTTACTTTGTCATAACTCTCCTCATCTTCCTCCTCCATGGACAATGCCGTATATGCCCGCTGTGCCTTCCCTTTTAACACACTTTGTAACAACGCCACCCACTGATCTCTGGGCCACTTCTGATTCACTGCCACCTTTTCAAAAAGCAAGAAATAACTATCAACATCCGTCTCCTCGAACGGAGGTACTAACCTCAACTCCCGACTAACATTAAACCGCTCCTCTCGGTCTGACCCCTGAACTCGTTGCTCTTGCCTTAACTTCTCCATCTCCAAGTCATGTTTCCTCTGTTTCTCTCTCCCTCTCCTTCTCGGCCCTTTCCTTCTCTTTCTCAGCTCTTTCCCTCTCTTTCTCTCTCTCTCTCTCAGCTCTTTCTTTCCCCTTCTCAGCTGCTTCCAGCTGTTTTAACTGAAGTTCATGCTCTCTTTGCTTCTCAGCTCTGTCCTGCTCTAACTCCTTTAGCTGGAGCTCATGCTCCCTTTGTTTGTTGGCCCTTTCTTTCTCCTTCTCAGCTCTTTCCCTCTCTTTCTCTCTCTTTCTCCTTCTCAGCTGCTTCCAGCTGCTTTAACCTAATAGCATGTTCCAAACTTAATTTCTCCAACTCTAACTGAGCCGTCCCACTAGCTGGTACCTTTGCAGGGATATTTTCCAATACTTCAGCTGTAAACACATTCTTCCCAATATAATACTGAGTTATTGCCCTTCGCACCTCCCGCTTTTTCATTGACAACCTCACCTCTGCGAGGTTTAACCCCTTCGCCAAATTTATCAAGTCTGATTTGGTGGCCGCCTCTAGCGCCTCCAGAGTTGGGTTTTCTATAAATTCACGCACGTCCATTTTGCTGGTTTCCCGTCTGGCTACCCACGTAACCAGATCCAAGTTTGGACTTACAAGCCCGATTCACTGGCCTCCCAATTTGGTGTCAAATCCCGAGACGAGAACCCCAAGTTGTTACGTACCCCGTAACTGGGTCACTTACCAGCAAAGATAGAGAGGTCCGTTGAAGTCTGATGGTACTATTTTTAACAGTATTTATTGATAGAAATACACAAAAATAATATCAATGCAAACACACAGAAAATATACGTCATCAATACTAAATCTAAAAGTGTGGGTATAATAATAATCAATAAGAAATAGCTCTATCGTTGTCTAGGGGATAAATGTATTGTCCGATGGAAATATAAAAGTCACTTTAGTTCAGTCAAGCTGTAGGCTGCAGCCTTTGGTTGGAGAGAGAGACGGGTTAAAACTTGCCCATTCCTTTTATGATGTCAATCCTTCGAGAGTCGTTGGGAGTTGATTTCCCCGTTGTTAGCTAAAAACCGTTCTTCCATGGTAAAGGCCCACCAATTCCGGGGCAAATGGAAACGGACGCACGTGGCCTTCCACTGGCTTTCGCTATTACGGGATCGCTAGCGTTTCTTCTGGTGCGTCTGAGGGGCTGTTCCCCCAGACCCTCTTTTTATCCTGACTCACAGGGTCGCAGATGTCGATCAGGTTGGGATGATGCAATCCCTCCACCAACCTCCCCCTCGGTTCATTGCCTGGGGGGGGGGGGCTTCGATGCATCGTGCTGGATGCAATACACAAGTCCGTCTCCAAGAGACAATAGCCGGAGGCCAGGAGGCTAGGACACATTCCAACCCTTTTGTGGATTCTGCATGTCTTTCTCTCATTTCCTGTGTCCCCTGAACTGACTTAATAGTGATCTTGCAATTCTCACAAAGGAGGGGGCTACCCCGCACCCTTCGGCCCCTCAGAGCTGTGGCACATTCGTAACACTATTAAGATCGTTGTGCTTTATGTGATAATGTTCCATGTATGCAGACGTCACAATGTACTGTGCACTGTATGCACATGTCACAATGTACCATGACAAAACCTTCAATGATTTTGTTCTGTAATTCAACAATCTGTAACTTTGTGACTGAACCTCCTGAGTTTATCTGTTGTATCTGAATGTCCTGTAATTAAATACTTTCTGACTGGATGTCTTGTGTTTCAGTGTGCCATATCTGTGACAGTCTTTTATGAGTACAGAGGCCCCAATTCTGGTGGGGAATACAGACACTAAAATGCATCTTAGGACTATGAGATCTTTTGCCTGAGAGATTTGAATCTAATCCTTCTCATCTGAAGAGTTGCATGTAACCTCATCAGGATGCCTGGTAATACATCAACCCATGTATTTCCCACCTCAGTTAAAGCACTCTTGATTGTTCAGTTCATCCTTTCTACCATTCCTCAGCTCTGAGGGTGGAAGAGTAGGTGGAACCATAATCAAATCTGTAACAACTGGCATATTGTCTTCATCACTTTCCCTGTGAAATGTTCTGACGGATCCGAGTCCACCTGGACTGGGGTTCTCCACCTTGGGAGGATTTCCTGTCCTGGAATCTGTGCAACTGTGCTGGTGGTGCAGTTTCTTGTTGGGAAAGCCATTACCCTCTGGGTGAATTGGTCCATAATTACTAGACGGTAGCTCCCCCACTGCTTTTTGGCAGGGGCTCCATGATGTCCATCTGAATGGTTTCCCAGGGTCCCCTCAGCTATGGCTGGTTTCCCAACTGTAGCCCACTTCTGACACCAAATGTTGTTGCTCAGACAAAGTCACTGGAGAGAAGTACTGGGAAGTATGAAGCACTCTCTTTATTTGGCAAAATGAGATACAGCAGGCATCAAATTTAGACCCCTTTAGGAGGAAAATAGCTTGCTTGATCTAACACTACACGACAATTTTATATGTTAGAGATCAAAGAAAAATGCAGGGCAATTCCATATTTAGAATGCTTCCTTTGAACTACACACCACCTTCTCACCTCCCTCTTCACACCCATACTACAGACACACAGATCAGCATTGCCTGAACTTCCAATTAACTCGGTTCACAGTTCTTAGGAACCCATTGTTCAGAGCTGCATTTTAGATTTAATCCACAGTTTAAGTTCGTATCTGAAGACTAGTGGCTGAAGTCAGTTGCTGATGTTATTTGCTATACGTGCTAACCCGAAAAGCGCACTAACACTATCTCATTTGAAAGTCCATTCCTATCACAAATTGCATACCCTCAGTACCAGGTTTGGGGTGGGGCCGGGTGAGTCAGTGTAAACACTGGCTCTGGGGAAGACTCTTCTATCATGATGTGCTGTCAAGTATTGCTGCTACCAACGGGGCAGTTCCCTATTTGGTTTAATTAGAGTAGAGGTGGAGGAGTGTTGGTGAAAGCAGGTGACACTCAGTTACCACAAGTCAAGAATCTATTCCGTTCTAAGAAAAACAAGAAGGAGACAGAAAACATTAAGAGAACAGTGTTAACTCAAAACAACCAAGAGACCTCTTCAGGAGAGATGTTCAGAGCTTAAAGGTTAATAGAAGTTTAGAACTCTTCCAGAGGTGAAAACCACATGACCCTTAAAGTCTATGTTAGCTCTCAGGACCACCCCAACAATCTGTTTCTCCACTTGTTTCCCTGTAACCTTTTCTCTCTCACATTGCTGATTTTCAAACTGCTGATAAGCCCAGCAACCAGCTACACTGGAGGAAATTTGCAAAAACAACTAATCTAGGAATTAGAACAACTTTGGGATGTAGGAAGACACCAAATCACCCAGAGGGAATCCACACAGTGTGAACAGACAGGAGCACTGGAAGTCACGACTGAACCCAGGTTGTTAGAGTTATGAGGCAGAATTACTAACACAACACCTTAACAGAGTCTGGTCACTGAATGGCCATTGAATGGACAGACTCGAGAGACCGGATGCTCCTTATGTCCATTATTCTGCACAGCAGTGGCTGAGGTCCAGGGTGTAATCAAAGCTGACAAGTTTCAATTGAGATACTAGATCAAAATTCACACATGTACTGGATAACATGGATCGTAATCAAGCTCTGCCCAGTTTCCTGATTGGTATGATTTCAGTTGAAAGTGATTCAGATATCTGATTCACACTTAATTAAATCAATAATGGATCCTCAGGTGATCTGGATTATTGATTTTGTAACTTCAGACAACCTTCACTGACACTACATCACTTACTTTGGTGTCAACTGAAAATTTACTAATGGCGTCACCTACATTCACCAAATCCAGATGACAAACAACAGGGGGTTCAGTATTGATCCCTTTGGCACACCACTGGTTAGACTCCCAAACTGAAACACAACTCTCCAATTTTGTACTCTATTTGCTAACTCACCTTGGATACAATCAATTCTAATATTCGAGACCAGCAAAGTAAAACCAAGAGGAATATATGACAAGGTTTCATTCCCAAATCAGCTCAATGCCTTTCATGCTCGCTTTGGCTGAAAAAACATGGAGGTACCTTCACAAACTCCCATAGCCCCCAAAGACCCTGTGATTTCATCTCCACGTGAGGCCAACATGAGAGCATCTTCACGGAAAGCATCAAGCCCACTAAAGACCTGTGCTGATCAACTGGCTGGAGTGTTCAATGTTATCTTTATGCTCTTGCTTCAGCAGTGTGAGGTACCTAACTGCTTCAAGCAGGCTTCAATTCTACTAGTGCCCAAGAAGAACATGATAACCTGTCTTAATGACTATCGTCCAGCAGCACTTACATTGACTGTGACGAAGTACATTGAGAGGTTGGTGATGAAACATAACAACTCCGGCCTGAGAAACAATTTGCATCCACTCCAATTTGCCTAATGTTACAACAGGTCATCAGCAGATGCATCTTCATTGGATCTTCACTCAACTCTGGAATACCTAGACCAGGGGTTCCCAACCTGGGGTCCATGGATTCCTTGGTTAATGGTACAGGTACACAGCATAAAAAAGATTGGGAACACCTGATCTACGTAGTTAAGGTGCATACATCAGGATTTCTTCACTGACCACAGCTCGTTAATCAATAATATTATCCCCTCAAAACTAATCAATAAGCTTCAAGACCTTGGCCTCAATACCTCTTTGTGCAACTGGATCCTCGATTTCCTCACTTGCAGATCCTAGTCAGTTCAGATTGGCAACATCTCTTCCACAATCATCATCAGCACAGGTGCACCACAAGGCTGTGTGCTTAGCCCCCTACTCTACTTGCTTTATACTTATGACTCTGAAGCTAAAGCACAGCTCCAATGCCATATTTAAGTTTGCTGACAACACCACTGTCACTGGCCGAATCAAAGGTAATGATGAATCAGCATCTAGGAAGGAATGGCTGAGTGGTGCCATAACAACAACCTCTCGCTCAATGTGAACGAGTCCAAGGAGCTGATTATTGACTTCAGGATGAGGAAACAAAGGTTCAGGAACTAATCGTCATTGGGGGATCAGAGATAGAGAGGGTCAGCAGCTTTAAATTCCTTTGTGTCATCATTTCAGAAGATCTATCCTGGGTCCAGCACGCAAGTGCCATTATGAAGAAAGCATAGCAATGTCTCGACTTTCTTAGAAGTTTGTGAAGATTCTGCAAGTCATCTAAAACTTTGACAAACTCCTATAGATGTGTAGTTTAGAATATACTGACTGGTTGCAGCACAGCCTGCTTTTGAAACACTAGTGACTTGGAATTGAAAAGCCTACAAAACGTAGAGGATACAGGCCAAGGCTTCACAGGTAAATCCCTCCCCACCTTTGAGTACATTTACTAGAAGTGCTGTCACAGAGAAGCAGCATCCATTATCACAGACTCCCACCATCCAGATCATGCTCTCTTCTTGCAGCTGTCATCAGGAAGAAGATACAGGAGTCTCAGGACTCATACCACCAGGTTCAGGAACAGCTATTACCTCTTGACCATCAGGTTCTTGATTCAGAGAGGACACAGAGTCTATAAAAAATATTCATCCCCCCCCCCCCCCCCCCCCCCCACCCCCGGAAGTTTTCATGTTTTATTGTTTTACAACATTGAACCACAGTGGATTTAATCTGGCTTTTTTGACACTGATCAACAGAAAATGACTCTTTTTCATGTCAAAGTGAAACAGATCTTTACAAAGTGATCTAAATTAATTACAAATATAAAACTCAAAATAATTGATTGCATAAGTATTCACCCCCCTTTAATATGACACAGCAAATCATCACGGATGTAGCCAATTGGTTTTGGAAGTCACATAATTAGTTAAATAGAAATCTGTTTTTGGGGACCTGTGTGCAGTCAAGGTGTTTCAATTGATTATAGTAAAAATACACCTGAATCTGGAAGATCCTACTGCTGGTGAGTCAGTATCCTGGCAAAAACAACACCATGAAGACAAAAGAACACTCCAAGCGACTCTGTGAAAAGGTTATTGAAAAGCACAAGTCAGAAGATGGATACAAAAGAATTTAAGTCACTGAATATCCCTTGGGGTATAGTTAAGTCAATCATCAGGAATTGATGATGATCTGCCTCGAGCAGACAATCCTCAAAAACTGACTGACCGTGCAAGATGGGGGTGAGTGAGGAAGGCCATCAAGAGACAGACCTATGACAATTCTGGAGGAGTTATAAGCTTCAGTGACTGAGATGGGAGAGATTACACATACAACATCTGTTGCCTGGGTTCTTCACCAGTGGCAGTTTTATGGGAGAATGCAAAGAGAAAGCCATTGATGAAAAATATCATGATATCTTGGCTAGAGTTTGCCAGAAGGCATGTGGGAGTCTCTGAGTCAGCTGGAAGAAGGTTCTATGTCTAATGAAATTAACATTGAGCTAAACACTACACTGCACATAATCAAAAACACATCAACCCTACCATGAAGCATGGTGGTGGCTGCAGCAGGCTCTGAAAGGCTTGTGAAGGTAGAGGATAAGATGAATGCAGCAAAATACAGGGAAATACTGCAGGAAAACCTCAAGTAGTCTGCAAGAGAACTGCGACTTGGGAGAAGATTTGCTTTCTAGCAGGATAATGATCCCAAGCATAAAGTTAAAGCTACACAAGAATGGCTTATAAACAACCAATTTAATCTCCTGGAGTGGCATGTCAGAGTCTAGACCTCAATCCAATTGAGAATTTGTGGCTGGACTTGTATAGGGCTGTTCACTGATGATGCCCATGCAATCTGACAGAGATTGAGCAATTTTGTACAGAAGAATGGGGGAAAACTGCAGTGTCCAGATATGCAAAGCTGATAGAGACCTATCCACACAGACTCAAAGCTGTAATTGCTGTCAAATGTGCACCTACTAAATACTAACTTGAAGGGGGTGAATACTTATGTAATCAAGCATCTTGTGTTTTATACTTGTAATTAATTTAGATCACTTTGAGAAGATCTGTTTTCACTTTGACACAAAAGAGTCTTTTTCTGTTGATCAGTGTCAAAAAAGCCAAATTAAATCCACTCTGATTCAATGCTGTAAAACAATAAAACATGGAAACTTCCAAGGGGGGTGAATACTTTTTATAGGGACTGCAACTTCTCTCAACTTTACTTGCCCATTGCTAAACTCTTCTCACAACCTGTGGACTTACTTTCAGGGACCCTTTATCCCATGTTCTTGATATTTATTGCTTAATTATTTAAAGCTTATGGAGGATGGCAATTGATTACAGGGAACTAAACAACACCACTTTGATTACAGCAGCTACAGTGGCAACAAGCCCTGAACTATGATGACCATGTCCAACAGGTCAAGTGTTTAAGCAGGATGGAAATCAGCAGCAGATTTTGATCAACTCCTTTGAGTTAGTAGTGTCAATATAACAATACATAGGTTCCTACTTAACAAACGTTTTCCACAATTCCCCATTGATATTTCACCAGAGACTAGCAGATAGATTAGATCTAAACTTATAACTGGACTGTCTGATCCAGTATGTGGATGATCTCCTACAATAGACCAACATAAGGAAAGAATACTTAACCCTACTAACATAATCACTAATTCTAACTAATCAAGGCCCAGGTAACAAAATCCTGGCTATCATTTTTAGGGATAGCAGTCACCAAAGGAACACAGGAAATAGCGCAGAAACACACTGAATCTGTGGCTCATTTGCCCTTGTTCAGAAAGGTGAGCTTATTGAGTTTATTTCTGGATACTGCTGGAACTGCATTGAGGTTTTTAGCCACAAACTCTGCCCCCTTATGCGAACACCTCTTGGGAGTGGGCGCACAGCACACTCCCATACACACGCTGTTGGAAATGAAACAGACCCTAGCACAAGCGCCAGATTCAAAACTTCCATTCAGACTGGAGGTTGTAGCTACAGATACCACACTCAGGGTAGTCCTATTACAGGAATGTTATGGGAGGTTAGGAACAGTAGTGTATGCCCCAGGCCCCCTGACCCCAGTTGAACAGGATCCCTTTACATGAGCGGCTCTTACAGCTTTCAGGGTTGTACAGCACTTGTCCTGTATCACTGGACTCAACCCACTAACTGTGCTGACAGAATACACCACTATATGACTGCTTTGGCAACCAGAGACAGACAGGGGCATGAAACTCTACATTGACAATTGTTCATTCTGTGTCTGAATCAATCCAGAATGTGGCAGGAGTGGAGGTTTCTGCCCAAGCCAAATGCCTACCCCCTTCCAGGACTGGGTTATGTCTGTGCCCATAGGAGAAGGACCAGACAGTATCTCTATATGCAGTAGGGGTTTTCTGGGACCAGTGGGCACCTCAGGAGCTCACGTTCTGGATACTACTGACTATGTCATAATTTGAAACTGTAAATAGTATGATGTACTGCAATATGATAAAATTCACCCTGCAATTTGAGAAGGCAAAGCTAAAATCAGATGTATCAGTATTACAGTGGTGTAAAGAGAATTACAGAGGCATCAGAGATAAGCTAGTTGGAAAAGGACACTAGAAGGGATGATGGCAGAACAGCAATGACTGGAATTTCTGGGAGTAATTCAGAAGGTATATGATCGGTACAACCCAAAGAAGAAGCATTCTAAAGGCAAGATCATGCATTCATGGCTGACAAGGGACGTCAAAGCCAACATAAAGTCAAAAAGAGGGCATAAATTAGAACAAAAATTAGTGGGAAGTTAGGGGATTGGGAAGTTTTTAAATACCAACAGAAGGTCACTAGAAGAATCATAAAGATGGAAAAGATAGAATATGAAGGTAAGCAAGCCGAACATATCAAAAAGGATACCAAAGGTTTCGTCTGATATATAAAGAGTAAAAGAGAGGCAAGAGTAGATGCTGCAGAGGTAGTAATGGGAGACAAGAAAATGGCGAACAAAGTGAATAAATATTTTGCATCTGTCTTCACTGTGGAAGACACTAGCAATATGCCGTAAGTTCAAGAGTGTCAGGGAGCAGACGTGAGTGAAGTTACCATTACTAGTAAGAAGGTGCTTGGGAAGCTGAAAGGTCTGATGGTAGACATGTCACCTAGACCAGATGGATTACATCCCAGGGTTCTCAAAGAGGTAGCTGAAGAGATTGCTGAAGCATTAGTAATGATCTTTCAAGAATCACAAGATCCTAGAATGGTTCTGGAGGACCAGAAAATTGCAAATGTCACTCCACTGTACAAGAAGGGAGAGAAGCAGTAGTGAGGAAGTTCTTGGCCAGTTAGTCTGACCTGTGGTTGGGAAGATGTTGGAGACAATTGTTAAGGATGTTGTTTCAAGGTGTTTGGAGGTTCATGATAAAATAGGTTGAAGCCAGCATGGTTTCCTTAAAGGAAAATCTTGCCTGACAGATCTATTGGAATTCTTTGAAGAAATAACAAGTAAGATAGACAAAGGAGAATTAATGAGTGTTGTGCACTTGGATTTTCGAAGGCATTTGACAATGTGCCATACATGAGGTTGCTAATAGTCCATGGTACTACAGGAAAGATACTAGCATGGATAGAGCATTGGCTGATTGTCAGGAGGCAAAGAGTGGAATAAAGGGAGTCTTTTCTGATTGGCTACCGGTGACTATTGTTGTTCCATTAGGGTTTGTGCTGGGACTGCTTTTTACAATATACATCAATGATTTAGATGGTGGAATTGATGGCTTTGTAACCAAGTCTGCAGATGATACGAACATAGGTGGAGGAGCAGGTACTGTTGAGAAAGCAGGGAAGCTGCAGAAGAACCCCTGGACAGATTAGAATGGGAAAAATGGCCGATGGAATACTGTGTAAGGAAGTGTATAGTCATGCACTTCGTTAGAAGAAATAAAAGCGTAGACTATTTTCTAAATGAAGAGAAAATTCAAAAATCTGAGGTGCAAAGCGCCTTGGGAGTCCTTGTGCAGGATTCTCTGAAGTTTAATTTATAGGTTGAGTCAGTGGTGAAGAAGGCAAATGCAACTTTAGCATTAATTTTGAGAGGACTATAATATAAAAGCAAGAATGAAATGTTGAGGCCTTATAAAACATGGTAAGTTCTCACCTGGAGTATTGTGAGCAGTTTTGGGCACTTAATCTAAGAAAAGATGTGCTGACATTGGGAAGTGTTCAAAGGAGGTGCACAAAAATGATTCTGGGAAAGAAAGGGTTACCATATGAGGACCAATCAATGGCCCTAGGCCAGTACTTACTTGAATTCAGAAGAATGCAGGGAAATTTCATTGAAACCTATCAAGTTATGTCAGATATATTCCAAATAAGAAGAAAGTTTTTGAATGGAGGTAGGACACTACCGTGGCTGACAAGCGAAGTCAGAGAAAAAGTAAAAGAGAGGGCATACGAGGAAGCCAAAGCTAGTGGAAAGATAGAGGATTGGGAAGCTTTAAAAAACTTGTAGGAGGAAACTAAGTTCATTAGGAAGGAAAAGGTGTACTATGAAAGCAAGCTGGCGACTAATATCAAAGAAGATACTAAAAGCTTTTTTAAGTATATAAAGGGTAAAAGGGAGTTGAGGGTAGATATAGGACCAATAGAAAATGATGCTGCAGATATTGTAATGAGAAACACAAAGATGTCAGAAGAACTGAATGCATATTTTGCATCAGTCTTCACAGTGGAAGACATCTGCAGTATACTGGACATTCAAGATTGTCAGGGAAGTGAAGTATGTGCAGTGAAAATTATGACTGAGAAGGTGCTCAGGGAGCTTAATGGTCTGAGAGTGGATAAACGTCCTGGACCTGATGGAATGCACCCTCAGGTTCTGAAGGAAGTAGCTGGAGAGATTGCGGAGGCATTAACAAAAATCTTTCGAGAATCAATAGATCATGGCATTGTACCAGATGACTGAAAAATTGCAAATGTTACTCTGCTATTTAAGAAGGGTGGGAGGCAGCAGAAAGGAAACTATAGACCTGTTAGCCTGACATCAGTGGTTGGGATGTTGTTGGAATTGATTGTTAGGGATGAGATTGTGGAGTACCTGGAGGCACATAACAAGATAGGCCAAAGCCAGCATGGTGTTATAAAGTCGATTCTGAATAAAACTCAGGAGACCAGCTTCTTATAGTTACAACAGTTTATTGTGCACCCTTCTGCAGGAGTTTGAGACCCAGCTGTCAGAGGGAAGACATGTAAGTACTGCCACCATCCGACAAGTGGGCCCATTCTCTCTGGTTACAACCGTATATTTATACATAGTAAGCCCCATACATTACTGTTGCAAGATGATATTTGAACTGGTACACCTACCAAGTCTGTTGGTGCAAAACTTAATTACTTACATAAGCGAGTCCGCTAAATCAAGGTTTAATTACAGATGGATGTACTGTCCAGTCCTTATCAGTTATTCCCTTTGCTAGGCCCTGACCTAATTACAGATGGACGTTCATTCCTGTCCTTACCGCTGAGTCTTCCTCTCTCTACTCAAACGAGGGTACAATATACAATGTTATCAAACTCTCAATCTCTCTCTGCAAACCAAGGGAGAACTAGTATGAGCCGGATTTTAGCTAACTGTGGAAGACAGAGTTTACCTCGGTTCAAAAATTCTTACTCAGTCCCAATTATTCTTTTAGCCGGAGGTTACATAGGTTCAAAATGATTTTTTATATCCTCAATTCCTCATTACCTCCTTTTTATCATTTCATGATAACTCTCAAGGCCCAAAGATTACAATCGGATCCCATGGCTGAAGCAGCTAGCCACCAGTGGCCACAAGCATCACAATACAAGAATGACAGCCATTACAATACTTCCATAATGCAATAGCGTACCACCAATATTCCCGAAGAAGCTCCCAAACAACCATCATGCTGTCCTGCTGCAACCTCTATCCTATGATAGGAATCTTCTGTATTTCCTGGGTTATATGCTCAGAAAGGGACAACATGTTACTAGATTCGTCGGGTATGTTGATACAGCATTCTTTCCCTATAATGGTGCACGTTCCTCCTTTCTCTGCCAGAATGAAATCAAAGGCCATCTGGTTCTGTAGGACTGTTTGCCGGATTGCAATCATTTCAGTGGAGATTTCTGTTACTTGGGCCTGTGTTTCTGTCAAGGCCCCTGCAGTATTGTTGGCCAGCTCCTCAAGTGCTGTGGCCAAATTGATTATCTCTCGTGAATTCCTGGCTACTCCATAGGAGGGAAAAGCGATCATCAAAAATTGCTCAGTCTCAGTTATACCTCTCCACTGCCTGTTCCAATGGAGGTGATTCTGCAGTTGGACCATGCCTCCCAGATGGGGTACTAAATATGCCAGGTAACAACCTTTGCGGATCCTTTGCGGATCCCATCTGCTGGCAGTTTCCCTTTGGGGGGTCATATATAGGCTCGATTTCCACACACCCAGTGGGTGCTATTTACTGGTTGGGGAGGGTCTGCAGTATTATAGGTGGTACAGCTGCTATTTCCCAGAAAAACTGCATCTCCCCCCCCCCCCCCCGGAAATTACAGTAACAGGTGGTATTTACTACTCCGCTGCTAGGCACACGCAGGTATGGCCAGGATGCATGTTTCCCAGTTATGAGGTTCTGTTTGGTGGGAGCCTGAGATACCATCCCTCAAAACACTGACAGCCACAGTCACCTCTGACTGGACTACAATTCTGCGCCTCACTTCCCGGTGTTATTTGAGAAAGTTAGACCCAAGTTAAACAATTTAAAGGCAATGCTACCAGATACTAACAAAGTGTATGTAAACTTCTGACCCACTGGGAAAGTGATGAAAGAAATAAAAGCTGAAATAAATAATTCTCTCTACTATTATTCTGACATTTCACATTCTTAAAATAAAGTAGTGATCCTAACTGACCCAAGACAGGGAATGTTTTCTAGGATTAAATGTCAGGAATTGTGAAAAACTGAGTTTAAAGAAAAAACTGTATTTGGCTAAGGTGTATGTAAGGCTACATCCATACTACTCCAGATAAATCCGTAACCAAAGCTTTTTCTCTTCGTTTTTACCCTCTGTCCACACTAAAACGGCGTTTTCATCCCCTGAAACCGGAGCTTTTCAGAAACGCTTTCCAGAGTGGGTATTTTTGAAAACGCCGGATTGGCCAAAGCAGTGTGGACAGGGTAACCAGAGAAATCTAAAAATGCTATCAGACGGCAGCACGCCATTTCATTGTTTTCTTGAACGTAACCTAACAATTTCAGAACAGACAGCAACGAGACTAACACCAGAAGAGTTAGAAATGTACTCACCAAATACTTTGACCCATAACTTACTGAATAAATAAGTATACTCACTTTGCCCTGTTTTCTGTCCTTGCTCGTATGAAGGTGGTTTACCTATTTATGCCAGTACTTCTCTGACAATAGATGTGTAACAGCCTAATGTAACATTGTATGGAAATACAAGATAATACTGATGCAGACATGTTTTACACATTTAACAAGGTGCTTTATAAATGCAACAGAGTTAGTCAGTTTTTCAATGTTCGTCGTCAGCCAGGTCAATCTGTCCGTGAACTCCCTGTCGGTTGCTGCCGTATGCTCCAGTATTTGTTTTTTTAAGTTCTCCTGCGCGAGAGCCAACAGAGAGTTCTCCCTGTCGTTTTAAGTTTTTCTAGTCTGTAACTCTACACAAACGCGCACTTTCATAGTGAGATTCGACACCAAACATGTCGCTTGTTTTCAGTAGATGTGTCCTGCGTATGTCCAATAGGAGGAGATTCGCCAAAATCTCCATTTCAATGTGGATAGAGATCTTTTTTAAAACGCCTAGTGTGGACGCCTATTGTTTTTATGCGAAACTGGCATTTTCAAAATTATCTGGTCTAGTGTGGATGTCTTCTGACTTCAACTGTACATTTCCCCTTCTCTTTCCCCAGGGTATGCATATCCAATTTTGCTGGTAGACTTTCTGGGAGCAATCATACACGAGATCTTGGTCCCCAGAATGTCCTCATGGGCCATCCATAAATGATTTCAGCTGGTGACAACCCTGTTTTCCCCTGTGGGGCAACGCTCATGTGGAATAGGGCTAGTGGTAGGACCTTCAACCAAGTGAGTCCAGCCTCCACCGTTAGTCTGGCCAATTTACTCTTCAGAGTGCCATTGGCTCTCTCCACTCTGTCAGCGACCCATGGGTGGTGTACACAGTGGAATTGTTGCTTGATAGCTAGTTTGTTACATACCCCTTTGTTTACTTTCACCACAAAGTGTGGGCCATTGTCGGAACTCAGCATCTCGTCAGGCCGTACCTGGGAAATATTTCTCATAATAATACTTTCACAACAGTCATAGCAGTATTATTGGTAGTTAGAATAGCTTCAATCCATCTACTAAACACATCTATAATAACTAAGCAGTATCTATAGCAATGTACTCTAGGCAATTCAATAAAATCAACTTGTTGACACGAAAAACGTCCACCTGGCAAGGGAGTTGTATACGATGTGCAGGGTACAGGTTACCAACCATTCCCTCCTTTCCCAGGTGTGTACAATTATGTACATAATCGACCAATATTGGTAAAACTCGTGTAGGAACACAAACCTGTCCTGCTGGGGTGATCCAAAAGCACAGCTCGGGGTCTTTCTGGCACCCCATCCGGGACCACAGTTTGCGCTCCTCCTCAGAGGCATCCCCCTGAAAGTACGTACCTCCCACGTCTGGCAAACCTGTTCTACTTAAGTCATGGAGGGTTGCTTGACGGGAACCCCAGGGGACTACAACTACCAAGGATTGTGCCGCACTTTTCGCTGTCTTATCCGCTAAAGTATTGCCTTTAGTGACCCAGTCGGACATGTGGGTGTGGGCTGCGTATTTAATAATAGCCAAAACTCAAGGCAGCTGTTAGAGCGGTGAGTAAGCTGTTTACAAAGGTAGCATTACTAATGGGGTGGCCAGAGGAGGTCAGGAATCCCTGATGTTCCCAGAGAGCCCCGTAGTCATGTGCAACTCCAAATGCATAACAGGGGTCTGTGTAAACGTTCACACTTTTGTCTGATGCTAGGATACAGGCACGAGTCAGAACAAACAGCTCAGCCTTCTGGGCTGAAACAGCTGCTTCAAAAGAGACCTGCTCCATTACTTCACTGTCCGTCACTATCGCATAGTTAGAACATCGTTTCCCTGCTGGATCCACAGAAGAGATTCCATCCTCATAAAATGTTGCGGAATGGATGGGAGAGTCTGTCCTTCTTTCACGGTGATCCGGACAGGGGAGCAGTCGGTGAGGTCGACTTCACGGCCTGAAATTGCCCAGAGATGGGGTACAACGTCCTGGGTTTGGTCAATATTGAAAGAATGTCTTACCAGATATCCCATCTTCACCTCAGACTCCTTCCAGTATCAGAGTTGGCCAGCGGGCAAGTTTTGCCAACCTCCCTTGGTGCTGAAGGCTTGTTTCATCAGGGTGTAGGCAAGGAACCCTAGCTCTTTGGCTTGAACCCAGAGCAAACCCTGACGGTGGTATGAGGAACCACCAGTCCTGTCTGTCACCAAAGGAAATCCGGAACTTCGGCCAGCAATGCACTGCCCTCTCTTCCTTTAACCTCTCCAATCACCGTGACTGGGAACTTCTGTCCCTTGAGGGGTGCATAATATTGGCTTTCCTCAGTGATGCACCCCGTAGGGTCATAGCACAGGGTCACATGGGTGTCGACCGCTGGCAGAGGGGGTTCAGACAAAGTGGAGTCCAGATTAAGTGCTCACCACTGGGGGATTGGAAACTGGGGAAGCTGACAGTTGTTCACTAGTCCCAGGGTGATCCCCTTGTCTGAGCATAGAGTCTCAACTTCCAACGGACAGAGCAAGTCCCTCCCTGCTAGATTACACCTCAGACTGGTGGTAACTGTAAATTAAACCTCACACCGGTTCCCCTGGAATTCCACTTGCAGTGGCTGAGTACATGAATACATACGTTCCGTGCCTTCGAATCCAGACAGAGTGAATGCAGCGTCCGATAGCTGGAATCCCTGTTCCGATACTATTTCCTGATCGAGAATGGATGTGGATGCTCCTGTACCAATCATAAATGGAATTGGAATTCCAGCAACTTGCAATATTACATTGGGCTCTTCTTGAGAGGTGGTATTCACAGTAGGGAGCATCCTTGCTTGTCAATTTCTAAACAGGTTGTTGTCCCCACCTGTCCCTTGGTAGGTTTTTGTTCCCATGGGCACCTCGCCCTCCAGTGCCCACGACATCCACAATTGAAGCACACCCCACTTGGTCCGGGGTAACCCCCCACCCCCATACCCATTGCCTGTCAGTGATAACAGTGGACCAGACCTATCATTCCTAGAATCCTGATGGTTGGATGGAAGTCATTGGGCTAGCATTCTATTGGGTCCTGTCCAATAAGAGTCTGGGTTACCAGGGTACGGCCAATCGGGAAAATGATCCCAGTTCTGATCCCCAGACATAGCCCACTCTTGTCCTTCTCCCTGCTGAACATATTCATCTTTAATATTAGTTCCCATCGGGGTTGATTGGAATTCGAAAGCCAGATCCCATTAGTATGTCAAAGCTCGTCGCATTTGATTTCGGTCATTGTCAGGCCAATTCATATTATTTGTTTTAATCATGTTGGCTAACTTAGTTGGTAAGCATTGGAGCAGTAGGACATTAAACTGGGGGATGGATTCCCTTTATCAAAGGCTTTGTCTCCTGCGAAAGTGCCGTAGCAGGCCACAAATAGCTCCCAATTGTCTGGTCCCGATTCCCCAGGCTTAGGTTTGCATTCAATTACTTTAGTGATGTTTACAGGTTGCTGGAGAGCCCTTTCCAAGGCTTGAATAATCTGGTCTGTCTGTTCCTTCTCATTAGGGTTTCCTACCTGAAACTCCTGATAGGTTTGGTATCTCAATTCTGCCTTCCATTTCCTCCCCTCAGCATCTGAGACAATCATGCAGCAGAGACCGAATAAATCTTGCGGGGTCACATTAAACATTTGTATAGTACTGCAGAGATACTGAGCAAACTGTGCTGGTTTTTCTTTTCTGTCTGGGGCCTGATTCATGATCATTATCATTTCTTGAGGCTTCCAGGGTGCATACACGGGAATCACTGAGGGCTGTCCCTCCTCCTGCTCAAGGATTGGACAGCATTCATGTGGGCAATTGTCCTGGTGGAGCCGTTAACTCTGGGGTTTTATTGGATTCTTCCCTCCCCATCTCGGAACAATCCTCTGTATTCCCTTTCTGGATCTCAGGGTATAAGGACCTCCCCTTCCCTGTTGCCGCTGTTTTACCCGAGCGGCCACCGTGGGAGGATTGGGGTTCGGGAGCACTGTGTGCACTTGGCCACTGGTAAGGTGGGGGGGGGGGGGGGTACAGTGGGTGTCCACTCCTCATCGCGGTCACTGTCCTCAAACAGAGTCGGTATGCCAGACATGGGTTCAGGATCCCTTGTTTCCCTATCAGTTTGAACTTTAGACTGATATTCCTGCCCTTCTCTCCTATCTAGGTCAGCCTTGGTTTGCTGACGTTGTTTTTCCTGCTCTCATTTTCGGTGCCCATTCACCCATTCACACTCCGCCTTTAGCGTCTCCCAACCTTTCGGCATTCCTTCTGCAGTACATACCTCTATCCCTTTGTCACATGCATTATTCCTCCAACTTGCTGATAATATACGGTTTCACTTTACATCTGCCTTTTCCTTCCATTCCCTTTTCAACAATTTCCACTTCTTTCCACAGTTCTTTTTCCATACCAGATTTACTGCTTGTTCTCATGACGTAATATCCCAGGTTCCCCGCCATTGGCCACATTTTGTTCCCCAATTTCTTATTCAGCGCTGCACTCAACATTCGCAAATCTTTTTCCTTTTCTGGAAAACTCTCACACATATTGCGTAGGGCTGTTACTGGCCCACTCGTATCAATCGACTACAATTGATCCATGTTCTCTAAGTAATTTACCCAGCACTAAGCCTCCTGCTCAATTAATAAATCAGATAAATTTACTCTGCTTGGCACCTCCTGCTCAAATGATAAATTGACCCGGCACGAATGCCTCCTGCCCAATTAGTAAAATTTACTTGGTACCGCCTCCTGCTCAATTAATAAATTGACCTACCTTATACGAGTCTCCCAGCAGATTCTTTCCCGATCCCGTCAAGGTTATGCGATCAGCCTTGGGCGAGGGACCATGCCTCCAAAGGAACTAATGGAGAGTGACAAAAGGTAAAATACCTTTTGGGTGCCCAGTCAGTCTCCGCAGTCCCCAGCGTATTCCAGCCACTTACTCAGCCTGTCTGCTTGGCACTCCCTCTATTGGGATCCTGTTTGTGACGCCAAATGTTAAAATCGAATCTGAATAAAACTCGGGAGACCAGCTTCTCATAGTTACAACAGTTTATTGTGCACCCTCCTGCAGGAGTTTGAGACCCAGTTGTCAGAGGGAAGACATGTAAGTACTGCCACCATCCGACAAGTGGGCCCACTCTCTCTGGTTACAGCCGTATATTTATACATAGTAAGCCCCATACATTACTGTTGCAAGATGACATTTGAACTGGTACACCCACCAAGTCTGTTGGTGCAAAACTTACTTATATAACAGAGTCTGCTAAATCAAGGTTTAATTACAGATGGATGTACTGTCCAGTCCCTATTAGTTATTCCCTTTGCTAGGCCCTGACTTAATTACAGACAGATGTTCATTCCTGTCCTTATCGGTGAGTCCTCCTCTCCCTACTCAAATGAGGGTACAATGTATAATGTTATCAAACTCTCAATGTCTCACTGCAAATCAAGGGAGAACTAGTATAAGCCAGATTTTAGCTAAATGCGGAAGACAGGGTTAACTTCAGTTCAAAAATTCTTATTCAGTCCCAATTATTCTTTTAGCCAAAGGTTACATCGGTTCAAAATGATTTTTTAATATCCTCAATTCCTCAATGGTTTCCTGAAAGGAAAATCCTGTCTAACTAACCTACTGCAATTTTTTTGAGGAAATTACAGACAGGGTAGACAAAGGAGATGCATTGGACGTGGTGTATTTGGAATTTCAGAAGGCCTTTGACAAGGTGCCACACATGAAGTTGCTGAACAAGATAAGATTCCATGTAATTACAGGGAAGTTACTAGCATGGGTGGAGCATTGGCTGATCGGCAGAAAACAGAGTGGGAATAAAGAGACCCTATTCTGGCTGGCTGCCGGTTACCAGTGGAGTTCCACAGGGGTCGGTTTTGGGACCGCTGCTTTTTACAATGTATGTCAATGATTTGGACTATGGGATTAATGGATTTGTGGCTAAATTTGCCAATGATACAAAGATAGGTCGAGGAGCGGGTAGTGTTGTGGAAACAGAGAGCCTGTGAAGAGACTTAAGATAGTTTAGGGGAATGGCCAAAGAAGTGACAAATGAAATACAATGTTGGAAAGTGTATGGTCATGCATTTTGGTGGAAGAAATAAACAAGTAGACTATTATTTAGATAGGGAGAGAGTTCAAAATGCAGAGATGTAAAGGGACTTGGGAGTCCTTATGCAGGATATCCTAAAGGTTAACCTCCAGGTTGAGTCAGTGGTGCAGAAGGCAAATGCAATGTTGGCATTCATTTCTAGAGGTATGGAATATAAGAGCAGGGATGTGATATTGAGACTCATGAGACCACACTTGGAGTATTGTGTGCAGTTTTGGGCTCCTTATTTTAGAAAGGATACACTGACATTGGAGAGGGTTCAGAGAAGATTCACAAGAATGATTCCAGAAATAAAAGAGTTACTGTATGAGGAACATCTGGCAGCTCTTGGGCTGTATTCCCTGGAGTTCAGGAGAATGAGGGGGGATCTCATAGAAACATTCTGAATGTTAAAAGGCCTGAACAGATTAGATATGGCAAAGCTATTTCCCATGGTAGGGGAGTCCAGGACAAGAGGGCACAATTTCAGAATTGAAGGATGTCCATTTAGAACAGAGATGTGGAGAAATTACTTCAGTCAGAGGGTGGTAAGTCTGTGGAATTTGTTGCCACGAGCGGCTGTGGAGGCCAAGTCATTGGGTGCATTTAAGGCAGAGATAGATAGGTTCTTGATTAGCCAGGGCATCAAAGGATATGGGGTAAACACGAGGAAATCTGCAGATGCTGGAAATTCAAACAACACACACAAAATGCTGGTGGAACACAGCAGGCCAGGCAGCATCTATAGGAGAAGCACTGTCGACATTTCGGGCCGGAACCCTTCGTCAGGACTAACGGATATGGTGAGAAGGCAGGGGAATGGAGATGATTGGAAGAATTGGATCAGCCGATGATTGAATGGCGGTGCAGACTTGATGGGCTGAATGGCCTATTTCTGCTCCTATATCTCATAGTCTTATAAAATTTTGAATAGCCTTATAGAATGGATGTGGAGAGGATGTTCCCTATGGTGTTTGCTAGGTCTGGAGGGTACAGACTCCTAATAGAGAGATGTCTATTTAGAACAGATAATGCGGAATCCCTCTAGCCAGAGAGTGGTGAATCTGTAGAATTCGTTGCTACAAGTGGCTGTCATTGGATATATTTAAAGCAGAGGTTGATAAATCCTTGATTCGATCTTGATAGCTTAATGAAGGGTTATGGGGAGAAGGCAGCAGATTGGGGTTGAGAGCCATGATGAAACAACAGAGTAGACTCAATGGGCCAAATAGCCAAATTTTGCTCCAATCCTTGCGGTCTTTGGTCTAATATCATGTTCCTAAGATACTGTAATTACTTCCAGTTTAAGATTGTGCTGCTGAGGACATGTGACAACTTACTAGCAGTAATACAACTAAATACTTTATTAATAACACTTTTTCTTTAAAAAATGGTAAATGATCATCAGAAACAATGAAGAGGCAAGTGAAGGCAAGGCAGATTCGAGCTTCGAGGCATGTGGGTGTGATGCAAAGCCGGAGTGAGGTGAAGGCATAAGATACAGGAGCAGAATTAGGCCATTTGGCCCATCATGATTGCTCTGCCATTCAATCATGTCTGATCCAATTTTCCTCTCAGCCTCAACTGCCTTCTTCCCGTATCCATACATGCTCTGACAAATCAAGAATCTATCAACCTCTGTCTTAAACACACTTAAAGGCTTGGGCTCCAGAGCTCTTTTGAAGTTTCAGCACACCATTTCTAAGATAAGGGGCCCAAAATTGCTCACAATATTCTAAGTAAGGCCTCACCAATGCTTTATAAAGTCTCAACATTACATCCTTGCTTTTATATTCTAGTCCTCTTGAAATGAATGCTAACATTGCATTTGCCTTCCACAGATCAGACTCTACCTGCAAATTTACCTTTAGGGAATACAGGTGGCCCCCGTTTTTTGAACGTTTGCTTTACGACAGCTCACTGTTACGAAAGACCTACATTAGTACCTGTTTCGTTAACCAAAGAGGATTTTCGCTTTTACAAAAAAAAGACGCTCGCCTTATATGCGTGTTTACCCCGAGAAAGACTACCATAACCGTGAAGCCTTGTGCGGGCAGTTGTGTGTGCATGTGTGTACATGCGTATGCGTATACGTGGGTAGGCATGTATGTGCGTATGTGTGTACGTGCTGATTTTTCTCTTCCAAATCGATTTTGGCTCGCTGTCGTCCCCATTCTGAAAAGTGAAACTACACCGTACATACAATATTTCTACTTTATATAGGCTGTATATTTATCATATCATTCCTGTTTTTACTATATGTTCATGTTATTTTAGGTTTTATGCATTATTTGGTATGATTTGGTAGCTTATTTTTTGGGTCTGGGAACGCTCAAAACTTTTTCCCATATGGATTAACGGTAATTGCTTCTTCGCTTTACGGCATTTCAGCTTACGAACGGTTTCATAGGAACGCTCTACCTTCGGATAACAGGGGAAACCTGTACCACACAAGGTCTCTCAAGTGCCTTTGCACCTCTGTTTTTTTGTATTTTCTCTCCTTTTAGAAAATAGTCAACCCTTTGATTTCTTCGACCAAAGTGCATGACCATACGCTTCCTGACATTGTATTCCGCCTGCCATTTCCTTGCCCATTCTCCTAATCTGTCTAAGTCCTTCTCTCTATTTCCTCAAAACTACCTGCCCCTCCACCTATCCTCATGAAAAGATATGGGAAGAAGGCAGGAGATTGGGGATGAGAGGGAAATAGATCAGCCATAATGAAATGGTGAAGCAGACTCGATGGGCCAATTGGTCTAATTCTGCTCTATCTTATGGTCCTATGGTATCTTGCCCCACGAAATTTCCTCTTAGAATCATGGTTGGCAAATTGCTGTTATCCAAATCAATATGCTTGCATGCTTCAGATCCATGCGCCCTCCTGTGGTGAAAGTTCAGATCTACTTCGATCCATCTTCAAACTTCAACTGTAATAATGTTTCAGAGGGGATTTGTCAAAAAGTGCCTCTTTATATTAAAAGACACAGTGATTCCAATTATTAATGTTTAATAGCAACAATGGCTGATTCTTAAAGGGTATGCTAATGTCCTATTTGCTTTGTTTGCATTTTATAAACAGATGTAGATGATGTTCAGGTACACTGCACATAAACTGTTTCCTCCCAACTAAAGGTTGGTTTTCCTTCCAGAGCTCTGGCCTTACAGACAATGGAGTCTACTGCTTTTGTAACTTCTCCGGCCCTTTCACCAACTCAGATGCTGCCCGACCTCCTGAGTTCCACCAGCATCTTGTGTTTAATCTAACACTGACTGAGTTACTCAGAAACACAAGAGATTCTGCAGATGCTGGAAATCATGAGCAACACACACAAAACACTGGAGGAACTCAGCAACAAGGCAGTATCTTGGGAGGGGAATAAACACTGATGTTTTGGGCCAAGACCCTCCATCAAGACTGGAAACCTATGTAATCACAGGGAGAATGTGCAGGCTCCACATAGACAGCACCAGAGGTTCAGATTGAACCCAGTCTCTTGGGCAGTGAAGAAGCAGTTCTGGCAGCTGTTCCACCAACTGCTGCTGAAAGCGTCCTTTGTCCAAAAGCCATTTGTGGTATAAATCCTAAGAGCTGGTGCTTTGGACTAAGAGGTAGGTTCTTCCATTGAGTATATTTACCGCCCGGAAGAACAGTCTTATCATCAGACCACATCCCACTTCTTCACTAAATTCCTTGCAGGTGTAATGTCCTAGTCAGGGATACAATTAGAAGTGGTTATGTTTCTGGACTGGAGATGAACAAACTGCAGATGCTTGGATCTGGACCTTACTGGAGGAAAATCAAAAAAACTTTTGAAATATGAACTCTGATTTCTTCCAGGGATGCCACTTTTCCTGCTGAGTATTTCTAGCACTTTTTTTTTAGTAATCTGGAGGCAAAAGTTTTTTTAAAGTAAGTTTTAAAAGCCTGGAAATAAAAATTGGTAACAGTGAAGAAGACAGTGACATTGGCAGACTGCATTAAAAACTCTACCCGTACCTCATAAAAAGAAATCCACATACTGTACGTAGAAACACAAGTCTGCATTATTGCCATGTGCTCACGAACAGTGAGGGGCATCTGCAGTGATAAAAGTGCCTGTAGCAGCATCACAGACACGTGGGTACAGATAACAACATATAATGTAAGTGATACATAAATTATACACACAATGAAGAGATGAAAAACCAAATGCACAAAAAAATCAGACAGTGTTAAAATAAGGGACACGTTCAGAGAAGAGTCCATGGTAGTGCAAGAGGTGGTCTGTATCGTTCTGTTGCTGAGGTAAGATCAGAGTTGTGCAGGTCAGTTCAAAACCCTGGTGGTGTGGGCCTTCAGGCTTCTATACCTCCAGCATAATGGCAGCAGTGAGAAAAGAGCATGACACTAGAGGGTGAAAATCTTGATGGTAGATATTGTCTCCTTGAGGCAGTGCCTCATCTACGTGCTGTCACTGGTGGGGAGTGTTGTGCATATGATGGATCGGGCTGTGTTCAGTGCCCTCAGCCTCTTGTGTTCCTGTGCATTAGAGTTTTTTTAAAGTAAGTTTTAAAATTGGTAACAGTGAAGGAGACAGTGACATTGGCAGACTGCATTAAAAACTCCACCCATACCTCATAAAAAGAAATCCACATACTGTACCAGACCACGATGCAGTCAGGATAATTTATCAGAGTATTCCGTGATATGCCAAATCTTCTTAAGCTACTAAGAATGTAGAGGTGCTGTCACGCCTTCTTCACGATTGCATGTTTGTGCTGAGTCCAGTCAGGACACCCCCGATGTTAATGCCCAGGAATCTGAACCTGTCGTTTCTCTCCATCTTTGACCCACCAAGACGAAGTGGATTGCGGTCCCTTGAAATCAATGATTGAATGCTCGGTTTGACAGTGTTGTGTGTGAGGTTGTTGTTACAGCAACATCCAACTAGTTGTCCTACCTCAGTCCTGCACGTTGATTGTTCATGGCTGGTGATTCAGCCAACAGCAGCAGTGTCGTTGAGAACATGCGGTTGGTATTAGCACCATGCTTGGTCACATAGCCCTGGGTGTGTATGGGGGGTCAGCTGTTGGGTGTACTGGGGGTCAGCTGCCGTGTGTATGGGGAGGGGGTCAGCTGCTGGGTGTACTGGGGGGTCAGCTGCTGGGTGTATGGGGGTCAGCTGCTGGGTGTACTGGGGGGTCAGCTGCTGGGTGTATGGGGGTCAGCTGCTGGGTGTACTGGGGGGTCAGCTGCTGGGTGTATGGGGGTCAGCTGCTGGGTGAACTGGGGGGTCAGCTGCTGGGTGTATTGGGGGGTCAGCTGCTGGGTGTATGGGGTCAGCTGCTGGGTGTATTGGGGGTCAGCTGCCGTGTGTATGGGGAGGGGGTCAGCTGCTGGATGTATGGGGTCAGCTGCTGGGTGTACTGGGGGGTCAGCTGCTGGGTGTATGGGGGGGTCAGCTGCTGGGTGTACTGGGGGGTCAGCTGCTGGGTGTATGGGGGTCAGCTGCTGGATGTATGGGGTCAGCTGCTGGGTGTATTGGGGTCAGCTGCTGGGTGTACTGGGGGGTCAGCTGCTGGGTGTATTGGGGGTCAGCTGCTGGGTGTACTGGGGGGTCAGCTGCTGGGTGTATGGGGGGGTCAGCTGCTGGGTGTATGGGGGGTCAGCTGCCGGGTGTATGGGGGGGGTCAGCTGCTGGGTGTATGGGGGGTTAGCTGCTGGGTGTATTGGGGGTCAGCTGCTGGGTGTATGGGGGTCAGCTGCTGGGTGTACTGGGGGGTCAGCTGCTGGGTGTATGGGGGTCAGCTGCCATGTGTATGGGGAGGGGGTCAGCTGCTGGATGTATGGGGTCAGCTGCTGGGTGTATTGGGGTGTCAGCTGCTGGGTGTATGAGGGGTCAGCTGCTGGGTGTATGGGGGTCAGCTGCTGGATGTATGGGGTCAGCTGCTGGGTGTATTGGGGGTCAGCTGCTGGGTGTACTGGGTAGTCAGCTGCTGGGTGTATGGGGGTCAGCTGCTGGATGTATGGGGGGTCAGCTGCTGGGTGTATGGGGTCAGCTGCTGGGTGTATTGGGGGTCAGCTGCTGGGTGTACTGGGGGGTCAGCTGCTGGGTGTATTGGGGGGTCAGCTGCTGGGTGTACTGGGGTGTCAGCTGCTGGGTGTACTGGGGGGTCAGCTGCTGGGTGTATGGGGGTCAGCTGCTGGATGTATGGGGTCAGCTGCTGGGTGTATTGGGAGGTCAGCTGCTGGGTGTACTGGGGGGTCAGCTGCTGGGTGTATGGGGGTCAGCTGCTGGATGTATGGGGTCAGCTGCTGGGTGTATTGGGGGGTCAGCTGCTGTGTGTATGGGGTCAGCTGCTGGGTGTATGGGGGTCAGCTGCCGTGTGTATGGGGAGGGGGTCAGCTGCTGGATGTATGGGGGGGGTCAGCTGCTGGATGTATGGGGGGGGTCAGCTGCTGGGTGTATGGGGGGGGTCAGCTGCTGGGTGTACTGGGGGGTCAGCTGCCGGGTGTATGGGGGGGGTCAGCTGCCGGGTGTATGGGGGTCAGCTGCTGGGTGTATGGGGGTCAGCTGCTGGATGTATTGGGGGTCAGCTGCTGGGTGTATGGGGGTCAGCTGCTGGATGTATTGGGGGTCAGCTGCTGGGTGTATTGGGGGTCAGCTGCTGGGTGTATTGGGGTCAGCTGCTGGGTGTATGGAGGTCAGCTGCTGGATGTATGGGGTCAGCTGCTGGGTGTATTGGGGGGTCAGCTGCTGGGTGTATGAGGTCAGCTGCTGGGTGTACTGGGGGTCAGCTGCTGGGTGTACTGGGGGTCAGCTGCTGGGTGTATTGGGGGTCAGCTGCTGGGTGTACTGGGGGGTCAGCTGCTGGGTGTATTGGGGGGTCAGCTGCTGGGTGTATGGGGTCAGCTGCTGGGTGTATGGGGTCAGCTGCTGGGTGTATTGGGGGTCAGCTGCTGCGTGTATGGGGTCAGCTGCTGGGTGTATGGGGTCAGCTGCTGGGTGTACTGGGGGGTCAGCTGCTGGGTGTACGGGGGGGTCAGCTGCTGGATGTATGGGGTCAGCTGCTGGGTGTATTGGGGTCAGCTGCTGGGTGTATGGGGTCAGCTGCTGGGTGTACTGGGGGGTCAGCTGCTGGGTGTACTGGGGGGTCAGCTGCTGGGTGTATGGGGGGGTCAGCTGCTGGGTGTATGGGGGGGTCAGCTGCTGGGTGTACTGGGGGTCAGCTGCTGGGTGTATGGGGGTCAGCTGCTGGGTGTATTGGGGGGTCAGCTGCTGGGTGTATGGGGTCAGCTGCTGGGTGTATTGGGGGTCAGCTGCTGGGTGTACTGGGGGGTCAGCTGCTGGGTGTACTGGGGGGTCAGCTGCTGGGTGTATGGGGGGGTCAGCTGCTGGGTGTACTGGGGGGTCAGCTGCTGGGTGTATGGGGGTCAGCTGCTGGATGTATGGGGTCAGCTGCTGGGTGTATTGGGGGGTCAGCTGCTGGGTGTACTGGGGGTCAGCTGCTGGGTGTACTGGGGGGTCAGCTGCTTGGTGTATTGGGGGTCAGCTGCTGGGTGTACTGGGGGGTCAGCTGCTGGGTGTATTGGGGGGTCAGCTGCTGGGTGTACTGGGGGGTCAGCTGCTGGGTGTATGGGGGGGTCAGCTGCTGGGTGTATGGGGTCAGCTGCTGGGTGTATGGGGGGGGTCAGCTGCTGGGTGTATGGGGGGTCAGCTGCTGGGTGTATTGGGGGTCAGCTGCTGGGTGTATGGGGGGTCAGCTGCTGGGTGTATGGGGTCAGCTGCTGGGTGTATGGGGGGTCAGCTGCTGGGTGTATGGGGGAGTCAGCTGCTGGGTGTATGGGGGGTCAGCTGCTGGGTGTATGGGGGGGGTCAGCTGCTGGGTGTATGGGGTCAGCTGCTGGGTGTATGGGGGGGTCAGCTGCTGGGTGTATGGGGGGGGTCAGCTGTTGGGTGTATGGGGGGTTAGCTGCTGGGTGTATGGGGGGTCAGCTGCTGGGTGTATGGGGGGGTCAGCTGCTGGGTGTATGGGGGGGTCAGCTGCTGGATGTATGGGGTCAGCTGCTGGGTGTATGGGTGGTCAGCTACTGGGTGTATGGGGTCAGCTGCTGGGTGTATGGGGGTCAGCTGCTGGGTGTATCGGGGGTCAGCTGCTGGGTGTATGGGGGGGTCAGCTACTGGGTGTATGGGGTCAGCTGCTGGGTGTATGGGGGTCAGCTGCTGGGTGTATGGGGGGGTCAGCTGCTGGGTGTATGGGGGTCAGCTGCTGGGTGTATGGGGGTCAGCTACTGGTTGTATGGGGTCAGCTGCTGGGTGTATGGGGGTCAGCTGCTGGGTGTACTGGGGGGGTCAGCTGCTGGGTGTATGGGGGGTCAGCTGCTGGGTGTATGGGGTCAGCTGCTGGGTATACAGGGGGGTCAGCTGCTGGGTGTATGGGGGAGTCAGCTACTGGGTGTATGGGGTCAGCTGCTGGGTGTACGGGGGGTCAGCTGTTGGGTGTACTGGGGGGTCAGCTGCTGGGTGTATGGGTCAGCTGCTGGATGTATGGGGGGGTCAGCTGCTGGGTGTATGGGGGTCTGCTGCTGGGTGTATTGGGGTCAGCTGCTGGGTGTATGGGGTCAGCTGCTGGGTGTACGGGGGGTCAGCTGTTGGGTGTATTGGGGGTCAACTGCTGGGTGTATGGGGGTCAGCTGCTGGGTGTATGGGGGGGTCAGCTGCTGGGTGTATGGGGGGTCAGCTGCCGGGTGTATGGGGGGGGTCAGCTGCCGGGTGTATGGGGTGGGTCAGCTGCTGGGTGTATTGGGGGTCAGCTGCTGGGTGTATGGGGGTCAGCTGCTGGGTGTACTGGGGGGTCAGCTGCTGGGTGTGTGGGGGGGTCAGCTGCTGGGTGTATGGGGGTTAGCTGCTGGGTGTATTGGGGTCAGCTGCTGGGTGTATTGGGGGTCAGCTGCTGGGTGTATGGGGGGGTCAGCTGCTGGGTGTATGGGGGGAGTCAGCTGCTGGGTGTATGGGGGGTTAGCTGCTGGGTGTATTGGGGTCAGCTGCTGGGTGTATTGGGGGTCAGCTGCTGGGTGTATGGGGGGGTCAGCTGCTGGGTGTATGGGGGGGGTCAGCTGCTGGGTGTATGGGGGGGTCAGCTACTGGGTGTATGGGGTCAGCTGCTGGGTGTATGGGGGTCAGCTGCTGGGTGTATGGGGGGTCAGCTACTGGGTGTATGGGGTCAGCTGCTGGGTGTACTGGGGGGGTCAGCTGCTGGGTGTATGGGGTCAGCTGCTGGGTGTATGGGGGTCAGCTGCTGGGTGTACGGGGGGGTCAGCTGCTGGGTGTATGGGGGAGTCAGCTACTGGGTGTATGGGGTCAGCTGCTGGGTGTATGGGGGTCAGCTGCTGGGTGTATGGGGGGTCAGCTGCTGGGTGTATTGGGGGTCAGCTGCTGGGTGTATGGGGGTCAGCTGCTGGGTGTATGGGGGGGTCAGCTGCTGGGTGTATGGGGTCAGCTGCTGGGTGTACTGGGGGTCAGCTGCTGGGTGTATGGGGGGTCAGCTGCTGGGTGTATTGGGGGTCAGCTGCTGGGTGTATGTGGTCAGCTGCTGGGTGTATTGGGGGTCAGCTGCTGGGTGTATGGGGTCAGCTGCTGGGTGTATTGGGGGTCAGCTGCTGGGTGTATGGGGTCAGCTGCTGGGTGTACGGGGGGGTCAGCTGTTGGGTGTACTGGGGGTCATCTGCTGGGTGTATGGGGTTCAGCTGCTGGGTGTATTGGGGTCAGCTGCTGGGTGTATGGGGTCAGCTGCTGAGTGTACGGGGGGGTCAGCTGTTGGGTGTACTGGGGGTCAGCTGCTGGGTGTATGGGAGGTCAGCTGCTGGGTGTATGGGGGGTTAGCTGCTGGGTGTATTGGGGTCAGCTGCTGGGTGTATTGGGGGTCAGCTGCTGGGTGTATGGGGGGGTCAGCTGCTGGGTGTATGGGGGGGGTCAGCTACTGGGTGTATGGGGTCAGCTGCTGGGTGTATGGGGGTCAGCTGCTGGGTGTATGGGGGGTCAGCTACTGGGTGTATGGGGTCAGCTGCTGGGTGTATGGGGGTCAGCTGCTGGGTGTACTGGGGGGGTCAGCTGCTGGGTGTATGGGGGGGTCAGCTGCTGGGTGTATGGGGTCAGCTGCTGGGTGTATGGGGGAGTCAGCTACTGGGTGTATGGGGTCAGCTGCTGGGTGTATGGGGGTCAGCTGCTGGGTGTATGGGGGGTCAGCTGCTGGGTGTATTGGGGGTCAGCTGCTGGGTGTATGGGGGTCAGCTGCTGGGTGTATGGGGGGGTCAGCTGCTGGGTGTATGGGGTCAGCTGCTGGGTGTATGGGGGGTCAGCTGCTGGGTGTATTGGGGGTCAGCTGCTGGGTGTATGTGGTCAGCTGCTGGGTGTATTGGGGGGTCAGCTGCTGGGTGTATTGGGGGTCAGCTGCTGGGTGTATGGGGGGGTCAGCTGCTGGGTGTATGGGGGGGGTCAGCTGCTGGGTGTATGGGGGGGTCAGCTACTGGGTGTATGGGGTCAGCTGCTGGGTGTATGGGGGTCAGCTGCTGGGTGTATGGGGGGTCAGCTACTGGGTGTATGGGGTCAGCTGCTGGGTGTATGGGGGTCAGCTGCTGGGTGTACTGGGGGGGTCAGCTGCTGGGTGTATGGGGGGTCAGCTGTTGGGTGTATGGGGTCAGCTGCTGGGTGTACGGGGGGGTCAGCTGCTGGGTGTATGGGGGAGTCAGCTACTGGGTGTATGGGGTCAGCTGCTGGGTGTATGGGGGTCAGCTGCTGGGTGTATGGGGGGTCAGCTGCTGGGTGTATTGGGGGTCAGCTGCTGGGTGTATGGGGGTCAGCTGCTGGGTGTACTGGGGGGTCAGCTGCTGGGTGTATGGGGGTCAGCTGCCATGTGTATGGGGAGGGGGTCAGCTGCTGGATGTATGGGGTCAGCTGCTGGGTGTATTGGGGGGTCAGCTGCTGGGTGTACTGGGGTGTCAGCTGCTGGGTGTATGAGGGGTCAGCTGCTGGGTGTATGGGGGTCAGCTGCTGGATGTATGGGGTCAGCTGCTGGGTGTATTGGGGGTCAGCTGCTGGGTGTACTGGGTAGTCAGCTGCTGGGTGTATGGGGGTCAGCTGCTGGATGTATGGGGGGTCAGCTGCTGGGTGTATGGGGTCAGCTGCTGGGTGTATTGGGGGTCAGCTGCTGGGTGTACTGGGGGGTCAGCTGCTGGGTGTATTGGGGGGTCAGCTGCTGGGTGTACTGGGGTGTCAGCTGCTGGGTGTACTGGGGGGTCAGCTGCTGGGTGTATGGGGGTCAGCTGCTGGATGTATGGGGTCAGCTGCTGGGTGTATTGGGAGGTCAGCTGCTGGGTGTACTGGGGGGTCAGCTGCTGGGTGTATGGGGGTCAGCTGCTGGATGTATGGGGTCAGCTGCTGGGTGTATTGGGGGGTCAGCTGCTGTGTGTATGGGGTCAGCTGCTGGGTGTATGGGGGTCAGCTGCCGTGTGTATGGGGAGGGGGTCAGCTGCTGGATGTATGGGGGGGGTCAGCTGCTGGATGTATGGGGGGGGTCAGCTGCTGGGTGTATGGGGGGGGTCAGCTGCTGGGTGTACTGGGGGGTCAGCTGCCGGGTGTATGGGGGGGGGTCAGCTGCCGGGTGTATGGGGGTCAGCTGCTGTGTGTATGGGGGTCAGCTGCTGGATGTATTGGGGGTCAGCTGCTGGGTGTATGGGGGTCAGCTGCTGGATGTATTGGGGGTCAGCTGCTGGGTGTATTGGGGGTCAGCTGCTGGGTGTATTGGGGTCAGCTGCTGGGTGTATGGAGGTCAGCTGCTGGATGTATGGGGTCAGCTGCTGGGTGTATTGGGGGGTCAGCTGCTGGGTGTATGAGGTCAGCTGCTGGGTGTACTGGGGGTCAGCTGCTGGGTGTACTGGGGGTCAGCTGCTGGGTGTATTGGGGGTCAGCTGCTGGGTGTACTGGGGGGTCAGCTGCTGGGTGTATTGGGGGGTCAGCTGCTGGGTGTATGGGGTCAGCTGCTGGGTGTATGGGGTCAGCTGCTGGGTGTATTGGGGGTCAGCTGCTGCGTGTATGGGGTCAGCTGCTGGGTGTATGGGGTCAGCTGCTGGGTGTACTGGGGGGTCAGCTGCTGGGTGTACGGGGGGGTCAGCTGCTGGATGTATGGGGTCAGCTGCTGGGTGTATTGGGGTCAGCTGCTGGGTGTATGGGGTCAGCTGCTGGGTGTACTGGGGGGTCAGCTGCTGGGTGTACTGGGGGGTCAGCTGCTGGGTGTATGGGGGGGTCAGCTGCTGGGTGTATGGGGGGGTCAGCTGCTGGGTGTACTGGGGGTCAGCTGCTGGGTGTATGGGGGTCAGCTGCTGGGTGTATTGGGGGGTCAGCTGCTGGGTGTATGGGGTCAGCTGCTGGGTGTATTGGGGGTCAGCTGCTGGGTGTACTGGGGGGTCAGCTGCTGGGTGTACTGGGGGGTCAGCTGCTGGGTGTATGGGGGGGTCAGCTGCTGGGTGTACTGGGGGGTCAGCTGCTGGGTGTATGGGGGTCAGCTGCTGGATGTATGGGGTCAGCTGCTGGGTGTATTGGGGGGTCAGCTGCTGGGTGTACTGGGGGTCAGCTGCTGGGTGTACTGGGGGGTCAGCTGCTTGGTGTATTGGGGGTCAGCTGCTGGGTGTACTGGGGGGTCAGCTGCTGGGTGTATTGGGGGGTCAGCTGCTGGGTGTACTGGGGGGTCAGCTGCTGGGTGTATGGGGGGGTCAGCTGCTGGGTGTATGGGGTCAGCTGCTGGGTGTATGGGGGGGGTCAGCTGCTGGGTGTATGGGGGGTCAGCTGCTGGGTGTATTGGGGGTCAGCTGCTGGGTGTATGGGGGGTCAGCTGCTGGGTGTATGGGGTCAGCTGCTGGGTGTATGGGGGGTCAGCTGCTGGGTGTATGGGGGAGTCAGCTGCTGGGTGTATGGGGGGTCAGCTGCTGGGTGTATGGGGGGGGTCAGCTGCTGGGTGTATGGGGTCAGCTGCTGGGTGTATGGGGGGGTCAGCTGCTGGGTGTATGGGGGGGGTCAGCTGTTGGGTGTATGGGGGGTTAGCTGCTGGGTGTATGGGGGGTCAGCTGCTGGGTGTATGGGGGGGTCAGCTGCTGGGTGTATGGGGGGGGTCAGCTGCTGGATGTATGGGGTCAGCTGCTGGGTGTATGGGTGGTCAGCTACTGGGTGTATGGGGTCAGCTGCTGGGTGTATGGGGGTCAGCTGCTGGGTGTATGGGGGGTCAGCTGCTGGGTGTATGGGGGGGTCAGCTACTGGGTGTATGGGGTCAGCTGCTGGGTGTATGGGGGTCAGCTGCTGGGTGTATGGGGGGGTCAGCTGCTGGGTGTATGGGGGTCAGCTGCTGGGTGTATGGGGGTCAGCTACTGGTTGTATGGGGTCAGCTGCTGGGTGTATGGGGGTCAGCTGCTGGGTGTACTGGGGGGGTCAGCTGCTGGGTGTATGGGGGGTCAGCTGCTGGGTGTATGGGGTCAGCTGCTGGGTATACAGGGGGGTCAGCTGCTGGGTGTATGGGGGAGTCAGCTACTGGGTGTATGGGGTCAGCTGCTGGGTGTACGGGGGGTCAGCTGTTGGGTGTACTGGGGGGTCAGCTGCTGGGTGTATGGGTCAGCTGCTGGATGTATGGGGGGGTCAGCTGCTGGGTGTATGGGGGTCTGCTGCTGGGTGTATTGGGGTCAGCTGCTGGGTGTATGGGGTCAGCTGCTGGGTGTACGGGGGGTCAGCTGTTGGGTGTATTGGGGGTCAACTGCTGGGTGTATGGGGGTCAGCTGCTGGGTGTATGGGGGGGTCAGCTGCTGGGTGTATGGGGGGTCAGCTGCCGGGTGTATGGGGGGGGTCAGCTGCCGGGTGTATGGGGTGGGTCAGCTGCTGGGTGTATTGGGGGTCAGCTGCTGGGTGTATGGGGGTCAGCTGCTGGGTGTACTGGGGGGTCAGCTGCTGGGTGTGTGGGGGGGTCAGCTGCTGGGTGTATGGGGGTTAGCTGCTGGGTGTATTGGGGTCAGCTGCTGGGTGTATTGGGGGTCAGCTGCTGGGTGTATGGGGGGGTCAGCTGCTGGGTGTATGGGGGGAGTCAGCTGCTGGGTGTATGGGGGGGTTAGCTGCTGGGTGTATTGGGGTCAGCTGCTGGGTGTATTGGGGGTCAGCTGCTGGGTGTATGGGGGGGTCAGCTGCTGGGTGTATGGGGGGGGTCAGCTGCTGGGTGTATGGGGGGGTCAGCTACTGGGTGTATGGGGTCAGCTGCTGGGTGTATGGGGGTCAGCTGCTGGGTGTATGGGGGGTCAGCTACTGGGTGTATGGGGTCAGCTGCTGGGTGTACTGGGGGGGTCAGCTGCTGGGTGTATGGGGTCAGCTGCTGGGTGTATGGGGGTCAGCTGCTGGGTGTACGGGGGGGTCAGCTGCTGGGTGTATGGGGGAGTCAGCTACTGGGTGTATGGGGTCAGCTGCTGGGTGTATGGGGGTCAGCTGCTGGGTGTATGGGGGGTCAGCTGCTGGGTGTATTGGGGGTCAGCTGCTGGGTGTATGGGGGTCAGCTGCTGGGTGTATGGGGGGATCAGCTGCTGGGTGTATGGGGTCAGCTGCTGGGTGTACTGGGGGTCAGCTGCTGGGTGTATGGGGGGTCAGCTGCTGGGTGTATTGGGGGTCAGCTGCTGGGTGTATGTGGTCAGCTGCTGGGTGTATTGGGGGTCAGCTGCTGGGTGTATGGGGTCAGCTGCTGGGTGTATTGGGGGTCAGCTGCTGGGTGTATGGGGTCAGCTGCTGGGTGTACGGGGGGGTCAGCTGTTGGGTGTACTGGGGGTCATCTGCTGGGTGTATGGGGTTCAGCTGCTGGGTGTATTGGGGTCAGCTGCTGGGTGTATGGGGTCAGCTGCTGAGTGTACGGGGGGGTCAGCTGTTGGGTGTACTGGGGGTCAGCTGCTGGGTGTATGGGAGGTCAGCTGCTGGGTGTATGGGGGGTTAGCTGCTGGGTGTATTGGGGTCAGCTGCTGGGTGTATTGGGGGTCAGCTGCTGGGTGTATGGGGGGGTCAGCTGCTGGGTGTATGGGGGGGTCAGCTACTGGGTGTATGGGGTCAGCTGCTGGGTGTATGGGGGTCAGCTGCTGGGTGTATGGGGGGTCAGCTACTGGGTGTATGGGGTCAGCTGCTGGGTGTATGGGGGTCAGCTGCTGGGTGTACTGGGGGGGTCAGCTGCTGGGTGTATGGGGGGGTCAGCTGCTGGGTGTATGGGGTCAGCTGCTGGGTGTATGGGGGAGTCAGCTACTGGGTGTATGGGGTCAGCTGCTGGGTGTATGGGGGTCAGCTGCTGGGTGTATGGGGGGTCAGCTGCTGGGTGTATTGGGGGTCAGCTGCTGGGTGTATGGGGGTCAGCTGCTGGGTGTATGGGGGGGTCAGCTGCTGGGTGTATGGGGGGGTCAGCTGCTGGGTGTACTGGGGGTCAGCTGCTGGGTGTATGGGGGGTCAGCTGCTGGGTGTATTGGGGGTCAGCTGCTGGGTGTATGTGGTCAGCTGCTGGGTGTATTGGGGGGTCAGCTGCTGGGTGTATTGGGGGTCAGCTGCTGGGTGTATGGGGGGGTCAGCTGCTGGGTGTATGGGGGGGGTCAGCTGCTGGGTGTATGGGGGGGTCAGCTACTGGGTGTATGGGGTCAGCTGCTGGGTGTATGGGGGTCAGCTGCTGGGTGTATGGGGGGTCAGCTACTGGGTGTATGGGGTCAGCTGCTGGGTGTATGGGGGTCAGCTGCTGGGTGTACTGGGGGGGTCAGCTGCTGGGTGTATGGGGGGGTCAGCTGCTGGGTGTATGGGGTCAGCTGCTGGGTGTACGGGGGGGTCAGCTGCTGGGTGTATGGGGGAGTCAGCTACTGGGTGTATGGGGTCAGCTGCTGGGTGTATGGGGGTCAGCTGCTGGGTGTATGGGGGGTCAGCTGCTGGGTGTATTGGGGGTCAGCTGCTGGGTGTATGGGGGTCAGCTGCTGGGTGTATGGGGGGGTCAGCTGCTGGGTGTATGGGGTCAGCTGCTGGGTGTACTGGGGGTCAGCTGCTGGGTGTATGGGGGGTCAGCTGCTGGGTGTATTGGGGGTCAGCTGCTGGGTGTATGTGGTCAGCTGCTGGGTGTACTGGGGGGTCAGCTGCTGGGTGTATTGGGGGTCAGCTGCTGGGTGTACTGGGGGGTCAGCTGCTGGGTGTATTGGGGGGTCAGCTGCTGGGTGTACTGGGGGGTCAGCTGCTGGGTGTATGGGGGGGTCAGCTGCTGGGTGTATGGGGTCAGCTGCTGGGTGTATGGGGGGGGTCAGCTGCTGGGTGTATGGGGGGTCAGCTGCTGGGTGTATTGCGGGTCAGCTGCTGGGTGTATGGGGGGTCAGCTGCTGGGTGTATGGGGTCAGCTGCTGGGTGTATGGGGGGTCAGCTGCTGGGTGTATGGGGGAGTCAGCTGCTGGGTGTATGGGGGGTCAGCTGCTGGGTGTATGGGGGGGGTCAGCTGCTGGGTGTATGGGGTCAGCTGCTGGGTGTATGGGGGGGTCAGCTGCCGGGTGTATGGGGTCAGCTGCTGGGTGTATGGGGGGGGTCAGCTGTTGGGTGTATGGGGGGTTAGCTGCTGGGTGTATGGGGGGTCAGCTGCTGGGTGTATGGGGGGGTCAGCTGCTGGCTGTATGGGGGGGGTCAGCTGCTGGATGTATGGGGTCAGCTGCTGGGTGTATGGGTGGTCAGCTACTGGGTGTATGGGGTCAGCTGCTGGGTGTATGGGGGTCAGCTGCTGGGTGTATGGGGGGTCAGCTGCTGGGTGTATGGGGGGGTCAGCTACTGGGTGTATGGGGTCAGCTGCTGGGTGTATGGGGGTCAGCTGCTGGGTGTATGGGGGGGTCAGCTGCTGGGTGTATGGGGGTCAGCTGCTGGGTGTATGGGGGTCAGCTACTGGTTGTATGGGGTCAGCTGCTGGGTGTATGGGGGTCAGCTGCTGGGTGTACTGGGGGGGTCAGCTGCTGGGTGTATGGGGGGTCAGCTGCTGGGTGTATGGGGTCAGCTGCTGGGTATACAGGGGGGTCAGCTGCTGGGTGTATGGGGGAGTCAGCTACTGGGTGTATGGGGTCAGCTGCTGGGTGTACGGGTGGTCAGCTGTTGGGTGTACTGGGGGGTCAGCTGCTGGGTGTATGGGTCAGCTGCTGGATGTATGGGGGGGTCAGCTGCTGGGTGTATGGGGGTCTGCTGCTGGGTGTATTGGGGTCAGCTGCTGGGTGTATGGGGTCAGCTGCTGGGTGTACGGGGGGTCAGCTGTTGGGTGTATTGGGGGTCAACTGCTGGGTGTATGGGGGTCAGCTGCTGGGTGTATGGGGGGGTCAGCTGCTGGGTGTATGGGGGGTCAGCTGCCGGGTGTATGGGGGGGGTCAGCTGCCGGGTGTATGGGGTGGGTCAGCTGCTGGGTGTATTGGGGGTCAGCTGCTGGGTGTATGGGGGTCAGCTGCTGGGTGTACTGGGGGGTCAGCTGCTGGGTGTGTGGGGGGGTCATGGGGGGTTAGCTGCTGGGTGTATTGGGGTCAGCTGCTGGGTGTATTGGGGGTCAGCTGCTGGGTGTATGGGGGGGTCAGCTGCTGGGTGTATGGGGGGGGGTCAGCTGCTGGGTGTATGGGGGGGTCAGCTACTGGGTGTATGGGGTCAGCTGCTGGGTGTATGGGGGTCAGCTGCTGGGTGTATGGGGGGTCAGCTACTGGGTGTATGGGGTCAGCTGCTGGGTGTATGGGGGTCAGCTGCTGGGTGTACTGGGGGGGTCAGCTGCTGGGTGTATGGGGGGGTCAGCTGCTGGGTGTATGGGGTCAGCTGCTGGGTGTACGGGGGGGTCAGCTGCTGGGTGTATGGGGGAGTCAGCTACTGGGTGTATGGGGTCAGCTGCTGGGTGTATGGGGGTCAGCTGCTGGGTGTATGGGGGGTCAGCTGCTGGGTGTATTGGGGGTCAGCTGCTGGGTGTATGGGGGTCAGCTGCTGGGTGTATGGGGGGGTCAGCTGCTGGGTGTATGGGGTCAGCTGCTGGGTGTACTGGGGGTCAGCTGCTGGGTGTATGGGGGGTCAGCTGCTGGGTGTATTGGGGGTCAGCTGCTGGGTGTATGTGGTCAGCTGCTGGGTGTATTGGGGGTCAGCTGCTGGGTGTATGGGGTCAGCTGCTGGGTGTATTGGGGGTCAGCTGCTGGGTGTATGGGGTCAGCTGCTGGGTGTACGGGGGGGTCAGCTGTTGGGTGTACTGGGGGTCATCTGCTGGGTGTATGGGGTTCAGCTGCTGGGTGTATTGGGGTCAGCTGCTGGGTGTATGGGGGGGTCAGCTGCTGGGTGTATTGGGGTCAGCTGCTGGGTGTATGGGGGGGGTCAGCTGCTGGGTGTACGGGGGGTCAGCTGCTGGGTGTATGGGGGGTCAGCTGCTGGGTGTATGGGGGGGTCAGCTGTTGGGTGTATGGGGGGTCAGCTGCTGGGTGTATTGGGGGTCAGCTGCTGGGTGCATCTCAGCTTTCATTGTAGCTTCTGTAGAAAATACACGGATACTTCTACTTATTGTAAATTTTACGTGTTTGGCAAAGTAACATAAGATGCGTTACCACCAACTACTGAAAGAACGTTTGGAGAAAAGAGACAGGAAGTACACCCACTAAATTCCACCCCCCCACCAAATAATCATCAAAATGCCAAATACACACTTATATATATTATGATGGTAGTGATATCCAAACAAACATTCCATGTTAAACTGTGTCAGTCCCAAAGATCTCAATTTGGTAATTAGCTGCTTCCTTTTGCCCTGTATAGGAACTGCAGTCAAACAATGTATGCTGCATTGTTTCTTGACAAGTGTTTCTCTCTACTATTGTCCGTATCGTGCATATTAATTCAGAACAGGTAATTATTTAACTTAGTATGCCCAATATGTAAATGTGTAAGTATAACTTCTTCCCTCCTTTTAAACCCATCTCTCAACTGAGTTCCCACCATCCTCTTAAGTTTATATACAGCACTGTGTAAATAAATATATATAGCTAAGACTTTTGTACAATACTATAGTAATTTTATGTATTACATTGTACAGCTCAGCAAAAAAAAAATCATGATATATGTGAGTAATGATAAACCTGATTCTGATATGGGTCTCTGTTGTAGGCTGAGAGTGGGAAGGGGGCAGGGGGAGGGGAATCATGGTTGGGGAAAGGGGAAGGGAGAGGGGAGGAAGCAGGAAGGACCAGAGAGGCATTCTGTAATGGTCAATAAACCAACTGTTTGGAACCAAATGACTTTGCCTGATGTCTCAGGGTTGGGTGTGTCTGCACCTGCACCACCCCCTCTGTCCCTGGCTCTCCTTCTTTGCTACATGCCCCATAGCCCTCCCACGACACTCCACCCTTGCCATTCCAAATAGCTTTTGCTCCCACCAGATTTACAAACTCACTCTCCACTCCACCTTGACAATACTGTGTAAAAGTCTAGCTATATATATGTGTCTAAGACTTTTGGACAGTACTGTAAATGCCGTCTTTTCTTCTCCTTGTCTCATCTTCATTGCCACAGTGATTGAAAAGACATTTTAATTGTGGTTCTCACCTCCTCTTTATGCAAAGGCATGACTATATTTGCATAATTCATTTTAAGGATTGCTTGGCTAGAATGTCTGGCATTTTGTTTCCTTTAACACCAACATGGGCAGGGACCCATAAAGACTGGATACACAAACATGGACCCTGCAGTCTCAGCAGGTGTTGTCCAATCTCAAGAAGAATGTCTGGCCTACAATTTGAAATACCTGTTTTAATAAATGTCCAAACCAAGAACGAATCAGAGCATGAAGTACACAATCAGTGTGTACTTCTTTGACCCATTACAAGGCTAAATTGATAGCAACCATCTTAGAGGTCAATACTGATGCTTTGTCTAATTATCTTTTCTTAATAGTCACCTGAAACTTTGGAACATAAACAGAAACACCTGAATGAAATGTCACTGGATCTTTTGAGCCATCTGTATAGTTATGAAAGAAGCTATAATTTCTGCCTTGCATGTATTACTGAACTACCTCTGGCACTAATATACAATCAGTCTTCATCTTGACCTTTTCTTGAAGGCTTAAATCATCTATAGGCAAAAGGAAAAGCAATGGCAGAGCAACAGAAAGGGGTACACTGGGACCATATTCCACATTAAACAATCCAGGATTTTGTGCCCATTTATTTCCCATCCACCCAAAGCTGAAAACCTTACAAATGCAGAGCTCCCAACACTCTACCAGTGTTACTAATATTGAATAACCAACTTATATCCTCTTATGTTAACCCAATAAACCATTGGTAACTGCTTCCTGCGTAGATGCAAAGGTATCCATTTGGGTAGAACTCAAGAAGAAGAAGAGTGCAATCACACAGGTGGGACTGTACTACAGACACTGCCCCCAGAACCCACCCACTGGGACACTGAGGAACAGGTATGCAGACTGATAAAAGTATATGTGTGAAAATAACAAGGCTGTTATCACGGGGGATTTCAACTTCCCTAATATAAACTGGGACCTTCTTAGTGCAAAGGGTTTAGATGTCAGACATCCCACCCTGCAAAAACTCTTTTCAGGGAGGTAGCACCCCCGCCAACCACAAGCCAATATCTCCCCCCCCCCCCACCACCCGGTCGACCTCCAAGGGTGTGTGTAATACTTTGTTTAGTGATTTTGTCTAATCTGTAAATCAAGTTGAGTATATGCAGAAAATGTGACATTAAAATATGTACTTATATTATATTATCATGGAGTTGTTTTTTTATTCTAATACAACTTTAAGCAAGTCTACAGGGAGTTTGGCCTCATCAATAGAGTAGCTCCTTAGCAGCTAGACAGCTAGTTTAAATAATGTTAGCTATGCTGGGAGTACAGTTAGACGAGAAGCTAGACTGGACTGCCAACACAGATGCCTTGTGCAGGAAGGCACAGAGGCGACTGTACTTCCTAAGAAGGTTGGCGTCATTCAATGTCTGTGGTGAGATGCTGAAGATGTTCTATAGGTCAGTTGTGGAGAGCGCCCTCTTCTTTGTGGTGGCGTGTTGGGGAGGAAGCATTAAGAAGAGGGACGCCTCACGTCTTAATAAGCTGGTAAGGAAGGCGGGCTCTGTCGTGGGCAAAGTACTGGAGAGTTTAACATCGGTAGCTGAGCGAAGGGCGCTGAGTAGGCTACGGTCAATTATGGATAACTCTGAACATCCTCTACATAGCACCATCCAGAGACAGAGAAGCAGTTTCAGCGACAGGTTACTATCGATGCAATGCTCCTCAGACAGGATGAAGAGGTCAATACTCCCCAATGCCATTAGGCTTTACAATTCTACCGCCAGGACTTAAGAACTTTTTAAAAGCTATTATTAATGCTTTTGAGATAGTGATTTAGATGCATATCATATTTTTTACTGAGTTAAGTATTGTATGTAATTAGTTTTGCTACAACAAGTGTATGGGACATTGGAAAAAAGTTGGAATTTCCCCATGGGGATGAATAAAGTATCTATCTATCTATCTATCTAATGAATGGCGCCTGTTAAACTCACCTCAACATGTCGTTTACAGTCATTTAACCCACCATGGGCAATAGAAAAGTCACTGTTGCAAACAGTGCAGCGAGCAACACTGTCATTATTTTGACCCCTATTAGGCAGGGGTACACTTTAGCGTAGTCTGGGGTGAAGTACTTTTTATATTTTCTTTTTTGGAACACTCTGCCATGGCGTAGCAGGACACTAAACTGAACTGATGGGGAGGGGGAGGGGGAGGGGGAGAGGGAGAGAGAGAGAGAGAGGGAGAGAGAGAGAGAGAGAGAGAGAGAGAGGAGAGAGAGAGAGAGAGAGAGAGAGAGAGAGAGAGAGAGAGAGAGAGAGAGAGAGAGAGAGAGAGAGAGAGAGACTGTAAGGCCCGCCCACAGAGAAAACTGATAGGTCTACTTAGCATGAAGAGAGACCAATCAGGATGCTCCCTCTCACTCTTCCTCTCTCTCAAAAAAAAAATCGATTTCCAGGATATTGTATATAATTTGCGGGTGTCAGGGAGCCGCTATCAATATGTGGGAGACTCCCAGAACTTCCGGGAGAGGTGGGATGTCTGAGATGGGACAGAATGTGTTAAGTGTATCCAGGAGGGTTTATTAAATCAACATGTGGACAGCTGAACGAGAGGAGGGACTGTACTGGACATGGTGTTGGGTAATGAACCTGGCCAGGTTCAATGGGTGAACAGTTAGGGAACAGTGAGCACAACTCCATAACTTTCAGGATAGTTATTAATAAGGATAGATACTATCCTCGCTGGAGAGTTTTAAATTGGAGTAGGGCAAATTACAAGGGCATTAGGCAGGAACAAAAGAAAAAGAGTTAATTGGGAACACCTATTTTCTGCAAGTCCACATCAGACATGTGGCGGGTGTTTAAAGATCAATTGCACAGAGTACAGGAAAGGTGTGTTCCTATTAGAAGGACGAACAGGGATTATAAGATAAGAGAACCCTGGATGACCAGAGAGGTGATGAATTTAGTCAAGAAGAAAAAGGAGAAGTTTGTGAAGCTTTGAAAGTTATGATCAAATGCAGCACATGAGGATTATAAAGAAGCCAGGAAAGAATAATAGAAGGGAATTGAGAAAGCCAGGAGGGGCCATGAAAAGTCCCTGGCAAGTAGAATTAAGGTGAATCCCAAGGCATCCTATACAGACATCAAGAGCAAGAGGATAACTAGGGAGAGGGTGGGACCACTCAAGGATAAAGAGGAACATTGGCTTGGACGCAGAGAATGTGAGTGAGGTACTTAATGAGTACTTTGCTTCAGTGTCTACCAAGGAAAAGGATATGGAGGACGAGGAGATCAGCACTGAGTGTTTAGCGATCAAGGAGGAGGAAGAGTTGGGCCTACTAATGAGTATTAAGGTGGATAAGTCCCAAGGGCCTGATGAGATTTACCCCAGGTAATTAGAGGAGGCAAGAGACGAGATTGCTGGGGCCTTGACCAGTACCTTCATGTCCTCTCTAGGCACAGGTGAGGTCCTGGAGGACTGGCAAGTGGATAATGTTGTACAACACACAAAATGCTGGTGGAACACAGCAGGCCAGGCAGCATCCATAAGGAGAAGAGCTGTCGACGTTTCGAGCCAAGACCCTTCGTCAGGACTAACCGAAAGGAAAGATAGTAAGAGATTTGAAAGTAGTGGGGGGAGGGGGAAATGCAAAATGATAGGAGAAGACTGGAGGGGGTGGGATGAAGCTAAGAGCTGGAAAGGTGATTGGCGAAAGTGATACAGAGCTGGAGAAGGGAAAGGATCATGGGACGGGAGGCCTCGGGAGAAAGAAAGGGGGAAGGGGGAGCACCAGAGGGAGATGGAGAACAGGCAGAATGATGGGCAGAGAGAAAAAAAAACAAACAACTAAATATGTCAGGGATGGGGTAAGAAGGGAAGGAGGGGCATTAACGGAAGTTAGAGAAGTCAATGCTCATGCCATCAGGTTGGAGGCTACCCGGCCGGTATATAAGGTGTTGTTCCTCCAACCTGAGTGTGGATTCATTTTGACAGTAGATAATGTTGTATCTCTATTTAAGAAGGGAACAAAGAAAATCCGGGGAACTATAGACCAGTGAACCTCACTTCAGTTGCAGGGAAATTGCTGGACCAGAAGAGTTAACCAGGATGCTGCCTGGTTTAGAGGGCATTTGCTACCACAAGAGTCTGGGTAAACTTGGGGTAGTTTTCCCTGGAGTGCCCGAGGCTGAGGGGAGATCAGATAGAGGTTTATAAGATTATGAGAGGGCATAGATGGAGTAGATAGGAAGTATCTTTCTCCCAGGGCAGAAATGTCTCATACCAGAGGTCATGCATTGAAGATGAGAGGGGTAGGTTCAAAGGGGAGGTGAGGGGTAAATTTTTTACTCAGAGTGTGGAGAATGTCTGGAATACGCAGCCTGGTATGGTGGTAGAGGCAAACACATCAGAGGCTTTAAAGAGACGTTAAAGTAGGCACGTGAATGTGAGGAAAATGGAGGGATTCGTTTTTGGCGGGTTTTGATATACCTTTTAGCTGATTCCGCACAACATTGTGAGCCAAAGGGCCTGATCCTGGGCAAACTTCTCCCATTTCTACCAATAATGCCGAAATCACTGATACAATCTGAATACATTTCTAATCACAGGTGAGGGGAAAAGCGCCTTCCCCCGTTGGCATCAGCAAGGTGCGCAGAAACCCGGCAGGCAGGCAGCTTCGCCTCAGGTCGGGGGTCCTCCCGGGCGCCAGGCGGCGGTGTGGCGGAGTCCGGCGGCAGCGCCGCTCTTGACGCGCCGCAGCGTCTCGTCGTTCGCGCCGCAGAGGAGGTCGGGACGGCGGTTGGGTGCAGGTGAGGGAGCGGCCGCTGTGTCCGAGGGTCTCGGGTTCTGGCCCTGGGGTTTGGGACCTGGGTCGGGGACCTTCCACGTCCAGCCTCGCGATGTTCGGAACTGGCCGGAGACTCCCCGCCGGCCCGGGGTTGGAGTCGCGCGGCCCAGTCCGCGGGGCGTCCCGAAAGTTGCTGCTTCATCCCGGGGAGAGAGGAGGATCAGGGGTGGAGGTGGGGAGGACATCCATCCAGTCCCGGGCCTGAAGGAACCGTCAACCCGGGCAACCAGAGCCGGGAGCCGCTACCGAAAAATCCTCCAGTCATCCCGGGTCGGTTTCAGTTTCGGTTTCAGCTGTGGAGCCGGTGGCCGGTCCCGCCAGGGAAGGGAGCGGGTCGGGGTTGTATCAAGCAGTGTCCTCCGCTCCTCTCTATCCCCCCTCCCTTCCTCCCTCTCTCCCCCCTCCCTTCCTCTCCCCCCCCTCCCTTCCTCCCTCTCTCCCCCTCCCACTTGTTCTCACTCCTTTTGCTTAAAGTTTAATCGCCACTGTGATCCAGGAAAAGCTCTCACTATTGTGCGCAGCAAGATCCCCCCCCCCCTGACAAATGAGCTGAGGGTCTTTTTGAAATGATCTTTTTAGCGATGCTAAGGTATCACTAGTTTTCTATGATGGGGTTGTGGGACCCCAGCATACCAGCACTGCAGGTGGTGGAGATATGCCACCCTTCTGAGGTCTGAATAAACAGAGCATTACAGCACATTACAGGCCTTTAAGTCCACAATGTTGTGATCTGTTAACCAGTCTAAGATTAATCTAATTCTTCCCTCCTACATACACCTCCATTTTTCTATCATCACCTTCCTTAGCTAAGAGTTTTTTAAATGCCCTTAATATATCTGCATTTACCAGCGCCCTGGCAAGGCGTTCCACACACTCACCACTCTCTGTAGAAAAAGTTACCCCCTTTCCTGTAATCATCTCAAAATTACGTCCCCTTGTATTAGCTATTTCAGCTCTGGGAAAAAGTTTTTGACTATCCATTTGATCTATACTGAAATTATCTTGTCACCTTTACCAGCCTTCTCTCCAAAGAGAAAACCCTCGCTCACTCAACCTTTCCTCATAAGACATGTTCTCTAATCCCAGTAGCATCCTGATAAATCTCTGTGCTCTCTCTAAAGCCTCCACGTCCTTCCTATGATACGGTGGCCAGAACTGAACACAATATTCCAAGGGTGGTCTAACCAGGGCTTTATAGAACTCTTAAATTTACCCTACAGATCTAGAGCTCAGCCCTCCAACTAATGAAGTCTAACACAGCATGCATCTTGTAACAACCCTATCAAATTGCTGGACTTTACCTCTTTCCAACCTATTAATGTTGCCCTCACCCTCATCTCTTACATTTCACACACATCTGCTGTTGCCCCATCCTCCTGCCACCCTTCCTCTTATCCTCACCTACCACCCCTACTGCCTCCGTGTCCGCACATAATTCTCCGTAACTTCCACCATCTCCAACAGGATCCAACCACCAAGCACATCTTTTTCTCCCCCCATCCACCCACTCTCTGCGGGGATCGCTCCCTGCGCAATTCCCTTGTCCATTCATCCCTCCCCACTGATCTTCCTCCTGGCACTTAGCCTTGCAAGTGGAATAAGTGCTACATCTGCTCTCTCACTGCCATTCAGAGCCTCAAATAGGCCTTGCAGGTGTGGAGACACTTCATTTGTGAGTCTGTTGGTGTCATACATATACTGTGTTTGGTGCTCCCAGTGTGGCTTCCTGTATATCAGGAACATCTGATGTAAATTAGGAAACCACTTCGCCGAGCACCTACGCTCCGTCTGCCAGAAGAAGCAGGATCTCCCAGTGGCCACCCATTTCAATTCCATTTCCCATTCCATGGCCGTGGCCTCTTCTACTGACGCACTGAGGTCCCACTCAAGCTGGAGGTGCAACACCTTATATTCCATCTGGGTAGCCTCCAAACTGATGGCATGACCGTAGATTTCTTGAACTTCCAGTATGACCCCACCAGCATTCCTAATTCCCATTTCCTCTCACCATATCTCCTTACCTGCTCATCAGCTCCCTTTGGTGCTCCTCCCCCTTCCCTTTCTCCCTGGTCTTCTGTCCTCTTCTATCAGATTCCCCCTTCTCCAGCCCTTTATCTCTTTCACCAATTAATTTCCAAGCTCTTTACTTCACCCTTCCCCCTCTTCTGGTTTCTCCTATCACCTACTACCTTGTATTTCTTCCTCTCCTCCCCCACCTTCTTACTCTGACTTCTCATCTTTTTTCTCTAGTCCTGATGAAAGGTCTCAGCCTGAAACATTGACTATTTGCTCTTCCATGGATGCTGCCAGGCCTGCTGAGTTCCAACAGCATTTTGTGTGTGTTGCTTGGATTTCCGGCATCTACAGATTTTCTCTTGTTTGCTATCAAATTGCATGGTGACTTTGAGGGATCAATGGAAGTGGCTCCAGTAATCCATTCATATCTCTTTTAATAATGTTTTTATGAGGACTTATCTTCTAATTACATATCAGAAAATCTCAACATTTTCTCGTTTCATTGGAACCTTTGTCATTATAAGTCTTGGTCTAACTTGTACTTAGATATGGGTATCAGCTGGTTATAAATAGTGTGAGCGTCAAGAATAAGAGTCATTGATTGTGGAGGATATGCAGGTGATAAGTATTGAAAGAGGTGCTCAAAGCTTTGTCTTTACTATTCATTGTGTTATGTCCTGGCAATGCAACACCTGTACTTTTAAAGTTTTTAGATGCTTTGGCGGCACATGTTGCTAGTGAGTATTACAGTGATCATCTCAAGGTGCTGTACAAAGAACAGACTCACGCAGTCTGAAATAAAAACAAGTGTGCTGGAAACATTCAGCCTCTCAGGAAAGAGAATTGACGTTTAAGGCTCCGTGAATCAGATTGGGGGATGAGGGGGTGGCATTCATCCATAAGTCTCTCAGGTCACATGACCATGAGTCATTTCTTGCATTGGAGATTTTTATGGACAAAGTGAATTTTGTCCTCTGTTCAGAGGAATACGACATAAAACCATATCACATTAAACGTAGGAGCAGAATTAGGCCTTCTGGTCCATCGAGTCTGCTCTGCCATTCAGTCATAGCTGATCCTTTTTTTCCCTCCTCAACCCCAATTAGATTATCAATTCACTTTACCTTGGGAGGATAATACTGCCATGATACTCATTTAAATGAGATGGAGCAAAACAAGTTTAAGAAATCCATTTTGAAGCCAGGGTGAATTCACCTGCAATATAAACGTGATTCTGAATATAGACAGAAGACAGGCACAGGTTTCTTCTACATTGTAATGTAATATTTATCAATGAGGCAGGTCACGCTTTACCACCTCCTGAAGGTTTGTATCGAATGCTGAACTTCACGTTGATTAGAGGAGGTCTAAAGTGTAAGCAGCTCCTCCATTGTACATGGGAGCCATTGGTAAGCACATTGCAGAAAATCCCCCCCCCCCACCCTCACAATTGAAACATAACGCACGACAGAATCTGTTCCTCGAGGTTTTAAGAGGATATTTGTACAGGTCATCATATATTTGTTACTGAAGGTTGTTGCATATATTAACTGATTTTCCTTTTTTTAAATCCTAGCTTTTTGAACGTTTAAAGACAAAATGGTGAGTGACTGAGGGTTAACCACAGAAAATATTTACCATTTGCAAGCTAGCTGCAGTGCAAGATGAACTAAAACTTGGGGAAAATTGCTAGTGAAATGTAGCAGGTGACTGTAATGGCAATTTATGCTGGTAGGATTTACAGTTACAGTGCCCACGCAGTGAGCCCACGAGTACCCTGCCGTTTTGAACATCTCCAACAGACTGATAACATTGGAAATGTCCTTTGTTGTGGGACAATATGGGAAGGGTTGTTGTAATCTCCACTGGATGCAACCTGAGGGGAGGTAAGCACCCAAAACACCGGTGCTATCGAAACCTCAGTGGGGAGAAAATGATTGGAGGGGAGAGAGAGTCTTAATGCCATGATAAAAGGATTCATAAGCGGAATATATAACGGTAGTTATTTTGTTTGCCTCTGCAGTCTCGACGATATGATTCACGGACAACCATATTTTCACCTGAAGGTGAGTTATCTGAGTGAATTCTTGTACAAAATGAAGGGTCTGACTGATTAATACATTGTGCGGCAACTCGTTCACATGTAAACTTTTCCTTTAATTAAACAATAGGACGACTCTATCAGGTGGAATATGCAATGGAAGCCATTGGTCACGCTGGAACGTGCCTGGGGATTTTGGCAAATGACGGTGTTCTCTTAGCTGCAGAGAGGCGCAACATACACAAGCTACTAGATGAAGTTTTTTTCTCCGAGAAGATATACAAACTGAATGAGTACGTGTAAACGCAGGTGTCTTAACAAATCTGCTTGTCCTTAGATGAGCTGTGTTACCCTAATTTCCACTAGTTCCGTCTGTATTCTTTTGGTATTGGCCACACATCCTGAGATACAGTCAAAAAAAGCTTAGTTCTGCAAACCAACCATACAAATAATCTCAAAACAGAAGTTTTTGAGGTAGTACAAGAGAAAAGTGAAAACAGAGCACAGAACATAGTTTTACTGTTACAGAGAAAGTGCAGCACAGGTAGACAATAATGTGCACGATAATTTGTGAGGTCAAGGGTTCATCTTTAATGTATGAGAAGTCCAGTTAAGAGTTTTTATAACAGTGGGATAGAAGCTGTTCTTGAGTGTGGTGGTGTGTGTCTTCTGCCTGCCAGAATGGAAGAGAAGAAAGAATGTCTGAGGTGGGAGGAGCCTTTGATAATGCTAGCTGCTTTACCAAGGTAGTGAGGAGTGATGGTGGAGCTGCTTGACATGACAAGGTAGTAACATGGTTGGTAACACAGAAAAGAGACACATGAAATTAGAGCTCGCAATCCATTTAAGCAGTGATGAGCAAGCTGGTAGTTTATACAATACTGCAAATATACAGAAAATCTTCTTGTCTGGTTGTCCAGATAGAGCTTGTTTTAAGAAAATGGGTCAACTGAGAGTAAATCTATCACTTTTATCAATTTTTGTTCCTGATTGCTGTTAAGTTAATACTAAGCTTCACATAAAATCTGCTTTGCAGTGACATGGCCTGTAGCGTTGCAGGAATAACATCTGATGCCAATGTTCTTACGAATGAGCTGCGACTGATTGCCCAGAGGTAAGATGATTTGTTAAGTGACAATTGAATTGTGCAGTCTACCCTCTAATAGACTTATCGTCATATTCCAATTTCATCTATAGTGGTTATATAACTGTTCCTAACAGGCTGTAGCATCTGTGGTGCCTGGCTGCCCATTAGTACCATCCTCTGCAAATCATGTCAAGAGGACTCACTCCAGTCATCTGGAATCTCTTCTTTTCTATCGGATATTTATATTTTTCTGTGTAAGGATTGTTGGCCCTGGGGATTTTGTTGACAAGTAGTATAAAATGACGGCACTTAAAGAGGAGCCGCGATTGAATCATGCAATATCAGAAGGAATGTTGACAGCCCTCTTGTGGACTCTAGTCTGCCAGGGTACTGAATTAAACCTGAACCATGGGGGTGGGTGAGGGCAAATTACCGTGGTTGCTGTTTATACTAATGACAACATTCTCAACATCCTCTGTAAATTTCGCAGAGGAGATTTACAAGGATGTTGCCTGGATTGGGGGGCATGCCTTATGAGATTAGGTTGAGTGAACTCAGCCTTTTCTCCTTGGAGTGAAGGAGGGTGAGAGGTGACCTGATAGAGGTGTATAAGGTGATCATGCGGATAGTCAGAGGCTTCTTCCCAGGGCTGAAATGACTAACATGAGGGGGCACAGTTTTAAGGTGCTTGGAATTAGGTACAGAGGAGATGTCAGGGGTAAGTTTTTTACGCAGAGAATGATGAGTGTGTGGAATGGGCTGCCGGCGACAGTGGAGGAGGTGGATACGATAGGGTCTTTTAAGAGACTTCTGGGTAAGTATGTGGAGTTTAGAATAGTGGAGGGCTATCGGTAACCCCAGGTAATTTCTAAAGTAAATACATTTTCAGCACAGCATCATGTGCCGAAGGGCCTGTATTGTGCTGCAGGTTTTCTATGTTTCTAAGTATTGCCACACATTTCCAGCACCAACAGAGCATTATCACATGTTCAACAGAACACAGAACAAAACAGCAGCAGTAACAACAGAACAAATCAAGACAACAGCAGCAAAACAACATACACACACACACCAGGCCGCCAACTCCCAGGTCAAGTCACCTTCAGGCCTCCAGACTATCGGACTCGCAGACAATGGATATCCAATCTCCAGTCTCTGGCCCTGGACTCCCAAACTCACAGCCTATTCCACGCACTCACCACTCTCTGTGGGGAAAAAAAACCAACTTAACCCTGACATCTTCTCTGTACCAATCCCATGGTTGATGAAGGCCAATGCACTGCATTCCACCTTAACCACAGAGTCAACCTGCACAGCAGCTTTGAGTGTCCTATGGACTCAGACCCCAAGATCCCTCTGACCCTCCACACTGCCAAGAGTCTTACCATTAATACTATATCCTGCCATCGTGTTTGACCTACCAAAGTGAACCACCTCACACTTACCTGGGTTGAACTCCATCTGCCACTGCTCAGCCTATTTTTGCATCCTATCAGCGTCCCGCTGTAACCTCTGACAGCCCTCCACACTATCCACAACACCTCCAACCTTTGTGTCATCAGCATGTTTACTAACCCATACCTCCACTTCCTCATCCAGGTCATCATGGAGGGGCGGGGGGGGGGGGGGGGAGATCCCAGAACAGATCCCTGAGGCACACCACTAGTCACTGACCTCCACGCAGAATATGACCCATCTACAACCACTCTTTGCCATCTGTAGACAAGCCAATTCTGGACTTACAAAGCAAGGTCCCCTTGGATCCCATGCCTCCTTACTCTCTCAATAAGTCTTGCATGCGGTACCTTATCAAATGTCTTGTTGAAATCCATATACACTACATCTACTGCTCTACCTTCATCAACGTGTTTAGTCACATCCTCAAAAAATTCAGTCAGGCTGGTAAGGCACAACCTTCCTTTGACAAAGCTATGCTGACTATTCCTAATCATATTATGCCTCTCCAAATGTTCATAAATCCTGCCTCTCAGGATCTTCTCCATCAACTTACCAACCACTGAAGTAAGACTCACTGGTGTATCATTTCCTGGGCTATCTCTACTCCCTTTCTTGAATAAGGGAACAACATCTTCAATCCTCTGGAACCTCCCCCGTCCCCATTGATGATGCAAAGATCATTGCCAGAGGCTCAGCAATCTCCTCTCTTGCCTCCCACAGTAGCTTGGGGTATATCTCATCCGGTTCCAGAGACTTATCCAACTTGATGCTTTCCAAAAGCTCCAGCACATCCTCTTTGTTAATATCTATATGCTGAAGCTTTTCAATCTGCTGTAAGTCATCCCTACAATCACCAAGATCCTTTTCCGTAGTAAATACTGAAGCAAAGTATTCATTAAGTACCTCAGCTATCTCCTCCAGTTCCATACACACTTTTCCATTGTCACACTTGATTGGTCCTGTTCTCTGATGTCTTATCCTCTTGCTCTTCACATACTTGTAGAATGCCTTGGGGTTTTCCTTAATCCTGTCCGCCAAGGCCTTCTCATGGCCCTTTCTGGCTCTCCTAATTCCTTTCTTGAGCTCCTTCCTGCTAGCCTTAAAATCTTCTAGATCTCTATCATTACCTGGTTTTTTAAACCTTTCATAAGATCTTCTTCTTGCCTAGATTTTCAACAGCCTTTGTACACCACGGTTCCTGTACCCTACCGTCCTTTCCCTGTCTCAATGGAACGTACCTATGCAGAACACCACTCAACTGCCCCCTGTACATTTGCCTCATTTCTGCCGTACATTTCCCTGAAAACATCTGTTCCCAATGTATGCTTCCAAGTTTCTGCCTGATAGCTTCATATTTCCCCTCCAATTAAACACTTCCCTAACTTGTCTGTTCCTATCCCTCTCCAGTGCTATGGTAAAGGAGATAGAATTATGATCATTATCTCCAAAATGCTCTCCCACAGAGAGATCTGACACCTGACCAGGTTCATTTCCCAATACCAGATCAAATACAGCCTCTCCTCTTGTAGGCTTATCTACATATTGTGTCAGGAAACCTTCCTGAACACACATAACAAACTCCACCCCTTCTAAACCCCTCACTCTAGGGAGATGCCAATCAATATTTGGGAAATTAAAATCTCCTGCCACGACAACCCTGTTATTATTACACCATTCCAGAATCTGTCTCCCTGTCTGCTCCTCAATATCCTTGTTGCTATTGGGTGGTTATTGACCCCTTCCTGTTTCTAACTTCCACTCACAGAGACTCAGTAGACAATTCCTCCATGACTTTCTCCTTTTCTGCTGCCGTGACACTATCTCTGATCAGCAGTGCCACACCCCCACTTCTTTTGCCTCCCACCCTGTCCTTTCTGAAACATTTATAGCCTGGCACTCTTAAGTAACTATTCCTGCCCCTGAGCCATCCAAATCTCTGTAATGGTCACAACATCACAGCTCCAAGTACTGATGGGTGCTCTAAACTCATCTGCTTTGTTCATGGTGCTTCTTGCATTAAAATAGACACACCTCAAACCATTGATCTGAGCGCATCTCTTCTCTATCACCTGCCTATCCTCCCTCTCACACTGTCTCCTAGCTTTCTCTATATGTGAGCCAACTGCCCCTTCCTCCGTCTCTTCAGTTCAGTTCCCATCCCCCAGCAATAGCTTTAGCAAACCTCCCTGCCAGGAATTTTGTCCCCCTCGGATTCAAGTGCATCCGGCCTTTTTGTACCGATCACTTGCGGGCTAACCCTCCAGCACATCCTTGAAATAGGATTTCACCCTGTGTTTCAATGTACATGTGATCAGTAAATCTGAAAATGCCAGTTTTGCCCACAATTACAACATCCTAAAGCCAGCAAGAAAGGCATAAATAGCACAGCTCCAAGTCAACAGCCCATGTACAACCTGGAGGGACCAGTCTGTCAAATTGACTTGCATTGTTTTTTGGGTCTCAGGAATGTACAGCAGCTCACATGGTTTCATTGTGTCACCTCAGTGCAAGTATCTTCCTCTTTATATCCCCAAAATTTTACAGAACATCTAATGGTTCATGGAAAAATAACAGCTGCGTGGCATTTTTCTTTTGGATCTAGGGTACAATAACGCTGCCTTATGTTCTCAGGTATCTCCTTCAGTATCAAGAGCCCATCCCTTGTGAGCAGTTGGTCACTACGCTCTGCGATATCAAGCAGGCCTACACACAGTTTGGAGGTAAGTCCAAGGGAAGTGTATTTAAGATTAATGGTCAAGTGGTAATGCTATTTTCTGTATCACTAAATCACAAATGAATCTCAGTTTCAGAAATATTTTGCTTTAACTGCATAACTTGGTTCCTTAACATTTTATAACCTTAGTGGAAAGCATTGCTTGATTTCAAATGAACAGTTATTAATAGTACTGTTTTGTTTATCAGTGATAGAAATTAATTACCGGTTAATTAAAGATTAAACTAATCAGGATGCCTTAACATAGCGTGCATCTGTCAAACATCAGAAGTACCCAACAGCTTGCTTTACCAGACCAGTTTGGACTCTGTTCTATTTCATATTGAGGATTTGGTCTAATTGTATTTGTATGCCTTTTACACAAATGTATCCATAGGATTATTTAATGTCATTGCCAGATAAGTGGGTCATTTGCCTCAATTAGTCTGTGCACCTTTGGTAATCTCAAGCTTCCTCATGTTTATTCTCATTTAAATCTATCCCTCAATTCTCTTCTTCCATGGTGAACAATCTCCTGCTAAGTATGCCTTTACAATTTGCTTCGACCTGTCTTGTGATGGGGTGTTCCATGATCTCACCACTCTAGGTAACGGTGCACTTCCTAAGCTCCTTGTTGGCTTTCTTGCTGAATATCTTCATAACTCCTGATTATGTTCTCTCCACATGGAAATATTCTCTCTGCATCTATTTTATCCATAATTTTAAAGACTTTTTTAGGTTACTCCTCAATTTTTGTCTCTCAAGGAAAAATAAACATTTGCTCTACTAATATTCAAACCATTGATTTTCTGGTATCATCCTTAAATCTCCTCTGCTTCCTCTCCAAAGCCCCTTCATAGTCAACTTTCCCTCTGTATGATATAACCAAGGTTTTGTACAAACCTACCACAACACAGAATTTAGTCCTCCTTCCCTATACTGGCTCCCTCCCAGAGCAAGTCAGTTTTTAAAAGAGATTGGCTTTATTTCTCACATGTACATCAAAACGTACAGTGAAATGGGTTGTTTGCATCAAATCGATTCAACAAGGATTGTGTTGGGCAGCCACTAACTCACTAACCCTAACTGTGCATCTTTGAAATGAAATCTTTAAGAACATACAGTACCATCAGAGGGAATTGAACACAGATTACTAGCATTATAAACCGTTATGCTTTGTGTCCATACTGTCAGTGTCTCTCTTGCATATCATGTGTCACTTTATTAACTTCTGTTTTCTAATTCTAGTGCTCTGGAAAAAAAAGCTTGGTAGTTTTAATATGAGATGATGATGAACAGCAAGCCAGCCACTAGAATTTCCTCTGTTAATAAGTTTATCACAACTGCTCTAATTCTTATTGTCAATGATAAGCCTTAGTTATCTAACTGGTTTAACAACACTGTTAAAGTGGATGGTTATATTTTTGTTTGATCTCTAGTCTGAGAGATTCTTGCTGGTTCGTTACCTCTGAACAGAGAAATGTTTCTGGACTTCACCCTGCACATACCTCTTGTTACAGTTTAATAGTTTATCCACACTACAACAACAGTGAAAGTGTCATCTTTATCGGTAGAGTACAGTGATATAGTTCTCTGGCCAATTCTCAAAGATGTTTAAGCCATTTACGCATTAGTTAAAACTGCACAAAAATTTCCAAAGAGCATCCTTTCTTTCTGTAGCTGATAAATGTGGCTGGAAAGACTGGTACCCCTTGTCCTTTATTGTGGTGTGGCCACAGTAAAACTCTTGTGTGCAATTGAAGGGCTGTTTGGGAGGAGGGGGGGGGGGGGTCACTTTATCAATGACATTATGTCCCAGATTATTTTGTGCAAGGTCTCACTTGAGTTTAAACCAGCGTGGACACAAAAGGCTACAAGGTGATCTGTTGGTTGTGTAAAATGAAAGTGTTTGGGGAGTCATGATCTGTGATGTTACCTCCCTAGAGTTTTAAGATGTTAGGTGTGGCACCATCTTTCTAATCAGACTGGATTTTTTGGTTTTATCTAAAGCACAGTTGACAGTAATCCTGGATAATACTTCTTCCTCAGTCAGCATTTTTAAAAATCATTCAGTGGGTTCCCATTTGTGATGTTGCAGAAATCTAGCTCCTCTTAAAGTTGTATGTGCCACTGCAGCTCTGGTGAGCTGGGTTCAATTCTGCCCTCCAGTGTGTCTCCCTGTACTGCCAGTTCCCAGCGCAATTCCTGGGTTTGGTGGATTGCTCTCAGAACTGACATTAATTTGATAATACATCATTTTGAGAAGCTTAAAACAAGGTCTAAGTTGTGTGAGCCCTGTCCCTCTCCCTGTGCCTGTTGGACACCTACTGATCCATATCTGTTACTGACAGGGAAACGACCTTTCGGTGTCTCGCTGCTCTATATGGGATGGGATAAGCACTATGGCTACCAGCTGTATCAGAGTGACCCCAGCGGAAACTACGGAGGATGGAAAGCCACGTGCATTGGAAATAACAGTGCTGTGAGTATCTTGACTAAAGCTGCAGAATTTCTGCAAAGAAATGCACTGACATGTTGGTTTGTATTTTAGTGAGGTTGGTTCCAATGTTTACAATTTTATAATTGTCATCTGTTTCAATCACTGCAGGTGCTTTTGGAGTTCTGCATCATTCATCTTCTGCAGGGCTCTTGAGAACACTCAGTTCCTCTGTTGTACCCCCCTCCCCTCCTCTTTCTATTCAGGCAGTCATCATTTCCTGTCCCTTAAGGCATCCGGTCTCAGTATTAAGGGAATCAGTGAATATGTAGGAAGGTAACAGCTGAGCCTCAATGGTGTTTGGTGGAGTAGACATGAGGGGCTATAGACTCAGAGTAAGACAGCACAGAAACAGGCCCTTTAGCCTAAGTTGACCATCCTTCCTGCTACTCCCAGTTACCCACATTCAGCCCATAACCCTCCAAGCCCCTCCTCTCTATGTACCTTCCTTAGGCCTTTTAAATATTGCAATTGTACCTGCCTCAACCACTTTCTCTGGCAGCTCAGTCCAGTTACTCACTATCCTGGCTGTAAAGAAGTTACCTCTCAGCTCTGAGTAATCTCTTCCCTCTTGTTGGGATTCCCAACCATGGGGGAGAAAACTATGACTGTCCACCGTATCAATACCCCTCCTGAGTTTTATAAACTTGACGTCACATCTCATGTGCTGCAACGAATAAAGATGAAACATGGTCAGCCTCTCCCTATAACTGAGGTCCTTTAGTCCAGGCAACATCCATAAATCTCCTCTGCTTGCTCTTTGGTCTGGCAATGTCTTTTCTATAACAGGGCAACCAAAACTGTACACAATATTCAAGTAGAGACTCACCAACAGTTTGTATAACTGCAGCATAATGTCCCTACTGCCAAGCTCAGTGCCCTGACTGATGAAGGCCAGCATGCTAAAAGCTTTCTTCACCATCCTGTCTATTTACGCAGCTGCTTTCAGCGAACTATGTACTTGTGCACCCCGGTGTTCCTGTTTGACAGTACTCAGCAGTGCTCTGCCATTCACAGTATAGATCCTACCTCAGTTTGGAAGTCCAAAATACATCACCTCATTCTTAATCTAAGTTGAAATCCATTTGCCATTCCTCAACCCATCTCCCTAACTGATCAAGATCTTTGCAATTCATTGTAACCTGTTCACTATCCACATACTCCCCAATTTAGTACCAGCAAACTTGCTAATCATATCATCTACATTCATATTCAAATCATTGACATAAATAATGAATAACAAATGTACCAGCAGTGACCCTTGGGCCTACCAGCTATATGCCTCTAGCTGGAGAATCGACCTCCAACCTCTGCCAATTCTGAATCTACCTCACCATCCCCCCTGAATCCCATGCAATGCAGTCTTCCAGTTCAGCCTGCCGAAGGCTTTACGAAAGACCATATAGACAACATCCACTACCCTACCTTCATCCATCACCTCAGTTACTTCTTTGGAAAAACTCCAAAAGATTTGTCAGACATGATCTCCCATGCAGAAAACCATGCTGACTATTCCTGATCAGGCCTTGACTATCTAAGAATCCCCTCCATGAACTTCCCTGTAACTGAAATCAGGCTCACCATCCTCTGAATGATGGTAAACATTAAGTCACCCTCCAGTCTTCTGGAACTTCACCAATGGCTAGCAATGAAACAAGTCTCTACAAGGCCGTCTGCAATTACTTCCCTGCCTCCCATGAGGTCTAGGGATGCACCTGGTCAGGCCTTGGGGATTTTCCCATCTTGTGCTTCAAGACTACAGATATTTCCTTCCTTGTAATAAACACATTTTCCAAGTCCTCAGTACTTATAACCTTCATTTCTTTGGCATTCTTCTTGGTAAGCACAAGAGAGAAATAGACGTTTTAAAAATCTCAGCCACACATAGATGATCGTGACTGTCTTTAAGAGAACCTAGTCTCTCCCTAGTCACCTTTTGCTGTTATTAACCAAAAAAACCTCTTGGGATTACCTTTAACCCTGCCTGACAAATCTGTTTCATGCCTTCTTTTTCCCCTCCTGATTCCCCTCTCAAGCCTGCTCTTATTTTTCTTAGATTTTCTTCAGGGACTCATTTATACCCAACTGTCCAAAACCGCTTTGTACTACTTTCTTTTCATTGATCAGAGTCTCGGTATCTCTCAACAGCCAGGGTTCCCTGAACCTCATATTCCTGACAGGGACACCCTGGACTCCTGATATGACCCTTTTAAAAACACTTGCTCTTCTTTTGTATTTAAATAGAGTCGTCTATTGACCCCAGGTGGATCTTGCTTAATGCCCTCAAAGTTGGCCCTGTTGCAGTTCAGGAATTCAGTCTATGGACCCGTTTTTATCTTTTTGCACAACTATTTTAAAAGTAATACCACTGGGAACTCGACTTCCTGCCTCTTCAGTTACTTGGCCTGCCTCGTCCTCTTAAGAGGAGTGCTGCTCCTTCCCAAGTACATTCCTCTATACATTCAGTGGCCACCTTATTAATGCATGTCATGCGACAGCAACTCAATGCATAAAAGCATGCAGTCATGGTCAAGAGGTTCTGTTGTTTTCTGACCAAACATCAGAATGGGAAGAATTGGCTATCCTGATTGCTACATTGTTTGGATGCTGTACGTACTTGTTTTCTTGCTAACTTTGCTGTAATATCCCAGCCTTTTGACAATCTAGTTAAACCTACCCTTGTAGCAAAAGCACGTTTTTCCTCCACCAGGATATTAATCACCCTCTGGTTCAAATATAACCCATCCTTCTTGTACAGGTCATCTCTACCCTAAAAGAGATCCCAATGATCCAAGAAGCTGAATCCCTGCCGCCTGCGCCATCTCTTTAACCACACATTCATCTGGCCAATCTTTCTCTTCCTAGACTCAGTAACGCATGAGACCAGGAGTAATCCCGAGATCACTACTCTCAAAGTCCTGCAGTTTAATTTCTCACTTAACTCCGGATGTTTTTTCTGCTGGACCTCATTCTTTGTTTTGCTGTGAAGTTTGTACAACCATGTGTAACTATGAATGCGTATAACCACCTCTGACCGTTCGCTCTCCCCCTCGAGAATTTTCTGCAATCCTTTGCCCTGGTACCTGGGAGGCAACATACCATCCTGGCCCCTCTTCTGCAGCCAATGAATCTCCTGTCTGTCTCCCTCAGTACTGAGTCTCGCTCTACCTGACAACACCCTCCCCTGCTGAGCCTCAATGCCGGTCACAGTGCCACTGCTACTACTGTCCCCTGATTGGTCATCCCCTGAAGAATCCATAGGGGTATGCTTGTTGCTGAGGTGAGATGGCCACGGGGGAATTCTGCATTGCCTCCCCTAATGGTCACCAATCTTATCTGAAGCCTGAAGCTTGAGTGTGAGCATCCTCTGTAAAAGTCTGATCTATGAGAGCTTCCCAGATGATCCTGAGTACATGTAACTGCAACTTCATTTCTTTGACCTGGTCTATCAGGCTCAGCACTTCCCACAGATGAAGTTATAAGGGAAACGAAGATCCCTGACTTTCCATTTCTTGTTGGAACAGTATTCCACTACCCTATCTACCACCCTGCCTGCAATGATTCAGGATTAATGATTAACATCGACTGTACTCTTTTCCATAGATGCGCCTGGCCTGCTGAATTCCTCCAGCATTTTGTATAAATACTTTATTAACTTGATCCAATTGAAATTGCAGGCTGCTGTCTCTATGCTGAAACAAGACTTCAAAGAAGGAGAGATGACTTTAGAATCAGCCCTTGCTTTGGCAATTAAAGTGTTGAACAAGACAATGGATGTCAGTAAACTTTCGGCTGAAAAGGGTAAGCGGTGTTCACAGTTTGCAAACATGATACAGAAGTCTGAGTAGCAAATATAATGAAAAGTTAAGCTGCTTTATGTTGTGCTGATCCCTCCAAAGTTTGATATAAACTATGACAATGGGAAGTAGTTCGCTGTGTTCCTGGTATGTGCTAAGTCAAATCACCATAGCTGGATGGTCCTCGCCTGTTCTAAAGAACTGTTCTGTGCTCCCAATTCCATAATTGCAGCCAGTTAACCCCCTGTAGGCTGTCTGAATTTCAACAGAATTCAGGGCCACTTGGGGGCTTGATGTCAACCTGCCCCCCCCCCCGCCAACAGGAAGCCTGAAACCAAGCTATGTTACATAAAGAATAGATAGATGATGACAGAATCTGTCATGTTATAATGAAGAGCATTTAAAATCTAATTCCTTTCATTGCATGAATTCCAGTCTAGTTAGACATGCTTACTTTTCAGATTCTAACTACTTTCAATTAGTCAGTTTTATATTGAATCTCTTCAATGGTCGCCCTCTCTGACTTGTATTTATTCATCCCCCCCCGGGTGGAAGTACTCACATTCAGTTGACTGTTTTTGTAATTTAGAAGGACATATGTAGTTAGTAATTCTGTCTTAGCTGAAGGCCCATTAAGACTGTGTAATCTTTGGAGCTTTTCATCTTCCCCTCTGTGGTACAGTGGAAATTGCAACGCTAAGCAGAGAAAACGGGAAAACACGAATAAAGGTGCTGAAGCAGAAGGAAGTCGAGGTATTGATTAAGCGACACGAGGAGGAAGAAGCAAAGTCAGAACGCGAGAAGAAGGAAAAGGACCAGAAAGAGAAGGAGAAGTAGAATGAAGGCGGATGCCAGCACTGAAAACAAAGGTTTATTGGAAATCTACTTGTCTGCAGGGTCTTCTTTATGGAACTGGTCACACCAGGTATCACAAGCCACTTGCACACTGTCATAGATCTGTTATATATGGACTTGTAATTGACTGATGGGTTTTTAATAAATAACAAAGGCAACCTATTGTTTAGATTGTATTTATTTCAGAACACAGTTTTGTTGCTGAAGATGGTGAATTTATAATGAAAGTCAAAGTTTGTCCTGACAACGGTGTGTACATGGAGGGACCGGGTGCTAATGAGCTGTGTGGCAAGAACTGAGAGCCTTAGTTTGAGAGTGAGTCACTGGCAGATGTGATGGTGCGATTCATTGGTTCATAGTTAACGTCTCAAATAGAAGTCCCATGAAAACAATAGAAGGTTTAAATTAAGTTTAAAGACAAAGTTTAAATTAAGTGTAGAAGGTGGTAATGGGGACAAGCATGCACTGCCAATTAACTGCTCCCAATGGTGTATGTCTCAAGTAGCCTGAGACAACCAAGTCCACCTCCTGGCCTTTACATGTGGCTTAGCTACTAAGCCTAGAGGAATTGTTTCTACTGACAGGAGAAGGGACTGGCTCCTTGAAACCAGTTGCTTCAGGCAGATAGGGCTCGTCAGCCATGGTTGGTGCCTCATCTAGGAAAAGAAGAATTCTGATCTCAAACGTCTTCAAAAGCCACTCATGGGAAAGACTTGAGTAAATCCTGAGGGGAAAATCCAGAGCTGGAGTCCCTAAGGCAGTTCAATGTTGAAAGCTGACCAGCAACTTCAGCAATGCTGCTGGTGCCAAACTATGTCGGTCCTTTGGATTCATCAGGTGAGTGGAAGGTGGGAGCTTGCTAAATGGGCAGCAGTTCGCTATCCATATTGCACTGCCAAGGCTTGCATATCTAAACAGCTAAGACGCAACATCTGATCAATGCAGGCCTCGAAGAAGTAAAGAAAGGGGATTAAGTGGCAGAAAGGTTTCAAAGTTCAGACTAGGGATGGAAGGAACTAACTGAAAGATAAGAGGAAAGCAAAGGTTTTGGACCCATACATGTAAACACAAACTAGAAACATAAAATCACCTTGATGGAAATATGATGCAATGTCATTCACAGAAAAAAATGTCTTATAAATGTGGAGGACTGCTTACTCAGTCTTAGAAAAGCTCCAGGATAAATAGGAAAAAAGGGTGGCAAGAGTACGTGGGAAGGCATTATAATTTTGCAAAAAGCATTTTCTGCAGGGCGCATTTGGTTTGAGCTGCAGGATGATTACACTGGTCTATTGGGCCTGATGTCACAAGCAGAGATGGAGCCAAATTCAGGGATCCGTTCACAAGGAAGGACCAGGAAACTTACTCTTTTGGCACCTTCCACACGATGCAGGCTGAATTCTGCAAGCAAGAACTTTGCCAAATGCAACAGAGAGAGAAGTGAAAGGAAAATTATACTGGTAGAGGAAGAAAAAGAATGCCAGTGGAACCCAAAGACCGCTTACCAACATCTAAATAATAAGTGGGCAGTGAGGGGTAGAGCACAACATGAGTCATAGAATCACACAGCACAGAAACAGGCCCTTCAGCCCACTGTGCCCATTCTGACCACCAAATACACATCTCTCCTGTCAGAGCAAACTGAAAGGCCTCACAGAATTGGTGTTTGAAATAATGGATGGTTTATTAAAAACTGGTGCCCACCAGGAGACCAGTCGAAGCTGATGAACCCGATCATGTGTCTGGTACAGCTGTTATATTCTCAGCTGATGAAATTACCAATAAAATTGCATTTTGACAACAGAATGGTGGTTACAGAAAGAATTAACAAACTAAATCCTCAGTTCTAACAATAAATCCAGTTTTCTAGTACAACAGTGGGTGCATGCTATAACATAAGTAATGAAGTTCCTGAAACTTGGGTGTCACCACTGCTGCATTCCATGTTTCTACTTCTAGGCTTTGTCTGTGGTTCCCTGTTATCACATTAACACAATCCACATCCCCATTTCTTGACTATTCTTTCCCTTAAAACAATACTAATCCCTTTTATTTGTATTCCATAAGACCATAAGATATAGGAGCAGAAGTAGGCCATTTGGCCCATCGAGTCTGCTCTGCCATTCAGTCATGGGCTGATCCAATTCTTCCAGTCATCCCCCTCCCCTGCCTTCTCCCCATACCCTTTGATGCCCTGGCTAATCAAGAACCTATCTACCTCTCCCTTAAGTGCACCCAATGACTTGGCCTCCACAGCTGCTCGTGGCAACAAATTCCACAGATTTACCACCCTCTGATTTAAATCATTTCTCCGCATCTCTGTTCTAAATGGACGTCCTTCAAACCTGAAGTCGTGCCCTCTTGTCCTGGAATCCCCTACCGTGGGAAATAACTTTGCCATATCTAATCTATTTAGACCTTTTAACATTTGGAATATTTCTATGAGATCGCACCCCCCCGCGCCCCCCCCCCCCCCCATTCTGAACTCCAGGGAATACAGCCCAAGAGCTGCCAGACATTCCTCATACGGTAACCCTTTCATTCCTGGAATCATTCTTGTGAACCTTCTCTGAACCCTCTCCAATGTCAGTATATCTTTTCTAAAATAAGGAGCCCAAAACTGCACACAACACAATATGTGTGGTCTCACCAGTGCCTTATAGAGCCTCAACATCACATCCCTGCTCTTATATTCAGTACCTATAAAAATGAATGCCAACATAGTATTTGCCTTCTTCACCACCAACTCAACCTGGAGGTTAATCTTTAGAGTATCCTGCATAAGGACTCCCAAGTCCCTTTGCATCTCTGCATTTTGAATTCTCTCCCCATCTAATTAATAGTCTGCCTGTTTATTTCTTCCTTCCACCAGAGTGCATGAACATACACTTTCCAACATTTTATTTCATTTGCCACTTCTTTGCCCATTTCTCTAAACTATCTAAGTCTCTCTGCAGGCTCTCTCTTTCCTCAACACTACCCACTCCTCCACCTATCTTTTTATCATCAACATTTTAGCCACAAATCCATTAATCCCATAGTCCAAATCATTAACATACATCGTAAAAAGCTGTGGTCCCAGCACCGACCCCTGTGGAACTCCACTGGTAACCAGCAGCCAGCCAGAATAGGATCCCTTTATTCCCACTCTGTTTTCTGCCAATCAGCCAATACTCCACCCATGCTAGTAACTCCCCTGTAATTCCATGGGCTCTTATCTTGCTAAGCAGCCTCATGTGCAGCACCTTGTCAAAGGCCTTCTGAAAATCCAAGTACACGACATCCACTGCATCTCCTTTGTCTGCCCTGCTTATAATTTCCTCAAAAAAATTGGAGTAGGTTAGTCAGGCAGGATTTTCCTTTCAGGAAACCATGCTGGCTTTGGCCTATCTTGTCATGTGCCTCCAGGTACTCCGTAATCTCATCCCTAACAATCAATTCCAACAACTTCCCAACCGCTGATGTCAAGCTAACAGGTCTATAGTTTCCTATCTGCTGCTTCCCACCTTTCTTAAATAGCAGAGTAACATTTCCAATTTTCCAGTCATCCAGTATAAAGCCAGAATATATCGATTCCTGAAAGCTCATCGTTAATGCCTCCGCAATCTCTCCAGCTACTTCCTTCAGTCCTTATTATACCTTGGCAATTCAAGCACTCATCCAGCTGCACTTGTTTGGAGTGACAGGTTAGGGCAACTAGAATAATGGGTGTTAAGAGGTGGAAGTTGATGGAGTTAATGGGAAGATACAGGAAAAGTTAATGTGCTTAAAGTGGATAAGTCAATTGCCCTGGGCAACTTGTACCATAGATTGCCAAGGGAATTTGGTGTGGAGATAGTGGAATGTTTTCCACTATCCTAGGTACAACAGAATGGTTTTCCTAGATACAGGGGAAAGTCAGTGTTGGGAAATGGCAAATGTGACACTCCTGTTCCAGATAAGATGAAGGAACATTATGTGACCACAGCCTGGTAAGTCAAGATCAATGTTGGGTAAGGTTGTAGTGACTCATCTGGCACTTGGAGAGGTTTGAGTTAATCAAGGACAGCTAGCTGAGATTTGTAAGAAACAAATTACATTTAACCAACTTAAATGAATCTTTAAGGGGTGTCTGAGTTAATGAAGACAATGTGGTGGATATTGCCCATGCAGATTTTAACGAAGTGTTTGAGGAGTTGCACATAAACTGTTGGTTAACAAAGCAGGCTGATGAACAGGAGAGTTGGTGTTAGTTTGGATAAGAAAGAAACTGGAAAACCGAAAGCTGCCAGTTATAGTGAATGGAGAAATGTGCTGATTTTCGACAAAGCTCATTGTTAGGACAATTAAATAACGTGGACTTGGAATACAGGATAAAACCACAATATTTGTCAATGATGCCAAACTTGGAGATGCGGCACACATCGAGGATGATGATAGCAAACACGAGGAAATCTGCAGATGCTGGAAATTCAAACATCAACACACTCAAAATGCTGGTGGAACACAGCAGGCCAGGCAGCATCTATAGGGAGAAGCGCTGTCGACGTTTCGGGCCGAGACCCTTCGTCAGGATGATGATAGTTGATTACAATAGGACACAGGTAAGCTAACAGTGTGGCCAAAGGTGGCAGATGGAGTTTAATACAGATACGTGTTAAAATGTGGCAGTGGGGATAGAGACAGACAAGGGTGCCGTTCTAATGAGTATGCAGAACAGAGGGACCTAGGGGTTCGCATACAGAGATGTATCAAGAGCATAGTTAGCAAAGGAATAGGATTGAGCGTACATGACAGAAATGTAATACCGAGATATCATACAGCTCTGGTTGGGATGCTCCTGGATTATTGCAGACAATCTGGTCATTCATAATTCATGGAGAGTGCTGCAGCGATATGAATGAGCTGGACCAAAAGGTGTCAGTGTTTGAAGGCAATGTGACTTGTCATAGCTGGTCTATTGTTCGCTCATCTTGATTGCCCACTATCCAGCGGTTTTGGGCACTGGTGTTGGTGCCGCTGCCTCCGCTCCAAGCATCCACATCTCGGGATGTCCCACCCTGGGACCCTGTACCATCACTCTTCTGGTTGCTGTCTTGGGACTGGATGAGCTGGTGTAAGCCAGATCACACCACTCCCACCGTAACCCTTGGCACGGGCCTGCTCGCCAGCGAGGCATGTAGACCTTGGCTGGGCTCTGCCTGCTGACTATTTCATTTAGGCTGACTTTGCTCCCATCTCAGTAGAAGGCCCATGGGGAGGTTGGAGGCAGCTCCTCCACTCCCCATCTCAGCAGCCAGGGTAACATGGCAGACATGTTATTGTGTATCTGCCCAGGTTCCCATTTATTCCTCCATCACAGGGCAGGTCCCCATTCCCTTGGGCAGTTGTTCCAGCAGGTGAAGAGATCTGACTAGTTTTACTTGTCACATCTACATCGAAACATACAGTGAAATGTGTGGTTTTTGTCAAATCAAATCTAAAACTGTGCTGGAGCAGCCTGTGAGTGTCATCGTGCTTTCAGAGTATGTCCAAGCTGATTAACCCTACCCAGTAGGTCGTGGGAGAAAACCCACGAGGTTATGGGGAGAATGTACTGAGTCCTTACAGACTGCAGCAGGAATAGCCCTGATCAGTGATCTCCATTACGCTAACCACCATGCTTCTGCCAAACTTTCCAGTCATGAGTTCTCACTCTGGGCTTGCGAGGCACCCAGTTCCGTGCCTTCCCCCACCCTATCCTCATGCTCACCTCCCACCCACACCACATCTTTCTGGTCCTTAATGGCAAGAGGTGGGGGAGAGACTTGCTCCTCTACCTTGCAACCCCCCCAGTCCCTGCTACAGGCGCAGGAAGATGGGACAAGGCTGGTAAAACAGGTCGGCATGGTCTTGATAGGCCGTTTCTGTGGTGTCGTGCCTCTGACTATGACTCTCTGTACATCCCTGCACCCCTTCACCTCCCTCTCTCCTCAGCTGATTTTTCATGAGTTCCACAGCGCAGAATCCTGTGTGTGCGTGTTGAATGAGCAAGGCCTCCTCTATTGGACTCTTTGGTTGTGACAGCCCATCCAGAGCTTCGTACAGTGTTGGTCCCATAACGCAGCTCTATGCTGTGAATTAATTTAATTTCCAACGTACGTTTTTTAAATAAACACCCTTGTACCATTGTGCTTCAGTGCTGTACATTCAGAGTAATTCTACATCTCCAATTAATCCATCATCTGTTTTCTTGCTATATGCAGGAATCCTCTTTCTGAGCCTGTATATGATTTTCTTCCATCTTCAAAAAGGCATTCTCCGCCAGTTCAGAATGTGCCAACTGTGTCCCAGGGGAAACGATCACAGAATTCTTCAGGCCATCTGGCACGGCTGCAGGTTTCTCCTCCTGTTCCGCAGGCTTCATCTGGCCAACTGGGTTGTGCTCAGCAGACGACGAGGCTTCAAGTTGTTGCCTTGGATCCATAGGGTCTCTGCCTGGATATTAAGATATTAACTTCTAGCAGGCTGGAGGAAATGAAAGAGGCTAACCAATAAATGGGCAGTTTTGGTTGCTGCCTGAGTTTACCCTCCTCAGAAGTCACCATCGAGTAATATCAAGGGGATGTAATTCTGGCCTTACTCAAGTGATTTCCCTTCACCACCAATCAGCTGCTAATGAAGTGTGGCCTCACACCAACCCTGCTGCCTTTAGCTAAGAGGTCCTCTCCCTAAAGTACTCGCTGAGGACAGGCATGGGCTGTCTTGCTTCATCAGGGTATTGGCCTGAAATGTTGGGCAAGGATTAGACACAGGCTGACACAGAGCTGAGGAGATGGTCTGTAAGGGGAACTGGGTGACAAGGAACTTTTATTTATATATTTTCCAAAGGTCAGCACATCCCAACCACCCCCCTCCCACAGCTTTTCCACAGTAGTCACTCCTGTGTAAAAACATTTGACAGTGAATTTACACACAGTAAGATCCCACAGGGACCCATGTGACTTCCACAGCAGTGGCAAGCCCCTTACCCAGGAACATTGGCCACCACCATTGGACCACTGCCAACAGTTCAGTCCCATGAACAGAAACAGTGCAGTGGTTCAGCACAGCTCCAGGGGGAAGGGTTCTATTCCAGCCTCAGGCACAGAGTTTGCATGTTCCTCCAGTGAAATTGCGGGTTTCCTCACACATTCCAAAGATGAATTGGTTGGTGGATTAAACTGACCATTGTAAATTGTGTAGATGAGAGGTAGGGTTTGGGCAGAGGCAATTTGGATGAAAACGGTCTGGGAGGATTTGCCATCTTCATGAAATTACGTTCGTGCCCAGAGTGCTTCTTGAAATTGGTCCTTCGTATTGGTCTTGGCTGAACACCTTAACCAGCTGGTGAAAAGGAAGACCACTGTGAATGGATAAGGTGCTTGTACTGAAAAGTTCTTGTGGGAAGTGAGAGCTGGTGCTGTGGGAGCAACTGGTGAATAGGAGGGATGAATAGGTCCGTGTTGGGTGGGAAAGATGCAGCAGGCGGTGAACCACAGAGATGGCTGCTGGGTCCTCAATTTATCATTTATTGAAACGGCTGGGATGAAGGCACAGACGGTATGGTTTCTAAATCTCATGGTGATATAGAGGTGATCAAAGGACCAAGGACTGACTGTGAATGAGTGACAATCCAGTCTAAATGTCCAATCATCCACTTGAGAGGGAAAACTAAAGAATATCTCTGAAGTAGTGGAGATTGCAGAGTCCGGTATGAAACTCTCTGGTGCCTTCAGCTCCGTTCAGTGGGCTTCAATAAGCATGCGGCAAATAAAAAGAAGGGATTGGCCATTGTTGGAAGAGGCCAGTGTTAGAGTGGTCAGGCTTTGCCTCAACGGCTTGGGCAAGCACAGGCAGAGGTTCTAAGTAAGTAAGTTTCTTGTAAGGTTTTTTTTTCTGTTAATACATAGCTAGTGCGCTGAGAATGGGTTTAGAGATAGTGGCATGTTCTTTGTGTGGGAACTCTGGCAGAGCTCTAGTTTCCCTGATAACTACATCTGCATGACATGCTCCAAAGTGCAGCTCCTTAGAGACTGTGTTAAGGAACTGGAGTTGCAGCTGGATAACTTTGACCAGGAAAATGAGGAGGTGAAAAATAGGTGCTACAGGGAGGTAGTTAGCACTAAGTTGCAGGAGGCAATACCTGGGTTACTGTCAGGACAGGGAAGGGGAATAAGCAGCCAGTGCAGAGTACCCCTGTGGCAATTCCCATCAATAATCAGTATACCGCTTTGGATACTGTTCAGGAGATGACCGACTGGGGGAAGCCAGAGGGAGCAGGTCTGGATCTGTGGCTCAGAGGGGAAGTGGGGAGAAGAGGAGTGCAGTAGTGTTAGGGAACCCTGTAGTTAGATGAGCAGAAAGCAGAAACCTAGATGGTATGTTGCCTCCCGGGTGCCAGGATAGGGTCCATGGCATTCTAAAGTGGGAGGATGAACATTGTTACATATTGGTGCTAATGACATCGGTAGGAGGACTTGAGGAGAGAATATAGGGGAGTTAGGTAGACAGCTGAACAGCAGGACATAACATGTAGTAATTTATGGATTGCTGCCTGTGCCACTTGCCAGTGAGGGTAAGAATAGGATAATTTGGTAGATGAATGCATGGCTGAGGAATTGGTGCAGGGGACAGGGTTTCAGATTTCTGGATCATTGGGATCTCCTCTGGGGAAGGTATGACCTCTACAAAAAGGATGGGTTACACCTGAACCCGAGGGCTGGTTAGTGAGAGCTGTTGGGGCATTTTAAACTAATTTGCTAGGGGGATGGAACTGGAATGATAGGACTGAGGATGGAGCAGTTGACGTTGTTATGTCCGCAGCCCCCTCCTTTGTGAGAATTGCAAGAGCACTAAAGAGGGGGGGGGGGTGGGTCAGTGGACCCAGGAAATGGGAGAGAGACGTGCTGGATGCCTCGTTCCTTGGAGACACATTTGTGGATTGGGGACTAGGCTACGTGCAAGCCCTCGGGCAAAGTGGGCGGGTTGAGAGAGAGATTGCTTCACCCCCAACCTGATTGACATCTGCTACCCTGTGAGTCAAGATAAAAGAGGGGCTGTAGAGACGGCCCCTCAGACGCACCAGAAGAAACGCTAGCGATCCCGTAATAGCGGGAAGCCATTTGAAGGAAGCCACGTGCGTTCCGTTCCCTTGCCTGGGAGCCGGTGGCGGGTACCACAGAAACAATTTTCTTGAACTAACAACGGGGAACCAACTCCCCCGACTCAACGGTTTGGCCTCATCAAAAGACCCGGGCAAGTTTCTTTTCTCACAAATCTTTCTCTCTCCAACAAGTGAAAACCCAGCGGTCCCCAAAGGCTGAAGCCTGCAGGAACTGAGTGACTTTTATATTTCCATCGGACAATATATTATCCCCTAGACAAACGATAGAGGTATGTCTTATTGATGATTATTACTATACCCGCGCTTTTAGATTGAGTATTGATGACGTATATTATCTGAATGTTTGTATTAACCTTATTTTTGTGCCCCTTTATAAATAAAGACTTTTAAAAATAGTACCATCTGACTTCAACGGACCTCTCTATCTTTGCTGGTAAGTGACCCAGTTACGGGGTACGTAACAACGTATAGGCAGATGCAGTGAGATTAAGAGGAAGGACAAACAGATGATAGGAAAAAATTGCAGTCAGTAGGAAGAGTTAGTGTAACAGGGAGCCAACATCAAAAAGGGTGATGAATACAGGACTGAAGGTGTTATATGTGAATACGCACAGTATATGGAATAAGGCAGATGATCTTGTTGCACAGTCAGAGATTGGCAGGTATGATGTTGTGAGCATCACTGAGTCATAGCTGAAAAAAGATCTTAGTTCAGAGCTTACCATCCAAGGATGCACATTGTATCGAAAGGACAGACATGTTGACAGAGGGGGTGGGTTGATTCTGTTGGTTAAAAAATGAAATCAAGTCCTCAGAAAGAGGTGACACACGATTGGAAACTGTAGAATCCTTGTAGGTGGAGTTAAGAAACTGCAAAGAGTAAAAAGACATTAATGAGAGTTATATCCAGGCCACCAAACAGTGGTCAGGATGTGGGCTATAAATTACAACGGGAGATAGAAAAGGCATTTAAAAGGGCAATGTTATAATAATCATGAGGGATTTCAATATACAGGTAGATTGGGAAAATCCAGTTGGTGCTGGATCCCAACAGAATGCCTATGAAGTGGCTTTTAGAGCAGCTTGTGGTTAAGTCCACTAACGGAATGGTAATTCTGGATTGGTCATTATGTGATGACCTAGATTTGATTAGGGAGCTTAAGGTAAAGTACCCTTAGGAGACAGTGGAACATCTAGTTCACAACTCTCTGGTTAAAGAAATTCCTCTACATCTCATTTCTAAAAGGATGCCACTCTATTCTAAGGTTGTGTCCTCTGCTCTCAGATTCTCCTACCATAGGAAACAACTTCTCCACATCCACTCTATCAAGGTCTTTCACCATTCGATGGGTTTCAATTAGGTCACCCCTAATTCTTCTGAATTCTAGTGAATACAGGCCCAGAGCCATCAAATACTCTTCATATGACAAGCTATTCAATCCTGGAATAATTTTCATGAATTTCCTTTGGACCCTCTCCAGTTTCAGCACATCCTTTCTAAAACAAGGGACCCAAACCTGCTCACAATATCATCCATGCATTCTTTGGCAATGAAGTGAACCTTTGAAAGTTTGGACAGACTTGGGTTGTATTTGTTGGAGTTGGGAAATGTGAGAGGTAACTTGATTGAGAAAATCAGGATTCTCGAGAGGGTCAATATATAAAAGTTTCCTCCCGTGGGAGAGTCAAGAACTAAGGTCACTGTTTACAGTAAAATTGAGATGGAGATGAAGCACCTGTTTCCTCACAGAGTTGCCAAAGGGAGGTGGAACAAGGGTCTTTGATTATTTTTAAGCAGAGTTTGAGCAGTAGCTGACAAGCAAGCCGGTGAAGGATTACAGGGATGGATAGACACACAGGGTTGATCTTACAATCGGATCAGCACAAATCATTCCAAGATGGCGGTGTGACGCAGCTTGCAGCGGCCACTCCGGAGCTGATTATGTGAAGCGGGGTGCCGTGTGCAATCATAATCGGCTGCGTCTGCGAGGCTGAGTCGGGCGGTGCCGTGGAAATCCATAGCGGGGATATTCCCTTCGGCCGCTGGCATGAGATGACGAATCTATTGGGACCCTGAGGACTTCTGGAAACTGTGGGGTGGTTTCTTTCGAACTTATAGTCTTTTAACATCTTTGGACTATTTTTACTGTGCCCATGGCCTGTTTTTTAAAAATCAATTATGCTATTGTTTGCACTGTTGTAACTAGGTGGTTTTGTGCAGGTCTTGACCTTTAGTTTTTGGTCTTGTTTTGTCTGGTGGATTTGGAGCTCCTTTCCGGGGAACGCGCTAAGACGGTAGCGCGATATTAATACGCAGCAACCTCTCCGGACTCTGGATTGGGGATTGCCAAACGTTATGTAGACTTTCTGGTGTATTCTGTTTTGTCATATGCTTTTGTGATCATTCTGGAGGAATGTTGTCTCATTTTTTAACTGCATTGCATTTGTGGTTTCTAAATGACAATAAACTGAATCTGAATTTTATTAAATAACAGGACCGAATAACATGTTCCTGCTTCTCATATATTTTCTCGAGCATTTGTCTACTCAAAACCAATGCTGGAACATTTTGCTCTGTCCTAATGGAAGGACAAATCCATTGAGAGGAAATATCTCTCTCTTCCCTCCCTCACTGGGAGAGTGGGAGAAAGAGGGGGTGAGTGAGAGGGTGATAGAGAGAGCAGGAGAACATTGGTTTTTAGATGCTGTTTTTAGATATTACAGGAACCATTGTAATGAATCATTCTGGAGAGTGTAACTTTCCAATAAAACAGTTAAACTTCTTGGAAGAGTTTTATTTTATTTGAAAGTGACATAATGATGGTGGCACAATTCTGTCCAACAGTTGAGGGGAGACCCAGGTACCAGAACATGCAGAGCAGATGTTTGTGAGATTCCAGTGTGTGGTTGGAGGTGTCCAGCAGTGAAAACCCCTAAATGAATGATGAGGTACACGAGTGTTTGTGTTTTAGTGGCAATGAGGAGCAAAGGAAGAATGTACCAGTGGGCGTATGTGGGAAGTATCTACAAACATATTGGCACTGAGATGGTCAGAGGAGTGAAGCCTGCTGAACAACCCAGCACAAATACCCCAGCAAAATATCAATTAACATCAGAGATTTCCCAGCAGGGAGTTGGCTGATGTTTAGGGGCTAAAGAAACTATCCCGAGCCAAGCAATTGGATCCTGCAAGGTGATCACAGTGTTCCTGTTGACAGTAGAACAAAACCAATTAGGTCCATGGTAAACAGTCAGCTGTCTCCACACTGGAGTAGGATCTCTGGGTTTTCCTGTCCTGTTCTGGTCCTGACACAGAGATGCAATCACCAGGAAGACACACCAACATGTTTCTTACGAGGTTAAAGAGGTTTGGCATGTCACTGAACACTCTAACCTCTATTGATGTATGATTGAATGTATCCTGACTGGTTGCATCATGGTCTGCTGTGGCAACTCAAATGCACAGGAACTAAGGAGTTGAAGAGGAGTGAACTCAGTTCGATATATCACAGGCACATCCCTCCCCACCATCGGTAGGGTCTACAGAAGGTGCTGTCTCAAAAAAGCAATGTTCATCATCAAAGATCCCCACCATCCTGGCCCTGCCATCTTCTCACAGCTATTATCAGGTAAGATGTTAAGAAGTTTTAAGTCCCACACCACCAGATTAGGAACAGACAAAATGCTGGAGGAACTCAGCAGGCCAGGCAGCATCTATGGAAAAAAATACAGTCACTGTTTCGGTCTGAGACCCTCCGGCAGGACTCCAGCATCTGCAGATTCTCTCTCGTTTGAGATTTAGGAACAGTTACTTCCCTTCAACCATTAGGTTCTTGACTAAACCAGAACAGCCCTAATCACTAGCGACACTATGACCATTTTGCATTACAAGGACATCTTCCTTCTTCCAGTTGTATTCTTTCTTATCAAGTGTGGTTTAACTTAAGTTTATGTTTTTGTTATGAATGTTCTGTATCTGATGTTATGTGCCTGTAATGCTACTGCAAATCAGTTTTCATTGTAGCTGTGCAGACATTGACACATGCACTTAACTATACACTTGATTTTGATTGGTGTTATGGGAATTCAGGTTCATGGGTTCAGTGAGTGGGGACAGAAGACACTCAATCAGTAAGTTAACTACTTACAAAACAGACACTAAACGTTCAGAACACGCTTCAAACTGAACTGGTGGGGCTCAGAAATCAGATTTGTACAACATGGAGACTGGCCCTTTGGCCCACCATCCCACAAACCAAACACCTATCTCTACACTAATCCCACCCTAATTCAAAATTATTCTTCCTTAATGAATTATTTAAATATGTTTTATATCAGGGTTATAGAATTTTAATTGTGGAGAATTATCTCCACCTTAATACAAAGGGGGCAATTTACAATGCCTAATCAATGAACCAAACTGGAGCACTGGTGAAACCCATGCAGTCATAGGGACAGTGTCTGTGGTCTGTACAGACAGCCTGAGGTCAGGATTAAGCCCAGTTCACCAGTGCCATGAGACAGCAACTCTCCTCGCCGTGCCACAGTGCTGTCCAGCAGAATAAAGTAATAAATGAATATTTTCCAACTTGACAAATGAAACCTTAGCCCCCAGGTACGTATAGTGAATACAAACTCATTTTCCTAAGCAGAAGATACTCATATTTTGTAAAAAAAAAAGTGCAACTTTTTTTTGTAATTTTTTTTATTGAAGTTCATCAAACAAACATTTCCATAAGATGTATTTCAGACATTGTACATATATATTATATATATCACAAATCTCCACTAAGTATTTATCTGAGGTATACACTTAGAGAAAAGAGTGGAAAGAAAAAACAAGCAAAAGGAAAGAACTATGTACAAGTAGGGAGTGATTTTTTTTTACAACAGATTCATTGATTTGTGAGAATAAAATCAGGCCTATGAGGCATTATGTAGTTAAACCATTTTTCCCAGTATGAATCAAATTGTTCCAGTTTATGATTAACAGATGCTGTTATCTTCTCCATTTTGTAAATGTCCATTGTAATTTCCATCCATGTATTTAAAGTTGGGCTCTCCTGTGATAATCATTTCCTAGTAGGAGTCTTTTTACCAGCCACCAACAGTATATTCATTAAATATTTATCTCTTTTCAACCATTCTTGAGGTATATATCCAAAATATATGGTCTTACTCTCTAAGGGTATTTCACATTTAAAGATGTCTTGTAGGTCATTGTGTATCCCCCTCCAATAGTTTTTGATAACAGGGCAGTCCCAAAAAATATGATAATGATATGCATTTTGATTTCCACAATTTCTCCAGCAAACAGGGAGGTTACTATCATAATGGGATTTCTGAGAGGGTGTAATAAAATATCAACTTTTTCCATCCAAACTCCCTCCATTTCTGTGAACTGGTACACTTCCATTGATATCTCCATATTGTTGTCCATTCTTCCTCAGATATAATTATCCCTCCTTCCTTCTCCCATTTTGTTTTAATGTATGAAGTCGAATGTGTTTTAAGATTTGACAACCCCTTATCCATGCTTGAATTGATTCTACTACCATTATCTGAATTATATGCTTTTCTAAAGAGCTCTATCAAGCATGTACTTGCCTTGGTTACATTTTTAAGCCTCTTATTAATATATTGTCACATCTGTAAATACCGATAAAAATCTTGTTTTTCTAATAAGTGTTTCTCTTTAAGCATTTCAAAACTGAACAGGGTTCCTTCTTTCATTATGTTGCAAAGAACTGTTATTCCTTTAGCTGTCCAGTCCTTAAATCTAGCATCCAATTTATTTGGTTTAAAATCCGAGTCATATGCACACCATTTAAGAATTGCAATATCTCCCTCTAGATTATATTCTTTTATAGTAGTTTTCCATATTTTAAGAGTCAATTTCACCCATGGGTTATCAATAGTATTTATGTACCTTTGCAGGTTGTTATCAGCCAAAATTGCTTGTATGGGGATGGGAAGTACCCGCTCCTCAATGTTTTTCCATTGAGTGTCATATGATGGGTTGCACCAACATATCACAGCTCTCAACTGTGCTGCAAAATAATAATCTCTAAGAGAAGGTAGGCCCCATCCCCCCTTTTTTCCTTTGCTAATTTCAAAGTTTTGAGACAAACTCTAGGCCTTTTGCCCTGCCAAATACACCTTGTTAGCATCTTGTTCCATTCATTGAATTGATTTTGATTAATCTCTATTGGTAGGTTCTGAAAGAGATATAACAGTCTGGGTAGTATATTCATTTTAATAGACTCAATCCTTGAACTGAGACTGAGAAAAAGAATCAGGTTCCATCTTGCCACATCTTCCTTAATTTTTTAATATAAAGGCTGATAATTACATTCTGATAATTTTGCCAAATCTTTTGGCATAATTATGCCCAAATATCTGAAAGACTCTGTGTGCCATGCCCAGGGTTATCGACTTTCAATTTCTCTTGGTGGGCTATAGTAATATGAAAGTAATTGGGTTTTATCTATGTTGATCTTGTATCCTGATAATTGACCATATTGTTCAAAGGATTGCATCAATTAAATCAAGTAAAGGGTATGTCGGTTGCCCTAGATAGATCAAAATGTCATCCGTATAACAAGCCAATTTATGCTCTGTCCCTTTAATAGTAATTCCCCTGATATCTTCATTTTGTCTGATGTATTGAGCTAATGGTTCCAGATATAACGCAAAGAGTAGCAGTGACCATGCACAACCCTGTCTCGTGCCCCTTTCTAGGGTAAGACTATTTGATAAATATCCATTGATTTTAATCCTAGCAGTAGGATTGTCATATAGTGTCTGTATAGTTTTAATAATTGTGTCTTGGAAACCAAATCTATGTAAAACTCTGTAAAGAAAATTCCAATTAACCGAATCAAATGCTTTTTCAGCGTCCACGCTTATCACTATTGCTTCGATTTTATTTTTTTGTATATGATCCATAATATGAAGTGTCCTTCATATATTGTCTTGAGTCTGGCATTGTTGTATGAAACCTGTCTGATCGTTACGTATCAGTATGGGTAGAAACTCCTCTAATCGTTTGGCCATGATGGAGGTAAATAATCTATAATCTACATTAAGAACGGATATTGGTCTAAATGACCCGCATTCCATTTTATCCTTGCCTTCTTTTGGTATAGCTGAGATTATCGCTTCCTTCCAACTGGGTGACATTTGTGCCTTTTTTAGAGCCCAGTTCAGTGTGGGGAGTAAAACAGGAATTAACTCATTTTTAAATTCTTTGTACCACTCTGCCGTATACCCATCTGATCCTGGTGACTTGCTTAATTTAAGCCTACTAATTGCAGCTTTTAATTCAACTTCAGTTATGTCAGCAGTCATCCTTCTATTTTGTTCTTCGTTTAAAGTGGGTAACTCAATTCAAGAATTCAAGAAGGTGTCAATTTGGGTTATGTTTCCCCCTGGAACTTTGGAATATAGAGTTTTGCAAAAGACTTCAAAAGCTTCTTGAATTTCACTTAGCTTATTTTTTATCATTTTCATTCTTGGGTCCCTAATTCTATGAATTGTATTTTCTGCTATTTTTTTTTCCGTTTCCACGCCAGTATTTTCACAGGTTTTGATCCACTTTCATAATGTCTTTGTTTCAGAAACATTAAGTTTTTCCTGATTTCTTGCATAGCCAAATTATTTATTTCATTCCTAATTCTTTTAATTTCCCCTAATGTATCCTGTGCTAAATTCAATTTGTGTTTTTTCTCTAGTTCCTTCAGCCTATTTTGTAATTCCTCTCATGTTTTATTCCTTATTTTTTTCTTGTATGAAGATATCGCTATAATTTTCCCTCTTAAGACCGTCTTCAGAGTATCCCATAAAATGGGAGGTGAAACCTTTCCATTATCATTAAGTTCTAAATAGAGACCAATTTATTTTTTAATTTGTTCCTTAAAGTACGGATCATTGAGTAGACTTGAATTTAGTTTCCAAATAGTATTCTTTGGTTGTAGGTCAAAATCAACAGATAAATATATAGGTGCATGGCCACTTACATCTATTGTCCCAATTCCACAGGTGTTTATTTTGTCTTTATCTTTTCCAAATGTTATGAAATAGTCTATTCTTGTATATACAGAATGAGGAGCAGAATAATGAGTGTAATCCCTTCTGTCAGGGAAAAGGTCCCTCCATATATCAATTACACCAACATCCTCAAAAAGTGTATTAACTTTCTTATGTAAAGATTTTGTTTCATAGGTTTTTCTATTTGGAAGAGTCTAAGTTTGGTTGTAATTGTAAATTTAAGTCTCCCCCACATATCAGGAGACCTTCTGTTTCTGCTACCATAATATCAGTAATTTTCTGAAAAAACCCCAATATCACTTCCCAGGGGTGTGTATATATTCAATAGAATAACTGAATTTCCATCTATGTTCCCCCTTACCAGAATATATCTGCCCTCTTTATCTCCCATTTTGAATACTTTTTAAAAATTTAGCTTACTTGAGATAAGATTAGCAACTCCCCTCCTATGTCCTGATTTATATGAGGAGAAAAACAGATTAGTGAAGCCCATTCTCTTTAGCTTTTTATGCTCATTATCACTTAAATGAGTTTCCTGTAAATATACTACATGGGCTTGTTCTTTTTTCATTTTGAATAAAATTCTTTTATGTTTGATTGGATTTAATAGCCCATTGACATTAAAAGAAATGAATTTTACCTTGTCCTTAGCCATCTGTATTTATCTGTCAATGTATCATTGAAATTAGAATAAAACTTAATCGATCTACTCCCTGAACAAATAAGAACCAAGAAACGCAGATAATAACAAAAATGGCAAGGAACGAGTGACTCCAAGGCTGAGGTCTCTGGTAGATGACCCTGATTTTCCTGTGTACTCCTCCTCTCTCTCTCTCTCTCTCTATATATATATATATATATATATACACACACATATATATTACATTTATACACATATATGCACACATATATATATATTCTCATTATGGTGGGGAAAAAGGAGTAAGTGAGCAAATAAAGAATAACAACTAAGTAATACAAAATACACATTATAATAAGTATTTCTCGAGATAGGTATATCACCGTCTACTTTTGCTTCCGTTTAGCTTCTCAACATTTTAAAAGTTAGCCAAACCTTATGGCTCTTCTGAAGGGGGTGAGGACTGTCTTTGGGAAACACATGATCTCTTCCTGATATATTTCTCTCAGCCTCCTCCCGTCTCCTGCCTTCTCGATTCTCGCACTACTTCCCAAGCGGAGCAGGATAATTCCTCAGCCAGGCTTTCCCTCGTTTTGGTCACTCTGATGGGCAACCCTCTGGCCTTCATGTCTTTAGTCGCCTCTTCCACTGTCTGATACAACCGCATCTCGTCGTCATAAAACACTCAAAGTTTAGCAGGGTACGGAGTTTGAAATCTAATATTTTTTTGCTTTAGTACTCTCTTTACTTCAGAGTATTCTTTGAGTTTCTGCAGGACTGCGGGGGGGGGGTAATCTTGGTCAAAATATATTAATTTATCATCTAAAAACACTCTCTTTTTACCCCAGGCCCTTCGTAGAATCTCCGCCTTGGTGCTGTACCGAAGGAATTTAATTATTATTGACCGTGGCTTTCTATCCCAGGTAGGTTTCGGGACAAGCGCACGATGGGCTCTTTTGACTTCCAGCTCCATAGCTAAGGGAAGATCCAGTGCGCCCTGCAGTAACTTTCCGACAAACTCCGTCATAGACGGGCCCTCCGCTCCTTCGGGAACGTTGTAGCTTATGATATTTTTCCACCGTGATCTTCCCTCCAGGTCAAGCAGTTTACCTTCTTGGTGATTTAATATTTTTATTGTCTTACTCAGTATCTGTTTCACATTTTGAACGCGATCTTCCACCTTCTCAATTCGAGTCTCTACCACTGCTATTTTTTGATTGACGCTGGTGAGCTCTGACTTAATATCACGGAGCTGCTGCTCTATTTCTTTCCGGAACTCCCTTATCTCTTTCAAGATTTCAATCATATTCGCCGCTTCGCCTGAACGAGGGGCCCAGCGTCCGCCTCGCTAGCACACGGTTGGGTAGGAGAGCTGCTCGCTGCACTCCTCTCAGCCGCAGGATCTGCAGTGTCACTTTTTAAATTTCCATTCCTTTTGCTCGTTCTTGTCCCTCTTTTCGGTTCAAATATTTTTCAAAAAATTCTATATTTGATGGGTTAACGGGGCTTAATACGCGTTTTTACGGAGGAGCTAGTGACTTAAGCTGCCATTCTCGATGATGACGTCACTGGAAACCAAGTGCAACAGTTTTAAGAAATCTCTGAGTTTTACCTGTTCATTAAATGACAGAGCTTTCTGACGTTCTGAAACTTGAACACATTCGAGGTTGGAGGCGACATTGGATGCATGGCAACTCTGGCAGGGTCTGCAAGACATTGCTTCCTACAAAGTGAAACCCAATAGCACGAGTGGCAGCGATGCTTCACTACCAGATGAACTCAACACCTTCTATGCCTCTTTGAAAGGGAGAACACAACTACAGCTGCCCTTTTCATTTTGCCTCCATTACAATCTTTCCCTAGTAATACAATCACTCCATTTTTGAGCTTCTTCTGATAGTAACTTGAGCATCCAATGAGGATGCAAAGAACATTGCTAAAGACAATGTCTTCCCTCACATTACATAGCAAACTGTATAACCCATTTGGCCCTGGGGAACTATCAATCCTAATGCTTTTCAGAAGTACCAGCACATCCTCTTTCTCATTGTTGACATGTTCTAGTGAATCTACCTGTTTTATGCAGTCTTCATAAGTGTCAATGTCCTTCTCATTGATGAATATAGAAGCAAAGTATTCATTAAATATCTCCCCTACCTCCTCCAAATTCCAGGCACATTTCCTCATTTATCCCTGATCAGTCCTACCCTTAATCTAGTCATCCTCCTGTTCTTCACATACATGTAGAATGCTCTGGGGTTTTCCTTAATCCTACTCACCAAGGCATACTCAAAACCCCTTCTATCTCAGCTAAGTCCCTTTTTACTCTCCTTGCTGGCTACCTTACAACTCTCTGGAGCCCTATCTGAGCCTTGTTTCCTCAAACTTAGGCAAGCTTCTCTCTTCCTCTTGACTAGATATTCCACATCTCTTGTCAGCCATGGTTCTTTCACCCTACTATCCTTTGAATGCCTCAGTGACAATCCAGAATCCCATGCAAGTGCTTCCTAAACAACTTAACAAATCTGTTGTCCATTTTTTTGGAGTATATTTGCTCCCAGTGTATGCTCCCAAGTTATTTCCTAAGAGCATCGCAGTTCCCCCTCTCCCAATTAATTACTTTCCCATGCCATCCGTTCCTGTGCCTCTCCAAGGCTATAATAAAGGTTAGGGAGTTATGGTTGCTCTCTCCTAAATGTCACCCACCGAGAGATCTGACATCTGACCTGGTTCATTTCCTATTTCCAGATCCAATGTTCCCCCTCCTCTAGCCTGTTAGTCTACATATTGCATCGGGAATGTATCCTGGACATACTTAACAAATACCACCCCATCTAAACCTTTTGCACAAAGGACGTATCAATTGAAGTCACCCATAACAACTACAATATTATTTTTGCACCTTTCCAAAATCTGCCTCCCTATAATTCACTTACAGACATTAATACAAAGTTAAGATCAAATCAGGAGTAGTTCATGAATTACTTTCATTTGGAGAAGTTTGTGCCCTAGACCATGTATCTTTTAAGGAAGGTGCTTTTGCTAATGTGACCACTGCTGGAGATGTTGAAAGAAACTTCAATTACCAGTCATTTTGTGCCTTTGAAGATTACCTGAATCCCAAATCCATTAGCTGGTGGGGTAATGTATTGCAGTAAAACTTGGATAATGCGCTGTCTGATGATTTGGGAATCCTAGTGGTTCGGTATCTAGCTCTCCTGACGATTGCAATTCCCACTCACTGGCCTGGTGTTCCCATCGTTCACCGGGAGCTCAGGTCCTGTACCCTCTTTAATCTCATCTCTGTCTGCTACTGCATTCCCTTGAAATTTGCCGGGTTTACTGGAATGTAGATGTGCAACATCTTTAAAATGAAAAAATGAATATGAATTAAAATGATGCACAGTGTTGAGTATGAAAAACATAATGTCTCATTGTTTGGAAAACCAGATTTTAAAATTCTATCAGTTCTAGTGATTTGATACGAAAGATCGGATTGTGAAGAGAGTACGTTCTCTGGTTGTCATCTCCTCTTTGGTTACAGAATCACAGAGTGGTTACTGAATGAGAACAGGGCATTCAGACCAGATGTCTCCACCAGCTCTATGGAACAGCAATTCACCCACCACACACCCTCCGTTGTTCCACATATCCCTACAAATCTTCCCTTTTCTCATTTTGCTGCCCTTTTCATTTTGCCTCCATTACAATCTTTCCCTAGTAATACAATCACTCCATTTTTGTGCCTCTTCTGATAGTAACTGGGGCACGTTAGGGCAACTTCGAATAATCAGCACTTTCTTGGAATTCTTCCTTGCAGCAGCCACCATGTCGTAATCTCAAATGAAAGAAAAGACGATGTCCAATGTTGCTGATCAAATGTATTAATAGTCATGGGTACAGATATTACAGCATAAAATGTATACACAGCCGATGTTTTAGTAGATTTAAAATTCCAAACCTTTCAGGGTTTTGTGTGGTGACAGCAGAGGTGCCATAGCACTCTCTGTCCATAATCGCACATACCCACCACAGTGCCATTTCCACCACATCACTAGACAGTAGATATGCTAAATCTGCCCCATCACCATATCCACTGATCCTTCATATTATCTGCGCCAGGGTTATGTCGGCCCTCTTACCATATCCACACCTGTGCCACATCCACAACCATCCGATCACCATATTGCTATAATTGAATGCTACAGAAAGAAAAACATTTTTGAAAAAAGCTGGAGATACCACAGTGGAGATGGAAAACAAGTTAACGTTTCATGCTGGAACCGGGAAAAGTTGTGATGAAGTTTGAATTTGCCAAGTGGGCTGGATGGAAGGGGGCAGAGGTGACTGAGGAAATGGAGATGGGGCTTGGTGGAAGAGACTGGCAAAGGCTGAGAGCCAAGAGGTGCCAGGTGGAGTTGAAGCAGGAGATGAACGAAATCTGAAATTACCCGTGGAAGGAAAAACTGAGGGGAATGGACGATCAAGGAGCTGATTCTCCCCAACCTACGGCACAGAGTGAGCACCCTGTGCTGACAGTGACCATTTCACACCAGATCCTCGGGTGACAATTCAGCTACTGACAGTGGAAGTAGCTTGGCTCGAGATCATCAGAAATCAGAGGGCAGAGGAATGTTGGTGGAATTTCAACAAACCCTAACCCACACCAAAACATCACCTATACTGTCATCAGCAATGGCATGTGGTTTGAAGATTAACCCATGAGCTTCTCTACACTATCTCTAGGACAATTCGACTCAGGATAGTGAGACTACTAACCAAGTCTCATGCCCCAGTGGGTTGATACACCATTTCATATCTGGGCAAGGTGGATACTGGGTTTGGTGACTGTTGAGAGGTTCACAAGTGGGTTGTAGGTTTAGATGCAGTTAGTCAAGCATGAGAAAAGCAAGCATGCTGGTTCAAAGATCTATTTAAACATTATGAATGGACCATTCAGGTGGTGGACATGTTTAATGATTGCGATTTAGTGATTTCTCCCTTAAATACATGGATATTTTATGAGAAGCTGTTGTGCCTGGGTCACCTCAGTTCCACTGGGGAGGTCATGGAGTGAGATAGGAGTCAGCTGTCTCAAACCAAACTTTCTGCACTGCTTCTTCACCCAGTTCCCAGAGCTGATGCAAAAGCATCCAACCAGTTCTTGATGTGGTCATAAGGTATTCCTCATTGTCTGGGTAAAACTGGACTATGTATCTCCCCATAACCAGCGACTGAACAAACCTGCCAAGAACCAGCAAATACAAGGCATCCCTCTCCTGGGGAGATAAAGATATCTCACTTTCAAAGCCCGCGAGAATGTGGCCCCCCACATGCATGGGATCATTGTTGTCCAGCATCATGTACATTATGCATATGGCCACGTCACACACACAGTAACCAAAGTTTATGTTACCAAAGTCAAGAATGCCAGAGATGTCCAACTCCTGTTGCAGGTGACCTGGGTTGGAGCGATCAGCTGATGAATGATGAGGATGCACTAGAACGTTGGTGTGACTGAAGTCTCCATGATTGATGCCTGTTCGAGACACAAATGTTGTACAATTGTATCATCCATCGCTAAAGGCAACATACGCTCCTGAGCGTGAGGGACATTATGTTGCAGTGAACACATTTGTGAGGCTGCACTTGGAGAACTGTGCACAGTCATAGTCATCACACTCATCTTTTGGACTGAACGTGAGGGGTTTATCAGGCCATGAGGTTACTGAGTCTGCTGGTGTACATCTTTGCTCCACAGTGTTTCTGGGATGCTCAGTTCTGAGTTCCATTTCTGTTCTATATCACTAACATTTAATGGACATTTGGACAGATACGCAGATAGGAACGGTTCAGAGGGATAGGGGCAGAATGTGTGCAAATGGTTCTAGGTTAGATGGCATTTTCCTGGCATGGACGAGTTGGGCTGGAGGATTTGCTTCCCTGCTGTACAAGCCCATAAGATCGTAAGACAAAGGATCAGAATTAGAACATTTAGCCCATCGAGTCTACTGTTATTCCATCATGGCTGATTTACTTTCCCTGTCTATCCCATTCTCCTGCCTTCTCCCTGTAACCTTGATGTCCTTAATTAAATTTACCCAATGACTTGGCTTCCACAGCCACCTGTAGTAATGAATTACACAGACTCACCACATCAGTCTGGGACTCTGGATGGGTTCTACTGGATGGCTGTTTAAGCACCTATTTCATTTCATTGTTCAGTGGTCAGAAGGTGAAGTTGGTGCACCTGGCCCATTGAAACCACCTATTTTCACAACTGCTTAAATTATCTGAAGTCCCCCCCTGCAAACCTAATGACTGACAGAGGGGCACTTACTTTCATGAAAGTTGCTGATATTTGGAAGCACCTTCTCTAGAATTTGCTGAATAATGTGCTCCACAACTTTGCGATCACTGTTCTTCAGTACGTATAGGTACTCTTTCAGCTGGTGAATGTTTGAAACTTTCCAGAAGAAGGAATCTCTCTGTAGACTCTTCAGTTTGGGATGCTGGAATTCCTAATAATTAGACAAGTCCATTACACTCACCCACCACCAGCAAATTAATTTTGTTTAAAGGTATCTTCAGGATGATTGCCACAGAATTTTGCTTTTCTATGCAGCCCAGAGTGGAAAACTGACAGCATTCATTATAGTTGTGGGAGACCGATTTCTCACGTTAGACAAAATGAACAGATCACTGCACTTTAAGCAACTGGAACTGTGAAGTTAACTCATCCTACACAGCCAGAGGTTCAAAACAACTGTCCCAACTTCATCTTCCATTAGCTAGTCCTCTCTCCCAAAGGTAGCTTGTTCTCTAGAGTCACTCATTTAGGAAGCTTATAGTGGACTATAAAGGGTGACTGGTGGATTTCAAATGCGGATTGGAATTAATTTGACGTTTTCTACCTTTCTCTCAAAGAAAAAGAAAAAGAATTGAGATATCAAAAGCACTAAAAATTTCGATCATTTGAAAAAATGGTAATCAGCTGGGAGTCATTGCAGCTTTCCTCTCTTCACTCTGGCTAATTTTCCCACTGCCTCAGGAAACAGAACATCCAACATTGCAGGACAGGGCAGATCCTTCAGTCCATGACGTTGTTCTGACCTCTTAACCTACCAAGATGAATCTAACCCTTCGCTCCTACATATCTCGCTATTTTCATCCACGTGCCTATTAATTTCAGAGTTTAACTGTCCTAATGTGTCTGCCTCTACCATCACCTCCAGCACAAAGTTTGATGTAAAAAAATGTACATTTGACACCCTGCCACCATGTTTCTCCCCCAATTATCTTACATTTATGCCCCTTCACACTAGCGATTTCCACACTGGAAAAAGTCTTGGGCTGTCCACTCGATCTATCATCTTGTATACCTCTATCAAGTCACTTCACATCCTCCTTCACTCCAGGGAGAAATGACTGAGCTCACTCAAACCAAAGAGCAGGGTCCTCTCAGCCCGGTCATTCTTTCTTCTCCTCTCTACGTTTGGGCAGAAGATGCAATCCTGAAAGCATGTCCCACCAGACTCCAGGACAGTTTCTCAGCCACTCTCCGTCTCTTGGACTGACCTGTAACTCGGTAAGGATTGATCTCTCAGTCGACCTTGCTGTGGCCCCAGCACTTTATTGTCTACCTGCCCTATCCTTCCTGAGAGTGAAACGCTGTATTTTACATTCTGCTTTCTTCTTACACCTCAGTGTACTGGCCTGGCTGGATGACACACCAAACAAAAGCTTTTCACTCTATCTCGATAAATGACAAATATAAAGCAATAACTTTGTTTCTCTCTCCACACCTGCTGCCTGACCTGCTGACTGTTTCTGCAATCTCATTTTGCTGCTTAATATTTGGCATCATGTCTGTGATGCTCAGTGACCCAAAATAATAAAGATGACTTTTCAACAAATTGCTTTAAAATGCAATTGTTTCAAGCTGGAGATATAAAGTAAATCTGATTTGTTACCACAGGATGGCACTTTGATCATACCTGTACTGATATTAAAGGCAAAACACAGCTTACTTAGATGTCTGGACACAGAATACATGGACTTACTTTGAGAATCTTATTAATCTGAGCGAGAGTTTGCCCGATCTTGTACAACATCGGTGGGTCTGCAGGAATCTGCTGCAGTGGAATTCCTGGTAAATAGGTGAACAAGCGAACCATATGGGTATCATATTCTTGACCAGAATCTGCAAAATATAGAACATGGTCTTTGGTTAGATTAGTCTGACAAACCTTTGTTTCTAAAGAGTTTCAGTGAATTATGAAAACATGGTCAATTAGATAAATAAGGCAAATTTTAATCTAAGGGACAAATGATGAATAAACAGGCTAAATATACAAGAACCAATAATTGCTACTCACTAATCGTCTCCAGCGACATAATCCTGCCATCAGTGGTTGGGATGGGTGTGGGGGTGGGAAAACCTTTCTGCTTCAAGAACATCATGACTCGTGTTTGTACTTCCACCAAATCTACATCTTGGCTGTCGGTCGTGTTCAGGACTTTGAGGACGTAGCTCCTCCTGTGATCCCCGCTTACTTGGGTCTCAGCTACCTGGATGTGAAAGTTCTGGTCAACAAAGCTGGGCATCAGCTGGACCTCTGAGACCTTCAGACGATACAATTGTCCTACCAGCTCCACCACCTGGGCCTCGCTCAGTGAGGGCTTGGTTAGAATGGCATTCTTCAACTCAGACATCTGGAAGACAGCAAAATAATGAACTTCAATAACTGCAACATTCTTGACCTTTTATATATTGGTGTAACCCACCAGGCTCACCGTCCAGTGGTCTACCAGTGCTCTTCACACGCGTCCCTCCTCTTCTCCTCGACGAATAACCCGCAAAAAAACCCGGCTTCCAGACACACAAGCAAGAATAACATTTCTCGTATTGAATAGCCACCCGTTATCTCTAGTTATAACCCAAACATGGCTGCTACAGAGAAACCATTACCTCATCGGTTGACATTGCAGAGAAGCCACTACATTAGCCTTAGCAGTTAACATTACAGAGAAACCATTACATTTGTATCATATTTCCTTACAACATAAGAGACCATTCAGTCCATTGAGTCCTTGCTCACTGAACAAGCCCATTAATTTCAGTCCTTTTGAGACATTTTCTCTCACACCCATTGGCATGCTGTAGTTCTCCAACTTTCCACCTACACTGGACATGATTTATGGGTACAAGTCAGTTTTAATTACAGAGGGAAAGAACAGCAAATGTCACATCAGTAATAAAAGCAAGCAAACCTGTCTTGGAAGTATTGTTCACGTCCTTATCCCCAAAGCATAATACATACACTGAGAGGCCACTTTATTAGGTACACGTGTACATCCACTTGTTAATTCAAATATCTAATCGGACAATCATATGCCAGCAACTCAATGCATAAAAGCTCGCAAACTTAGTTAATAGCTTTAATCGATGTTCAGACAAAACATCCCAATTGGGGAAGAAATTTGATTTAAGTGACTTTGACCACGGAATGATTGTTGGTGCCAGACAGGGTGACCCGAGTATCTTAGAAACTGTTAAGCTCCTGGGATTCTTTTTAGACAGAGAATGGTGCAAAAATCAAATGAACAGACAAATAAACATGTAGTGAGTGGCAACTCTGAGAGTGAAAATGTCTTGTTACTGAGAGCAGTCAGTGAATAGACAGACTGGTTTAAGCTGAACTACAACAGACGTGTGTAGAAGAGCGTCACTGAATGCAGAACATGTCAAACCTTGAACTGGATGGGCTACAGCAGCAGAAGACCACAAACATACACTCAGTGGCCACTTCGTTAGGTACAGAATGTGTCCAATAAAGTGGCTTCTGAGTGTGTAATTATTAAACAGAATAGAAGGGGAATTCCTTTGGATAAAATCCTGGACTTGTGTTTCTGATTATGTTTGAGCTTATGCAGGGAGTATTTAACCAAAGGCTAAATTCTCTCACAAGATTCTTGCAGCTGCCATCAGGGAGAAGGTATCAAAGCCTGAAATCCCGTATCACTAGGATGAAGAAAAGCTGCTTCCCTTCATCTATTCAGTTCTTGAACACCTTGTACGACAGACTGCTACAGGAAGCAAGGAAAGAAAGAGATTACTGTGCCTTTAGCAATGAACTTTGTGTCCTCACTGGCCATAGGAACAGTAACTGAAGATTGGAGGAGAGAAAATGTTATTCCTTTGTTTAGGAAAGGTAATAGGAATATTTCTTGGAGAGCAAATTATTGGTGAAGATTCTTAGAGGCTGGATTTATGAGTGTCTGGAGAAGCATTGTCTGATTAGCAATAGTCAGCATGGCTTTGAGGGGTGTGTTTCCTCGACTTTCCCTTCCTTAAGTTCACTATTAAATCCTTGCTCTTACTGACATTTAGTGCAAGGCTGTTGCCGGGACGTCATTCAACCAACTGATCTATCTCCCTTCAGCTCTTCACCATCTGAAATTCTGCCCACAATAGTGAGGCCATCATCGGGGTCCTACAAGAAGCTAACAAACAAATTGATGGAGGTAGAGCGGTGAATATGGAGTTTAGCAAGTTAGTAGGCTCATTCAGGAAGTCAGGAAGCATGGGATCCAGGGAAACGTGGTTGCATGGATTCACAATTGGCTTGTCCATAGAAGGTAGAGAGCGGTAGTAGATGGAGCATATTCTGCCGGAGGTTGGTGACTAGTGGTATTTTGTAGGGATAGCTTCTGGGACCCCTGCTTTTTGTGATTTTTATTCATGACTTGCATGAGGAATTGCAAGGTTGGGTTAGTAAGTTTGCAGATGACACGAAGGTTGGTGTGGTGGATTGCTCCTATAGGATAATGACAGGATGCTGAACGGGGCTGAGAATTGGCAGATGGAGTTCAACCCAGAAGTGTGTGAAGTGATACACTTTGGATGGTCAAATTTGAAAAGAAAATGTAAGGTCAATGTGGAGTGGAGGAATAGAGGGATTTGGGGGTTGATGTCCATAGATGCCTCAAAGTCGCTGTGCAAATTTAAAGGGAGTTTATGAAGGCATATGATGTGTTGTCCTTCATTACTCTGGGGATTGAGTTCAAGAACTGTGAGGTAATGTCGCTTTATAAAACACTGGGCAGAGTACACTTGGAGTATTGTGTTTGGTCTGGTCACCTTATTCTCCAAAGCATGTAGAAGATTTAGAGGGTGCAGAGGAGATTAACCGGAATGTTGCATAGATTGGGGAGCTTGAGCAAGCTCAGGCTTTGTTCTCCGAAGTGAAACAGGATGAGGGCCAACATGATAAAGGTGTATAGGATAAAGGGAATAGATAGATTGCACAGCCAGTGCCTTTTTCCAGGGCAACAGTGGCTAATGCAAGAGCCCAAAATTTTCAGGAGATCACAGGAAAGTATAAAGGGGATATTGGAGCTTGATAAAAATAATACAGAAAGGCTAAGCACATGAAACACATTGCTGGTGTGGTGATGGTAGAAGGAGATATATTGGGGACAATTAAGAGTCTTGGGCACATGGGTGAAAGAAAAATGGATGGCTACGTGGGAGAAAAGGATTACATTGATCTAGAAGTAGATTAAAATATCAGCACAACATCATAGGCGGAGGGGCTTGCACTGTACGGTAATGTTCTAGGCTCTAAAAAGGCAGCATTTAATATTCAGAAGGTGTAACTCATGCATGCACAGGGGAGTTTTATTTTCAATTTCTGTGAAATATTTGGTTGACTGAATTTAAATTCCCGGTCACAAATCTGAGATTAGAACTCCGGGCTGTGGGTTGAGTCGGAGTTCTAATCCAACAATTTAACCATTCTCACACCCCCTCCCCCTTTGGAAATTTGATTGTATTGACTGAAGTTTAGCCCGTTATTCTTCTCCTTGATGAAAGTAAACGGTACCTTTAGCTAGGTCGATGCTTGTTGCCAGCTGCTTTGCCACCCACTCTTCCTCCGCTGAACCTGAGCTCGTCGGTCGCCTGTCCCTGATCCCGGCACACCTTGGCTCTGCTCCCGTTGAATACCTGTCCTCATCTCAGCCCAAAATAGCAAAACTGAAGGGAAGGATAGCTTAACCATTAAACCACTGCTGTAAACTAATTTAAAGTTATTTCAGACAATGAGTTCGCAGTCTTTCCTTACAATGGATCTCAGAGCAGCCTGGTATTGTGTAATATCAGGGAAACCAGTGGTTGCTGAACAAACCAAACGTGGTGGAATTGTGGATTTTGTTCTGCTGGAACTTGCAAATTCAACAGCTACTAACTCTTGGGTTGACGTTGACCGCCATATCCAGTCAGATACCGCCAACCACATCACTCAAGTTACCCCAGCACCTTCTGTTGTCCCACAAGGTATCTTGTTCTGCAAGTGGATAGGGAAATAATGCATAGAAATAAAGTGTGTAGAATGGTAAATGGTAGCGCCTTTTACAAGCTGTATAACCACACCCCAGGGAGAGATGTCAGTAGTAATTCAGGTTTATTAAATCAATGCAGTTATTTAGTGGGCAACATTCCAAATCCTGACAACTGACAGTCAACAGAAATATTCCCCACAATTGCGTTTGATGAACCCACTGTCATGTGGGTTGCTGTAAAAGTAGCATTCCATTAATTCCACGTTGTCCAGCCTCGTCGGTTTATGGTTTGTTCCCGAAGCCACTTTAACGTTAGATGGCCCTGGTTCCCCAACCGTTGGGGGGACCTTGTTAATCCGGGCAATGTCCAAGCCAGCATGACTCTTCAGGTTTCTCTCCGTGGGCAGATGTAGTGTAAGCACGAGGGGTTCAGCCCAAGACTCCTACCAGGCCACCACCACTGGGACCTGAACCTCAGACCTCCACGCCGTGAAGGCTGGACAGTTCCCGGTGTCGGCCTCAATAGTTCCTGGGCACGGAGACCCAGGCTGTGCCCATATACTGCCCAGGGGCTGTGTGCGCGAGTGTACACACACACGTCTATTCAAACATTCCTTCCTGCTTAGCTACAAGTTCCAACTCAATAGAGAATGCAGTATATTACATTATACATCTACTATATATAGACAACAACAGCATCATAAATTCAAAATGTCCCATTTAGGCCTGAAGATTTAATCACTGTGGAGCATTAAGACAACAAAGAGGTGGTTGCGGGAGGCAGACAGGCGGCTACGGGTTTGCTTCGAATGAGTGGACTGGGCCCAGTTCAAGGACTCATCTGCGGATCCAACTGAGTACTCGATGGTGGTCATGGTCTTCATTAAAACAGCTGAAGACAAGTATGTCCCCACAAAATTATTCAGTGCGTTCTTCAGTCAGAAGCCCTGGATGAGCCACGAGATCTGAAATCTGCTGACAGCCAGATCAGAGGCATTCAAGTCTGGTGACCAAGAATGTTACAAGGTGGTCCAAGTATGATCTCCAGAAAGCCATTGCATGGGCAAGACTTGAATCAATGAGGGATGCTCGACAATTGTGGCAGGACGAGAATACCATCACCTCCTATCGAGTGACATAGGTGACAACAGGTCTTCACTTCCGGATGAACTCAATGCCATCAATACTCGCTTTGACCAAAACATGGAGAAACCTTCACGAACTCCCACATCCCCCAATGATCCGATTACTTCAGTCTCTGTGAGCAGCCTTCAGGAAGGTGAACCTATGGAAAGTATTGGCCCTGATGGGGTACCCGGCCAAGTACTAAAGATGTGCTGATCAACTGGTTACTGTGTTCACTGAGATCTTTAAACTCTCACTTTGACAGTGCGGTACCCTGCTTCAGGCCGGCTTGAAATACAAGGTGCCCAAAAGCATGGTAACCTGTCTCAATGACTATCACCCAGTAGAACTTACATCCACAGGGATGAAGCGTTTTGAGAAGTTGGTGATGAAATACATTAACTATTGCCTGAGAAGCGACTTTGATCCACTCCGGTTTGCCGACTGGATCAACAGGTCCGCAGCAGATGCATTAATACCATCACCCCCTTGAAACTAATCAATAAGTTCCAAGACTTTGGCCTCGAAACTTCCTTGTACAATTCTATTCTTGACTTCCTTACTGGCAGATCCCAGTCAGTTTGGATCGGCAACAACATTTCCTCCACAATCTCCATCAGCACAGGTGCACCACAGGGCTCTGCTTGCTTTACTCTGAACAGCCCCAATGCCATATGCAAGTTTGCTGATGACACCACTGCTGTGGGCTAAATCAAAGGTGGTGATGAAGCACCATTTTGGAGGGAAATTGAAAATCTAGCTGAGTGGTGTGATAACTGTCATATGGGGGGCATTGGATTGGACCCAAAAGCAAGACACAGACACTGAACTACCAGGAACAGGACCAGGCATGAGAAGGAAGGAAGGGAAGTGAGGAAGAAAGGACGCTGGACATGACAAAGGCCCCGGACGAGACAAGGATTCCGGGCTTGGGTTAGGACTTGACTAGGATAGCGGAACCAGGACATGGAACTGGGAACTAGGAGCCTGGGCTTGGACTCTGAGCCAGAGACTGGACAAGGACCCAGAACCTGGGTCTTGACTCAGGCTCGGACTCCAGAACCAGGCGAGGACAAGACGTGGCTACAGGACGAGGAGAGGCACAGGACTGGACGTGAGACTCCTGGACAGGACAAGGGAACCCCAGCACAGGACAAGGGGATCCCAGCACCAGGCTGGGCAAGGTACTCCTGGGCTGGGCGAGGCACATTGACAAGACGAGAACACAAAGCCTTGGTCAAGGGAGAACAAGAACGCAGAACACAGAGACGAGGGAGAAACAGGAACACAGAACACAGAGACGGGACCCCTCTTTGGATACAGGACTAAGGGCCGGGACTCATTACACAGAATGCTCCAGGCAGAGGCAAGGCAAGGCAAGGCTCTAGGCAGAGGCGAGGCGAGGCGAGGCAAGGCTCCAGGCAGAGGCGAGGCGAGGCAAGGCTCCAGGCAGAGGCGAGGCGAGGCGAGGCAAGGCTCCAGGCAGAGGCGAGGCGAGGCGAGGCAAGGCTCCAGGCAGAGGCGAGGCAAGGCAAGGCTCCAGGCAGAGGCGAGGCGAGGCGAGGCTCCAGGCAGAGGCGAGGCGAGGCGAGGCTCCAGGCAGAGGTGAGGCGAGGCGAGGCTCCAGGCAGAGGCGAGGCGAGGCGAGGCTCCAGGCAGAGGCGAGGCGAGGCGAGGCTCCAGGCAGAGGCGAGGCGAGGCGAGGCTCCAGGCAGAGGCAAGGCGAGGCTCCAGGCAGAGGCGAGGGGAGGCAATGCTCCAGGCAGAGGCAAGGCGAGGCAAGGCTCCAGGCAGAGGTGAGGCGAGGCGAGGCATAGCTCCAGGCAGAGGCGAGGCGAGGCAAGGCTCCAGACACAGGTTGCAGGGCAGGGCTTCAGACTCCAGGAGAAAAGTGAAGGGATACAGACAGGAGGTTTGGACAAGAACAATCCAGCAGCCCAAGGCTGAATCCTGAAGCTATTTATGAGACCAGCCCAAACAAGAATCAGCTGCCTCAACAGAAACTGGGGAAACCCAGAAAACCTGGAATAAGGAACATGGACCGGACCACGAACTGAAATGTGGATTTCACGGACCGGACCATGACAATAACAACAACCTCTCACTCTATTATTGACCAGCATTGTGGCAAAGTGAGTGGCTGAGACAATGTCAACTTGATTAGAAACCTGTCCACCATTTGCATGCCATATCCCTTGCAATGAAGCCAAATGGAAGCAAATTAAGAAATATACTGGATGATGCCACAAATGCCAAACACCATGAGCCATTGCCCAGCAGGGCACAAACAGGTGGTGATGCCAACCTCTGTGCTGCTGGAAAGCATATTGGACCAAGGAAGGGCCAAGCTGCTCAGAGGAAGTGTTATATGCAGTGGTCCAACTACAACAGTTTTCATAGGCAACATATCTGCAATGTTAACCAGGCTGTTACTTGAGAAATGTAGTTTGGTTTTAAACTGGAAAAGAGTTCGGGAACTTAAGGAAAGTTGCAAGGACTTGGCTTTTGTGAGTATAAAGAACCAGAATCTATTCTGCGTGCATTACATAATTACCTGAACTTGAAGTAGGAGACAAAATGCTACTTGTAAAAGTAGATGCAAAGACCAAAGCCCTGCTGGGTGGATGAAAGGCCAAAAGGAAAGGAGTCGATGGAGGTATGAAAGCAGAATATATCAGATGATGTTGTGGATGCAGAAACTAAATGGATCTTCCCAATATCAAGATGCACAAACTAGAAGAAGAAAAAGAAGGCAGGAGGTGAATAGAAAGCATGTGAATGAGAAAGAGAATAGTGTGAAAGAGCAGGATTGATAAATAAAAAGAAAGGGATCAAAGGCGATGCACAGCGAGAAAAGGAGAAGAAAGTTTTGCGGAGCCGTGAGAACCACTTCCTGCAGTCCCAGAGTCAACTCCTACAACCACCACGGAGGAGGCCCCATAACCGGAGATTGTTTCAGAGTGATCCTGCTTGTCAGGGAAGACGTTTTCCAACGGGAGTAAGCAATCAACATTTCAAAGAAAATTTATTATCCAAGTACATGTATTTCACCATATACAATCCTTGGATTCATTTTCTTGTAGGCATGCTCATCAAATCTATAGAATAATAAGTGACAGAATCAATAAACGATGGCCCGCTGCTCCAGAGTCCTCAAAAGCCTACACCTGCCTCCGGCTCTTCCTGCAGCTGATCTCCCCCTTCAGCACAAAGCCAGAATCCCTGGGATCGGGAGTAGTGGCTGCTACTGTCACGCCTCTCCCGACACTGGATGGTCTTTGCTGTTCTTCCGACGGCTACACCCTCAGGCATTCGGCCCGCGATGTCTTTCTCCCGCAGTGATAGCAAGCTGCCTTGACTCTGACGCCGGCCCCTCTCGTTGGCGGAGAGTCTAATGCAGCCAATCTGAGTCCTGAACAAGGGACAGGTGGGTCATGGTCCGAGATCGCCGGGTGGAACTATGAAGCATTGAAGTCATCGAGACGAGTGGATTGGTCGATCAGAACTTCTAAGTCAGGGGTTTCCAACCAGGAGTCCACAGACCCCACAATAAATGGTAGGGGGTCCCTGGCATTAAAAAGGTTGGGAACCCCTGCTGTAAGTCCTTTGATGGGTCTCTTAAGGCGAAGGCATCCTCCAGTTAGTCTCAGAGTCGGTGGCGGTATATTGTCCAAGCCGTTCCAGCCACTCTCTTGGGCCAAGGTTCGAAACTCGATAATGTAGTCAACTGCTGACCGTCCGCTCCTGTCGAATCTCATCAGACGGTCCCTGGCTCGGCTGGCTCCTGCAGAGCGATGCAATACCTTCCACACGGTGGCCATGAATTCCTCTGAATCCGAGCAAACCTCCGAACTTCGTTCCCAATGCGCGGTGGCCCAGACCAGGGCTCTCCCAGTCAGAAGAGAGATAATGAGGGCCGCCTTTCTGTGCACCGAAGGGAACCGGGACGGCTGGAGTTCAAACACTAATGAGCATTAGGTGAGGAAGCTGCAGCAGGAACCCGGGTCACTGTCAAATCTCTCCGGGGTCGGAAGATGTACTGGTGCCACAGAGTGACCGAATGTCTCTCCCAAGTGACCCCGGCTTCCTCCTTGCGAAAGTTGACAAACAGCAACCTAGAGGTCCCATATCTCCAGGTCCAGGCACCGTCTGGAAATCTCGCTGTGGCTTGTCACAGCGGACGAAAGACTGATACCCCACTGCTGAATCAATAGTACTGTGACAAGGATGGTTTGGACCCAAATGCTGATGTATCCGAGACAACGATCGAGACACGGGGTAAAACTGGATCGAGAACTGAGCACAAAACAAAACGCTAGACGATTATAACAACACACACAAAATGCTGGTGGAACACAGCAGGCCAGGCAGCATCTATAGGGAGAAGCACTGTCGACGTTTCGGGCTGAGACCCTTCGTCAGGCTTCTCCCTATAGATGCTGCCTGGCCTGCTGTGTTCTACCAGCATTTTGTGTGTGTTGTTTGAATTTCCAGCATCTGCAGATTTCCTCGTGTTTGCTAGACGATTATCTCTGGCAGGGCTTACGACTGAGTACTGAGGCTCCGTTCAGGTGCTCTTTAAGTAACTCTTGATGCCCAAAATAAGAATTTCTGGATGTATATTGTATACATTGCTCTGACATTAAGTGCACCCGTTGAAACCTATTGAATTGATTGCCAATTAGCGAGATGGTTCTGAACCGTCAGCAATGCTTACTTCGGAGAGTTAGAGCATCTAAACTCCAGAAGCTGGCGCGGTTGGCTGCATCTCCGAACACCATTGCTTTGCGTTGGCACCCCTCACCCCTCACTCAAGTCTTCAAACAGAGTGGTGTCTCACACTGTTTATTATCTTTACAAATGATTAAGACATTCCCTTCTCTCAAAGTAGGAGCACAATCTGTATCCTCTACAGCAGATTTCAACTCTCTAGTTAATCAGATTGATGGAAGAGGGTTGTACCGAGTCAAATTTAAACAATACCTTAAATTCTTGCTTCCCTGTTTATTCAAAAAATCCTGCCATCCTCTCCGTTACTACAAAACACTCTAATATTATGATTCTTTTTCTGTTTTCTAGGTCTAGATCTAACTTTATTCCGACCTCCTCCCGCCAACCCGCAACCTCCCCCAATCTCCATTTCCAGATCCTCTTCTGGCCTGATCTTAGATGACTTCTCAACATCCCCGCACGCGTCTCAGTCCGGAGCCCAACCTTCATGTTGGCAGGAATCCACCCCTTGACAGGAAGAGAGAAAATACTGAAAACCACCTACCACCACCAGCAACTCTGGTCCCTTAACCACAAAATACTCCCTTCCTCTGATTCATCCCTTCCCCTTCCTCTTTGTAACTGAAAAGTTGTTTTCTCACTTTTTCAGGGGGTGGGGGTGACAAGTGCTTCAGTTAGGGGGAGATGTTTTTAATGCAAAACAGAGATTTGGTAAGTTTAACTCTGGTCTGTTCCCCAAACAATAGATGAGACTGTGGAATCCACAAGTTTCGAAGAAGCATCGAAAACCCTATGTTTGATTATGTTCTGATACCGACCCACTAGATCTCAACAAGGGAAGTAATTGACCACGAGGAATACTTTCAACAGGCCTAGGCAAGGGTCTGAAGTGTCATGTGTATCTTTTGCCAAGGATGCTGCCTGACGCACTGAGCTTTTTGAGTATTTTCTGGTTTTTATTGGTTATTTGTTTATTGTTGTCACAGGTATTGCGGAATAATGAAGAGCTTTTGTCTGTATGATATCCAGACAGGTTGCTCCCTACACAATCCCTATATCTGTATTATGAACAAAGCGGATGAGCTTAGAGCGTGGATCAGCACTTGGAGCTATGATGTTGTGGCCATTACAGAGACTTGGATGGCTCAGGGGCAGGAATGGTTACTTCGAGTGCCAGGCTTTAGATGTTTCAGAAAGGACAGGGAGGGAGGCAAAAGAGGTGGGGGCGTGACATTGTTGATCAGATAGTGTCACGGCTGCAGAAAAGGAAGAAGTCATGGAGGGGTTGTCTAGGGAGTCTCTGTGGGTGGAAGTTAGGAACAGAAAGGGGTCAATAACTCTACTGGGTGTTTTTTATAGACCACCCAATAGTAACAGGGACATCAAGGAGCAGATAGGGAGGCAGATTCTGGAAACAGGGTTGTTGTGGTAGGAGATTTTAATTTCCCAAATATCGATTGGCATATCCCTAGAGCGAGGGGTTTAGATGGGGTAGAGTTTGTTAGGTGTGTTCAGGAAGGTTTCTTGACACAATATGTATATAAGCCTACAAGAGGAGAGGCTGTACTTGATCTGATATTGGGAAATGAACCTGGTCAGGTGTCAGATCTTTCAGTTGGAGATAGTGATCACAATTCTATCTCCTTTACCACAGCATTGGAGAGAGATAGGAAAGCGTTTAATTGGAGTAAGGGGAAATACGAGGCTATCAGGCAGGAACTTGGAAGCATAAATTGGAAACAGATGTTCTCAGGGAAATGTACAAAAGAAATGTGGCAAATGTTCAGGGGATATTTCTATGGAGTTCTGTATAGGTATGGTGCAATGAGACAGGAAAAGGATAGTAGGGTACAGGAACCATGGTGTACAAAGGCTTTTGTAAATCTAGTCAAGAAGAAAAGAAGTGCTTATGAAAGGTTCAAAAAACTAGGTAATGATAGAGATCTATAGGATTATGAGGCGACAGGAAGGAGCTTAAGAATGAAATTAGGAGAGCCAGAAGGGGCCATGAGAAGGCCTTGGCGGACAGGATTAAGGAAAACCCCAAGGCATTCTACAAGTATGTGAAGAGCAAGAGGATAAGACATGAGGGAATAGGACAGTGAGGGAATAGTGTGTATGGAACCAGAGGAGATAGCAGAGGTACTTAATGAATACTTTGTTTCAGTATTCACCATGGAAAAGGATCTTGGCGATTGTACGGATGACTTGCAGCAGACTGAAAAGCTTCAGCATGTAGATATTAAGGAAGAGGATATGCTGGAGTTGTTGGAAAGCATCAAGTTGGATAGGTCACCAGGACTGGACAAGATGTACCCCAGGCTACTGTGGGAGGTGAGGGAGGAGATTGCTGAGCCTCTGGCAATGATCAATGGGGATGGGAGAGGTTCCTGAGGATTGGAGGGTTGCGGATGTTGTTCCTTTATTCAAGAAAGGGAGTAGAGATAGCCCAGGAAATTATAGACCAGTGAGTCTTACTTCAGTGGTTGGTAAGTCGATGGAGAAGATCCTGAGAGGCAGGATTTATGAATATTTGGAGATGCATAATATGATTAGGAATAGTCAACATGGCTTTGTCAAGGACAGGTTGTGCCTTACAAATCTAATTGAATTTTTTGAGGATGTGACTAAACACATTGATGAAGGAAGAGCAGTAGATGTAGTGTATATGGATTTCAGCAAGGCATTTGATAAGGTACCCCATGCAAGGCTTATTGAGAAAGCAAGGAGGCATGGGATCCAAGGAGAAATTGCTTTGTGGATCCAGAACTGGCTTGCCCACAGAAGGCAAAGCTTGGTTGTAGATAGGTCATATTTTGCATGGAGGTTGGTGACCAGTGGTGTGTCTCAGTGATCTGTTCTGGGTCCCCTTCTCTTTGTGATTTTTATAAACTACCTGGATGAGGAAGTGGAGAGGTGGGTTAGTAAATTTGCTGATGACACAAAGGTTGGGGGTGTTGTGGACAGTGTGGAGGGCTGTCAGAACTTACAGCGGGACATTGATAGGATGCAAACTAGATTGAGAAGTAGCAGATGGAATTCTACCCAGGTAAGTGTGGGGTGGTTCATTTTGGTAGGTCAAATATGATGGCAGAAGATAGTATTAATGGTAAGACTCTTGGCAGTGTGGAGGATCAGAGGGATCTTGGGGTCCGAGTCCATAAGACATTCAAAGCTGCTGCGCAGGTTGACTCTGTGGTTAAGAAAGCATATGGTGCATTGGCCTTCATCAATCATGGGATTGAGATTAGGACCCGAGAGGTAATGTTGCAGCTATATAGGACCCTGGTCAGACCCCATTTGGAGTACTGTGCTCAGTTCTGGTCCCCTCACTATAGGAAGGATGTGGAAACCATAGAAAGGGTGCAGAGGAGATTTACAAGGATGTTGCCTGGATTGGGGAGCATGCCTTATGAGAATAGGTTGAGTGAAGTCAGCCTTTTATCGGAGTGACGGAGAATGAGAGGTGACCTGATAGTGCTATATAAGTTGATGAGAGGCATTGATCATGTGGATAGTCAGAGGCGATTTCCCAGGGATGAAATGGCTAGCTCGAATGGGCACAGTTTTAAGGTGCTTGGAAGTATAGACAATAGACAGTAGGTGCAGGAGTAGGCCGTTTGGCCCTTCTAGCCAGCACCGCCATTCACTGTGATCATGGCTGATCATACACAATCAGTACCCCGTTCCTGCCCTCTCCCCATATCCCTTGACCCCGCTATCTATAAGAGCTCTATCTAAGTAGAGGAAGTAGGTACAGAGGGGTAAGTTTTTTACGCAGAGAGTGGTGAGTGCATGGAATGGGCTGCCGGTGATGGTAGTGGAGGTGGAAATGAAAGAGTCTTTTAAGAGACTCCTGGATAGGAACATGGAGCTTAGAAAAATAGAGGGCTATGGGTAACGCTAGGTAATTTCTAAGGTAAGACATGTTTGGCACAGCTTTGTGGGCCGAAGGGCCTGTATAGTGCTGTAGGTTTTCTATGTTTCTATAAGGACATTTGGTATAATTGAAAAGCAACAGAATGCAGAGTATTACCTGCAGCTTATTTTCAAGTAGACAATAGGGTGCAAGGACCGTGACAAGGTAGATTAAGAGATCAAAATTTATCTTTTATCATCGAAGAGGCCTATTCAAGACAATGGATGGAAGCTGTTCTTGAGCCCAGTGGTATCTGTTTTCAAGCTTGTGTTCCTTCTGCAGGGGTTAGCATTGGAAGAAGACAGAATGGGTTTGTGGGGTCTTTGATTATGTTTGCTTTGCCAAGGCGGTGTAATGAGGACAGAATCAGTGGAGGGGAGGCTGCTTCCTGTGATGTGCTGAGTTGTGTCCTCAGCAGCATTATGGACACATAGGCACAGACAGCACACAGAACATATATTGTACAGAAATTGATGCAGGTAGGGAAAGGGAACAGTTGGAGTTGGAAGGCAGAGTTGGGCAGGCAGCAGGTGGAGTCTGACAAGAAAAAGAGAAGAACCGGATGCTTAAAGACAAAAGGGTCAAATGAGAATGTGATGGAGAATTGATAGAAGCTCAGGTCAATATTGTTGGAGGTGTTCTCCAAAATTATAGAACCATAGAACATTACAGCACAGAAACAGGCCTATTGGCCCTTCTTGGCTGTGTGGAACCATTTTTCTGCCTAGTCCCACTGACCTGCACCTGGACCATATCCCTCCATACACCTCTCATCCGTGTACCTGTCCAAATTTTTCTTAAATGCTAAAAGTGAGCCCGCATTTAAAGTCCTAACCTATTCAACCTTTCTCTGTAACTCAGTTTCTCAAGTCCCGGCAACATCTTTGTAAACCTTCTCTGCAACCTTTCAACCTACCCTTTCCCAATCTAGGTTTTCTTTCCCGGCTGTCGAAGAGACCGAAAATGTGAGCATTGAAGGTGACTCGTGAATGGAAATATAAGCGAATTATGTTTGACTTTTGTGTCTCCATAGGAGGGCAGAAGTTCAGAGTATTGAAGAGCTGGTGTTGAGAGGCTGGTAAATTGTAGTGGAGGCAACGCCTGGACTAAGAAGAAAAGAAGACATTTCAGAAATATCCTTTATAAAAATACTTGTAACAGAGACAGAGAGGCTCAGGGAATGGGGTAAAATCTTTGCAGGAAGACCGATGGGAAGGGTATCGTCAGGACTGATAGGAAGCAGTGAAAAAAATGAGAGAAGGGTTGAATCTGTCAGCTAAGAAAACGGAATGTGAGTTTTGTAGGAAGCAGTCCAATGCTGTCATCGATGTGTAGGACAAAGTTTGAGGGAGAGTTCTAGGAGGACTGTCCCGTGTCTCCCTCAGAGGGATAGGGTTAGCCTGGTCCTCTATGAGTTCTCATCGCATGAAGAATGTGGAATTAAAAGCTAAGTAACCGAATGGAAGAATGGGATTAGTCAGCTGAAGGAGGGTGGTGGTGGGAGCGTGCTGCTGTGGGCCTCTGTACAAGAACCTCTTGTTGAGGAATGGAAGTGTAGACAGGCTGGATGTTCACGGTAAGGATGAGCCACTTTGGACCAGGAAACTGAAAGCACACACTCAATGATTCAGGAACAGCTTCTTCCCCTCTGCCACCAGATTTCTGAATGGACGTTGAACCTGTGAACACTACCTCACTACTTTTTTTACACTACTTATTTAATTTATCTTTACATATATATATATAGATAATTTCTTACTGTAATCTGCAGTTTTTATTATTATGTATTGAAATGTATTTATGAATAACTGCACATATTATGCTGATAATAAACCTGATCCTGATTCTGATTCTGGAAAGTTGTGGGAAGTTTCAGAGGAGTTGAGATGATAGTGGGAAGGGTGCGAACAAGAGAATTGAGTCAAAGTTAAAAGAAGTAAGTTCTATGGCAAGATCAGTCTGAGACTGTGATCCTCTCAGAGCAGTCTCGCTTGTGGATCCTGGTGTGGGGGTAAACTGAGCTGTGCCCATCACAGCTAGGAGGCCATTAGGCCCATCACAGCTAGGAGGCCATAAGGCCCATCACAGCTAGGAGGCCATTAGGCCCATCACAGCTAGGAGGCCATAAGGCCCATCACAGCTAGGAGGCCATAAGGCCCATCACAGCTAGGAGGCCATTAGGCCCATCACAGCTAGGAGGCCATAAGGCCCATCACAGCTAGGAGGCCATTAGGCCCATCACAGCTAGGAGGCCATGAGGCCCCGACTGTCTAAAGGAAATAAGGGTAGTGGATTTCTGTGAGCCAAGCACTGATCTCAGGGCTGTGTGTTTTTGGGGAAAGGGTGGGAGTGAGAGCACTCTGGCTGAACATTTCACTGCAATTCTAGCATCAATTAGGTGCACGCAGAGAATGAGATGCGATCAGGATGCCAGCCTTTACTGCAAGAGGTCTGGATGAGGAGAGTCGGGATTTGAAGCAACGTAGCGGGATGTTGCTGAGCTCAGACCTGGAGGGCCACGTGCAGCCTCGATCTCCTCACCCACAGAAGCTTAGTCACTGGCTGCGGACATTGTACTGGGCTAGATGGAAAGGGCAGTGAAACATCAATAACCTGCTGTCTGAATAATTGGAAATCCTGAAGGTCTGGCATTTGACGTTTGCAGCTCTCCCTTCCCACTCACCCAGGGTATATAAAACAGAGAGGGGGCCAGTTGGGTAGATTGTCAGGGTCTGTTTCTCAGGGTGAAAATGTCAAATACGAGAGGATATAAGGTGTAAAGTGAGAGAGGCGAGTTCAAAGTTATTATTAGTAATGATATTGGTTAATTATTGTCACATGTAGAAAGATACAGAGAAAAGCTTGTCCTTCATACTGTTCCGACAGATCAAATCATTACACAGTGCATTGGGCTAGAGCAAGGCAAAACAATAACAATGCAGAATAAAGTGTAAAAGCATCCAAGAGTGCAGTGCAGATAAACAATAAAGTGCAAGATTATAACACTGTGATTCAAGCATCTACAGGGAAACAGATGAGATTAGCTTTATTTGCCACATGTACAATGAAACAAGCGTTGAAACGCGTCATTTGCATCAACAGCCAACATGGTCCGAGGATGTGCCCGCAAACGTTGCCGTGCTTCTGGTACCAGCATAGCGTGCTTACTAACTCCGACCGAATGTCTTTGGAATATGGAAGGAAGCTGGAGCACCCAGAGGCAACTCACATATCGTATACATTTCTCTGACGTTAAATGTAACTAGTGAAGCCCATGGAAACATAGTCGTGGGAGAGCATGCAAACTCCTCACAGACAGCGGTGGGATTTGAACCCCAGTGGCCTGTGCTGTGATAGCTACTCGACCAGAAAACTATTCAGAAACAAAGACTGAATAACTACCAATGTGCAGAAGGAGAGAAACTGCAAGTGAACATAATGCTGATTACAAGTTCTCAGTATTAAAGTAGGTTTATTTATTTATTGAGATACAGTTTGAATAGGCCCCTCCTGAGAGAGAATGGGCCACACAGCCCAGCAACCCGTAATTTACCCCTAGCCTGATCATGGGGCAATTTACAACCACCTGGTACATCTTTGGTCTGTGGGAGGAAACCAGTGCACCCAGAGGAAACTCACGTTGTCATGGGGAGAACGTACAAACTCCTTACAGACAGCGGTGGGACTTGAACCTGTAAAGCATTGTGCTTACCACTACACTACCGTGCTGCCCTGAGGCAGTTGTTTCATAATGTGCCTGGAACATGCTGACTTGGAAGCAGATAGACTAACTTTGGCAGACAGATGAACAGGTAGGGAATAGAGGGATTTGGACTGTGTGCAGTTGAGGCTGGCATAATAGTCGGTACAGACATAACTGGCTGAAGGGCCTATTCCCGGCCTACACTGTTCTGTCTTCACCGAGGACTCAGTTCCTACATTCCATTCCACCCATATGGGTCGCAGTTCACATGTTCCCCTTAAATTTACCCGGTTCACGTGGAACATTGAAAGAACATGTAAGTGTAATGACATAATAATAGAAGTAAAATCCAATCTTCCAGCAAATCTAAACCCTGAGAGAGAGGGGGAGGGAGGGAGGGAGGGAGGAAGGAAGGAAGGAAGGAAGGAAGGAAGGAAGGAAGGAAGGAAGGAAGGGAGGAAGGAAGGGAGGGAGGAAGGAAGGGAGGAAGGAAGGGAGGGAGGGACCCTTCAGGCCTGATGAGCTGCTCCACTCAGCAATGCACATATTTAACCTTCGCCTCATCACAGGACATTTTACAATGAGCAATTAACCTCCTAACTGGTACATCTCTAAACTGTGTGAGGAAAGCAGAGCACCTGGAGGAAACACGTGGACACAGGGTGAACATGTGGACGGCGGTGGGAATTAAACTGGTGCTGTAAAGTGTTACGGTAACTAAGTGGCCAGCTCTTTCTCCCCTCTTCCTCTTACTGCTTTATACTGGCTATCTCCCCTCTGTCATCCAGCCCAGGACCTTGATGTAAAATGGTGACTGTCCATTTCCCTCCATAGATGCAGCCTGACTCATTAAGTTCCTTCACAATCTTCTTTATATCTCAATGCACTTTACAGCCAATAATGTACCTGTGAGGTGTAGTTATGTATGTAGTATCGAGAAATATCTGTTGGGGAGGATGCACTACATTACGGTCGTAAAATGATAAGCTACATTGAAGGACAAAGACATTACAGCTACTGTGTATTTAATATTTCAGTAACATTTGAGGAATATTCTAAATATATTGTTGATTAATCATTCTTTGTTGTTTGAATAATTCTTTATGGACTATATGTAAAAGTAAGTGAATGGCATACGTCATCACGCCACCATATCATGTGCGCATCTCATGAGAAGTAAATGCAATGCCCTGGATGAGATTTCTATTGCTCTGCTGTAGGTATTTCATTTTATCAGTTTTCTGCAAAAGCAATGTGTCCTGCAGGTAGAATGTTTTGGTTTGGGCTAAAGATAAGAAGCCCTGCTGTTCAACTTAGGAAGGTGGTGTCAGCCAATCAGGATGGAGGGTTTGGAGAAAGTTCTAGAGGGAGCAGGGAAGGAGGGAATTTGGTGATGGACTGTAGTCCTGTTTGGGGTCTTACGGCGGGACCTACAGAACGAGACAGAAGATGCCTCCAAATGCCATGGGAAGGAGAGTCTCAGTCGCATGAAGTGTTTTGTGTAGATGAATGGATCCAAGGAGGAAGAGGAAGAGGAAGGGGAAGGGGAAGGGGAAGGGGAAGGGGAAGGGGAAGGGGAAGGGGAAGGGGAAGGGGAAGGGGAAGGGGAGAGGGAGGGGGAGGGAGAGGGAGAGGGTGAGGGAGAGATTGCTCAAGGTGTTCTTCGAGGGGAGTTTGAAAATGTGGCGGGTGTTTTCACATGCATGAGTAAGAGACACACCCTGGATACTCGAGCATGAACTCCACAGGTTATGTGTGCATTGGACTGGTTTAACTGTAATGGGCCCTTTTCTCACACTGTAGTTTGATCCCAATGTTTGACATCAGACACCCTCGTGGAGCACGACAGCTCAATGGGAACTCAAACTGTTAAGTGTACAGCCAGATAAAATCATTTAACTGTTAAAAAAAATCAGTCATTGAGGTTTATGAGCAACAATGAGTTTATAATGTTTAACAGCGATGGATTTTCAGGTATTCTTCGCTGAGTTGAGAATTAACAGCATGATGGGACGTATTCTCTAACGTGTCAGGCTGAAAGAAAGTTCAGATTTCAGCTTCCAATCAGAAGAACCCTTTATAAAGATCTTCTATCCCAATGTGCAAAGGACAGGAGATTGAAGCCGTTCTCTCTTCTTGCGTCCACACAAGTACTCTATATTTTGTAGTGTCCACATTTTTCATAAAACGGAATCTATTCCCTCCTGACCTGCTGAGCTTCTCCAGCATTTTGTGTGTGTTGCATCTGCAGAACTGCTTGTGTCCCTGTCCTCACGTGGTTGGTTCAACATCATACCAGGAGCCTGGAACCAACCATCTCAGACTTCCCAGCAACACCCACATGCTGTGACTAAAAACAAAAGAAGTTGCCCTTTGAATCTCAATGAATAGATAGCAAAGTCCGTAAGAATTAGCAGACTGGGTTGGCACACATTTGATATACACTGGATTTTCATTAAGCCCGACCGTAATCAGTAAGTGAAAGATGTGAAAAGTTTAGAGGTAATTTTAAACTAACCCACCCATCAGGAAAGGGATCGGAGCAAAGCACAAAGGGCTGAAGGAACTCAGTGGTTGGGCTGCATCTGTGGAGGAAAATGGCCAGTCACCATTTTGGAAGTGGACTGGAAACTTGAGGGGAGATAGGCTGGAAAGTGGTAAGGAAAGAGCTGGGACAGGAACTAGTGGGTGAGAGGTGGATGCAGGTGAGGGGTGATAGGCTGGAAAGAGGTAAGGGAAGGGGTGAGATAGGAACTAGTGAGTGAGAGGTAGATCCAGGTGAGGGGTGATAGGCTGGAAAGAGGTAAGGGAAGGGGTGAGATAGGAACTAGTGAGTGAGAGGTAGATCCAGGTGAGGGGTGATAGGCTGAAAAGAGGGAAAGGAAGGGGTGGGGCAAAAGCTAGTGGGTATTCGGTGGATCCAGGTGAATGGTGATAGGCTAGAAAGAGGAACAAGAAGGGGTGAGGGGTAGGACCTGCACAGATACAACAGGAGCGTTCTCGCACAGGTCTGCAGAGGTTGAAAAAGCAGCAAGTTTGTTGACTGGGTCGTTGATTGTGGAAACGCATCCGGGGTGTTCCCGTGTAGGTCCGACAAGCAGCTTGAAAAAACAGCAATTTGTTGACTGGAGTACTCTGCAGATGCAACGGGGCATTCCCGTGCAGGTCTGGCAAAGATTTTCGACAGGAAACCCGGTCTCCGTAAAAAAGAGGTGCCACCTGGCGGAGTGGTGATGGGCAGAGCTGTCCGAGTCAGAGTAGGAAGGCTTTGGCTCATCGAGGCTTTGGCAAGAACAGGTGAACTCGGTAAGTTCATTCCTTATTTCTTATTCAACTTTAGACAGAATAGGGAGAATGTCTACAGAGCCAGTGTACTGTTGTGGGTGACAGATGTGGGACTTCCAGGAGACTCCCAGCCTCCCCGATTAGTCCGTGAGCCAGGACCCCAAATTTGGGCCATCGGTACCATCTGGGGGGAATAATTCTTATAGTGATTTTTGGCAGGGTATAGACCCCAGTGCTAGAAAATACATGTGATAGCATTGCAGCAGTGGTAGTTTCTTCAAATCATTCTTAGACCACGTGAACGACATGGCCAGTGACTTGAACCAACAGATGTTGAATCTGCTGCAAAGTTCACTCTGAGCTGAGCTGATAACCCTGTGGACAGACTTTCTGGAACACTTCCGTCACAACAATGGAGAGCTATCCGCATTCTGGATACCATACAGTGACATGGTAGAGAACGTAGTACTTGGGCTTCTGTGCGCCTCTTGTGAGGGGGACTGGGAGTTGCACCTCCATGCTATGAGAACCACGATCCCATGGTGCTTTGCCTATGATGAGATGAATTACGCCAGGTAATTTGCTTACTTTGCTCAGATGATGAACCTTCCAGAGAAGAATCCTTCTGTGTATGAGGCCTTCAAGACAGGCCAATTCTCAGTGCAGCTGTCAAGTAACAACCCCTTTGTGGACCAGACTACTGAAGCCTGAATGCTGGAGTTATCGAGCATTACTACATAACAGCTGAGCGCCGCAGTGCATTCCTCGGACAGTTAAGGGAGATGGTGTAAGGCAACAAATCAGAGTTTTGTCATGTGGAGCTACAGTGGCCAAGAATCCAGAAAGACGAGGAAGCAGTTTAGCAATGGTTAACATCATACGTGAATGGGTCAACCCATTTGCAGAGAAGCAGGACCTCATTAGCATCTCTACGGCAAAGGCAGCCCCCAAGGACATTGCCCCCGACCTGATGAAGGCGTATGAGATTGGTGAGCAATGCTATGCAACCTTCAAGGATGAGAGACTAGAGGAAGACCCACCAAAGAAATTCCATGACCCAATGAAAACCAACAAGCTGAAAACATTCAGTGATATGTGCAAGAAGAGAGAAGTGAAATCAAGTGGGAGGCCGATCATCTTGAAAGCAGACAGGTCTTTGTTTGGACGCATCATAGTGATGGCACAAGGGCGCAGTCTACGTATGGAGGATATCCTTTCTCATCCCCTTGGACCATTGCCCTGGGCCCTGTCCACACCAGAGGGATTGCTGAGAAAGACGAGTAAAGCTACTTTAGCCACAACCTTGCAGAAAAATGTAGCAGTAGAAGAGCAACTCCCAGGACACTCTGCTACAGTGGTTGATGGAAAGAACTTGGCCCAAAGAGTGAAAGGTGATCAAGTTACTTTCAGAGATGTTGCCACAACAATTCTGGGTGTGGCTCTGAGGGAAGGCAGTCAGAATAGCAGAATAGATGTTGTGTTCGACACATACAAGGAGAACTCTATCAAGAATAGTGAAAGATCTCTACAGGGTGAAGAGACTGGTCACGAGTTGCAAGGTATCACAGGCACACAGATGGTGAGGCAGTGGAGGAGTGTCCTAACCAAAGTCAGTAACAAAAATAGTCCCATTAGCTTCATAGTCCATGAATGGAGGAAGGAGGAGTACAGGGCAAAGTTACAGGAGAAGATTCGATTCTGTATGCAACTGTGAATGACAAATGTTACAGAATCACATCTCAAGACAGTGAGGAGGTGTCAGCTCTTCAGTGTCAACAAGAAGAAGCAGATGGTCACCTACTTCTCCATGCTGCCCATGCCACAAGAGAGGGATACCAATCTGCTCAGAAGACACAGATGTCTTTATCATGTCTTTAGCATTTTGTGACAAGATTGAGCCCCCATTGTTCCAGAAGTGTGGCCCTAGAACCCGTACAAGGCTTGTAGACATCAGGAAGGTTGCTGCTACTGTTGGCATAGAGGTTTATAGGGCTCTCATCGGGTTGCACGCATATACAGGATGTGACACCGTAAGCGCTTTTGCAGGCAAAGGGAAGACAAGTGCCCTAAAACTTCTGACCAGCAACAGGGAAACTCAGGACACATTCTTAGAGTTGGGTCAAGAATAGGACCTCTCCCCAGAACTGATGGACAAACTGGAGGCATTTACATGTCCCCTGTATGCCCCAAAAGCATCGACCACCAAGGTCAATGAATTCAGGTATCAGCTTTTCTGTGCCAAAAAAGTGAAATCGAAAATCATCAACTCCCACCATGCAAGGACTGCTTAACAAAATATGCTCAGCAAGCCAACTACCGGGCGGGTATATGGAGAAGATGTTTGGAGAAGAACCCACAGGTGCCAAACCCTGTTGGCAGAGGATGGAAGATGGAAAGAGAAGAGGGAGCGGAACAGTTGGTGTTGCATTGGATGGAAGGCCAGCCAGCACCCGATTCCATCCTGGATCTACTGGCCTGTTTGTGTGTCGCAAATGGCCTCAGGTGTACTGACATGTATAGACTGGCAGACCGTGAGAAACACCTCAGAGAGTGTGGAAAGTTCAGATGAAGAAGTTATGGAAGTATGGAAAACAAAGTATGGAAAGCAGTCTTTGATTAAATATATTCATTTTGCAACCAAATGGGGCCTAGATTATGGCCGTGTGAATTATTGTACTGTGATTCTATATGCTATGACAAAAGCTTAAGATTTTTTTGATTTGATACAACAACATGGAAGATATCATGACATTGATAAAACTCCAGAAATCTCTCCAAATGATGTTTTCTTTTACCTTTTGGGGAGGGGGGGGTAACATTTTCAGCTGTACTGATGTTAATATGGAATATATACAAAAAGTGATTACTTATTTGAATTCCTGAATAAATTCTCTACAAATCCATGTGATTATATGTGTCCTAGGGTTTTTATTGACTTTTCCAAAATAAACAACAGACAAAATATTTTTTCTAAAAATGAAGTGATTCACTCTACTGAAATTGGGCGCTGTACTGCGAGTGCCACCACTGACATAGTTTTCAATGTAGAATTTTATAACAACATTTGATGAAAAGTGCTTGAACTCAGCTATCAATGTGACAAATTTGAATGTGGAGGGATCACTGATGACAAAGTACCACTAGGTTGAATATATATGTTGTACTTTATATTGGCCACTTTTCAGAAATGCTTATTTTAGGGTAGTGTTATAAAATGCATGATATCACATATAAAGCTACCACTGGTGCAATGCTACCACATATTTTCCAACTCTAGAGATGTATACCTTGCCAAAAATCACTATGAGCATTATTCCCCTCATATGGTACTGACCAACCCAACTGGCTCACGGACTAGTTGGCCACATCTACGCCAGGTGCATTGAGCTGCAGCTCCTTAGGAACCTTGTTAGGGAACTGCATCTGCAGTTCAATGACCTTCCGCTTGTTAGGGAAAGAGAGGCAGCGATAGACAGGAGCTACAGGGAGGTAGTCACCCCAAGGCTCCAGGAGACAAATAAATGGGTGACTGTCAGGAAAGGGAAGGGGAGATAGTGGAGATAGTGTCAGATAGTGGAGAGCGCCCTCATGGCCATCCCCCACAACTCCATTTTGAGTACTGTTGGGGGGACAACCTAGCTGGGGAATCAACAGCGGCCACGTCTCTGGCCCTGTGGCTCAGAAGGGTAGTGAAATTAAGAGAATGGCAGCAGTAATAGGGGACTCAATAGTCAGGGGGACAGATAGGCGATTCTGTGGGTGCAAAAAGGAATCACAGGTGGTAGCTTGCCAGGGTCCAAAATATTTCTGGACATGTCCATAATATCCTGAAAAGGGAGGGTGAGCAGCCATTAGTTGACATAGGAACAGAAAGGGAGGAGATCCTGAAAACAGAATAGGGAGTTAGGAAGGAAGCTGAGAAGCAGGACTTCAGCTTCGGGATTGCTGTCTGTGCCGTGAGACAATGAGGATAGGAATAGAATGAGGTAGCAGATGAATGATTGGCTGAAGAATTGGAGGAGAGGGCAGGGATTCAGATTTCTGGATAATTGGTACCTCTTCTGGGGTGGGTGAGACCTGTACTAAAGGAGCAGGTTGCTCTTGAATCTGAGGGGTTCAATATTCTTGTGGGCAGCTTTACTAGAGCTGTTGGGAGTGGTTTAAACTCATAGAGCAGGGGGATGGGAATCAGGATGATAGAGCTGAGGACGAGCCAGCAGGTTCACAAGTAGATGATGGGTGTAACATAAATGTAAGGAAGGACAGGTAAATGATTGGATACAAATGCAGACAGAGTAGAGAGTTAAATAGTTAAATTCAAAAGGATGAAGAATGCAGGACTGAAGGTCCTCTATTTAAATGCGTGTAGTATTCTGAATAAAGCGAATGAACTTGTGGCCCAATTAGAGATTGGTCGATATGACATCACTGAGTTGTGGCTGAAAGAAGACCACAGTTGGGAGCTAAACACCAAAGGATATACTTTGTATCGTAAGAACAAGCAGGAAGGCATGTAATAAGGCAATGGCACAATTGTAATGGGGGACTTCAATATGCAAGGGGATTGGGAAGATCAGGTTGGTGTTGGATCGCAAGAGAGAGAATTTGTTGAATGCCTATGAGATGGCTTTTTAGAGCAGCTTGCGCTTGAGCCTACTCAGGGGAAGGTCATCTTAGATTGGGTGTTGTGTAATAACATAGATTTTATTAGGGAGCTTAACGTAAAGGAACAGTTAGGAAGCAGTGATCATATATGATTGCATTCGTACTGCAGTTTGAGAGGGAGAAACACACATCACATGTATCAGTAGCACAATGGAATAAAGGGAATTACAGAGACATGAGAGAGGAGCTTTCCCAGGTGGATTGGAGGAGGATACTGGTGGGGATGAAGGCAGAGCAAAGATGGTTGAAGTTTCTGGGAATAGTTCACGAGGCGCAGTATAGATATGTCCCACAGAGGAAGACGTTTTCAAATAGTAAATGTCAGCAAACGTGGCTGACAAAGTAAGTTAAGGACGGCGTTAGAACCAAGGGAAAGGCATATAAGGTAGCTAAAGTGAGTGGGAAGTTGGATGATTGGGAAGCTTTTAAAATCCAACAAAAGGAAACTGAGAAAGCTACAAGAAGGGAAAAGATGAAATATTAGGGCAAACTAGCCAACAATATAAAGAAGGATACTAGAAGTTTTTTTTTCAGTTATATAAAGAGTAAAAGGGAGGTGTGAGTTGATGTTGGACCACTGGAAAATGATTCATTCTGGTGAGGTAGTAATCAGGGACAAAGAAATGGTAGATGAAGTTAATGGGTATTTTGCATCTGTCTTCACTGTGGAAGACACTAACAGTGTGCCAGAGGTCCGTGAGTGTCAGGGAGCAGGAGTCAGTGCCATAACTATTAGAAAGGAAAAAGTGCAAGGAAAACTCAAAGGTCTTAAGGTGGATAAGTCACCTGGACCAGATATATGTGGATCAACACCAGCAAATTGGACTAGCCCAGTTAGGCAACTTGGTGGGCATGGACAAGTTGGATAGAAGGACCTGTTTTCTGTGTCCTATAACTCTGTGACCTTATTGAACATGGAATAAGAACCATTACAGACGTTTACTGCATTGTTCTCTCACTGACTCAACGGTAACTTTCTAAATGAACTGATACAGACTTTACAAAGAGAGAATTACAATAGAGAAAACAAAGGGGAACAGAATGATTTAGATCACTCTGTCCAAAAGCTGGTGTGGACATTCAGATCAAACAGCTTTGCAAAGGGTTCTATGCACCAACATTTAAACCAACCAACACGGATCAAAGCAGCTTAAACAAAATCTTTTTATAATGAAAGAATTATTTTGTATTTATTTAGATCCTTGTATGATGTATGTGTCTTAAAGAAATGCAAAGCCCCTGAGAAACTTCTGAAGGGTGGCCATTGTTATAACAGTGGAAATCTGGTAGATGGAAGCATCGCACAAACAGAAGTGAGATAGAAGACTCGACTGAAGGTAATGTTAGCAATTTTCAGGTAATGTACATCAGACGGTACACCTTCCCTGAAGTACAACATCAGAATGTTTGAATGCCATCACGTCAGGACAGTAGATGAGCAGGAGGGATGAAAGATTCAGTCAGCTCATTCACACTCTGGCAACATTCTCTCACCTGATAAGGACTGATAAAGTATACATGGAAATATGTGAGGTGTCAGGTCGATCTGAGGGCCTGATGGGAACACAAATTTTGGAGGGTGGCGGTGTCCCAATCTTCGTTGAGCTTTAGCCCGAGTTACAGAGGCAAGGAGATATCAGATGTAACACCCTGGGAAAGGGTTCACTGCTAATGTTCTGATCTTTCTGTAGAAGCAATGTTTGGGATTTGGTTAGAGATAACGTGTGCCCTGGAATGCGAGCCACCCAATGAAGGGAGTGTGTTTTCATGCTGTGTGCCTGACACCGACCGAGGTGATCTGGGTCTTTTGTTCAGCAGGAGACTGAAGGAGAAGATGCAGGAGAGGAGAGATCATAGGAGTGGACTTGGAGTGGGGCCGGGAGTCGACAAAGCCCAAGGAATTCAGTGGAGGATCAGCGGAGGAGAAACCGTGAGCTCCAACTTGTACACATTAGAGAGTTTCATTAAAATGGGCCCTTTTCTTCTTGCTTTTTCTTTACTAACCCTTTCGTCAAATTAAGAATTATAAAGCTAAATCATTTAATTGTATATGGTGTACTGTCTGGTATTTCATGGTACTGATTTGTAACAAATCACGCAGCATCTACCCAAACTAGGGGTCTCGGGTGAGATTATACCTCAATCTCACACATTTGGTAGGGAAAGAGATTGCCTTCCCTAGACTTATGTAGCTGATGGAACCTGAGGGCTACAATTATGGGGGCTTATCCGGGATTGATTTTGTTTGATACTGTGTGATTGCCCTGAGCATTGAACCAGTGAGTTGTGTGTTTAAGTTTGTGCTAAACTATCGTCTGGTAAAGTGATTATGGTACATGATTATGGATGCTGCCGGGGTTGAGCAGTGCTGTGAATCCCTGGGGTTATTGGCAGCGAATGCGTTCATGTTGAATGGGGTAGATTTTCGAACTCCTGATGAATCGTTAATTCAACTTTTAAGTACTGTTAAAGCTATAGGGAAAGTTACGATTGTGGGGTGGAGGTTTGATAAAATGGCAGTCACAGACTTTGTTTTAGTTCAGACTAGCGCTGATGTAACATCAGTGGAACTGCCTGATACTACTGGGGCCCCAAAAGAGGGAGAGCCGAGGACTGTCCATACTTTCCAGGAAAGGGAGAGTGTAGGGGAACGGGCCAAATCGCAAGTCGAGTCTCCTGTAGCTGGGGGCAGAAACTTCAAGGACAGGGTTCTCCTGTTTCTGCTGAGGGGAAGGAGTGGTCTGATTTGGAATGGCTCATGAATCCCTGTCCCCTCAGAATTCTGAGTTAGTATCAGCCCTTACCTCTCCGGCGAATAAATGGTCCAGCGCACAGGTAGAGGGTCCTAGCTATTGGAAGCTGAGAATGTTCTCTGGAGAGAAGCCCACCCCCGAGGAGTATGAGGCTTGGGCGGAGCAGACCTCTCGGTTGTTAGAGGAGTGGCAGTGCTCTGATAATGTTAAGAGACAGCGAGTGGTTGAGAGCTTGAGGGGGCGGGTTGTTGACGTTGTGAGGGCACAGTACCCCCTTGCCACTTCCACGGGAGCACTGGAAACTGCGTTTGGCACGGCAGGAAGCCCAATGGAGCTTATTACAGGGTTTCTGGACATGCGTCAGGAGAAGGTGGTGATGCTTTCTGCGTACATCTTTAGGCTAAAGAGGCAGCTAAATTGCTGGCGGCACAGAGGGGCCTTTCAGGCAGCCGAGGTGAACCAGTTAAGAATGGACCAAATAGCGAAGTCCCAGGACCTGATCGCTGATGGTCTCCAACTGTCTCGTAAGATGCGACCCCCCCCCACCATTTGTTGAGCTGATCAGAGAAGTATGGGAGGTGGAGAAAGCGTTGGAGGCGCAGGAGGGCTCTGTCAGCAGGGTACAGTCCTTGGTAGTAGCCCCTTGTGTTGAAGTGATCACAGATAGCCCCACCCAGGGAGTGGTAGAGGAGATTGTGGCAGAGTTGAGAACTGAGATGTCCTGCTTGTTACCAGCAGGTGTGGCCCCTCCATATAATGGAGCTGATAAGGAGGACGGACTATACAGAGGGCTGCTGGCAGCCGGTGTCATGCAAGAAGGGGAGCGGCCGGTATTGTGTGTTGTAACTGTAGTAAAGAGAGACACCTCAGGCAGCAGTGTGAACGACGGGAAACCCCTTGGAGAGTGTGCCCCCGGGTACTTAAGCCGAGACATCAGGAAACTTGGAGACTCAGTGATGGAACGGCCTGGTGTCTTGGGGGGCAACACGATCCCAGCAATATCGCAAGGAACACTCGAAAGCAAAAAAAACCCTATTCCCAAAGGTTCAGTGGGGCCAAGCTCCACGGATCTCTCCGGATGGGGGGTATTTATGCTAGAGCCATACTCGACACAGTGTCGCAGGCCACGGATCTCTCCGGATGGGGGGTATTTATGCTAGAGCCATACTCGACACAGTGTCGCAGGTCACGGATCTCTCCGGATGGGGGGTATTTATGCTAGAGCCATACTCGACACAGTGTCGCAGGTCACGGATCTCTCCGGATGGGGGGTATTTATGCTAGAGCCATACTCGACACAGTGTCGCAGGTCACTTTGCCATACTGTTCGTTTCACAATCGGTATCTGACGTATTTACCATTGATGCCATAATGCACAAAAGATCTGGGGTCTTAGTGCAGGTGATTACCTGCACGATGGTTATTTGTCACTGAAGATGGAGTTTTCGTAGGCGGATGTGGGAGTGGCTGAGGTCCTTGATACGTGAGTGCTTGTTTGTCCTGACCCTGGAGAAGGGCAGCGTTTCAATTCCTGTGGGGACCAACTCTCCTATTGTGAGGAGGCTCATGGGGGCCTGCAAGGAGAGAGCTGGAGAGAGCTTCCTGAGAATATTGCCTGTTCACCCGGTGTTTCAAGTTGCTGCTGAGGAAGTTGTGGCTGCATTGGGCTGGATAACGAGTTTAGACGATGGACTGAGTGCTTCACCCAGTCCAAGCAATCGTGTTACGACCCGGGGAAGTGGAGGGAGTAATGGGACACCCCAAATTTCCCGGAGTGCCCGAGGGCGAGGCCCTCTTGGTGTTCGCTCCAGGAGACCATGAAGAGGAGTCAGGCTTACCTGCTGGGGTACTGGTGAGGCCTGGGCTGCAGAAGCCCTCGGTTGTACAGGTGAACAGGATGGCAGTGATTGTCAGGAACACTACGAAGAGGGAGGTCACGTTCAAGCGGGGATGCCTTGGCGCATCTCTTCCAGGTGACAGTACTGTCCAGCGTCCCTGTGAGACAAGCCGGGGTGAAACTACCTGCAAAGGGGGGAAAGTTGACCGCGGAGTCATTCAATTTTCGGGACTCCCCGGTACCTGCGGGTTGGAAGAGGAGGTTGATAGAGAAGATGTTGGAACTGGAAAGTGTCTTTTCCACTGACGAGTTTGATGTGGGTTGTTCCAAGAGGGTTGTCACACTATCCGGGTGACCAAGGTCACCCCGTTCAGACCAAATGTCGCGGTGACTGGCCCCTGCAAGGGTGCAGAGTGCAGAGTTTGACTGTTTCTCCTGTTTCATTGTTATTGGTTTATTATTGTCACATGGGCATTGAGAAACTTTGTTTGGCCTACCATTCCGGCAGTACAAGGTGAAACAGTAACAGAATGTACGTATAATAAAGGATAACAGTTACAGAGGAAGCACAGTGCGGGCAGACTATCAGGTACAAAGCTACAACGAGGTAGATCATGTGGTCAGCAGTCCATCTTGTCGCACTACAGGGCCACTCAGTAGTTTCATTTCTAGTTTCTAGACAACAAGCTGAGCTGGAAGGGCAGTCAGCAGGTGGACCCAGCTCCTGTTCTGTGTCCCGGTTTGACAGCAAGTACAAATGAAACTGGGTAATTTGATAAAATCAAAGCTTGCGGTTTCTTTGGTAACTCACTTCATCCTCAACTACAGTGTGATTAGAGTGAACAGTTTTTAAAATAGTGTCAGTTTGTGTGTGTTTCTGCTCAAAAAGCAGTGATTTTTGACACGGACAGTTGGTGAGAAATAGGAAGTGAGAATTTGCTCACTGCGGTCTCAAGTATTCAGGCTTGGAGATGCGACTCGGAGAGAAGATGAAATGATTTCACTTCTTCAACAAGTGAGGACCTACGAAGAATTTGAAGATATTGTCAATCACCCTGAATGTTACGGTGAAATTTAAAATTTGGAGGATACAATCATCAAAAGTATTGTCTGAAGGCAGTCCATTATCTGCACTAATTTTGTTCATTTACATTCAATCAAAAGAACACGACAGCGTACACTGGATGAATTCTTCCATCGATGACCATGAGGAACTAATACACGTTTATAGTACTGTCATAGTATTGGCAGTGTTCTAGTTTATTCTGTATTCCATTTAAATACATAATGCGTTACTCAGTTAGAATTAATTTGTCTTTTTTGTATCGCTATCTACTTCTATGAAACTTCTGCTTTGAGACAGCCGCTTAATTTGGACAAATGTACAGGTCCTGATGTGTCCCAACTAACCAGAATCCACTGTACTTCATTTAAAAACATAATCCAAATTAAGTAAGGCCAACTCTAAGGAGGGACAGCCTGTGCCTGATTTGAAATTTATTATTCACCTGTGTTCTGTCTGTCTCTGGGCAAATATTCACCAGAGTGCATATGGGACAGCTTAAATCATCCGGATTCTAACTGCACATTAATGAGCCTGTCACATTTTACAAAGTTTTATGTCTATATACACTTTGGGTTTTAGTCAAGATACTGGGCCAGGGCTGATTGATATTCCATGATTCTGGCTGCAAGTCTGATGGAAATAGTTCTGTCCCTGCTCTATGTAGGTGAATTACTGGATTGGTCTGATTCATGTTTAAACTACAAAGCTGATTTGACTGGGCACTTTCAGAAAATTTCCTCAGGGAAGTTGTAATTAAGAACAACAAGCTATAATTTTTTAATGCACAGCAAGATGGGGAGGCATATTTTTATGTCATTGGTAGAAGGGATGTGGAAATTTATTTATGGGGGGGTGGGATTACATTTTATGATCAGCGGCTTCTGAGAATCCAAACTGCAGAAGTCGGAAATCTGAATGCAAGGAAAAATGCTGGAAAGACTCAGCAGGTGGGGCAGCATCTGAAGGGAGAGAAGCGGAGTTAATGTTGCAGGTTACAGACTCGAAACCAGGTTTATTGCCACTGACATCGGCTGAGAAATTTGTTGTTTTGTGGCAGCAGTACAGTGCAGGCGTAACACTTCTTTATAAGATACAATAAATAGTGCAAAAGATAAATAGCGAGGTGGTATTCATGGACCGTTCAGAAATCTGTTAGCAGGGGGAAGACACACTGCCTATTGAAGATGTCCTCCATGGTGGGCAGGCTTGTGCCTGTGACGGACTCTTCACCATTAGCAGTGAATCTTCACTGAGTAAGGAATTCAAGGGATATGAGGAAAGGCAAGTAAACAAGGATGAAATACCGGCCAGCCATATTTAACGGGAGCCTCCTCCCCTCCTCCATATTTCACCGATTGTTCAGCTGAATCCCAAATCCATTAGCTGGTGGGGTAATGTATTGCAGTTAAACTTGGATAATCTGCTGGCTGACCATTAGGGAATCTTAGTGGCTCGGTATCTAGCTCTCCTGACGATTGCAATTCCCACTCACTGGCCTGGTGTTCCCATCGTTCACCGGGAGCTCAGGTCCTGTACCCTCTTTAATCTCATCTCTGTCTGCTACTGTATTCCCTTGAAATTTGCCGGGTTTACTGAAATGTAGATGTGCAACATCTTTAAAATGAAAAAATAAATCTGAATTAAAATGATGCACAGTAAGAGTATTAAAAACGTACTGTCTCATTGTTTGGAAAACCGGATTTTAAAATTCTATCAGTTCTAGTGATTTGATACGAAAGATCGGATTGTGAAGAGAGTACGTTCTCTGGTTGTCATCTCCTCTTTGGTTACAGAATCACAGAGTGGTTACTGAATGAGAACAGGGCATTCAGACCAGATGTCTCCACCAGCTCTATGGAACAGCAATTCACCCACCACACACCCTCCATTGTTCCACATATGCCTACAAATCTTCCCTTTCTCATTTTGCTGCCCTTTTCATTTTGCCCCCATTACAATCTTTCCCTAGTAATACAATCACTCCATTTTTGTGCCTCTTCTGATAGTAACTGGGGCACGTTAGGGCAACTTTGAATAATCAGCACTTTCTTGGAACTCTTCCTTGCAGCAGCCACCATATCGTCATCTCAAATGAAAGAAAAGACGACATCCAATATTGCTGATCAAATGTATTAATAGTCATGGGTACAGATATTACAGCATAAAATGTATACACAGCCAATGTTTTAGTAGATTTAAAATTCCAAACCTTTCAGGGTTTTGTGTGGCGACAGCAGAGGTGCCATAGCACTCTCTGTCCATAATCGCACATACCCACCACAGTGCCATTTCCACCACATCACTAGACAGTAGATATGCTAAATCTGCCCCATCACCATATCCACTGATCCTTCATATTATCTGCGCCAGGGTTATGTCGGCCCTCTTACCATATCCACACCTGTGCCACATCCACAACCATCCGATCACCATATTGCTATAATTGAATGCTACAGAAAGAAAAACATTTTTGAAAAAAGCTGGAGATACCACAGTGGAGATGGAAAACAAGTTAACGTTTCATGCTGGAACTGGGAAAAGTTGTGATGAAGTTTGAATTTGCCAAGTGGGCTGGATGGAAGGGGGCAGAGGTGACTGAGGAAATGGGGATGGGGCTTGGTGGAAGAGACTGGCAAAGGCTGAGAGCCAAGAGGTGCCAGGTGGAATGGAAGCAGGAGATGAACGAAATCTGAAATTACCCGTGGAAGGAAAAACTGAGGGGAATGGACGATCAAGGAGCTGATTCTCCCCAACCTACGGCACAGAGTGAGCACCCTGTGCTGATAGTGACCATTTCACACCAGATCCTTGGGTGACAATTCAGCTACTGACAGTGGAAGTAGCTTGGCTCGAGATCACCAGAAATCAGAGGGCAGAGGAATGTTGGTGGAATTTCAACAAACCCTAACCCACACCAAAACATCACCTATACTGTCATCAGCAATGGCATGTGGTTTGAAGATTAACCCATGAGCTTCTCTACACTATCTCTAGGACAATTCGACTCAGGATAGTGAGACTACTAACCAAGTCTCACGCCCCTGTAGGTTGATACACCATTTCATATCTGGGCAAGCATGCTGGTTCAAAGATCTATTTAAACATTATTAATGGAGCATTCAGGTGGTGGACATGTTTAATGATTGCGATTTAGTGATTTCTCCCTTAAATACATGGATATTTTATGAGAAGCTGTTGTGCCTGGGTCATCTCAGTTCCACTGGGGAGGTCATGGAGTGAGATAGGAGTCAGCTGTCTCAAACCAAACTTTCTGCACTGCTTCTTCACCCAGTTCCCAGAGTTGATGCAAAAGCATCCAACCAGTTCTTGATGTGGTCATAAGGTATTCCTCATTGTCTGGGTAAAACTGGACTATGTATCTCCCCATAACCAGCGACTGAACAAACCTGCCAAGAACCAGCAAATACAAGGCATCCCTCTCCTGGGGAGATAAAGATATCTCACTTTCAAAGCCCGCGAGAATGTGGCCCCCCACATGCATGGGATCATTGTTGTCCAGCATCATGTACATTATGCATATGGCCAGGTCACACACACAGTAACCACAGTTCATGTCACTGAAGTCAAGAATGCCAGAGATGTCCAGCTCCTGTTGCAGGTGACCTGGGTTGGAGCGATCAGCTGATGAATGACGAGGATGCACTAGAACATTGGTGTGACTGAAGTCTCCATGATTGATGCCTGTTCGAGACACAAATGTTGTACAATTGTATCATCCATCGCTAAAGGCAACATACGCTCCTGAGCGTGAGGGACATTATGTTGCAGTGAACACATTTGTGAGGCTGCACTTGGAGAACTGTGCAGTCATTGTCACCCTGTTATCAGAAGGTGGAAGAAATGCAAAGATGATTTATGTGAATGTTGCCAGCATCCAAGGTCCTGAGTTGTCGAGGGAAGCTGGGCAGACCGGGGCGTTATTCCAGGTAGCTGAGTTGGACCAACAGAGGTGGATATAATCTTGAGGGGCATTGACAAGGTGAATGTATAGTATTCTGAGAGGGGAAGTATTTTAAAAGGGCAATTTCTTCACACAAAGGGAGGTGTGATTATGGAATGAGTGACCAGTGGAAGGGGTAAAGGTTAATAACATTTAATGGACATTTGGACAGATATGCAGATAGGAACGGTTCAGAGGGATAGGGGCAAAATGTGTGCAAATGGTTCTAGGTTAGATGGCATTTTCCTGGCATGGACGAGTTGGGCTGGAGGATTTGCTTCCCTGCTGTACAAGCCCATAAGATCATAAGACAAAGGATCAGAATTAGATCATTTAGCCCATCAAATCTACTGTTATTCCATCATGGCTGATTTACTTTCCCTCTCAATCCCATTCTCCTGCCTTCTCCCTGTAACCTTGATGTCCTTAATTAAATTTACCCAATGACTTGGCTTCCACTGCTGCCTGTGGCAATGAATTACACAGACTCACCACATCAGTCTGGGACTCTGGATGGGCTCTACTGGATGGATGTTTAAGCACCTATTTCATTTCATTGTTCAGTGGTCAGAAGGTGAAGTTGGTGTACCTGGCCCATTGAAAGCACCCATTTTCACAACTGCTCAAATTATCTCAAGTCCCCCCCCCCCCCCCTGCAAACCTAATGACTGACAAAGAGGCACTTACTTTCATGAAAGTTGCTGATATTTGGAAGCACCTTCTCTAGAATTTGCTGAATAATGTGCTCCACAACTTTGCGATCACTGTCCTTCAGGATGTATAGGTACTCTTTCAGCTGGTGAATGTTCGTAAGTTTCCAGAGGAAGGAATCTCTCTGTAGACTCTTCAGTTTGGGATGTTGGAATTCCTAATAATTAGACAAGTCCATTACACTCACCCACCACCGGCAAATTAACTTTCTTCAAGATAATTGCCCCAAAATTCTGCTTTTCTACACAAATTAAGCACCAACATCCCAAAGTGGAGTACTAACAGCATTTATTATAGTTGTGGGAGACCGATCACTCACGTTAGTCAAAATGAACAGATCGCTGCACTTTAAGCAACTGGAACTGTAAGGTCAACTCATCCTACACAGCCAGAAATTCAAAACAACTGTCCCAACTTCATCTTCTACTGGCTAGTCATCTCTCCCAAAGGTAGCTTGTTCTCTAGAGTCACTCATTTAGGAAGCTTATAGTGGACTATAAAGGGTGACTGGTGGATTTCAAATGCGGATTGGAATTAATTTGACATTTTCTACCTTTCAAAGAAAAAGAAATGAAATATCAAAAACACTAAAAATTTTGATCATTTGAAAAAATGGTAATCAGCTGGGAGTCATTGCAGCTTTCCCCTCTTCACTCTGGCTAATTTTCCCACTGCCTCAGGAAACAGAACATCCAACATTGCAGGACAGGGCAGATCCTTCGGTCCATGACATTGTTCTGACCTCTTAACCTACCAAGATGAATCTAACCCTCCACTCCTACATATCTCGCTATTTTCATCCACGTGCCTATTAATTTCAGAGTTTAACTGTCCTAATGCGTCTGCCTCTACCATCACCTCTAGCACTTCCACTTCCTTATCCAAATCATTTATGTATTTAAAAAAATCACAAAGAGCAGGGTCTTCCCAGCCCGGTCATTCTTTCTTCCCCTCTCTACGGTTGGGCAGAAGATGCAATCTTGAAAGCATGTCCCACCAGACTCCAGGACAGTTTCTCAGCCACTCTCCGTCTCTTGGACTGACCTGTAACTCGGTAAGGATTGATCTCTCAGTCGACCTTGCTGTGGCCCCAGCACTTTATTGTCTACCTGCCCTGTCCTTCCTGAGAGTGAAACGCTGTATTTTACATTCTGCTTTCTTCTTATACCTCAGTGTACTGGCCTGGCTGGATGACACACCAAACAAAAGCTTTTCACTCTATCTCGATAAATGACAAATATAAAGCAATAACTTTGTTTCTCTCCCCACACCTGCTGCCTGACCTGCTGACTGTTTCTGCAATTTCATTTTGCTGCTTAATATTTGGCATCATGTCTGTGATGCTCAGTGACCCAAAATAATAAAGATGACATTTCAACAAATTGTTTCAAGCTGGAGATTTAAAGTAAATCTGATTTGTTACCACAGGATGGCGCTTTGATCATACCTGTACTGATATTAAAGGCAAAACACAGCTTACTTAGATGTCTGGACACAGAATACATGGACTTACTTTGAGAACCTTATTAATCTGAGCGAGAGTTTGCCCGACCTTGTAGAAGGTCGGTGGGTCTGCAGGAATCTGCTGCAGTGGAATTCCCGGTAAATAGGTCAACAAGCGGACCATATGGGTCTTATATTCTTGACCAGAATCTGCAAAATATAGAGCATGGTCTTTGGTTAGATTAGTCTGACAAACCTTTGTTTCCAATGAGTTTCAGTGAATTATGAAAACATGGACAATTAGATAAATAAGACAAATTTTAATCTAAGGGACAAATGATGAATAAACAGGCTCAATATACAAGAGCCAATAACTGATACCCACTAATCGTCTCCAGCGACATAATCCTGCCATCAGTGGTTGGGATGGGTGTGGAGGCGGGAAAACCTTTCTGCTTCAAGAACATCATGACTCGTGTTTGTACTTCCACCAAATCTACATCTTGGCTGTCGGTCGTGTTCAGGACTTTGAGGACGTAGCTCCTCCTGTGATCCCCGCTTACTTGGGTCTCAGCTACCTGGATGTGAAAGTTCTGGTCATCGTAGCTGGGCAGTGGCTGGACCTCTGAGACCTTCAGACGATACAATTGTCCTACCAGCTCCACCACCTGGGCCTCGCTCAGTGAGGGCTTGATTAGAACGGCATTCTTCAAGTCAGACATCTGAAATACAGGAAAACAATGAATTCCAACAACTGTAACATTCTTGATCTTTTATATATTTGTATCATATTTCCTTACAACATAAGAGAGACCATTCAGTCCATTGAGTCCTTGCTCAATGAACAAGCCCATCAATTTCAGTCCTTTTGAGACATTTCCTCTCACACCCATTGGTGTGCTGTCGTTCTCCAACTTTCCACCTACACTGGACATGATTTATGGGTACAAGTCAGTTTTAATTACAGAGGGAAAGAACAGCAAATGTCACATCAGTAATAAAAGCAAGCAAACCTGTCTTGGAAGTATTGTTCACGTCCTTATCCCCAAAGCATAATACATACACTGAGAGGCCACTTTATTAGGTACACGTGTACATCCACTTGTTAATTCAAATATCTAATCGGCCAATCATATGGCAGCAACTCAATGCATAAACGTATGCAGACGTGGTCAAGAACTTCAATTGTTGTACAGACAAAACATCTGGATGTGGAAAAAATTTGATTTAATTGACTTTGACAGTGGAATGATAATTGGTGCCAGATTGGGTGCTTTGAGTAGCATCTTAGAAACTTAAGCTCCTGGGATTGTCACACACAGCAGTCTCTGGAGTTGACAGAGAATGAAGCAAAAAATCCACTATGAATTACAACAGTTGTGTGCAGAAGAGCATCTCTGAATTCACAACACACCAAACCTCGAAGTGGTTAGGCTCCAGCAGCAGAAAATCACAAACCTACTCTCAGCGGCCACTTCATTAGGTACAGGAGGCACCCAATAAAGTGTCTCTGAATGCATCCAGCTGCAGATCCTGGAAGACCGTGTTAGGGATATGGAGCAGCAGCTGGATGACCCTGTACGGGAGATAATCGATCAGAGTTAATGGAAGTAGCCACCCTAAAGTTGCAGGAGCTGGGTGGCTGTCAGGAGAAATGGAAATGTGAATGTGCTGTTAGCGCAGTGCCCACTCCCCTCAATAATAAGTATGCCGTTTTGGATACTGTTGCAGGGGATAATGCCATGGAGACTGGGTTACTGGCACTGAGCATAGGTCCATGGTGCAGGAGGGAAAGAGGGAGAAGACGGGAGCAGTAGTTATAGGGATCTCAATAGTCAGGGAAACAGACAGGAGATTCTGTGGACTTGAACAGGGCACCCGAATGGTATGTTGCCTCCCAGGTGCCAGGGTCAGCGACGTCTTGGATTGTGTCCACGGTATTTTGGCGGGGAACTGAGAGCACCCAGATGTCCTGGTACATATCGATGCCACTGACAAAGGAAGGAAAAGCAAAGAGTTCCTGAAAAGAGAATTTAGAGAGCTAGGTAGAAAGCTGAGTAGCAGGATCTCCTGAGTAGTAATTTCTGGATCGCTGCCTGTGCCACACGCCAGAGAGGGTAGAAATAGGATGATTTGCCAGATTAATGAGCAGCCGAGAAGCTGGTGCAGGGGGGAATGGATTCAGATTCTTGGATCATTGGGATCTCTTCTGGGGGAGGTATGACCTGTTCAAAAATGATGGGTTGCACTTGAACCCGAGGGGAACCAATATTCTCGTGGGCAGGTTTGTCAGAGCTGTTAGAGAGGGTTTAAATTAATTTGGCAGGGGGGTGGGAACCGGAGTGAAGGGACTCAGGAAAGGATGGATGATAAAAAAGCAAAGATAGCGTGCAGTGTGTTAGAAAAGGCAGACAGATTATAGGACATAATTGCAGCCAGCAGGGTGAATATCAGTGCATTAGGGATGCAGAATCAAAAGCGATGGCAAATACCGTACTCAAAGTGTTATATCTCAATGCACGGAGTACAAGAAACAAAGTGGATGATCTTGTTACATGATTACAGATTGTCAGGTATGATGTTTTGGCCATCACTGAATCCTGGCTGACGGATGGTTGTAGCTGGGAGCTGAATGTTCAAGGTTACGCATTGTATCAGAGGGATAGGAAGGTTGGCAGAGGGGGACATAGGACTGGAAGATGTTGAATCCTTGTGGCAACACGAGTGAATCTCCAGATGCTGGAAATAAATAAAAACACAAAATGCTGGCAGAACTCAGCAGGCCAGACAGCATCTATAGGAGCAGGTAGTGACGACGCTTCGGGCTGAAACCTGATTAAGGGTTTTGGCCCGAAACGTCGTCACTACCTCCTCTCACAGATGCTGTCTGGCCTGCTGAGTTCTGCCAGCATTTTGTGTTTTTATTTGAATCCTTGTGGGTTGAGTTAAGAAACTGCAAGGGTAAAAAGACCTTGATGGCAGTTGAATACAGGCTTCCCTACAGTAGCTGGGATGTGGACAACTGATTACAATGGCAAATAGAAAAAAAGTGTCAAAAGGACAATATTATGATAGTCAAGGGAAATTTCAACATGCAGGTCGATTGGGAAAATTAGGTGGATCTCAAGAGAGTGAGTTTGCTTATCTTAAAAGAGTGAGCTTTTTAGAGCAGTTTGTCGTTGAGCCTATTAGGGGATCAGCTATACTGGATTGGGTGTAATGTAATGAACTGGAGGTGATTAGGGAGCTTAAGGTAAAAGAACCCTTAGGAGGCAGCGATCACAATATGATTGAGTTCAACTTGAAATTTGATAGGGAGAAAGTAAAGACCGATGTAGCAGTGTTTCAGCGGAGCAAAGGAAATTACAGTGGGATGAGACAGGAGTCGGCCAAAGTAAATTGGAGGGAAATGCCAGCAGGGATGATAGTGGAGCAGCAATGGCTTGAGTTTCTGGGAAAAATGAGGAAGGTGCAGGTCATGTGTATTCCAAAAGCAAAGAAATACTCAAATGGCAAAATAGTACAACCGTGGCTGACATAGGAAGTCAAAAAGGGAAAAAGCAAAAGGGAGGGCATACAACAATGCAAAAATTAGCAGGAAAACAGAGATTGGGAAGCTTTTAAAAACCTACAGTGAGCAACTAAAAGAATCATTAGGAGGGAAAAGATGAAATATGAAAACAAGTTGACAAACAATATCACAGTGGATAGTAAAAGCTTTTTCAAATATTTAAAAATAAAAGAAAGATGAGAGTGGATATAGAACCGCAAGAAAATGAGGCAGGAGAAATAATAATGGGGGACAAGGGGATGGCAGGTGTAATGAGTATTTTGTGTCAGTCTTCACTGTGGAAGACACTAGCAGTGTGCCTGATGTTGTAGTGTGTGAAGGAAGAGAAGTAGGTGAAGTTACTGTTACAAGACAGAAGGTGCTCAAAAAGCTGAAAGACCTCAAGGTACACAAGTCACCTGGACCAGATGAACTGCACCCTAGGGTTCCGAAAGAGGTAGCGGTAGAGATTGTGGAGGCATTAGTAATGATCTTTCAAAAATCATCGGTCTCTGGCATGGTGCCGGAAAATTGCAAATGTCACTCCACACTTTAAGAAAGGAGGAAGGCAGCAGAAAGGAAATTATTGACCAGTTAGCCTGACCTCAGTGGTTGGGAAGATGTTGGAGTCAATTGTTAAGGATGAGGTGATGGAATACTTAGTGACACAGGACAGGATAGTACAAAGTCAGCATGGTTTCCTTCAGTGAAAATCTTGCCTGATGAATCTGTTGGATTTTATTTTAGGAGATTACAAGTAGGATAGATAAAGGGGATGCAGTGGATGTTGTATATTTGGCCTTTGACAAGGGGCCACACATGAGGCTGCTTACTAGGATACAGAGCTGGAGAAGGGAAAGGATCATGGGATGGGAGGCCTAGGGAGAAAGAAAGGGGGAGGGGAGCACCAGAGGGAGATGGAGAACAGGCAAGGAGTGATTGTGAGAGGGGCAGAGAGAGAAAAAAGAGAAGAGAGAAAGAAAGGGGGGGGAAGGAGTAATAAATAAATAAATAAGGTGTGGGGTGAGAAGGGGAGGAGGGGCATTAACGGAAGTTAGAGAAGTCAATGTTCATGCCATCAGGTTGGAGGCTACCCAGATGGAATATCAGGTGTTGTTCCTCCAACCTGAGTGTGGCTTCATTTTGACAGTAGAGGAGCCACGGATAGACATATCAGAATGGGAATTCCTTATTCCATCCCTTATCTAGTTATTTATTATTCCCCCCCTTTCTCTCTCTGCCCCTCTCACAATCACTCCTTTCTTCTTCTCCATCTCCCTCTAGTGCTCCCCTCCTCCTTTTTTTCTTCCTAGGCCTCCCGTCCCATGATCCTTCCCCTTCTCCAGCTCTGTATCCCTTTTGCTAATCAACTTTCCAGCTCTTAGCTTTATCCCTCCCCCTCCTGTCTTCTCCTATCATTTCAGATTTCCCCCTCCTATATCTCTTACTATCTTTTCTTTCAGTTAGTCCTGACGAAGGGTCTCGGCCCGAAACATCGACTGTACTTCTTCCTATAGATGCTGCCTGGCCTGCTGCGTTTCACCGGCATTTTGTGTGTGTTGCTTGAATTTCCAGCATCTGCAGATTTCCTCATGCCCCAGTAACCTTGTCTTTTGTCTCCCTCAATAACTTGGAGTAAATCCCACCAGGCTCTGGGGACTTATCCATTTTAATACTCACGAGGAGGCCCAACACTTCTCCCTCCTTGACCCCTAACATATTTATGCACATGGCACTGACCTCCTGGTCCTCCATATCCTTTTCTTTGGTAAATACTGAAGTAAAATACTCATTTAAGGTCATCACTCACGTTCCCTGCATCCAAGCAAACGTTCCCTCTTTATCCTTGAGTGGTCCCACCCTCTCCCTAGTTATCCTCTTTGCTCGATGTATAGAATGTCTTGGGATTCTCCTTAATCCTACTTGCTAAGGACTTTTTATAGCCCTTCCTGGTTTTCTCAATTCCCTTCTTGAGTTCTTTTTTGGTTTCTTTAGAATGCTCATGTACTTCATTTGATCATAACTTCTGAAGCTTTACATACTTTTCCTTTTTCTTCTTGACCAAATTCATCACTTCTCTGGACATCCAAGGTTCTCTTGCTGTTCCATCCCCGTAGTTCCTTCTAACAGGAACATACCTTTCCTCTCCTCTGTGAAACTGATCTTTTAAAATCAGTTTTCTGATGACTCTGCCATAGTTGGATGCATCAGCAAGGGAGATGAGGTGGAGTACAGGGCTACGGTGGGAAATTTTGTCACATGGTGCGAGCAGAATCATCTGCAGCTTAATGTGAAAAAGACTAAGGAGCTGGTGGTGGACCTGAGGAGGGCTAAGGCACCGGTGACCCCTGTTTCCATCCAAGGGGTCAGTGTAGACATGGTGGAGGATTACAAATACCTGGGGATACGAATGGACAGTAAACTGGACTGGTCAAAGAACACTGAGGCTGTCTACAAGAAGGGTCAGAGCCGTCTCTATTTACTGAGGAGACTGACTTTAACATCTTCCGGACGACGCTGAGGATGTTCTACGAGTCTGTGGTGGCCAGTGCTATCATGTTTGCTGTTGTGTGCTGGGGCAGCAGGCTGAGGGTAGCAGACACCAACAGAATCAACAAACTCATTCGTAAGGCCAGTGATGTTGTGGGGGTGGAACTGGACTCTCTGACGGTGGTGTCTGAAAAGAGGATGCTGTCCAAGTTGCATGCCATCTTGGACAATGACTCCCATCCACTCCATAATGTACTGGTTAGGCACAGGAGTACATTCAGCCAGAGACTCATTCCACCGAGATGTAACACTGAGCGTCATAGGAAATCATTCCTACCTGTGGCCATCAAACTTTACAACTCCTCCCTCAGAGTGTCAGACACCCTGAGCCAATAGATTGGTCCTGGACTTATTTCCACTGGGCATGATTAACTTATTATTATTTAATTATTTATGGTTTCATATTGCTATATTTCTTCACTATTCTTGGTTGGTGTGGCTGTAATGAAGCCCAATTTCCCTTGGGATCAATAAAGTATGTCTGTTCGAAAATCCTCCTTATATTTGATGTGGACTTGCTAGAGAGAAGGTGTTCTCAAGTAAGTCTTCTTAGTTCCTGCCAAATGACCTTGTAATTTCCCATACTCCAATTTAACATTCTCCGGCAATTTAAAACTATCCTTATCTATAGCTATTCTGAAAGTTAAGGAGTGGTGGTCTCTGTTCCCTAACTACTCACCCACTGAAAGGTTTGTCACCTGGCCTCTACATTCCGGTCCGATCCTTGCCTTAAGGACCTGGGGCTCGGGTTCCCTGCCCCCTGCAAAACTAGTTTAAACCCTCGTGATCACCATTAGCAAACTTCCCAACCAGGATACTAGTTCCTCCTCCAGGTCACGTGCAACCCGTCCCTCTTGTACAAGTCACCCCTTCCCCGGAAATGGTTCCGAAGATCCAAGAATTTATAACACTGGCCCCAGCACTATCTCCTCAGCCACTCACTTATTCATTCGTGCTATCATTCCATTCCTACCTGCACTGGCCTTTGGCACCGGGAATATTCCGGAGGTTAGCTCCTTGGAGGTCCTCTTTCCGAACTCTCCATACTCACTGCTTACGGCCTCTTCCTCTGCCAATGCCATCTGTGCCAATGTGCACCAGTACCTCTGGCTGTTCACCCTTCCCTTTGAAAACATCCTGCATCCGCTCCGATGCATCCCGAATCTTGCACCAATCTTGCGACAACACACCATCCTGGTGTCTCCTTTGCAGCCATTTACTGCTTTGGTTGGAGCAATCAAACTTTGAAGCGAACCATAAGCCTTTAAACCCAATACACTCAGCAAAATTGGAACTCGTGTCTCATTAGCTATTTCATTTGCTTTCAAATACTGCTGAATTAGCTCAGTGCCCATACTCCAGTGTGAGTACTGTGTCATCAAATGAGTCAATTTTTCCAGTATAACCGGCCATTTCCTATATGATTATTATGACCTGGTACTCACTCCTTATGAATCTTCCTTCTCTTTATGAACCCGTGAATCCTTCCGTTTTCTGCCTTGTTTTAATAACTCGATCGCGTCCTCCCTTCCGAACCAGAAGCCCGTGCTCACTTCCTTTCTGCTTCAGAAAATCTCGCCGTGCTTGAACGGGTAGGTAGCCATCTCGGGTTCAATTTTAAAGAAATACCTTGTCACCAATATTACATTTCGTAACTTCAAATCACTAAACTAATTCAAAGAAAGACACGGAAGTCCGGAGTGGGGGGATCTAACGTCATGTTTAATTTAAAAGAGGCGTGGTATCGTGATGACGTGGAAATCCACGTTTTTACACGTATACCTGGAATGGTTTCTTTAAATTTACAAGAATGAATGGTCTGGAGGCTCAATGACCTGTGGAACGATGAACAGCAATGGTGAAAGAATGGTGGAATTCTGTGCCGTGAACAAAGTGTGAGGGACTCACTTTCCGTACCGTTAAGTCCACAGATCGACATCGTGTTCACCCAATGGACGCGACAAGGACCAGCTTGACCATTTGACGGCCAGTGGCACTTGGACATGATCCTTGCAGGATGCAGGGGTGACAAGTGGAGCAGGTACAGGAAGTGATCTCCCATTTCGCGCATATCTGCCCTCAACCCGACCTCCTGTCACCCCACCAGGGATAGGGTTCGTCTTGTCCTCATTTACAACCCCACCAGCCTCCGTGTCTGCACATAACCTCCGTAACTTCCGCCATCTCCAACGCGACCCACCACCAAGCACATCTCCCCCACCACTTCCCGCTTTCTCCAGGGACCGTTCCCTTGGCCACTTTTCTCTCCCCACAAGTGGAGCAAGTGCCTTACCTGCCCCTACACCTCCTCCCTCACATAATCCAGGGTCCCAAACAGGCTTTCCAGGTGAGGTGACACTTCACCTGTGAGTCTGTTGGGGTCATCTACTGTATCCCATGTTGCCAGTATGGCCTTCTGTAAATCGCTGAGACCCAAAGTAGATTAGGAGAACATCTGGTCAAGCACCTATGCTCCAGCTGCCAGAGAAAGCAGGATCTCCCAGTGGCCACACATTTTAATTCCACTTCCCATTCCCATTCTGACATGTCTGTCCATGGCCTCCACTACTGCCAGGATGAGGCCACACTCAAGTGGAAGAACAACACGTTGTATTCCGTCTCAGTAGCCTCCAACCTGATGGCATGAACATCGATTCCTCAACCTTCAGGAGAAGGCCCCCCCCCCCCGTCTCTTTTGCCATTCTCCATTCCCTTTTACCTCTCTCACCTTATCTCCTTCCCTGCCCATGACCTCCCTCTGGTGCTCCTCCCTCTTCCCTTTCTTCCATGGCCTTCTGTCCTCTCCAATCAGATTCCCCCTTCTCAAGCCCTTTTATTTCTTTCAACAATCAATTATCAAGCTCTTTACTTCACCCTCGCGCCCCACCCCTCGGATTCACCTATCATCTATGACCTTATATTTCTTCCTCCCCCCTCCCCCACCGTCTCACCGTCTTATTCTGACTGCTCATCTTTTCTCTCCGGTCCTGATGAAGGGTCTCAGCCCAAAATGTTGACTGTTTACTCTTTTCCAGTGATGCTGCCTGGCCTGCTGAGTTCCTCCAGCATTTTGTGTGTGTTGCTTGGATTTCCAGCATCTGCAGGTTTTCTCTTGTTTGTGAAGGGAATAGATGGATGTGGACTGCGTGCAGTTTAGATTGGCATAATAGCCGGCAGACGTAGTGGGCTGGAAGTCCTGCTCCTGTGCTACACTGTTCCGTGTTCACCGGGGACTCAGTCCCAACACTCCATTCCCCTCAGCTTGAACTTCCAGCATCGACAGGTTTTCTCCTGTTTGTGACAGGGAGTGATCACCACCTTGTCATAGCAGTGATGAAACTCAAGCTGAGAAGAAGCACTGGGACCAGACCACAGGTACAATGTCATTTTGACGTTGAGAAGCTCAAGGATACCAGTGTGAGATCTGCCTTCACTGTTTAGCTTCAGAACAAATTCCAGGCCTGTAGGAACTCGACGAGGATGTGTCAGCAGACACAATGTGGGAATGGATTGTCTCAGTCTTCAAGAAGAGCAGCAAGGATTGTCTAGGATACAGAGCTGGAAAGAACAAGATATGGATACAGCAGGAAAATGGACAGCCTTAGAAGAAACTTTTAGATGAAATGTCAACATGAATTCAAGTGAAACTTTAATGAGCATACACAAACAAAAAGTGAAATGACTTGTAAGAAAGATAAGAATGTATATCGTAAACCTTTCGGAAGACGCTGAAGCAGCAGCCAGTCGAGGTGATCAGGAAAGTATCAGCAAGGTTTCAAATCTGGTATGCAGAAATTTCCAGGCCAGATCCAGTGGTCCCATGAGAGATAAGAATGGTCTGATTTTGACAACTGAGAAAGAGCAAGAAGCATGACAGAGTATTTCAGCAAACTACTGAATACACCACCACCAAATGAAAAACCTGACATACAGGAGTCAGCAGAGGACCTTGACATCGACACAGATCCACCCAAGAAAGAAGAGATTGTTGCTGCAATTAAATCATTAAAGCTCCCGGACACGACAATTTGAATGCCGAACTGTTCAATCTGAATCGAAAGTTTTAGTAGCCATCCTGCAATCACTGTTTACTATAATCTGAGAACGGGGACAAGTACCAAAGAACTGGACAAAGGGAGTCACTGTAAGGATCCCCAAGAAAGGAGCGCCAGGTGATTGCAACAAGATCAGTGACCAGCAAGATTCTCACCAAAGTCCAAAGGATTGCAGATGTTGTCCATGTGTGTTTGGAGAAACAGCAAGCTGGCTTCAGGAAGAACAAAGGCTGTGTTGACCAGATCTTCATGCTGTGTAACATCATAGAGATAATAATAATAACATAACATAATCATAACATCAAGCAGAGTGACAGAGGCAACTGTGTGTGAATTTAGTGGACTCTCCACAGGGAGAGCCTCTGGTAAATTCTCAGATCATGTTGTATCCTTTCCAAAATTCTCCAGTTTATCCAGAGTTTCTATGCTAATTTCACCTGCACAGTTGAGCTGCAATTTGAGTTTTGAAGTCAAGACAGGAGTTAGGCAATGCTGTGTGATGTCAGCAATATTATTTAACCTGGTGACTGACTGGGTTATGAGGCAAACGATGAATGATAAGCAGAGAGGCATTAAGTGGATGATCTCGCATTACTATCACGTACATACCAGCACATGCAAGGGAAAACTCCGTGCTTGTGTACCTTTAGTGGACAGGCTGGATGGAGTCAGCTAGAGAAAGACTGAGACCATGGCCCTCAGAGTCTCCTCCTCCCATCAAGCATTGACTTGCCCAGCACCGGCAGATTCACCTATCCAGGCAGCATCATTCAGCAGAATGGTGGGAACAAGGATGACATGAAGTGCAGACTCTTTCAGATCAATGAGCAACATATGGGGATTAACCAAGTATAGCATCCACGCCAAGGTGAAGCTGTACCAGATCGGTGTTCTGTCCACAGACTTGTACACGTCAGAAAGCTGGCACATGACAGAGAATGACTTTGCCAAGCTGTCATCATTCCACACCATGAGCCTCCGGAAGATCCATTGTATTTTCTGGCCAAGAAAGATCTTCAGCCATGCCCTACTCCTTCAGTGTCACCAAGAGGACATGGCCACAATCATCATGAGGAAACATTGGACATGGATTGGGCACGTGATGAGAAGAGAGGCCAAATCCATCAGCAAGACAACACTTCATTGGACCTCTGAAGGGTGAAGGAAATGCGAGAGACCAAAGACAACTTGCAGAAATGAGGATCCTGAACCACACAATATGGCCAAGGACAGACAGATAGAGGACCTTCAAAGAGCCAGTGGTGTAATCAGGCAGCATCTATGAAAAAGAGTATAGTCAATGTTTCGTGCCAAGACCCTTCATCAGGACTGGAGAAAAAAGGATGAGGAGTCACAGTTAGAAGGTGGAAGGAAGGGAGGGAGAAACACAAGGTGATAGGTGAAACTGGGAAGGCGGGGGTGAAGTAAAGAGCTTTTAAAGTTCATTGGTGAAAGAGACACAGGGCTGGAGAAGGGGCAATCTAATAAGAGAGGATAGAAGGCCATACAAGAAAGAAAAAGGGGGAGGAGCACCAGAGGGAGGTGATAGGCAGACAAGAAGATATGGTGAAAGAGGGAAAATGGAATGGGGAATAGAGAAGTGAGGGGGGGGGCATTACCAGAAGTTCTAGAAAGCAATGTTTATGCCATCAGGTTGGAGGCTACCCAGATGGAATATAAGGTGTTGCTCTTCTACCCTGAGTGTGGCCTCATTGTGACAGGCCATGGCTGGACATGTTGGAATGGGAAGTAGAATTAAATTGGGTGGCCACTGGGAGATCCTGCTTTTTCTGATGGATTTAGAGTTGGTACTCAGCAAAGCGGTCTCCCAATCTACTTCGAGAATTACTGATACACAAGAGGCCACACCAGGAGTACCGGTACAGTAAATGACCCCAACAGACTCACAGGTGAAGTGTCACCTCATCTAGAAGAACTGTTTGAGCCCTGAATGGTAGTGAGGGAGGAAGGGTAGGGACAAGTGTAGCACTTGTTCTGCTTACAAGGATAAGTGGCAGGAGGGAGATGAGTGGGGAGGAATGAATGGACAAGGGGGTCGCGTAGGGAGAGATCCCTGTGGAACGCAAAAGGCGGGGGGGGGGGAGGTGTGCTTGGTGGCTGAATCCCATTGGAGGTAGCAGAAGTTATGGAGAATTATGTGCTGGACGTGGTGGCTGGTGGGGTGGTAGATGAGGGCAAGAAGAACCCTATCCCTGGTGGGGTGGTGGGACAATGGGGTAAGAGCAGAGGTGTGTGAAATGGAAGAGATGTGGTTGAGGGCAGCTTTGGTGGTGGAGGAAGGGAAGCCCTTTTCTTTGGAGAAGGAAGACATCTCCTTCGTTCTGGAATGAAAAGCCTCATCCTGTTAGCAGATGCGGCGGTGGCGGAGGAATTGCGGGAAAGGGAAGGCATTTTTACAAGTAACGGGGTGGAAAGAGGTATAATCCAAGTGTTTTTAATAGACATTAGGAGATAAGCTGTCTCCAGAGATAGAAACAGAGAGATCGAGAAAGGGGAGGGTGATGCCGGAAAAGGTCATCGGTGCCGGATGAAGAGTCCTTGCCTAAGAAGTAGGCACAGAGACCGAGGTGGCGGAAGAACAGCTCAGCGTCACGGTGGGCACGGAACTCGCTGAGGTGTGGGCGCAGGGAGATAAAGGTGAGGCCCTTACTGAGGGCAGAACGTCCTACCCCTTAGAGGGGAAGGTCAGAGGAATGGTGAAAACCGGCACGGATGAGAGCTGCGATCGGAGGGAGGGGGAAGAGGTTTGGTAGTATTAGAGGAGAGGGGAGAGTTGGGGAGTTCAGGGAAGGAGAGGAAGATGGAGTCTCCGAGCGATGGCGGTGGGACCTGGGAGACACGGGATTACGGAGTGGTCGGGGTGGGGGGAGGAGTGGAAGACGGGAGACGGGCTCCGGCGGCAACCGGGAGGCGTTCTCGGTCAATGCTGGAGTCGGCGGCAGCAGGGGTCGCGGTCTGGAGTCGCCGGTGCCTGCCGGTGTTGGGGACAGCGGGTCCTGAGGTCTGTAGACTAGCGTTCTACCGATCCTTGCAGGACGTGAGAATGTCGAAGAACCGGCGATTGAAAGCGTGGACCCCGCGCAGGATAAAGTAGCGGGCAGGTCAATTGCAGGCGGCGGAGAGAGAATCCCGGAGTTGTGGAAGTGACTGGGAAAGGGACCTTTGTATATACTTCTTTTACACCCTCTCCAAAGCCTGCACGTGAAGTGACCAGAACACTCCGGGTGGCACTTGACCAAGGTCCGGCAGAAGCCCTGACACGGCTGCTGGGTGGAGAGTGTGCAAGAGGTCTTGCTCCCTGCTGCTGGGTGGAGAGTGTGCAAGAGGTCTTGCTCCCTGCTGCTGTGTGGAGAGTGTGCAAGAGGTCTTGCTCCCTGCTGCTGGGTGGAGAGTGTGCAAGAGGTCTTGCTCCCTGCTGCTGGGTGGAGAGTGTGCAAGAGGTCTTGCTCCCTGCTGCTGGGTGGAGAGTGTGCAAGAGGTCTTGCTCCCTGCTGCTGTGTGGAGAGTGTGCAAGAGGTCTTGCTCCCTGCTGCTGTGTGGAGAGTGTGCAAGAGGTCTTGCTCCCTGCTGCTGGGTGGAGAGTGTGCAAGAGGTCTTGCTCCCTGCTGCTGGGTGGAGAGTGTGCAAGAGGTCTTGCTCCCTGCTGCTGGGTGGAGAGTGTGCAAGAGGTCTTGCTCTCTGCTGCTGGGTGGAGAGTGTGCAAGAGGTCTTGCTCCCTGCTGCTGTGTGGAGAGTGTGCAAGAGGTCTTGCTCCCTGCTGCTGGGTGGAGAGTGTGCAAGAGGTCTTGCTCCCTGCTGCTGGGTGGAGAGTGTGCAAGAGGTCTTGCTCCCTGCTGCTGGGTGGAGAGTGTGCAAGAGGTCTTGCTCCCTGCTGCTGGGTGGAGAGTGTGCAAGAGGTCTTGCTCCCTGCTGCTGGGTGGAGAGTGTGCAAGAGGTCTTGCTCCCTGCTGCTGGGTGGAGAGTGTGCAAGAGGTCTTGCTCCCTGCTGCTGGGTGGAGAGTGTGCAAGAGGTCTTGCTCCCTGCTGCTGGGTGGAGAGTGCACAAGAGGTCTTGCTCCCTGCTGCTGGGTGGAGAGTGTGCAAGAGGTCTTGCTCTCTACTGCTGGGTGGAGAGTGTGCAAGAGGTCTTGCTCCCTGCTGCTGGGTGGAGAGTGTGCAAGAGGTCTTGCTCCCTGCTGCTGTGTGGAGAGTGTGCAAGAGGTCTTGCTCCCTGCTGCTGGGTGGAGAGTGTGCAAGAGGTCTTGCTCCCTGCTGCTGGGTGGAGAGTGTGCAAGAGGTCTTGCTCCCTGCTGCTGGGTGGAGAGTGTGCAAGAGGTCTTGCTCCCTGCTGCTGGCTTCATCACTGCCGAGACCCATGGAGCACACACACCAAGTGCTGAGAACGGAGGAGGGAAAGGACGTAAAACTAGACAGACCTTTGGTGTACTGGCCCTGATTCCCAGACCCATCAAGTCTGCTCCCACAGGAAGTTGCAGGGACACACGTCAACTGAGGGATAGAAAGGTTTTGAGGCAAACAATGTCCTTGCCAGAACCTCTACTCACAGTTTCGCAATCTCATCTCGGAGACAGAGACAAGCCAGAGGTGCTGTCATGGTGAATACTTCAAGGAAGGAGACAAATCCATTCGTATTGACCTTACCATCTACCAGAAGGAAAATCATTACCCGGATCTTTCTCAACCACCTGTCCCAAAGGCCAAAGAGCAGCTCCCTGAATTGCAGTCTGGATCCCATCTGGTGAAAGACATGATATTCACTATACAATAGCGCTGAATAAAATGCACAGATCGGAATGAAATGTCTTTTTTTTAAGCTCATTGGTCACTGACTGTAGATAAACAGACAAAGACCGACAAACAATCACTTTATTAGGTACAACTGTTCACCCACCCTTTAATGCCAATATCTATGGTCAAGAGGTTCCGTTGTCGTTCAAGTGTTTCTGTTTATGTTCCAAAGTTTCAAATTGTAGGCTGGACAGTCTTCTGAAGATTGGACAACATCTGTTGAGGCTGCAGGGCTTGGGCTTGTGTATCCAGTTTTTATGGGCCCCTACCCATGTTGGTGTTGAAAGAAATGAGGTGGCAGACATTCTAGCCAGCAATCACTTCAAAATAAGGGTATAAATGTGGGGGTGCCTTTGCACAAGGGGAGGTGAAAGCCGCGATTTAAAAAGTCTATTCGAACACCGTGACAATGAAGTTGGGACAAGCTGAAGAAAGGACGGCATTTATATGCAATTCAGAGGATGGTGGGAACTTAGCTGGAAGATGGGTATAAAAGGGGGAAGAAGTTATACTTACTCATTTACATTTTGGACATAGTAGGTTCAATAATTTCTTATTCAGAATTTATCAGCATAACAACGGGCACTTGTGAAGAAATGATGCAGCATACAGTGTATTGATGAATGCAGTTCCTACGAGGTGCAAAGGAAAGATCTTTGAGACAGTTTAACATAGAATGTTTGTTGGGATATCACTGCCATGGCAGTGCATACAAGTGCGTGTTTGAATGAATGAAAAGCATTAGGCTTTTTGATATTATTCTTGGGGAGGAATTTAGTGAGCATACTTGCTCTCTCTTTGCTCCACACTCCGACTTGTAAGGTGCATTACTGACCCCTAATGCCAAGCATCCTTCTCCCTTGCCACCAAAGGAAAAAAGTAATTTAAGTGGGTGGAGTAGACGGCGACTGTGACATTGTATTTGGTAGATCTGGACACTTTACTGATGACACCCGACTAAAATTGCCAATGACAAGTCATCAGTTTGTCATAAAACTCCACAGGGATTCATATGTCCTTTCATATGGTGAGGGAGGCTTGCTGTGTGTATCCTACATGTTTAGCTGCTGATATTAGCCCTTCAATATTTGATTGCCCCTAGGTTGGAGGCGGAGTTCTGACGGCTTTCGGTGTAGTACATTAAACACTCCTCATTTCCAGAGAGTGTTGACTCTTTTCCGTAGACGCCGCTTGGCCTGCTAAGTTCCTCCAGCATCATCATCACAGGCAGAGCTGACCATGCACGTATGTACATATATCACTGTATATTCATAAGCATATCGCCCCTTTCCCCAAGGTGCTGCCGCATTCCCGGACTCTTCATGCTGTCTCTCAGTTATTCCCTCATTGTTACCTCAGCATTTCTTTCTGCTCCACTTGCACTACCATCTGCGGACCAATTGTACTGGGAGTCCTTGATGAGGATGGTTTGGACCCAAATGCTGGAGTATCCGAGGCTAGGATCGAGAACTGAGCACGAAACGAAACGCTAGACGGTATCTCTGGTTCGGGTTTACGATTGAACACTGAAGCTTCGCCCTGGTCCTCTCTAAATACTCAATTCTCGGCGCCCCTAAACATGACTGCCGTTTAGCGGGACCGTCCTGAGCCCTTACGCCCGAGAGTTAGAGCGTCTTACCTCGGAAGACGTAACAGGAGCCCTTCCCCTTCGGCCAACTCCTGACGGCCCTGGCTGCTCGGAGACGTGGTGATGGTGGTCCCCAGCAGCTCTCCTCGGAACCGAATCCCTCCCAGTCCACGAGATATCGCCGAACAGTTCGTGAGTCCAAAAGCCTTCTCACCATCGATAAGCCTGGGTGCCGGCGGGGCTAAGGGCTAGTGCTGACAGTTTTTAATTTAAAGATTTGGAAGGTGGCGATTGATCTTTCGGGTCTTGTGGAGCTGCAAGGTGTCAGCCACCGGGTTTACTTCCCTCAGGACTTTGAATGGTCCAATGAACTTCGGGGCCGGCTTTCCAGACTCCAGCGGAGAGGCAAATCATGAGTGGACAGTCAGACCCGATGCCCAGGCTGCAAAGCGGGTCCCCGTCTTCTCCTTCGGTTCGCCTTGGTCTCTGCCTTCTGGGTAGAGGCCAGCAAAATCTCTCACCCTAATCCAATCCAGCTTGTAGTGTTGGACGAGATCTTCGGCCGCAGCAGCTCCAGTCTCTGCCTCCCGTTCCAGAAAGATTGGCGGAGGATAAGCAAACTGGGGCTGGAACGGTGACATCCCCCGCGGCGGATGCTGGGCGAGCTCTGCCGGGATCAAATGGTCGCTTCGCTCCTTTGGTCCTTCTGAAGCCAGGCGTCTTGGGGTTCGTTCCAAATCTTGGTTGTCCACTCCCTCTGGCCGTTGGACTACCCAGAGGAACGGCTTGATGTTACCCCAATCAGAAAGCCACACCCGAGGAGTGCATGCCACCTAAAGGAGGGTGATGAGAGGAAGACCACATTCAATACACTGATGGGGCACCGAGTACCTGGCCCTGCCCTTCGGTCTTGTGAATGCTCCAGCAGTCTTTCCGGCCTTTATTAACGACGTACTCCGGGATGCTCTCCACAAGTACTCCTTCATCTGCTTGGATAATATCCTAATCTGCTCGGAATCCATGGACGAGCATGTCGCCCCCGTCAGGGACATTTTAAAGATGCACCTGGACCATGGACTTTTTGTCAAGCTGGAAAAGTCCCAATTTCACGCGACAACCGTTTCATCACCTGCACGGCTCCTCCGTCTGGATTACCGAAGCGGAGGCTGCTTCTGCAGAGTTTAAACAGCGGTTCACACCAGCTCCCATCTTGGTTTCTCCTGACCCGGACTTTCTCCTCATCGTGCAGGTGGACGCCTCAGACATCGGTGTTGTCTCCATGGTCTCCTCCGGACAGTAACCTGCGCCCGTGCGCAGTCTCCTCCAGGTGGCCATCCACAGCAGAGAGAAACGATGACATGGGAATCGGGAGCCTCCTGCGGTTAAGGCAGCTTTGGAGGGTTGGGGTTAGGGGAGAAGGGGCCAAGAACCCTTTTGTCGATTGGACAGACCACAAGAACCTGGCTTATATTCAGGAGGCCAACAGACTAAATTCCAGACGGACCAGGTAGTCTTTGTTCCCTAACCACCTCAATTTCATTGACCTATCGACCGGAGTAAAAAAAAACAGAAACCAGATGCCTTGTCCTGTCAGTTTGTCGCACACCCGGAGAGTCTCCTGGGGTCAGATACTGTGTCCGGTACAAGTGCTACACCCGCTCCTACACCTCCTCCCTCACTACCATTCAGGACCCCAAACGGTCCTTCCAGGTGAGTCTGTTGGAGTCATGTACTGTGTCCGGTTCTCCAGTGTGGCCTCCTGTATGTCGACCCGATGTCGATTGGGAGACCGCCTTGCAGAGCACCTACTCTCCGTCCGCCAGAGGAAGCGGAATCTCCCAGTGGCCACCCATTTTAATCCCACTTCCCATCCCCATTCCCATTCCGATATGTCAATCCATGGTCTCCCCTACTGTCGCGATGAGGCCACACTCAGGCTGGAAGAATAACACCTTATATTCCGTCTGGGTGGCCTCAAACTTGATGGCATGAGCATCAACTTCTCGAACTTCCAGTAATGCCCCCCTCTCCTCTCCTTCAGCATTCTCACACCTTCTTTCATGGCCTTGTGTTGTATGTTCGCCCCCCGGGACTCAGTTCCAACATTTCCGTTCCCCCTCAGCCCCAGTTCACACGCTCCCCTTCAATTTACTCGGTTCGCGTAGAACATGGAAAGAAAACAAAAGTGTAATAAAAATAAAATCCAATCTTCCGGAATATCATCTACTCCAGCAAAACCTAAACCCCCGAGAGTGCCGGAGTTTCGGAGTTTCACTGCACCTCCATTTGTACCCCCTTGTCCACAGTCAGTACAAATGTCCCAGACAAACTCTCAGGCATTGAAATACTTCTGTAACGCAAGGAAACCTGTGGCCCAAAACTGGATAATGCTGTTTGAATTAATTGTACTGATGTTCCATTTAATCCAGACAAGAACTTGTCATATGTACACAAATATGCCTGAATCTTATTTCTAGGATGAAACTGTTGACAAATCCTGCCAGCTCTTTGAAAAGCCTGGGTTAGTCCCACTCCTTTGCATTTTCTCTAAATAGCGGAGTGACCTGTAATATTGTTCTGCACTAGAGAGGCAGACTTGTATACACGCTGACCTAATGAGAGGCTCAGACATCCATGTTCCACCCTCCTCTCCTATCAGATTCCATCAACTGCAGCCCATTGTTGAATTGAAATGGTCACAAGTGAGTTGAAAATTTTGTCTTGCATTCTGTTATAGAACATAGAGATCTACAGAACATTACAGGCCCTTTGGCCCACAATCCAGGCAATGTCCTTGTAGATATCCTCTACAGTCTCTCTATAGTGTCCACATCCTTCCTGTAGCGAGGTGACCAGAACTGAGCACAGTACTCCAAGTGGAGTCTATACAGCTGAGATTTGTTCATACAGATCAAATCATTACACAGTGCATTGAAATAGTATGAGGTAAAACTATAACAGAGTGCAGAATGAAGAGTGACAGGCTCAGGCAAAATGCGGTGCAGAAAACAATGAAGTGCAAGATCATAATGAGGTGGACAGTGAGTTGAAGAGACTATCTTATAGGAAACCAGCAGGTCCGGCAGCATCTATGACAATGAATAAACAGTCCACATTTTCAGCCAGCATCCTTCATCAGGACTGGAAAGCAAGGCAGGAGATACCAGAATAAAAAGGTGGGGGAGAGGAAGGAGGACAAGCTAGAAGGGGATAGGTGAACCAGATGGCTGGGAAATGAGACATGAGAAGGGCTGGAGAAGAAGAAATCTGAACCATAGGAGAAAAGGAAGAAGGAGGAGAACCGGGGGGGGGGGGTGATAGGCAAGTGAGGAGGAGTGGTAAGAGGACCATTTGCCATACCAAACCATTATCCATCCAGTAGAATGCCTTCTATACTGTATCTACAAATGTTGGTAAGGGTTGAAGAGGGCATTCCAAATTTCTTTAGCCTCCTGAGGAATGTGAGCTTTGTTAGCTGCAGTGTTTTTGTGGTTAGATCAAGTCAGCTTATTGGTGATAGTCACTCCTAGGAAATTGAAGCTCTCGACCTTCTCATCCTCAACACTATTGAGGCAGGAGCATGTGCATTACCTCCCCCGCATACCACCACCCCCCAGCTGAAGATAATGACCAGCTCTTTTGTTTTGCTGACATCGAGGGAAAAGTTGTTGTCATGACATCATGTTACAAAGCTCTCAATCTCCTTCCTATACTCCAACTCAATACTATTTCAGATATGGCCCCAGATGGTGGCATCATCTGCAAACCTGTGGAAGGACTTGGAGCAGAATTTGTCCTCACAGTCACCAGTGTATAGGGAGTAGAGTAAGGGGGCAAGGACACAACCTTGTAGGACTCCAGTGTTGGGAATAATTGTGGTGGAGATGTTGCCTAGAGGCATCTGAGGGTCAGGAAGTCAGGATCCAGTTGCAGAGGGGAGCACTGATTCCTAGGATCTGGAGTTTGGTGATGAGTTTGTTTGGAATTTTAGTACTGAATGCAGAGTGGTAGTCAATAAATAACAAGTCCCACCCATCACCACCCAGTCTCTATCATGATTTTCATTCTGTCCTTCTTCATCGGGGGGTGGGGGGGGGGACCCAGAACAAATCTGGCAGCCTCAATGTACAAAAATTTGTAGCACCTGTACAAAAGTATAACATTTTAAAATATTTACATTTTTGCACATTTTGGATCACTTTAGGAAAAGACATCAAATTTCGGCTAAAAAAATGGCATTTAGGGTGTTTTTACTGCTGTCAAATGTCAAAACGGGTCAAATTTGACCTGAACAGTATGTAAGGGTTAAACTACTAACCAGTACATCTCTGAATTGTAGGAGGAAAGCAGAGCACCTGGAGGAAACACATGTTCATCGGGGAACGTGCAGACTAACAGCGGTGGGAATTAAACTGGTGCTGTAAAGTGTTACGGTAACTAAGTGGCCAGCTCTTTCTCCCCTCTTCCTCTTACTGCTTTATACTGGCTATCTCCCCTCTGTCATCCAGCCCAGGATCTTGATGTAAAATGGTGACTGTCCATTTCCCTCCATAGATGCAGCCTGACTCATTAAGTTCCTTCACAATCTTCTTTATATCTCAATGCACTTTACATCCAATAATGTACCTGTGAGGTGTGGGTATTTATGTAGAATCGAGAAATATCTGTTGGGGAGGATACACTACATTACGGTCATAAAATTATAAGCTAAATTGAAGGACAAATACATTGCAGATGTATATTTAATATTTCAGTAATATTTGAGTAATATTGGAAGTATATTGTTGATAAATCATTCTTTGTTATTTAATTCATTACAGGCTATATATAAGAGTAAGTGAATGGTCTACGTCATCATATCATGTTTGCATTCCTCATGAAAAGTAAATGTAATGCCCTGGATAAGATTTCTACTGCTATGCTGTAGATTTTATCAGTTTTCTGCAAAAGCAATGTGTCCTGCTGGTAGAATGTTTTGGTTTGGGCTAAAGATAAGAAGCCCTGCTGTTCAACTTAAGAATGTGGTGTCAGCCAAACAGGATGGTGGGGTCTGGAGAAAGTTCTAGAGAAAGCAGGATGGAGGGAGTTTTCTGACAGACTGTAGTCCGTTCTGGGATCTCTCATTGGGACCTGCGGAGTGGGACAAAAGGAAGATGCCACTGGATGCCGTTAGAACGAGAGTTCCCATTGCAAGAAGTGCTTTGTGCTGATGAATGGTTCCAAGGAGAGAGGACAATACCCCTGAGAGGGAGAGCCAGTTTGCTCAAGATGGTTTTTGAGGGGAGTTTGAAAATATGGTGGGTGTCTTCACACAGACTGTGGGTCCAGCAATAAGAGATACACCCCGGAATACTCCAGTATGAGGCTCCAATGGTTATATGAACATTTGGCTGGTTTAACAGTAATGGGCCCTTTTCTTTTCATTTCTTTTTCCTATTAACGGTTAGATAAAACTGTAATTAGTAAATATATTTTCTTTATAGTATTATGCAGTGTACAATCTGTTATTCCTTGCCGACTGATAATTGTGCGTGGGCAGTGATTACACAGCATTCGCTCAAATCAAGGTTTCTTTAATCGGAACACCTATTTGGTTGAACCCAAATCATATCAACTCTAGACATCTATTGTTTATGAAAGGTGACCTTCTCACCGCTGAGTCACATGACTGTTAGCAGAGTTAGCCAACAAGCCAAGTCTGTACATGAGCCATGGTGAGGGGGTTGCATAAAGAACAAAGTTTATTCCTGGCTCCGTGTTTCTCTTTCAAATAGTTTTATGTTTTGGAGTTACAAAACATAACAAGGGGCTGGTAAGTAGCATGGAGATCATTTATATAACATGACTCACACAGATCCCCAGCGTACAACAAAGGGCACACTATTCACAGAATAGCGACTGGAGATAATACGTTTGCAGTTAATTTATGCACAGTAAGGAGTCACCAAGGAATCCCTTCATAATGAAGAAATAATCTAACTTGGGCTAAGTACTGATGAGGCTCTCCTGTTCTTTAGAATAACTCTGTCAGATGCTCTAACCTCCACCCAGCAGGTCCAATATGCTCTCAGTCTGTAGTTTGATCCCAACGTCTGACATCACGCACCCTCATGGAGCACGACGGCAACAGCCAAGGTTTGTGCTCACTATCTGGAGTGTGACCTGAGCTCTCGACCCTCTGACCTAGAGGTGAAAATTCTGAGCTCCAGCCCAGAGATTCATCATCACATCAGGCATAGCCGTCTGCAGCGATCAGACACCACACTGCCTTAGGGCTTTGGAAGTAACAAGTAGCTCTCTCAGTTGGATAACATCTTGATTCATTTGTTCAATGGATTCCAACAAGTGTTTTGAACCCTGATAGTCTGCCAGCAATGATTTCTCAGAATGGGAACTCAAACTGTTAAGTGTACAGCCATATAAAATCATTTAACTGTTAAAAAAAGACAGTCATTGTGGTTTATGAGCAACGATGAGTTTATAATGTTTAACAGCGATGGATTTTCAGGTATTCTTCGCTGAGTTGGGAATTAACAGCATGATGGGACGTATTCTCTAACGTGTCAGGCTGAAAGAAAGTTCAGATTTCAGCTTCCAATCAGAAGAACCCTTTATAAAGATGTTCTATCCCAATGTGCAAAGGACAGGAGATTGAAGCCGTTCTCTCTTCTTGCGTCCACACAAGTACTCTATATTTTGTAGTGTCCACATTTTTCATAAAACTGAATCTATTCCCTCCTGACCTGCTGAGCTTCTCCAGCATTTTGTGTGTGTTGCATCTGCAGAACTGCTTGTGTCCCTGTCCTCACGTGGTTGGTTCAACATCATACCAGGAGCCTGGAACCAACCATCTCAGACTTCCCAGCAACACCCACATCCTGTGACCAAAACCAAAAGAAGTTGCCCTTTGAATCTCAATGAATAGATAGCAAAGTCCGTAAGAATTAGCAGACTGGGTTGGCACACATTTGATATGCACTGGATTTTCATTAAGCCCGACCGTAATCAGTAAGTGAAAGATGTGAAAAGTTTAGAGGTAATTTTAAACTAACCCACCCATCAGGAAAGGGATCGGAGCAAAGCACAAAGGGCTGAAGGAACTCAGTGGTTGGGCTGCATCTGTGGAGGAAAATGACCAGTCACCATTTTGGAAGTGGACTGGAAGCTTGAGGGGAGATAGGCTGGAAAGAGGGAAGGGAAGGGCTGGGGCAGGAACTAGTGGGTGAGAGGTAGGTCCAGGTGAGGGGAGATAGGCTGGAAAGAGGGAAGGGAAGGGCTGGGGCAGGAACTAGTGGGTGAGAGGTAGGTCCAGGTGAGGGGTGATAGGCTGGAAAGAGGTAAGGGAAGGGCTGAGGCAGGAACTAGTGAGTGAGAGGTAGATCCAGGTGAGGGGTGATAGGCTGGAAAGAGGGAAGGGGTGGGACAGGAGGTAGTGGGATATAAGTGGATCCAGGTGGGGGGAGATAGGCTGGTGGTGGAGGGAAGGGTGAAGGTAGAGACAGAGTTTTGAAGTTAGTAGGTGGAAGCAAGAAAGTGCTGCATATGATGGAATCTGATAAGATAGGAAGGTGATGAGTAGAACCAGATAAGGGAGATGGTGTGATTAACTGGAGGGAAAGGGCCCAGTGGAAGGAGTGTGTGATGAGGGACCGTTAGAAAGAAGAGACTGTGTGGAAGGACCTTGGTGCTTCAGGAGAAGAGAGAAGCTGACACAGACGGAGCAGATTGAGAAGGGACAGGGTCTAATGTCCCACTAGATATGTAGAACAATATTGGGTTTAAACTAACAGTTAGCTCAATCCATTTCCCTCTATCTGCACAGGCATCCTATGGACTTCGAAACGGACAGCACATCCCACCATTGAGGCATCTTGAAAGGGTGGTGCCTCAAGAAAGCATCACCCACCATTAAGGAACCTCACCACCCAGGACATGCCCTCTTTGCGTAATTACCATCAGGGAGGAGGTACGGGAGCCTGAAGACACACACAATGTTTTAGGATTGGCTTCTTTCCCTTGGCCATCTTTGAACCCTTGAACACTACCTTCTGATTCCTTTTTTGCACTATTTATTTATTCATTAATTAATTAATTTCTCTGTTTGTTTATTTTTTGAAGCTTCTAGTAATATTAACATCTTGCCCTGTGCTGCTGCACAACAATTTGCACGACATTTGTAAGTGATGATAAACCTGATTCTGACTCTAAATAACAAGCTATTGATTTCAGAGCCACTTCCTCCCAGACAGCTTCACATCGTTCTCTGGACAGTGAGAGAGGGAGGGGATATCGGGGTGGGGTGGTGTGAAATGGCACGGTGGCGAATGTGACGTGGCATGGTTGAGAAATCTGTTGTTTTGTGTCAGCAGTACAGTGCAGGCGTAACACATTTCTGTAAGTTACAATAAATCATAAATAGCGAGGTGGTGTTCCTGGGTTCATGGACCGTTCAGAAATCTGATAGTGAGGAAGACACACTGCCTATTGAAGATGTCCTCCATGGTGGGGAGGCTTGTGCCTGTGACGGACTCTTCACTGAGTAAGGAATTCAAGGGATATGAGGAAAGGCAAGTAAACAAGGGTGAAATACCGGCCAGCCATATTTAACGGGAGCCTCCTCCTCTCCTTCATAATTCACCGATTGTTCAGCACAGCATCATTCCAAAATCTAGCTCCAGCTGCTGGGATGAGGTGAGGTGCTTCCTGCGAGCCTTTAGCTTTCTGTTACAACTATAACTATGAACAGAGCGGTACAGCTCAGTACAGGCCCTTCGGCCCATTACGTTGTGCTGGGCCTTTAACTTACTCCAAGATCAATTTAACCCCTCCTTCTCATCTGACCTGATAATTACACCCTCTGGTATTGTCCATTTCTGCCCTGGAAGAACACACTGGCTGCCCACTCTATCACAGCACCTTGAACAAATCACCTCTCATCCTCCTTCTCTTCAGAGGGAAAAACCCTACTTTGCTCAATCTATCCTCATAAGACAATCCCTCCAATCCAGGCAGCATCCTCTCAGCAGTCCCTCTTTGCGATGGTTAAAGCCACAGAGAATAAGGTGACTGGAACACTTAAGTCACCATAAATTATGGACTTTAGCAAGGCCTTTGATAAGGTCCTGCATTGGAGGCTGATCTGGAGGGTTAGGTCCTATAGGTTTTCACAAATAAAATGCAGTGAAGCGTTTTATGTTAAATGAAACCTGTAACACATTTTATTCAACTCTGAAACCTAAACAGAAGCCTGCTGTAAATCTTTACAACCTCATCACATCAGACTAACCTCTGAAAGTGAAACCTCAACTCAGCGTCGATGGTTGTGAATTTTGTACGTTTTTCCTAATTTCACTACCCTACACAGCCCCCCCCCCCCCACCACAGAATTCACTAAAACCGGCACCGTGAGCCTGTCGGGACCCTGTACGAGCCGCCCTGTGTTCCATGGGTGGGGGGACTGGGGGGGCATCGATACGCTGATGGTCATGTTGTGACACAAAGAGCATGGCAGCCGAATGCTCCAAACCTCGGCTGGCCAGTTTAAGGCAATCTAATGAAATGTATTCAGGTTCAGCCCTCTTACCTACGACAAAAATCTTTTCACCCTATTCCAAGACATGGAACGGCCCATCATAAGGGGGCCTAAGGGGATGTTGGTGTGCGTCACGGTGGATGAAAACAAACGAGGTGGAATGTAGGCCAACAGGAACCCCAAGAGGGCTGTACACCGTGATGGGAGGTAGGGATAGGTGAATTCACTGAGGAGAGAGGAACGCTATTGAGAGGCCGACCAGGTGGTTGTGGCATCAGGAATTAAGTCGACTAACACTCCTAATGTCTGTCCGTACACCAGCTCTGTCAAGGATGACTGCAGGTTCTCTTCTGGAGCCATTCTGAGCCCCAGCAGGACCCATGGGAGATGATCATCCCAAACCTCATCGGTCAGGGAAGCCCTCAGAGCAGTCTTTAAGGAGCAGTGAAATCACCCGCATAGGCCCTTGGACTGCGGGAGATACGCCATGGTGTGATGTATCCTAACGTGGAGGTCCTGGGCCGTCGCACCCCAGAGGTCTGATATGAATTGGGGACCGGGATCAGAGGAAATCGAGTAACTCAGGTGCTGATGAACTCCCAAGCCACATCTGTGGCCGTCGTTGATGCTAGTTTGATACACCATGGTATGAAGGTGCGTGAAACCATGGGATAGGGGAAGAGGACCAACAAGGTCCACAATGATATGGCCAAACTGTTGTTCAGGGACCTCAAAAGGTGCCAGTGCTGCCTGAACATGATGGTTAATTTTTGCCCGCTGGCATTCCACACAGGCTGCAGTCCAATTACGCACGTCCTTTCTAAGGCCGTGCCAAACAAACTTTAGTGCAACCAGTTTCTGTGAGGCCTTTTGGCCTAGATGTGAGAGGCTATGTATTGAGTCAAAAACAGTTCACCTCCAGTTTGCAGGCACCATGGGGCGATGGTGACCGGCTGAGACATCATACAGGACAGAAATCCCAGCTTCCCTGAACTTAATGTCAGCCAACTGCAGGCCTGTGACTGAGCCTCAGCTTGTACAAACGAAGTGATGGCATTTTATTCCCAAAACTCCGGCAGCTTCAAAGCATCTACATTGGCCAACATGTTCAATAGCTCCACAATTGTCCTAGAGTACCGAGGTTACCAATGTAGGTTTCGCAAATAAAACTAAACGAGGTGTTTTATCTTTAATGAAACCCCTAACACATTGTCTTGAACTCCAAAACCCACATGCTAAAAATCCTCACACAACATCATCACGTCAGATCAGCCTCTTAAAATGAAACTGCAACTCAATGTCGATGGATGTGAATTATGTTCATTTCTCCCAATTACGATAGACTACAGTCCCATGAGGTCCAGTGCGAGCTGGCCAAAACCGGCCTGGTTGTATGAGGCAGAGTGATCTTTCAGGGTTGTGTTTCAGAGAGTTGGACCTGTGACCTGCGGTGTTCCACAGGAGTCAGTGCTGGGTCTCCTCTTCTTTGTCATCTGTATTAATAATTTGGATGAGAATGTAGTCGGTATGTTTAATAAGTTTGCAGCTGACACCAAATCGGTGATGTTGTGTACAGTGAAGACTGTCGTCTACATTTACAATTGTGATGAGAGATCTAGGCGAGGATGGTTGGATCACGTGCTGGAGTAGCTGAGGCTGGAATCAAGACACAATGTGAGACTTAACGAGAACGGAGAACTAACTAGACCCTAGCCGATAATCCAAGTAGAGTTGATGATTCAGCACTGCTCCTTACATATTGAAATCCTGACATTAAATTACTGGGGGGGTCCTGAATCCTTAAAGTGACTGCACCAGTATCGTATTCTGGAAGAGTCAGAGCGTCTAAACCCCAGAAGCTGGTGCGGTTGGGTGCGTATCGTAACAGGACCCCCTCCCCGTTGAACCGTGTGGAACACCTCAAGTCACAGGTCCACCTCTCGGAAGCACACCTGTCCAATATCACTCTGCCTCATATAACCAAGCCAGTTAAGGCCAGCTCCTGACAGCCCTGGCTGATCAGAGAAACAGTGATGAGAGCCAAACCCAAGATGTCCCTTACAGGAACCCAGCACCGTTCCTCGGGTCCGAATCCTTCCCAGTCCATGAGGAACTGCCAAGCACCCTGAACAGTTCGTGTACCCAATATTCTTCTCATGGTGAAGACCTGTTCCCCATCGACAGACCTGGGTGGTAGTGGGACTGAAGGTGGTGGGGCAAAAGGACTGGAGTTCACAGGTTTTAATTTGGAAATGTGGAAAGTGGGATTGATCTTGAAGGTCCTGGGGAGCTGCAGAGTGTAAGCCACCGGGTTTACTTCCTTGAGAACCTTGAAGGGTCCAGTGAACTTGGGCTCCAATCAACAGCCAGACCTGTTTCCCAGGTTGCAAAACTGGTCCCTGTCTTCTCTTGTAGTTGGACTTTATCTCAGCCTTCCAGGTAGAGGCCAACAAAACCTCCCTTGCACTAGTTCATTTCTCCTTGCAGGCTGGACGTGATCTTCAGCCACAGGAACCCCAGCCTCTGCCTCCTGCTTAGGGGAAAGTGGCAGAGAATACCCAAACTGGCATTCAAACAGAGACATCCCATGTGCCTGTTGAGGGTGACCACTGTCCACATCAAATGGTCGCACCATTCATCTGATCTTTCTGAGGCCAGGCATCTTAGGGTTCGTTCCAAATCTTGGTTCACCTGCTCCGTCTGGCCATCGGACTGCAGGTGAAGCCCAGAGGAAAGTCTTGCTGTTGCCCCTGTCAGTTTACAGATCACCCTTCAAAAACGTGACACAAATTGCGGACTGTCATCTGACACACTGTCCGCTGGAAAACTGTGGATCCTGCAGACTTGCTGAAGGACAATTTCAAGTGTCTCTGCCACAGATGTCTCTGTCCAGATGTCCAGATGTCTCTGTGACAGATGTCTCTGTCCAAGGTGATGAATCTGCAGGCCTTTGAAAAATGATCAACAGTTACCACGATGTTGGTCTTCCACTTGGAAGGAGGAAGACCTGTGACGAAGTCCATGGAGATGTGCACCCATGGTCTTTCTGGAACAGGTAGATCAGGGGTTGCCAACCTTTTTTGCACCATGGACCGGTTTAATATTGACAATATTCATGTGGACTGGCCGACGGGGGGGGGGGGGGGGGGGGTGTGGGTGTGTGGTTAAACAAGACCGGAATGCAGCGATGCTCAAAGGGGGTTCCTTATGTCCAGTCTATTCCACAATTTTGGCTCTCAGCACTTAGCTTCTGTCCCGCTTCCTCACGTTTTTTCCGCTCAAAAAACTCAACGGGTTTGTCTTTAAGTGCAGAGTATTGGACTCAGGGTGCCGAAGCAGTTTTGAGGGCTTCATTGCCTCATTAGACAGCCTCCTGGCCTGAACTGCAGCCTCCCACCCGCCCGCCGCCAGACGCCTTGGCCAGGTGCGGCTGGTCATGGGTGGGGTGAGAGGACAAGGTAAGGGCTGGAGGTCCCCGTACCGTGGCCGCGGCAGTCGCAGTCTGGAGAGTGCGAGCGACTGAGTGAGGGAGGAGTGCGACAGGGCACCCACCCCCCCTTGTAGGTAGATAGGATCTATCGGCCGAGGGATGACTTTCAGTAGATCGCAGCGAGGTAGCTGCTCTGCTACTTACAAAACCCTGAGTCCGAATTAGGTTGTCTGCAGATATTTTAGCACTGGGTTCCCCGCGAACATTCAGTGTGCTAAACAGGTTTAGAGGTGGCGCCCATCTGTCCGCACTCCAGGCCAGTAGCAATTCACTTCTCACTGGCCGTGCGAGGCGCCAGTTACCCGAGACCAACCAGTGACCCCTGGTGCGAGGGTATCACTGCGTTTAGGCGACTGATGACCTCGCATGCATTCAAGTTCAAAAGTGGGCGTGACAGGGAATGAAGAAAGGTGCAGCTGACTCATATCATTTCATATCGCCAAATCATATCCGTTTCCTCGTGGCCTGGCAGCACATGCTTTGTGGCCCAGTACCGGTCCGCAGCCTGGTGGTTGGGGACCACTGAAGTAGAGGGTGAAGGAGCCCTTGAGGTTGGGTGTGGGGCTCCTTGTTCTGGGTGCACACGTCGCAGGCATATACATATTGTCAAGCCTCTCTCGCCATTCCAGGCCACCAGTATCTTCTCGATGAACTCGAGGGTGCTGGCAATCCTTGGCTAAGTGGCCATTATCGATACATGTTCCCATTGTACCTGAGACTGGATAGAACTTGGGACGAACAGCCAACCCCGAGGTCCTGGCTATTCAACCCTATTTAGAAAGCTTTTGAATTGATTTTCTTCTGATGTTCTGATGTTACCTGTCACCTTCAAATTGTTTCCACGATGAGTCATTCTATTTGTGTCGGCTAAGCGCCAGAGATGTGAGGTCTACTTGCTCGACCTATTCACCTGTAAATGCGAGGTTATCAAAAGCTTCTTCATTACTTCTAAAGTTTCTCGAGGCCAATGAGAAAGCTGATGGGAAAGTTGTGAATGATCTTAAAAACCTTTGACAGAATCATTGAGTACAAGAATTGGGAAGTCACGTTAGAGCTGTACAAGATGTTGGTGAGACCACATTTGGAGTGTTGTGTGCAGATCTATTCATCTCATAAGAAGGATATAATTAAGCTGGAAAGATTATATAAAAGCTTCAGAAAGATATCCCAGGATTGGAAGGCTTGAGTTATAAGGAGAGACTGGTTAGGCTGTAGCTTTCTTCTTTCATACGTAGGAGGCTGAGTAATGACCTTATAGAGGATCATAAAGAATAAATAAGGTGAATGGCCACTGTCTTTATTTCCCAGCATAGGGGAATCTTAAACTATTGAGCTCAAATTTAGAGAGAATGGGGGAAGATTTAAAGGGGACCTGAGGGGAAAGTTTTTCACTCAGAGGAAGGTTAGTATATGGAAAAGGTGCCAGAGGAAGTGATAGAAGTGGGGACTATTTCAACGTTTAATTGACATTTAGACAGGTACAGATTGGGCCTCGTCAGCCACGGTTGGCAGCTCATCTAGGAGAAGGAAAACTCTGATCTCAGACCTCTGCTGCCTTGTAGCTATACTCATGGGGAAGGCTTCGGGAGTAAACCCCGAGAGAAAAATCCAGAGCTAGAGTCCCTGAGGCAGTTTTGCACTGAGTTCAATGCAGACTGGCAACTTCTGTGAAGCTGCCGGTACCAAACTGTATCTGTCTCTGCATTTCCTTTGGGTTCATCCAATGTGTGGAGAGGGGGAGCTTGCTACATGGGCAACAGCTTACTCTCCATATCGTACTGCCCAGGCTTGTGTATCTAGACAGCTAGGACACAATGGAGGTGTTAGAGACATGAATAGGAAAGGTTTAGAAGGATATGGTCCAAGTGCAGGCGAATGGAACTAGCTCAGATTGGCCATTTGGTCAGCCACGGACAAGTTGGGTTGAAGGATCTGTTTCCACTCTCTGATTATGACCCGAGTTCCACAAAGGCTGCGTTCAGACTTCCTGCAAAGGCCCATCTCCTTCTTGCCCAGTACATTTGGATTCTAAGTAAAGGGTCATTAGAAGCATTCGTCAGCATCTCAGAGGATCAATCCTGGGCCCAATACATTGATGCAATCATGAAGGAGGCACGCCACCGGCTGTACAGTAATTCATTAGGAATTCGAGGAGGTAATCGAAGACCTCAGCAAATTTCTACCGATGTGTGGTGGAGAGCATTCTGATTAATTGCTTCACCAGGGGTATGGAGACTCCAAAGGACTGGATTGAGAAAAAGCTGCAGAGAGTTGTGTACTCAGCCCTCTCCATCATGAGCACAACCGTGTCCAACATCAAGGACTTCTTCAAACGGCAGTGCCTCAAGTCGGGTGCATCATTAAAGTGTATCAGTAGAGTGTATCATTAAAGACCCTCATCACCCAGGACATGCCCTCTTCTCATTGCTACCATCAGGGAGGAGGTACAGGAGCCTGAAGACCCACACTCAATGTTTTAGGGACAGCTTCTTCCTCTCCACCATCAGATTTCTGATTAGTTCATTGAAAATTATTTAATTATTCCTCTTCTGCATAGTTTATTTATTTTATTCTTTTATTGTAACTTATAGAAGTTTTTTTGATGTCTTGCACTTTACTGCTGCCACAAATGAACAAATTTCACGATATATATATCACTTATAATATACCTGACTCTGATTCACCTAAATGGCTATGGTCAAATCACTGGTAAACTGTGGGCAGGCTGGCAAAAACCGAGACTGAGTGTAGTCTAAGGTTAAAAGAGTGTGTGTGTGTGTGTGTGTGTGTGTGTGTGTGTGTGTATGTGTGTGTGTGTGTGTGTGTGTGCGTGCGTGCGTGCGTGCGTGCGTGCGTGTGTGCGTGCGTGTGTGTGTGTGTGTGTGTGTGTGTGTGTGTGTGCTGTCACTAACGCAAAACTGGCTGCAGAGAGGAGAGTTGGAGACTTTCAGCCGCTATCTGATAGTGATGTGCCTCTCCTGGCACTGGTCAGATTTCTGGTTCTTTACCAACGAGGATTCTAAACCCTGACGCTCAATCAAAATTGGATGAGTCAAAAGCTTTTGAAATCATTCATAATGTCCCCGTCAATTCTGCACTTGGCCTAGAAAAGACCCTGGAACTGGTGAAGAAGTTTTTGTTAGCCTCACGTTCCTAGGTAAATAGGTCAAACAAATGGACCTTACACCTGATGCTTAGCTAATGGGAATAGATGTCTGATCATCTTTGAAGGTGGCCGATAACATCAAAAGACTTGGGAAATCCATTCAAGGTCTCAAAAGCTTTTTCAATAAGGTAGAATAGCAAGGAACTAAACCTAAACACCTAAATTAAACTTTAAAACTTATAAAACTAAAACTTTACAAATGTCTGCTTAGCCCTCTGCTGGAGATCGGTCCATTTCTGCTCGCCACATGTTGGACAGGTTCCTGGAGAATGCACCACACGATTCCATGCCTTCCCATTGAAGTAGCTACCTATTGCACTTGTTTCTAAACTCACAGAAAAAAATAGATGGATGTGAATGTTTTAATACCCTTATGAATTTTCTCCTAAATGCCCCAAAATTAACTGTTGGCCATTAACTCTTTACCCAACTCTTCCAGGACACGGTTAAAAATTACCCACAATGTTGTGGGACCAGTCGTGTATATTATGTGTTCTGTCCAGAGCTAAACATCGTTACTACTGTGCCTATGCAGTCAGAATAACACACAGGCCTTGTTCGACACCAACGCTGTCTCCACTCAGTCATCGTGCTGCATTCTGAAAGTAGGAGAAAAAGACCACAATCCTACTGGTTCTTCAATTTTGGCTTGCAGGCTAAGTAATCAAAGCCTCCACCCACCGTGGAGTCCTCCCTTCACCCTCATTGCATCAGACAATAGATACAAAAGACCGAAAGCACACACCACCAGGCTCAAAAACAGCTTCTATCTGACTCTTGAATACACCTCTTGTTCTGCACTGTTACTGTTTTTCCCTTGTCCTGCCACAATGTGGTGAAATCACCTGTATGGATGCCATGCAAAATGAAAATTTTCACTGAACCTCAGTATGTGACAGTAATAAACCAATTGACAGTCACAGAAAGATCACAACAACCACGGGATATAATGGATGTCATATATCATAGAAGCTCTTTAAAATATGTTGCCACCAATATTTGAACCTAAACATCAACTTTTCTATTTGTGAGGCCTTTCTGTTAGAAAATCTTCTCTACATTTTTTACAATACAAGAGCTCCTACATTTCACAGACACTTCAGTAGAGTAAAACACTTTGAGGTATCCTGCAGATGGGAAAGGAACCAAGAAAGATGCAAGGTTCCTGTCCTTTATTATCACATCCCGACACCCTTCAACCCCCAAAGCAACTGAAATGCTGGAAATACTCAGTAACTCAGGCATCATCTGGGGGAAGAGAAACAACAGTCTGGGTTCCTGATCAGAATGGAGAAAGAGAGAAAGTAAGTTAGTTTTGAATGTCGGGGGTGAAGGAGGGTTGGGGTGGGTGCAGGATGGATAAAACAAAGGGACTATCTCTGAGGGGGGGTGGCCAAGTGACTCAAAGTGAAACCCATTTTGCTTCTGTGCCTGTGCAATCTGTTGCCGATAGCAAGGCCGAGGGCTTATTCAGCAGGCGAAACTACAATGTCAGAAAGAGAAAAACTGAGACAAAATGTTGACAGTAGAAACAGCCAATTCAGATACAGACAGAAACAAAGAGGGAGTTACCTAAAGTTAGAGAGATTGATATTGAATCTGAATAAAAGACAAACACAAGAAAATCTGCAGACGCAACAAATCGACGGCAATGCACACAGAATGCTGGAGGAGCTCAGCAGGTCAGGCAGTGTCTGTGGAAAAGAGTAAACAGCCAAGCCAAGACACTGCTTCAGGACTGAGAAGGAAGGGTAAGATGCCAGAATAAAAAGGTGGTGGGGGGGAAGAGGCTGTCTGGAAAGTGATCAGTGAAGGCAGGTGGGTGGGTAAGGTCAAAGGGCTGGAGAAGAAAGAATCTATTAGGAGAGGAGAGTGGACAAAAGGAGAAAGAGGAGGAGGAGGGAACCCGAAGGGAAGTAATAGGCAGGTGGGAGAAGTGAAAGATCGAAGTGCAGAATCGAGGAAAGGGAAGATGGAAATCCATTCACCCGAACGAGAAATCGATAATCATGCCATCAGGTTGGAAGGCACCCAGACAGAATATAAGGTGTTGCTCCTCCACCCAGAGGGTGGCCTCATCTTAGTAACACATCAGAACGCGAATGGGAATGGAAATTAAAATGTTTAGTCCTGCCAGTGGCCTATGGTATGGAGGTTCTCAATGGAGCAAGCCCCCAATCTTGATGGGGGATAGAAGTGTATCGGGACTGGACAATCATGGTGAAATTGAGGTGCTCAGGGCCAGGGAACTGAAAGTTATTGAGGAGATCGAGGACATGAGAAGAATCGCGGATGTCGGTGGGAAGGGACTGAACTAAGGGGGATAAAATCGAATCGACTTACGAGGACAGAAGCTCAGTAGGGCAGGAGCAGCAGTGACAATAGGTCTACCCGGACAGTCAGGATTGTGGATCTTGGGAAGGAGGTAGAAGAGAGCAGAGTGGAGTAAGGGAACTGTGCGTTTGGTGGCAGTGTCCTCCACTGGATGAGCTCAGTGGGGCAGTTTTCTGATGATGTGGAATGGGGTCCTCCTTGAGGGGTAGGTATGAAGAGGTGTCTAAGAATTGCCGCCTGGCCTCAGCAAGGTAGAGGTCAGTCTGCCACACTACGACAGCAACCCCCCCCCCCCCCCACCATCCCATGTCTGCAGGTTTGATGGTAAGGTTGGGTTTGGTTCCACCCTGCCCTTAAATTCACTTGGACCATCTCTCACACTTCCCTCCACTTCCGTCATCTCTCTGTCTCCATCCATTTTATAAATTGCCATGGTTATCTCACCTGTACCTCTTCCCACCCTGTCTCCTGTGCAAATGGTATTTCCTCATTCTTTAAGGAACGGGTTCTCCTCTTGATTCTGCCCTCATACCCACATCTTCTCCGTTTCCCCTACATCTGAGCTCTCCCCATCTTCGCTCCCTCCCCAATTCTCTTCTCCATTCCTCCCCAGTAATCTCCCTCCAGGCATTTACCCCTGCAAGTGGCCGAAGTGCTACATCGCAAAGACACATGCTTCCAGTGCCCCAAAGACTACCTGCTCGCCCAGTATTGGACATGCCACAGGCTCTCTCTCACTCTAATGAGGGAGGAAGAGGTGTCTCCGCTTCACAGCGAGAGGGGAGACGTAACAAACAACCGGCTGGTTTACGATGTTAAAAGTCCGTTGTGGTGCTTTTCCTGAGCTCTGTGCCCAAAGGTCTCGGGTCTCTGGGCACACAGCCAGAGATCTTCCGTCTCCCATGACAGACCGATCTCCTGCCCTGACACCGACCTCCGAACCCCCGTCTCCAGAGCCACGAAATCTTGCTCCTCTAAAGGCGAGCTGAGCTCTTAAGCCGTGCTCTTGGGACTCTGAATAACAGCCATTCGTGAAACCCCATGAGCGGTTTCCTGCAAAGAACCACAGTCAGCGTGTAACTCCAGGGCAGGATCTCCAAAAGAAACCTGAAAAGGAGAAATAAAGATATTAAAGAGGAAATAGAGCTGTTTCCAAAGACGCAAGCAAAGGAGCCCCCGTTAGGTGCCATTGATTCTCCTAAGCTGCTCCTCCCTTTACAGTACCAGTGATCACCCGAAATCCCGTCACTGTCTCCCCGTGACTGTGTGATTTCCTCCCGGTGCTCCGGTTTCCCCCAACGTTCCAAAGATGTATAGTTCAGGTGAGTTGTGGGCATGCTGTATTGGTGCTGGACACTTTCAGGCTGCCTCCTGCATGTCCCCGGTCCGTGAAATACAACGTATTGTACTGTATGATTTGCTGTTTTCATGTACATGTGACAAATAAAACTCTTTATTATGTCAAGATACTATTCACAGTACAAAGGAGGCTGGTTGTACTGGTTGGACACCACCTACCTCACTCACCTCCACAGGAGTTCCTGTAGGGAGAGTGTCCTAGACCACCTTCAGCTATACCTCGCTCATCTCCACAGGAGTTCATGTAGGGAGAGTGTCCTAGACCACCTTCAGCTGCACCTCGCTCACCTCCACAGGAGTTCCTGTAGGGAGAGTGTCCTAGACCACTTTCAGCTGTTCCTCGCTGACCTCCACAGGATTTCCTGTAGGGAGAGTGTCCTAGACCATCTTCAGCTGTACCTCGCTCACCTCCACAGGAGTTCCTGTAGGGAGAGTGTCCTAGACCACCTTCAGCTGTACCTCGCTCACCTCCACAGGAGTTCCTGTAGGGAGAGTGTCCTAGACCACCTTCAGCTGTACCTCGCTCACCTCCACAGGAGTTCCTGTAGGGTGAATGTCCTAGACCACTTTCAGCTGTACCTCGCTCACCTCCACAGGAGTTCCTGTAGGTAGAGTGTCCCAGGCCACCTTCAGCTGCTTCATCAGTGATCTTCCTTCAATTGTGGCGTTAGAAGCAAGGATAATCTCTGATGTTCAGCTCTATTTGCAACGCCTTGGATAACGAAGCATTCAGCTGAAATTGCAGGAAGAATACAGATCTGGACAGATACATGACAAGTTATATTCACATCATACAAGAACCTGACAGGGACAATATTCAACAAGACATATTCCTGATGTTCACTGGTTTTACCAGCACTGAATCTCCCACCACTGATATTACAGGCTCCCCCCCCCGCTATCCGAAGGTAGCATTCCTATGATACCATTTGTAAGCCAAAATATTGCAAAGCAAAGAAGTAATTACCATTAATTTATATGAGAAAATTTTGTGAGCGTTCCCAGACCCAAAAAATAACCTACCAAATCATGCCAAACAACACATAAAACCTAAAGTAACAGTAACATATAGTAAAAGCCGGAATTATGTGATAAGTACACAGCCTGTATAAAGTAGAAATACTTAGCTGCAATCATTGCAGCACTGTCTAGCGTAGCGAAAATCTATTTAGCGCTATTAGCATAGCGGAAGCAGTCTCATACCAAATACCACATAAAAATACACAGCCTATACAAAGTGGAAATAATGTATGTACTGTACTGTGTAGTTTCACTTACGGAGTCGGGAAGACAGCAAGCACACTGACTGACTCGTTGGATTTTGGGGTGCGCGGAACACATCAGGAAATGGATATTATCCACGCAATCAGATCAGATAAGGGACTTATATCCCGATTCACTGGCCTCTCAATTGGTAATCAAATCCCAGACGAGCCCCCAATTTGTAACGTACCCCATAACTGGGTGTCTGACCAGCAGAGAAAGAAGAATCCGTTGGAGTCTGGTGGTACTATATTCAAAAGTGTTTATTAGTAAAATAAGCAAATCAATACCAATAAAGCAAATATATAGATAACACAAGTTAGCAATAATAAACCTAAAAGTGTAAGCATAGTAATAAGCAATAATAAACAAGCTCTATCGATGTCTAGGGGTAAATGAATTGTCGTAAGAAAGTATAAAGTTCAGTTCAGTTCATGCATGCTGAGGTAGATATGGTTGTTGTGTTGTAATTGATGGAGAGAGAGAGAGAGAGAGAGAGAGAGAGAGAGAGAGAGAGAGAGAGAGAGAGAGAGAGAGAGAGAGAGAGTGAGATGTAACAGTAACTGTTGCAGCAGGCAAACCTTTTACTCCTTTCTTAATCCGTCATGTCATTGTGGCCATTCAGTTATGACCCCTCTGTCATTCAGCTAGACCATTCTTCTGTGGTGGACTCGTCACTCTGGCATGAGTGGACACACACACAAGTCCCCACCGGCCCTGCTGTAACACTGTGAGTTTTACTGACCGATCTCCTTGTTCAGTCTCCAAAGCCCCACACCTTCCTATGGGTTCCAACACTCAATCAGTGTCCACTAGTGTGTCTCCTGGTGTGTCTGAAGGGTGTCTCTCCAGACCTGTCTTTTATCCCTACTAATGGGGTCTCAGCTATTAATCAATTTTGAATGACTGTGTCCATCAAACCAGCCCACTCCTTCAGTCCACTGAGGAATGTTAATGAGCAAAATGGTAGAAGATAAATAACCCTCACAGAAGTCATAATACAGTAAATCAACAAGTCTCTCTCCCCTCTCTTATCTGTAGCAGATGTTCTTGCATGTTTTTCATCTCTCTCTCTCATGAGCAGCATAGCAACAGTAATGGTTCGTGATTTGCAAGGAGGGGGGAATGGGTAACTCTGCACCCCATTGTCCATCAGATCTGTTCATCACTCATAACACTCCCAAAAGATTGTCCACCATCTATAAAGTTCAAAGTTCTAAGTAAATTTTTTTATCAACGTACATATACGCCATTATGTACAGCCCCGAGACTCATTTTCAATAAATCTGTAGAATAGCCAGAACAGAATCAATGAAAGATCGCCCAACTAGGGTGTACAACCAGAGTGCAGAAAACAACAAATTGTGAAAATACAAAAAGAGGAGATAATAATAACTATAAATAAATAAATAATAAATATCAAGAATATGAGATGAAGTCCTAGAACATGATATGTTTATTGTCTATTAGTCCTAGGTTATGGGAACATTTTAATGAAAGGGCAAGCGAAGTTGAGTGAAATTATCCCTTTTGTTTCAAGAGTCTGACGGTTGAGAGGTAATAACTGTTTCTAAACCTGCGGCCCCTGTACCTTCTTCCTGATGGCAGCAGCAAGAAGAGAACATGGTCTGGGTGGTGGGAGTTCCTGATAATGGCTGTTGTTTTCCTGGGACAGTGTTTCATGTAGATGTGCTCAATGGTTGGGAGGGCTTTACCCATGATGGACTGGGCCGTATCCACTATTTCTTTAAATTCAAGGGCGCTGGTGTTTCCATACCAAGTGGTGATCCAGCTGGTCAATATACTTTCCATTACACATCTGTGTTACCCTTAAGGCATTCATTTAGTTTATTACATTTTCCCTTTGGTAGTTCGTTTGTAATTATTTTCTAGTTAAAGTTAAGGTTGTTGAAAGTAAATTCGTTGTCTGTGATGTATCGCAGCATGCGATGATGTCACACCCGGTTTCGCCGCATCTTGTGGGAAAATACTGGTTTGGAGAAATGGGAAGGAGGGGGTTTGTGTGTGCAGGATCAGCGCGAGAAAAGTTTTCATACTACGCACTAAGAAACATCATAGAAGCAACGCCGTAAGTTCATAAGATAATCGATATGTTGAAGTAAAAATGTTAACGCTGATTCTGTTGAAAGTAATGACGGTTGATAAAGTTTATTTTCTTGTGCTATTGAAAGAGTTGCTGGATAGTTTGTGTTGAAGTGTATTTAAAGCCAGTCGATGGCGTAGGTAGATTCTGACTGTATGTTGTACTTTAATGTAATATAGTTTGTTGTAGTTTTACTTTTGCAAGTATTTATGATGTAAATGTGATGTCAAGAAGGAAACAAATACTGTATATATTTTGTATTGTTTTATCAACAGTTTTCACCATATGTTAATGTGGAAGAGTGAACAGTAAACGGTTAATCTTACAGTGATCCTGTCTTCATTGACTATGGTTTAAACTCGGTGTTTAGTTCAGAGTTCTTACACCTGAATGAGAACACTACAACATCTCTAGAAGGTTGTCAAGTTTTAGATGTCATGCTGAAGGCTCAGGATGGAGCATTCTGGATGGAAGATGTTGCACTTGCCCAGATCAATGCGGCTTCAACAACACTCAAGAAGCTCGATTCCATACAGGACATAGCAGTCCACCCGATACCCGTCCCATCCACATCCAGTCACCTATTCCATCACCACTGCACTGCAGCAGTAACTTGTCTCATCTACAGGATGAACTACAGCAACTCACCAAGACTCCTTAGACATCACCTTCCAAACTCATGAATTCTACCAGCTGGAAAGACAAGAGCAACAGAACCAGCAGCACCTGGAAGATGCCTCCAAACCACACATCACCCTGACTTGGGCCCATGAGTCAAAATCCTGGAACTCCCTCCCTAACAACACACCTGAAGGACTTAAGAGGTTCAAGAAGGCAGCTCACCATCACCTTTTCAAGAGCAGTAGCTGTGGGAAATTTAATCCTGGCTCAGTCCGCAAGGCCCACAAACCTTGAATGAAGTATTTCTAAAAAAATCAGCCCCTCAGATACGTTCTGCCATTCATTCAGGTCAGTGGTTTCCAAAGTGGGCAATAAAACCCCCCCTGAGGTGGTGGGAGTTTCTAAGGGGGTGGTAGGGGACACTTGGTAACAAGGAGGACAGCTGAGGGATTTTAAAAAGTGAATTACTTAATTGGTCCTCATAAGTGATTACAATGATCACAGAACCACCTCATCTTCTGCTAACCCACAGTTTTCTTGGACTTTGCTCAAAGCACGTTACAGTTGTTGAAAAGCAGTGTGACAGTTCTGCATTTGGCATACCACGAGAAATCTACTTCCATGCCCTGCCTATGTTTCATTGCTGTTCGCTGCTGTAGAGTAATGCAATTCTAATACTCTAATCATACAGTGACACAATTCCTGTGTATTAGGATAGGAAAGTTCAGAACATTCCCTTTTGAATGATATTGACTGCATTTCTCTAGCCTGTAGCCCACCTGAGATATTGATGCCCCTCTTTATGAGCATTTGAGCAGAGAATCAGGTTTTGTCGGAGCTATGATAATGTCATAACTTTCTCCTTTATTGATCACAGCATTTGAGGTTCCGCTTAAGCAATAAGTGATTGAATGTGGTCAATAATCCATAACAAACATGGCAGAAGAAGACCAAATGAAAAAGAAGTGTAGACAGTATATTATAGGCTATCTGAAATATGGATTTTTACCAGCAGCAAGCAACCAATTTGTCTGTGTGAAAGTTTTTCAAATAAGGTCATGACACTATCCTGTCTCCTTGAACACTTGAAGAGAATACACTCTGGTAAAGCAAACAAGAACTTGACTTATTTTCAGTTGCTTTATGAAAACTTTCAGAAACACAAAACTCTTCAAAACATGTTTGCCTGCACTTCACAACAAAACAGCAATGGTCTGTGTGCTTCATACAATTCATTGCTAAATCTGGAAAGCCCCATACAATTGGAGAAGAACTGATTCTGCCAGCAGTAAGGGAGGTTATGAGTAAGGTTTTGCATATGTTACCAGACCAAGTAAGTAAAGTGATTCAGCTCAGCAACAACTCTATTCAGAGCCAAATAGATGAATTGTCTGAGAATGTGGAAGATACATTGTGCAACATACTTAGGACAACAGAATTTGTCTGCAGTTGAATGAGTCAACTTTGCCAGGCAATAAATCTTTGCTTCTTGGTTATATTTGTTTTGTAAAAGGTAAAAGCATGGTTCAAGACTTGTTATTTGTAAGGGGACTAGAAACAAATACAAAGGGGGCATTAATGCTTCTGGTTGCTGAGCAATTTTTCAAAGAGAGGGACATTCCATGCTCTAACATTCTTGCTTGTGTAAGAGATGGGTCTGTGGGGTAATGTAATCGGTGGAAACGTACAGAATTTACAACCACCAACATTGAGTTGGGGTTTCACTTTAAGAGACTGGTGTGACAGGATGACATAATGACATAAAGGAATCTTGAGTTATTACATAAACGACTCACATTGTTTTATTTGAGAAAACTTACATTGGTGACCCCGGTGCTCTAGGACGATTCCAGAGTTATTCAACATGTTGGCCAACACAGTTAAAGTCGGCCCTCCTTATCCGCAAGTTCCGCATCCGTGAATTCAACCAACCGCGATTCGAGAAAATCTGGAAGTGCTCTTCCAGCACTTGTTGTTCGAGCATGTACAGACTTTTTTTCTTGTCATTATTCCCTAAACAATGCAGTTTAAGAACTATTTTACATAGTATTTACATTGTACTAGGTATTATAAGTAATCTAGAGATGATTTAAAGTATACCGGAGGATGTGCATGGGTTATCGTGGATCGGGATCGAAAAAAATCGGAAGTTCTCTTACTAAGTAAGTTGGAACAAGTACATCCGGTATTATTTAGCGTCAGTTAGTCAAACGTTTATCTTAGTATATAGTATATATTTTACCTTTCTATGCATATGAAACACTTAAGAACGTGTGTTTCAGTGTCAAGTTCCCAAGTTCGGAAGTTCCCAAGTTCGAGCCAGTGACAGACCGTTATCGAGTGCACTCTCTATCTGTGCCAGGTTGATGTGGAGGATCAAAAACTCAAAACCACAAAACCCAAAAATTAAACCACTGTGTTGCTTAGTAACAATTGTAGCTTTCATTGGGGCAGGGCCTTTCTCCCTTTATCCTTTAAAATTGTTCCAATCGTGGACTAACGTAGCCTAACGCTTTTACAATGACTGATGGCGCTTCACCTCTTTCCAATCACTTTATTTTCAATCGTGATCGTGATTATTTTCATGAAAAGAAACACTGCGGATTCAGAGCTCCGATGCCAGGACCTAATGTCCACCGCAATGAGACAGGTTAAATAAGGTCTGGGGTTCCACTGGGTCCTAAGGTCCACCGCATTGAGACAGGTTGAATAAGGGACTTGAGCATCCACATTTTTTGGTATCCGCGAGGGGTCCCGCAACCAATCCCTCACGGATAAGGAGGGTCGACTGTACTTTGAAACTGCCAGAGTTTTGAGAGCAAAATGCCGTTGATTGGTTTGTACAAGCCAAGACCCAATTTGGACTGTGAGAAATCACTGCCAAAAACACCAAATTCTACTATATGGCAGCATTACTCAGCAACTCCACAGCTGTGAGAGTGGTGAGTCCACTAGAACACCCACCTGTAGACGATAAATACCGATCATTTAAAACTCAATTTTGTACGATCAGAGTCTGAGTACGCCAGGCAGTTGCTCTCCTTGTCCGGCCTGGGCAATGCTAGGCCTTTGGAACTAATGGACTACTTGCTGTCTCGCCTGGGAAATCATCATCGTTGTTTTATTATTGAAGAACTCTTCATGCAGCATATGCCTGATCAAGTTCACATAGCCCTCACTAATGTGCCTGTGAAGGACTATAAGGAGATTGCTAAAATGGTTGATAGTCTACACTCAGCTAGGCAGTGATGCATCATTCCTCCTCCTTTCTCTACCTCAATAAGCCTGGTTAGCAAGGCCCCCAACATAAGCAAGCACATAGGCAACATAAGACTACTAATTAATTCTGCGAAACGGACTATGCCAGGTCTGTGTTTCTACCATACTCGCTTTGGTACAAACACTAGGAATGCGAGTGAGGGCTCAGTGCCGACTGCTTTCCTTTAGATTGCTGTCAGAGAAGGAATCTGTGAGCTGCCCATGAATGTCGGTGATATCGTAGGATGGTATCATGATTCTTTGTTTATGGATTGGATAATTGCAGTTATGGTCTGTGGACCTTTCTCAGACTTGGGCTTTTTATATTCTGTGTTTTTTATCGCCCGTTCTTTTTCCGTTTTGTTGTGCAAGGGGAGGGGTTTTAAGGGTTGATGTTCTGTTATTTATTTGTGTGGGGGAGAGGGGTATTGGAGATTGATGATGACGATGCCATTCTTTTTTGTGCGGGGGGGGGTTGGTGTTTCTCTCTGAACGACTCTCATGTTTTTTGTTTCGTGGCTGTCTGGAGAAGACACATTTCAGAGATGTACATGATACATGCTTTGATAAATGAACGAACCTTTTGAACCTTTGAAGTGCCGACTGCCCTGCAGCTTCAACAGTGCCAGTGCTTTAGGACATCGGAGGTCTGTGAACACTGTGGGTACCAGCTGCCAGGGACGTCTACTGTTAATTGCGGACACCCTTTCAAGGCGATGCTTCCTGTGTGACACGGTGCTCAAGTGAGTGTGCTGCCAGCGTGATGCTATTGCTGATAAGGCAAAGAGTGATGAAGCCTCGCTGGAGGCCGCCAACGACAGCAGGGTCCAGATTTACGGGACGTGATGGGCGATGCTCTGCTTCAGTGGGCGACGTTACACATGGGACTTCGTCCTGGCTAAAGTGATCAGACTTCTGCTTGGTGCAGATTTCCTGTGTGCCCCAGGACCGTTAGTCAATCTTAAAAACTGCTGGCTTGTGGATGTCAAGGACTTTTGGTCATTACCCTGCTCCCCCGGTAAGTTCCCCACAACAACTCTCTCAAGTGCAGGTAATGCTGCATGTGTGTTTACTCAATTCCCTAACCTCACCAGGCCCACATTCTCCACTAGTCACGAAACATGGGATTGAGCATCACATTTTCACGACGGGCCAACTGGTCCACTCCTGCGCACGTAAACTGGACCTAGAAGAGCTGGAAACCTTAAAGGCTGAGTTTGCCAACATAGAAGGACTTAGCATTGTACACCAGTCGAATATCCCCTGGACCTCTCCCCTTCATATGGTCCCTAAGTCTGATGCTGGTTGCTGTCAATGTGGTGATTACTGACTCCTTAATGAGGTCACCACCCCTGATATTTACCTGGCACATTTCGCCAAAGTCGATCTAGTTAGCGGCAACCTTCAGGTGCCTGTCTGCTCGGAGAACATTCCCAAAATGGTGGTGATAACCAATTTAGCCTCTTTGAGTTTCTGCACATGTTGTTTGGGCTGGAAAATGCAGCACAGACTTTTCAACAGCTCTGTATTAAAAGACTTCGATTTTCTTTTTGCTTACCTGGATGGCATACAAACACATATCTCATCTCCGCACACTTTTCATGTGCTTAAGTCAACACTGGTTGATTATTAGCCCTGCTAAATGCCAGCTTAGGTTGTCTTTTCTTTTTACAGTATTTTTATTCAGAAGAAAAAACAAGATTTACAGAGTGCAACACATAGATACATCTCAACATAAATTGTGTACATTCATATATTGTAATAAATGATCAAAATGTTATAGCATATCACATAAAGGTATACCACTCTGTAATCAAAAATTTAAAGATAGGTCATACATCATAAAATAAATTTTTTATATAAAAAAAAATCAACCCCCTGCCAACTACCAAAGAAAAAAGCTGATGGATGATAATGGATAATTAGAAAAAAAACATATTTGCTTCAGAAGAGAAGATAAAAATATACACAAAAGTCTGTGCACTGTTAAACTTTATAAATTGGAAAAGTAATTTAGGAAAGGTCCCCAGATACCATAAAAAGATTGTTTCGAATTTAAGACTCAGCAGCGGATCTTCTCTAAATTTAAATAAGACGTAATATCACGTAGCCATTGAAGATGTGTAGGAGGGGTAGACTCCTTCCATTTAAGCAAGATTGCTCTCCTTGCTAAGAGAGAGGTAAAAACTAAAACCTGTAGGTTAGGAGTATTTAAAGTTATATCGTCAACCCCTTAAACCCCTTATTGAATTATGTGAAAAAGACACTTTCTAAATGGTCTCCTCTTTCTTTATCCCTAATTGGCCAAATTAATTTGATTAAAATGAAGATTCTTTCTAAATTTTTATATCTTTTTCAGGCTTTACCTATTTTTATTCCTAAGACTTACTTTGATTCTCTAGATTCAATTTTAACATCTTATATCTGGAATAATAAACAAGCTCGTTTAAGTAAAGTTTACCTACAAAGAAATAAAGAGATAGGTGGATTAGCCCTACCCAATTTTAGGTTTTACTATTGGGCTGCCAATATAAGGAATATTACTTTTTGGTCCTATTATATTTATCGTAAAGATTGCCCATCATGGGTCTCCTTAGAAGTTAATTCTGTAAAAAATTCCTCTATTGTCTCTCTTCTTGGATCATACTCTTCTTTTTCAGCAAATAAAACAACAGATAACATAATTGTTAAGCAAAGTTTAAGGATCTGGTCTCAATTTAGAAAATTTTTTGGTTTAGCGAATTTTTCATTATCATCTCCCATTCTCCTTAATTATTTTTTATCCCTTCCATGACTGACCAAGTCTTTAAGGATTGGGATGAACTAGGTATTAAGTGTTTTTGGGACCTGTTTATCTCAGGATCTTTTGCTTCATTTGACCAATTGTCAACTAAACTTGCACTGCCAAAAACACATTTTTACAGATATCTTCAAATTAGAGATTTCTTATGTTCCCAATTAACTACTTTTCCTATAGGTCCTGATAAAAATTTATTGGACGATCTTTTAAATTTAAAACCTTTTGTTAATGGTTCTATTACCAGTATGTATAACTTGTTGATTGATTCTAGACAAGACTTTTTAGATAAAATAAAAAAAGCTTGGGAGGATGACCTAAGTTGTCAGATTTCTGATGAAAGATGGAATAACCTTCTTAAACGGGTTAATAAATCATCTTTCTGTGCTCGTCATTCTCTTCTACAATTTAAAGTGGTTCATAGAGCTTACATTTCTAAACAGAAGCTGTTCAGTTTTTATCCGAACGTTTCTCCACTTTGTAATAAATGCAACTCTGCTGATGCCTCTTTAATTCATGTGTTTTGGTTTTGCCCTAAAATTGAAAAGTTTTGGCTGGAAGTATTCCATACCTTCTCACAACTTTTTAGGGTCCAATTTGACCCAAATCCCCTTACTGCCTTGTTTGGTATTATTGCAGTTTGGGTTGTCAACCATTGACTTTCTCAGCCATCGCATCTTCGCAGAAGTTGCAAAATCCCTCCCATCAAAAGTAGCCACACACTCTACTAAAGAAGAACAGGAGTTTTTAGGCATGGTAAATTTGTAGCACCACTTCATTTCGCAAGCTGCTGAACTTGTGCTCCCCCTGTATAGCACGCTTAAATGAAATACCCCCATCAAGTGCTTGACTGGCCAGTGGACATGACCATGGCATTTAAATGCCAAACCAGTGCTTCCTACCATGACCTATCACTAAGGAGGTAGTGCTGAGCAAACTTGTGGGCCTGAAGATAGGTAAGCCCCTGGGCCTGATCAAATGCTTCCCAGGGTACTGAAAGAAATGTCAGAAGTTATAATAGAGGCTTTGGTGATAATTTACCAAAATTCTGTAGACTCTGGACAGGGCCCAGTGGATTGGAAGGCGGTGAATGTCACGCCACTGATAACATTGTGAGTCTTTTCCTTCTCCTAGATGAGCTGCCAACCACAGCTGACAAGCCCCATCTGCTCAACATATATTACTTTGTTAGTATAATAACTTCAACTTTGACATTTCATCCTTTAGTAAGTTCATTTTTCAAAGCTTGCTGAGTGTAAATACAGTGACATCTGATAATGACCAAAATAATGATGGAAAATATTGTGTATTTAATATTTCAGTACTATTTGGGTAATATTATAAATACATTGTTTGATTAAGCATCCTTTGTTTACTTACACAATTCATTACAGGTTATATGTATGAAGTACGTGATTGGCAAATGTCATTACATCACCACAGTAATGAGAAACTCAGTAAACACACTATTCCCAGGTTCCCACGTTTTCCCCTCAATTAATCTCTGGAGTTACAACACAAAGCAGTGACGATAAATACATTTTAAAATGAACCCAAGACAACTACCTACCTATTGCACTTTTTTTTTCCTTTGCGGGGGAGAGCACAACATTTGAATAAAAAAGAAGTGTAACACTCTTGTTTCTTCAGAAGGAGCTGAGGCAGTCATGTTAAACAAAAAAGGCAGAAAACTGGTGAAATTCACAGGTTCATAGACAATGAGTACTGGGTGATAATATTTTAAAAAAGCAGAAATGGTTTGCCACATCGGAAAGATGGATGCATTCAATTGTACGACAAATAATTAGATTATATATACTGAATGAATTGAGCAATATTTTCAAGCAGATAAAATAGCCAAAGAAAAGCGAGAGCTAGTTTTTCTGAGTGGATTGGGTTTAAAGGCATACAGTCGGCTTAGAAATTGGACTGTTCCATCTAAAGCAGCTGAAATGAGCTTTGCTGATATCATGAAAGTAATGCAGGAACGTTCAGAACAGAAACCATTGTTGATTGTAGAACACTTTAAGTTTCATAAGCAGAATCGAAAGGAAGGGGAGTCCATTTCAGATTATGTGGCTGAATTGAAAAGATTGTCTGAGCATTGTAGTTCAGTCACAAGGAAATCTGCAGATGCTGGAAATTCAAACAACACACTCAAAATGCTGGTGGAACGCAGCAGGCCAGGCAGCATCTATAAGGAGAAGCACTGTCGACGTTTCGGTCCGAGACCCTTCGTCAGGACTAACTGAAAGGAAAGATAGTAAGAGATTTGAAAGTAGTGGGGGGAGGGGGAAATGCGAAATGATAGGAGAAGACCAGAGGGGGTGGGATGAAGCTAAGAGCTGGAAAGGTGATTGGCGAAAGTGATACAGAGCTGGAGAAGGGAAAGGATCATGGGACGGGAGGCCTCGGGAGAAAGAAAGGGGGAGAGGAGGGGAACACCAGAGGGAGATGGAGAACAGGCAGAGTGATGGGCAGAGAGAGAGAAAAAAAACAAACAACTAAATATGTCAGGGATGGGGTAAGAAGGGGAGGAGGGGCATTAACGGAAGTTAGAGAAGTTAATGTTCATGCCATCAGGTTGGAGGCTACCCAGCCGGTGTATAAGGTGTTGTTCCTCCAACCTGAGTTTGGATTCATTTTGACAGTAGAGGAGGCCATGGATAGACATATCAGAATGGGAATGGGACGTAGAATTAAAATGTGTGGCCACTGGGAGATCCTGCTTTCTCTGGCGGACCGAGCATAGGTGTTCAGTGAAACGGTCTCCCAGTCTGCGTCGGGTCTCACCAATATATAAAAGGCCACACCAGGAGCACCGGACGCAGTATACCACACCAGCCGACTCACAGGTGAAGTGTCGCCTCACCTGGAAGGACTGTCTGGGGCCCTGAATGGTGGTGAGGGAGGAAGTGTAAGGGCAGGTGTAGCACTGGTTCTGCTTACAAGGATAAGTGCCAGGAGGGAGATTGGTGGGAAGGGTTGGGGGTGACGAGTGGACAAGGAAGTCGCGTAGGGAGCGATCCCTGCGGAAAGCAGAAGGGGGGGGGGTGAGGGAAAGATGTGCTTGCTAGTGGGATCCCGTTGGAGGTGGTGGAAGTTACGGAGAATTATACGTTGGACCTGGAGGCTGGTGGGGTGGTAGGTGAGGACAAGGGGAACCCTATCCTGAGTGGGGTGGCGGGCGGATGGGGTGATTTCCTGCACATCTGCCCTCACCCTATCCCTCACTTTGGCCAATCTCCTTTCCAGCTCTTAGCTTCATCCTACCCCCTCCGGTCTTCTCCTATCATTTCGCATTTCCCCCTCCCCCCACTACTTTCAAATCTCTTCGTATCTTTCCTTTCAGTTAGTCCTGATGAAGGGTCTCGGCCCGAAACGTCAACAGTGCTTCTCCTTATAGATGCTGCCTGGCCTGCTGTGTTCCACCAGCATTTTGTGTGTGTATTGTAGTTCAGTGATGGGCTTGATGATGCACTGAAAGATCATTTAGTTTGAGGAGTCTTACAAGAAAGCATTCAAAAATGGCTCCTAACTGAATCGTAACTCACATTTAAAAGAGCAGTTGAAATTGCTGTATCAACGGAAACAGCAGCCAGAGACAAAATTGAATTACAGTCAGAAATGAAAGTGAATGTGAACAAAATTGCAACATCTAAACGGAAACAAGCCTTTCCGAACAAAATGGCTACCATTGCGGAAGGGGATCACATACACCAGACCAATGCAGTTTTAAAGGTTAAACTTGCAGAAAACGCATCAAAATAGGACACATACAAATAGCATGTTGGTAGACAAAAATAGACTGCCAAGGGAAGGTAAAAAGCTAAAAAGTCAGGCTGTAGCGGCGTGCTCCACGCAGTGCTGAAATAATGACACGTAGTCGGTGAGTTGCAGTTGCAAAAGAGATTTATTCATGCGCTTTTCCCCTTGCTGGTGAAGCAGACTTGGCGCCCTCTTTGGGACCGGCCTCAATGCCGGCACGCGCCACTTTGTGAGCCGGTTCGAGTGCGCTGGGAAGTGGGTCGCCACAAGGCTGTAGTTTTAAAAAGAGCACTAATCTGCATGTTGTTGAGGAAAAATGTGATAATAATGAGAGAGACACAGGACTGGCTAAGTTCGAGAGATACAATGTGAAAACTAACAGGAGACAAGTAATATGGCTTACACCAGAAGTGAAGGGCAAATTAAGTAGAATGGAATTGGACTCTGGGTCAGCTTTTCCATTCATTCCATGAGATGAGTTCGAATGGCTTTTCAAAGATACTGAACTGAAGTCCACAGATATTCAATTGAGACCACATACTGGAGGAAATATAAGTCCTATAGGAATGACCTTCAACCAACAAGCAACGTTGGTCTTGTATGTGATAAAATCAGGAGGGCTAACATTGCAGGGTCGTGATTGGCTGAGACAACTACAACTTGATTGGAGATCTACCCACCATTTGCATGCCACATCCCCTGCAACACAGTCCACAGAAAGTGAATTAAGAAAGGTACATGACAGTGTTCAAGGATAGCACTGGAAACTTAGACATATCAAGGGTAAAATAGTGTTAAATTAAATTGCAATGCCCAAGTTTTACAAAGCCCACCTGGTTCTGTGATAATGGAGGCTGAAGGAACTCTTTCCAGGACTGAGTGCAGCCTATGGGCAACTTCAGTGGTCTCAGAAGCCGAGAAGGATGGATCTGACAGAATCTGTGGTGAATCCAGAGGAAATTCACAAGGATGATTCTGGGGATGAAGGGGTTAACACATGATGTGCATCTGGCAGCTTTGGGCCTGTACTCACTGGAATTTAGAAGAATGGGGGGGGGGGGGCGGTGGCATCTCATTGAAACCTGCCGAATGTTGAAAGAACTAGATAGGGAAGATGTGGAGAGGATGTTCCCTATTGTGGGGGTATCCAGAACCTTTGGAGATAAGGGGTCCAAAGCTGTTGACAAAACTCCAAGTGTAGCCTGAATAATGTCCTATAAAGGCTCAGCATTATCTCCTTGCTTTTATATTCTATTCCACTTGAAATAAGTGCCAACGTCGCATTTGCCTTCATTATCACAGACTCAAACTGTAAATTAACCTTCTGGGAGTCTTGCTCGAGGACTCCTAAGTCCCTCTGCACCTCTGATGTTTGAACCTTCTCCCCATTTAGATAATAGTCCGCACTATTGTTCCTTTTACCAAAATGCATTATCGTACATTTCCCAACACTGTATTCCATCTGCCAGTTTTTTTGCCTATTCTTCCAATTTGTCTAAGTCCTGCTACAATCGCATTGCTTTCCCAGCACTACCTCCCCCTCCCCCTATCTTCGTATCATGCACAAACTTTGCCACAAAGCCACCAATTACATTACTTAAATCATTGACACACAATGTGAAAAGTAGTGGTCCCGATACTGACCCTTGAGGAACATCAGTAGTCATTGGCAGCCAACCAGAAAAGGCCCACTTTATTCCCACTCACTGCTTCCTGCCTGTCAGTTATTCCTCTATCTGTGCCAATATCTTTCCTGTAACACCAAAGGATTTTATCTTGTTAAGCTGTCTCATGTCTGGCACCTTATCAAACGCCTTCTGAAAATCCAAGTAAATTGCATCCACTTCCTCTCCTTCGCCGACCCTGCTTGTTATTTCCTTGAAACAGACAAACAGATTTGTCAGGCAAGATTTCCCTTCACAGAAACCATGCTGACTTTGACTTATTTTATCATTAGTCTCTTTATTATCCTTATTAATAGACAAACACTTTTCCAACCACTGAGGTTAAGCTTTACCCATGCAATTTCTTAACTCCACCGACAAAGATTCAACATTCTCTGACCCTGTGTCACCTCTTTCTAAAGATGTAATTCCATCTCTTACCAACAGAGCCACACCACTGCCTGTGCCTTCCTGCATGTCTTTTTGATACAAAGAGTATCTTTTGCTGTTAAGCTCCCAACTATGGCCCTCTTTCAGCCACAGCGATGCCCACAACATCATACCAATCAAACTCTAACTGCACCATGAGTTTGTCCACCTCTTTCCAAATACTCCGCACATTTAAATACAGCACCTTCAGTCCTGCATTCCTCGCCCTTTTGAATTTTGCCTCTGTGGTACAAGTTAACTCTTTGCTCTCTTTGCTTTTGGACCCAATCATTGGCTTGTCCTTCCTTACATTCATGTTACACCCATCATCTACTTGTAAACCTGCTGGCTCGTCCTCAGCTCTATCATCCTGGTTCCCATCCCCTTGCTATATTAGTTTAAACCACTCCAAACAGCTCTAGTAAATCTGCCTGCAAGAATATTGGTCCCCTTCATATTCCAGTGCAATTGGCCCCTTTTGTACAGGTCTCACCCACCCCAGAAGAGGTCCCAATTATCCAGAAATCTGAATCTCTGCCCCTTCTGCAATTCTTCAGCCACACATTTATCTGCCACCTCATTTTACTCCTATCCTCATTGACGCATGGCACAGGTAGCAATCCCAAGATTGCTATCTTTGAGGCCTCGCTTCTCAACTGCCTTCCTAAATCCCTGTATTCTTTTTTCAAGACCTCCTCCCTTTCTGCTCCTATGTCATTGGTACCAATATGTACCACAACTTCTGGCTGCTCACCCTTCCTTTTCAGGATATTGTGGACACATCCAGAAACATCTTGGACCTTGGCACTTGGGAGGCAAATTAACCTCCGTGTTTCCTTTTCTGTGTCCACAGAATTGCTTATCTGTCCTCCTAAACATAGAGTCCCCTATCACTGCTGCCATCCTCTTCCTTTCCCTACCCTTCTGAGCCACAGGGCCAGACTCAGTGCCAGAGGCACGGCCGCTATTGCCTCCCCCAACAGTACTCAAAATTATGCACTTATTGTTAAGTGCTGATGTTTTCCCTTCCCTCTCCTGACAGTCTCCCATTCATCCTTCTCCTGCAGACCTGGGGTGACTACCTCCCAGTAGCTCCTGTCTATCATTGCCTCACTTTCCCTAACAAGCCAAAGGTCATCGAACTGCAGCCCCAGTTCCCTAACATGGTCTGTAAGGAGCTGCATCTCGAGGCACCTGGTGCAGATGTGGGCAGCAGGGAAGCTGGAAGTCTCCTGGAAATCCCAGAACTGACACCCAGAGCAGAACACTGGCTCTGTAGACATACTCCCTATTCTCTCA